>NC_134204.1:77140457-77868016 GCF_964188355.1 Buteo buteo
ATATTATTTTATATATATATATATATATAAAAAAAACATATAGTATGTTCTATAACTATAATTCCCTAAAAATTATTACTCACCTTCTGGTGCATTTCTGTTTGTCATAACCACTGGGAAATGACGATACAGGCTGCATGAATGCTGGCATTGATGTTGAGAGATGCCTGACCGTGCTACCAGGAATGGACATCTTGTTAGTACAATGCAATTTTTCAGTCTGTGTATAGGAGAACTTTCACATAAAAGGGCTGGAAGAAAGTTCATGAGTCCACCAGAGTGAAAAGACTTAATGGGTTTTGGAGACCCTTGATAATATTTTTTTCCCTGTATCTTTCTGTAAGCTGTGTGTGTGGCCTTTTTGCTCAGAGAAGAGTGAATGCAGAGGAACAATGAAGCTACGGCCATGAGCCCATGCAGTGCACAGCAGTCCTAGGGCTGTGCTAATCTCCTCTGACTATCCAGGGTGAAGCATGGGATGTACATGATGTGGAACGTACATTACTCTGCCCCTCAGTGGGGGCGCTCAGAAATCCATTTTGACAGTGCCATACAAATTCCAGCAAAGACATATATATCCCAACATTCTGAGGAAAAAGAAAGTCTATCATTTTACAGAGCTAGCAAGTGACCTAATGAAAAGACTTTCTCTGTAGCCAGTCTACATACAACAGATGAAAGTGTGTGCTGCTGTTTTTTCCCTTCTGAATTTTTTTCTCAAATGCACTTTTCCTCTCTTGCTCAGCTTGTAGTGACAATTCTTTCTATTTGTTTTCCAGCAAAGATTGGGTTTTTTTAAGTCTCAAGGATATAAATACTTTTGATGTAAATATTATTCTTCCTCTGATGTACCTATTACTTAGATTGCCTGGAATGGATGCTAATATAACGTAGCAGTGATTACATCAGCATTTGCTTGTTTCTCTGCACTGCCACATAGCTCTTAGCAAACTCAAGATCTTTGTTAAGATAAATAGTAGAACTGCAGGAAAAAAAAATCATGGACAATTCTAATTTTCTGGTTGCACAGATAGTTGATAAGATGTAGAAGTTCTTTAATGCCGTGAAGATGTGCACCAAAGTTTCACTCTGAAACTCATTGCAAGTGTTGTATCTCTTCTGAAGAAATTATTTGAAATGATGCACTGAGCTACACTATAATATCTCTGGTCTTACTGTTCACGCAAGGTGTCTAGGTAAACACTAGCACCAAAAAGCACAGTATTATCTGCCTACTGTAATGCCCATCCAAGTCAATGAGAAGATTAAGGGATGTTTAAGGAAAGTATATACTAGTTGTTGACACATATGTTAGATATGTTACAGTCCAAGACTAATCAGGAATACCTGAGAGAACACCTGAAAATGCTCTGATTTGTGGATTTGCCCTAATACATATATATGTAGATATGTGCACACTGAGTCAAAGACAAGCTTTTTTCTAGTACAGGCTGCCCCCCCCACCCCCCACCGCCCCCACCCGCCCGGTATTTCTTGTCTTCCTTGAATTCCTGCACAGGTTATTTCCATGCCAGACTCCAGCTCAGTCTTCTTCCTCTGCTGAGGCAGAGCACTGGCTCTGTCCAAAGTCAATGGCAGCTTGTTCCTTGCTGCTCACAAACCAGGTTTCCATTCCTTGCAGGTTTCCCATCTTGGATATTTTGAATCCCTGCCTGCCCCCATCATGTGTGACTTTGAGCAGTTTAGGAGCACACGCAGATGACTCCTGCATATGGCAATCTGATCATCACTGAAAAGATACAGCAGATATTTACTAGAAAAGCAATGTTGACAAAAATAGCAATCATGGGCTAGAGTTGTCTGTTTTATCCCTACTGTAGCCTCCAGTAAATCACTTTGCCTCCATTTCCCCACCTTGATCCAGTACATTTTGCCAATCCTATATGGTCCAATCATACATCAGACCATGCTTATCCCTGGTAGATCTGTTAGCTGGTATTATTAATTATAGATGCTCACTGTACATGTGAGATTTCTGTGATTTTTGGTTTGACTTGACTCAGATTTGCTGCTAATGACTGCACAGACTTTATAATGGATGTCTGGTGCAAACAAGGCTTTATCTATTTGCTTTCTGCAGTGGTGGCTTAAAATGTGCTGTTTCAAGGAACATGGTACTTACAAGCCTACTTGTTGGTCTAAGAAGTAAGTGCTGCCCAGCATCCAGCACTCTGACCTAAGGTACCCCATGTGATTGACTGAATGTAGCCTGAGAATAATACTAAAAATGAAAATGAGCCCCAGAGGATTCAGGCTGTTACACTGAAAATGTGAAAACCCAACCAAAGCATTATAATTGGTGTGATGACACCTCCCCTGCATCCTGGCTGTCATGCGGCTGTTAAAGCACAACTAGTTTACTACCATGGAAAGCTGCAAGTTGCAGGGATCCCATCTGCCTCCTTCAGACCTTTTTTTAACAAACCATTCCTTGCCTTTTGTGTTGTGCTTTAGTCACGACTGCCTGAACCCGTAAGTGCCCTCAGAAGCCCTTGACAAAGGAGTTAGATGGGTATGTGCAGCTGACAGTCAGTATGCCTCAGGCACTGAGCTTTATTAGGTCCTTTTAAAAATTTCCCGTATTATGTGGCCCTCACAAATACACACATGCCTTCCCCTGCACTGCTTGCCAAGAGTGACTTGGACAGCAGGGACAGAAAAAGAGCAGCGAGGCAGGAAGGGGAACACCCAGTAGGAGTCGTTACTTGTTTTGTTTGTTTCTTGATGCAAACAGTTTCTTGGATTCTGTCCTCTGCTGTCATTCACTTACAGGAACTCACAGTCCATTTTTCCAGGGTGAAGGCTGATGTGAGGCAAGGAACGTGTCCTGTGGGAACGGACAGAGTCTCCACTAGGAGCTGCAAGGGATGCACCAAGCTGCTGCCACCCTCAGCACAATGATGGCAGCGTCCCGATCCTGCTTCATCCATCTGACCTACCTTAGAGCTTTCATGTTGTGTTTGTTCATTTATTTGTTCTTGTTCATTTATTTGTGCTTGGCAGCAAGTGTCCCTGTGCCCCAGGAAGCACTGGAACAAACATGGCTTCACTGGGGAGAGGTTTTGCCCTGGTGGGGTAAATCCAAGGTTATCCGACGTGCTCCTGCTGAGGCAAATCAAGCCGATCAGGAAGCCCCCAGAAACGTGGGCTGTACTCGGTTTGTTGTTTCCACCCTTAGACATTTCCTGCTATTGTTCTTGTCATTTTCTCTGAGTGTCCACCGGGCTGGTGGGTGGTGTTACTACCGCCAGCAAGGGTTTTTGGGGAGGCCTCCGGTTCTGTCAGGCACATGGAGAGCTCTGTGCTATTCCTTTCACTGGCTCCCAGCACAAATTTCCAGCACACACATGCAGGGAAGGTGGGGCTGTGGTGGTAACTGCATCTCAGTCAGCAAAGCAAAGTGCCTTTTTCCTCTGGCCGTGCTCGGCCAGGCAAGAATGAAATCATGCCATAGAACGATGAATGAATTTTAGCTCAAGGAATCGCTTACCACCCCAGGAGAAGCAGGTGGTGGGTGGGTGGAAGCAGCAAGTCCACAACATCCTGGGATTCATTGAGAGCTGTAGAAAGCTGAGGAACTACTGACTGTACTCTAGAAATTGACTGCTCTAGTTTTATGTCTGCCATCCAGAGCCTGGTTTTCTCTTGCCAGGAGTACAGGAGGTCACCTACAATGGTCTAACTCCATCACATCATTAGAGGACCAGAAGAGCTGTAACTATCCGGGCCTCCAAGGGACAATGCCCGTATTTCATTTTTTAATTCTCTGAGTTTCATAGCTATGTTTTTCTTTCATCAGATGCATCTCAAGAGTTCCTACCTGCAGTGGGAAGGACTGAGAGGAGCTGGGTGCTGCACTCCCTGTGCTCCAGTCTCAACTAGAAATCACAGCAAACCAGTTCCTAGACTTCCACCACCTGCTCAGGTGATCATGAACACATCTTTGGTTTTCATCTACAGTGTAAGACAACTTCCCGTGCTATGGAGAAATTGTGAGATTGAATTTGTGCTTGGACAGCATGTGTAATATTGCAGAGAGATGCCTGGAAGTGTGTCATTTCTGAGCTGTACTGGTGAATAGAGCTAGCTACAGAGCCGTGTGAATGATGAAATGAGTGGGAAAAATTGCTCTGAGATTGCTTGGGGCTTAGTTTCCCAGCCCTTTGCTCCACATTACCTAACATCAGCCACACCTGAGTCGTTGTTGTCTGATCCCTCACAGTGCTGGAGTGTGAATAAAAAAAAAGGAGAGTGAGTTTAATAACATGACAGTGACCTCCTTTTTATTTTCCACAATGGATCATAAGTCCCCCTTACCACCTCATGGAAAGTTGGAATGAAGCACAATTTTAATTGCGGGAAGCTGAAAAGTTTGTCTTGACTTTGTGCTGCATGTTTGTGGTAGAAGTCAGCTGATGGCTTCCTGCCTGCCTGTGTCTTGGACGGGTGAAATTCTTGACCCCTGGACTTCCTAAGAGCCACAGAGCTTCCAAATCGGGATAAAGCAGGCATCTGGACTGATTTAGTTCAGGGGAGGAAAAACCAGCCAGTAGAGCACCTGCAGCCCAGGATGGGTTAGAAAAGAGATTATTTTCCTTTTTAAGAGAACCTTCAAAAGCATGCCAGGATCTACGTTTTGATGGTTGGCCCAAAGCTGGCCACAAGGCATAGCAGAAAGGTGGCACAGGACTGCATTTCTGAGATTAAATATCATAGAGGAGAGCCTCAAAGCCATCTAGCAGTGTGGTAAACCCCTACTTTCTGATAAATTACTTTGCACTCAGTTCATTATTCTTTCTGCAGCAAGCTGAGGAAAGCCAAGTGTAGCCTGACGGGTTCCTGGCTACAATCCTGCGGAGGGGCTGACAGGTCATGAGGAGCTGGTTTGCCTTCTGTGGTTTCAGTGGACCCCATGACTATGCAAAACGTCCTCCCAGGGATGTCCTTGTCTGTGTGAACAATCTCTAAGCCTGGAACGGTGGTACTGGGGGATGGGGTAGCAAGGGGAACTGGTCCATGTCACATCTCTGGAAATTCCTGATATGTAACAAGGGAAAAGTGGCTAGTTTTGCAGGACTTTCCTAAAGTCTAAATAGTTTATTTTGTCTGGTTTTGAGTCTCACAGTGATCTTAATCACCGAGAATCCTGACCTGGAGAAAACCTCAGCTGACTCTTGGCAAACCTGTGAACATTCCTGGTTTTACTTGTACAATTGGCCCTCTCGTCTCCTGTCTGTGCCCACAATGTTTTTATGTTGGACAAGGCATTCAAGTAAAATAAGTTCTTGTAAGAATGGGCAATAATAAATGTGAGACCATTGTGAAAATCTGCTCAGGTTTACAGCACACAGAACATTTTCATTTGCTTTGTCTAAAATCTCACAAAAACATGAGACCAAGGGCAAAGGCTTCAGAGATGCCCATATTATTGAGAAGGCTATGCCCCATTTCCCAGTTTACTTCATGCAGGCAAGTGTGTACACCCTCAGGGTATGGGAAGTTAAGAAATTACTGACCAGTTTTTAAGTTACAAAAGATGCAAGTAGGCACCTGCAGGGATTTACAAAAGTAGCTTAAAAGTGACAGAGATGCTCTTGAAAATGGGATGTAGGTACTTTTGAAAGTTTGTTTCCTGTGATTTCCATGCCAATTGTTGTATAGTTATGAACTTTTCCAGCTTTATTGTTTAAAGAGGCTTCATCTGTGGATGTTTATGGTTGAAGTGATAGGGCAGTAGATGATAGAGCAGTACTCAAAGCCTTGAATTTAAACAAGTGAGATAAACAGGCATTAAACTGTAGGTGTGTATGTAGTTCCAGTGGTTTGAATAGACAAACTAATACACTTGGATGTAAGCACATGTTGAAGCGTCTCTCTGACTCAAGGCTTAAAGGGTAACCACATTAATCTGCTGAAGACAGCTCAAAAGTAGGAAAGTTGTCCCAGTGCTTTGGAATGGGCAGACTAAAAATGAAATTGAACTAAAAAGGCCTTATACGAAATAAGGCATAGAAACTGAGAGCAGCAGCAGTAGTCTGGGAGCAGGAACAGCATAATCTGACTACCACTAGATGAGGGCAGTTGGAAGTGCAGGCTGTTGAGATGACTGGCCAAAGGGCTGGTAGGTTAGTCCCTAAGCACCAGATGGACACCACCAACTGTCTAAATGCTTTCTCCCTCATTTGTAATTGGCCTCATTTGTGGCTGAACAACCTGGCTTTGCCTGCAGTTCTCAGCTCTGCTGTTGGCAGCCCCTTGGCATACACCCTGCAGCCAGTGTGCAGGCTCCCGTCAGCGTGACAGTCCCTGCAGGAGCTGTGCATTTGCCAGTTATGCCCTCATACTCTAAAAAAATTTGCCTCATTAGCAGTGTGAAACACCCACAGCACCATTTCTTTCCATTCTCCTTTACTGTTTTTCATTTTTTTTTGTCTTCTCTTATTGATGTCAGCTGTTATGATTGTCACAAAGAGGCATTTTGTGAGGTTGGTACAGGACTGCTGGTGTTTGCCACCTTACGCTAAGTTAACACTGGTAAGTAGGAACAGTCTAAAGATGCAGCATTGCGCCCAAGCCAGCTGTGCCTGTAAGCCTCCCTGGCTTCTGCCTGGTGATCCAAACCCAAACTGAGTGCTCTTGTGGCCTTCTGGCTATAGGGCTGCTCTGGTCCCTGCTCATTGCCCCACTGCATGCCTCCTGCTATGTGTTTGGGACTTGTAGCATCAAGGTTGAGAAGTCCTCTTGCAGAAAGTCCTTGTGCATTTCCTTGTTTCTGTCTTCTTCACTGGCATGTCCTCTTTGGGAAGTACTAAAGTCTTGAGGCCAAGAAATCCTTGAAAAACTCAATTTCTGTGAAACAAGGGAACCTGGGAATGACCTTGTGCTGATCTCCAAAAACTCTGTGTGGATTGATTTGTAGAACGACACAAACCACAATTTAGATGGGGAAATGTGAGTTGCCTGGTTCAGGCTACTTGTGGATGGCTTGACGTTTGAACATAAAGATGACAGGAACATCTACTTGCCTTGGAAAGGCTGGTCATGCGACAACTGCCCGTGTGAAGGCTCAGTCCAGCAGGTGGCTGCTGTCCCACACAGGGCTCGGTGTGTGCTCTTGTGTTGCAGAGAATGGCTCCTGCCTGGCCTTGCAGCATAGCTCTCACCTCATGTTTTCACAGCATAATTTCTGCCTATGGTTGGCTCAGGTGGGTGCCACTGAGAAAGTAGAAACTGTTTCCGAATGTACCAGGCAAACTGCCTCACCACTGCTTTCCTGGTGTTATAGTCAGCTATAGTCAGGGAAAGAAAGCAGAGGGGTGCTGCTGCTTTTGAACAGGTCGGTACAATTGCAACTGTGAAGAGGTCCAAAACTCAGTAAAAAAAAGGTGCTGGACAAAGGAGGGGAGTGGTTTTCTCTGACAGCATACCAGCAAGAGCTGGGGAGAGCCATGTTCAGTTTATTATGTCCATGTACATGATGTAGGTAATCATGGATGGATTATTTTCACCCAGAAACACAAGTCTAGCTGTTGTAACTTGTTCAGCTAACCTGTCAGCTGAGAACCAGCAGATGACTCGGTATATCCTGTCTGTGGTCTCTCAGTCCTCCAAGAAGGTGGTTAAAGTTGTGCTTTACTCCACATTTGCAGAGGGCTGGTGGTGGACTGTGGCTCATTACCATGGCTTATCTGGAACATGGTAAGGTGATGCATTCTGGTAACCTGACCATGAGTTTGAGACCTTCCTCTCTTCCTGTTTCAAACTCCTGCCCCTGAAATCAGTATTGCAGTAAATACCTGCTTGACAAGAGTGCTCTCAAAGACTGTGGCCAGGGGGACCAAGAAAATACCACAAATAGATGCAACTTTTTAATGTCCAGTACATCTTGCACAACCCATAGCCATTTTCTCTTTTCTCATTTCCCCTTAGCCCTCCCTCATGCATTTCTCCTTTGTTGAGTCTTGGCTCTTCCCATAACAGATTGTGTGGAGCTGCACATCACAGATTAGGAAATGCTTGTTTAGCAGTTTTTTTCCCTAATAAAAATAATACAATGAACCTTCAGACGTACATGCTAAATATACCTCCATGGACCTAAGGAGCACTGCAGAATAGACCCAAATGCTAAACTTCACTTGTGCTCCTGCACCAGTTTGTACAAAGAGAGTATTATCATGAAGGTCATATACTAGCTTTCCTTTCTGCTTCCCATTCCTGCTACATGCTATGTGGCTTGCTTTGGTAACTGGAAAGGATTGCTCCACAGACAGACCACTGCTGCCCAGGGGACAGAAATAGGTCTACCACAGCGGTGAAGAATCAAGGAGGGGGGTCCAGGTCCGGCTATTAAACAAATTGGAAAACAATAATAAAAAATCCCTACCACTGCACGCATGAAGAGATTTTACAAGGTAGGATTTCTGGGAAGTTTCTCTGCAGTGTACGGGGCCATCTAGCGAGCTCGGGCATTATAACAGCTCCACTTTCTCCATTGGACTCTGCCTCAGACAAGACTTCACACACTAACTGCCAGCAAGGTACACACACCCACACTTTAACACTATTTTCCGCTGCAAGGTGAAAGGAGGAAAACTGCTGCAGGAGGGGAGAGGATGACAGCAGAAAGGGCACGGCTGATGCCAAGGAGCCTGGTGTGCTGAGTTTCTGTGGGAAGTCAGAAATCCAGCTACAGTGGAAGTGGAAATGCAGTGTGCAAGTTTCCACTGAATCATGTCCTCATCTGCAGAGCTGGTGATGACAAGGGGAACTGCTCAGCCAGAGGACACTGCAGCAACTGGGGCGGTGATAAAACCTTCTGAGGAGCGACGAGACATTGGCTCCTCCATATTACATGGTGGTTTCCCTGAGAAACACCTGGTGAAGGGCAAGGGATGGGAAAGTGATGTGTTAATAATTTCAAGATCTTAGAGAACTGGTGCTTGTGTTTTGCATGGTGCTGGACTGATAGTCCTGGAAGGAAAACTGCTGCAATACAAAGCATTATACCCACAAAGTCCTGTCACCACGCTTCACCTCTGAGCAGACTGGACCGATTGCCTGGGCATGAACACACGACCAGCCACACCACCCATTCACTCTCCTATGTCTCCTGTGAGGCTGCCAGATTATAAGAGCAACAATATACATCTGGGCATTTTGGTAGCTTTTTGTGGCTGCTCAAAGAGTCCTTGAATATGCCTGATCCTATGGCCAACTCCGAAACCTACAGTCAGCGTCATGCTGTTCTGGTACAAACTATGCTTCTTCAGCCAGGGGTACAACACTGGAGAACATGAGCACAGGATGGTATTTGGGCATTTCACGTGCCAGCACATGACTTCTGGCTCCCCAGTGACACTTTCCACTTTCAGCATAGACACAAGTGTTTTTAAGCAAGTTTGTCCTGTTCCACTGAGGTACCTCAGAAAACTGGAAGGGAAAGGTTGGAAGATCCTCATCTAGCGAACATCAGTTTAATCTCATCGAATGCTGGAAGCCAGGCAAGGACACAATCCACTAGTTTATCTACCTTCAGCAGAATGAATGCATTCACTTCCTCATCTCTTGGACACTTATTTGACCTGTTTGGACCTGCCTCAAGGGTGAACTCTTCATGTCCACCAGCCTGCCTCTGGAACAGCTGTAAACCTGGAGCTTGGTAATTGTAATAATGACAAACTGTTCCACATTCTCCTGAATTGTCATTGAAGCCTTCACCTGCAAATGTTAGGACACAAAATTAACTGTCATTATTAGTCCCAGTGAATATGACTGTGCACATCTGGAAGCATTTGCTATTTCAATATGTGTCTGTGTGTGTTTACACAGGCTATGGACAGGAGAAACAAAATATAATTAGCTTTGTAGCCCTGCAGCCCAATAAATACCGTATCACCATTGCTAGTAACAGGTCCCAAGCTTTGTAATAGTTTTTCAAGACCCTTAGGACTTGTCAGGCTCTGTCTATACTTGCCCCATTTGTCTTACTTCTGTGCATGTTTGCATCATATGGTGTAGCTACAATTTTCAGATAACAGTGCCAAGCAGTTTTTTCTGTGAAAAGAAATACTTATGACCCCACTGTAGTGATTCAATGCAGAGGAAGATGGGCTTGATGGCACAGCTGAAGCCTGGAGAGCGGGACACAGGGTGCTGTGAAGAAGAGACTGGGGTGGGATGATGAGACAGGGCACATGTTGGCCCTGGAGACCCCATGGCTATGAGCAAATGCACAATGGTCTGACAAAGACATGAAGCCCTAGAGCTGGAAAAAACCACTTTAGGAGCAACAAAGAGAATAAAGAACAAGTATCAAAAGAAGCATGGCCAGCAGGTTGAAGGAGATGATTCTGCCCCTATACTCCACTCTGGTGAGTCCCCGCCTGGAGTCCTGCATCCAGCTCTGGAGTCCTCAGCACAAGAAAGACACGAACCTGCTGGAGTAGGTCCAGAAGAGGGCCACAAAAATGATCAGAGGGATGGAACACCTCTCCTAGGAAAAAAGGCTGAGAGAGTTGGGGTTGTTCAGCCTGGAGAAGAGAAGGCTCTGGAGAGACCTTCTTGCGACCTTTCAGTACTTAAAGGGGGCTTATAAGAAAGATGGGGACAGACTTTTTAGCAGGGCTTGTAGTGATAGCACAAGGGGTAATGGTTTTAAACTAAAAGAGGGTAGATTTAGATTGGACACAAGGAAGAAATTCTTTGTGATGAAGGTGGTGAAACACTGGTACAGGTTGCCCAGAGAGGTGGTAGGTGCCCCATCCCTGGAAACGTTCAAAGTCAGGTTGGACAGGGTTCTGAGCAACCTGGTCTAGTGGAAGGTGTCCCTGCTCATTGCAGGGGGGGGGTGTTGGACTAGATGGCCTTTAAAGGGCCCTTCCAACCCAAACCATTCTATGATTTTATGATTCTATCTAACATATATAATACACTCCATATAAAGCAAATTTGTATCTGATATGGAATTATTGATCCATGAAGAAAGACCAAGGTATAAAGGGTGTTAGAAAACGTATACAAATTGCCTAAAGTGGACTCAAAACTGAGGAGAAGAAAACCATCAACATCTACATCACATTCCTCCTGGCAAAGGGAAGAAATCCTCACCATCAACATAATATGCTTGAGATGCTAATGACTTGCCTTCTCTTTTATGTCTCTCCAGGACTGATCCAAAGGGGTTGTGGAAGAGTAACTGTAAGAGCAGAGAAGGGGGCAAGTACTAGAAGGCATAACAATTTTAACTATTATTCTGGAGACTTTTTAAGTAATACTGTTCCTTTTTCCCTCCTATAATACTTTGACTGAGACTAAAAATAATTCTGTTTTTTAGATTGGTAGGATTTTGATTACCTTAACAAAAAATTCTTAGCTTTGCATAAAAGTGTATTTATTTTTTGTCATAAGAAGTTTTTGAGTGCAACATCATCACATTGTAGATGGAGACAGAAATCTACCTATTTCCCATCTCTGTGCCTTAAGCACTGAACTGTCTTTCTTGTTTGTGTTTTTTTTTTTTTTTTTGTCATCAGATGGATTTTGAAGAGAATCTTCAGAGGAGTCTTTTTTCAAGGGCTAATTTTTCCACAGCTAATTTAAAGAACTAATTTTCTAGGCCTCAAATTCAAATTTGTTTAAAAAAATTCCCAAATGCTGTTAACACTACAATGACTTGTGTGAGTTTAAAGTTATTGAATGTGACAGCAAACATTATTTCACAGCTTATATGAGAAAGACCAGAGCACACTGAAATGCCAGTTTTGGATCAAGGTTGGGTTGCTGGGTCTAGGTTGCTAAACTAGAAGATTAGGAAATAGATGCAGGACAGTGCCAGTGGGTAGAGGAGGAGGAAACTAGTAAGTGTTCCATAAAAATAGAAAGCTTTTCAGGAGAAAGACAAAATAGAGCTTTTTACTATAGTTCACTTAAAAAAACTTATTTGTTCTTTTTATACATTATGTAGTATTTAAGTAATGCTTTCCTGCACTTTTATTTCAGAAATCACCATAATTTTGTAGCAAAACCAGGTATTTTGAAACAGCAAAGTAAAGTATTAAAATATAACAATTCTGCACTAGAAAAAAAAGCCACACTTTTCTGTCCGTTGAATTCACCAGATGATTTTCGTGTATCTCACATGGCACTTTTTTTCACATTTATGGAAAACAATTGCTCGGCTTGAATCAAAATTCTCATTTCCTGCTCCTTACAGTGTCTTCAAACTAGGAAGGATGTTATACAGATGTGAGACTTTCAGATATGCCAACTCATACAAAAAGGCTATGTCATTCTTTAAAAGAACATCAGGCTGATATTTCAAAAACCTGAAGCAACTGTGAAGGCATGAGACCAAAAATTTCTTATGGAGCTTTTCCTCATTCAGAGAATTACTGTTATATCCTTATAATTATGATAGATCTGTTACATGAAAACAAATTCCTATTATTGCATTTTAATGAACAGAAAACATTCTCTATAACACTGCTATGAAAAAGCCAGTCTTTGGATTATTTCAGTGGAGGATGATACATTTTGTTTCTAGATTAAAGACTGGAAACTATGATATAACAGTAGTATTATTTGCATGCAAATAAAATACAGATTTGTTCTCAAAATTCTTTTCTTCTTGTTCCACTTCCCCCCCCCGCCCCCGAAGGTTTTATTGCTTAAAATCTTTGACGTGATTTGACAGTTCCTTAAGCAGAAAAAATTGTTCTCTTTCTTTAGGAGTCTGAATACCCACATTCCTGAGTATAACTGTCTGGGAGACTGTAGCATACATTGCACAGTGGATGGACACACATGGACATCTAAACTTGGTGCCAGATTTTAGGAACATAGACCTCGCTGGCTTTGCCACTGTAATTTTATGAAAATTTATTTTTATTCTAGGTAGAGCTGCCTTCTTAACATTCTTCTCACTAGTATTCATTGTAAGATAAATAAATGCAAGTCACCTTGCTATCACACCAGAAACAAAGGCGGCATAAAACATGGTCTTTGGGACCATATACTTGCACTATTGAACAAGTAACTTTTGACCTCAATCCACCTAAAGCTTTCTCCTGCAGTCCATACATACATCAGCTTTTGCCTAGCAAAGAACAAGAATTTCTCCTTTAAAACATGGCAAAAAGAGAAAGCCCAAGATTTCGTTTTCAGTTGGTTACATTCACTGAACTTCTTGCCCTGAAGCATCCCTTTGTGGATACTCTGGAAATATGAAAATAGAAATTATTTGATTAACAAATGGCATCTTCGCTACTCTTAGCGACATGCTAGTTGCTGTTGTATTTCACCAAATTAAAACAAAGACTGCAAGCCACCACCCTCCATCTGTTGTGCAGGTGAATATATATATGACAAGACCAGTAGAGTCTTTGCTATCCAGCTAGTGGGTCATCCTTGTGATTTTTGCAAGTTACAAACCCTAAAGCAAGCAACGTTTCCACTGACAGAGGCATCAGGACAACACCACGTGGGGTGACTTCTCACAGGCTGCCTTTCACTTAGAAAATACAAAGAAAATGGCAATTTTTGCATATGTTGTACTTCCAGTTCTTGCCCACATCTCCTTGGATTAAAAACAGCTAGACAGATCATGCGCTGGCATCCTATGGCAAGGAGGAGGCTATTAATAGCTGTCATCAGAACTAATCACACAGTCCAAAATACGACATTGAACCTTCTAGCTGTAAATGTTATAATAGGGAAGAAGCTGTTCCAGATGTGGAGTTGGCCTGTGAGCTGTGTCTTAACCCTCTGGTGGTTGCAGTCATCTAGGAGTCAACCCCCAGGCTGCAGTGACAGCAGAGCACTGGAAATGACATGTGGCGGGAGGAAAGCTCATGTTAAGACCCCAGATGGTAAGAAGAAAGCTATAGTGGTGATGTGAAATCTACTGCAGGGCTGCTGCATAGTGGGGTCGTGGGGGGTTCCCCAAAGGAAATGTTTATTAATGAGTATTTTAAAGGGATATGTTAAATACAATGAATTTCTAGAGATCTGCCAAAATGAGCTCTGATATCTGCTGAGCACACTTCAGTGTAATGTTTGTTGATATTCTGGTTCTTGATTTCCACCAGACTTTTATCTTGAATTTAGTCACAGTATTTTAGAGGAAATAGTCCAGTGTCATTCTGGGTAGCTTTTGGGAGGCATCTTGATTCAGTTGATTTTATTAGTGGATTCCTCATGCTGGTCTTGCTTTGTTAAAAACATTTTTGATTGTGGAACACACTTAAAATGTGATGTTTAAGCCTGGCAGAAACCTGTGCTGAAATGCTCTCCTGACCTGCGGCCAGGTGCAGCAAAGCCATCTTTGTTGGCAGACAGGCAGCAGGGTATGGCAGCACAGCACTCCACTCTCCCTCAGGGCTGGAGCAGCAGTGGTTTTTGGCGAGCCTGGATGCTCTACGCATCACTGCAGCCTGTTCCCACGCCACACTGACCGGTAGGTGACCTGTGTGTCCCACATCCAAAAATAGATGAAATGTACAGCCTCCTTCCAGTTTTAGCGGAGGATGTGAGGGACATAAAAATACTTTTCTGTGGTAAACCAGAGCCTTCCTAGGGATCCTTTCTAATGGTTGCAGACAGCTGCCCACTCTCTGGGGTGGGGTCCTGACATCCTGAAAAATGGGTTATATAAGCCTCAGTATTCTAGTTAACTATTTGTATTTTGGACACTGCAGTCAGGACCTAGTCTCCAGTAGGTTAAAGGAAAAAAAAAAAGTGCATGCCAAAAGCATGAACTTTGCAACATTACAATTACATTTCCTTTGGGAAGCAGATATGGGGTCAGGCTGCTGCTGACCCTTTCCACATGTCCTCAGAAGGGGTTGTTGTAAGAAGAGCCTCTTTTCCATACAAGAAATGCATTTGGATTTTGCTCTTCTCAACTTAAAATGAGCAGCTGATGAAGGTGGAAGTGTTTAGACAGAAGACCACTATGCAGAAATAAAGACATGGAAGAGGGAGGCAGGCAGTTGTACTCAGGGCAGGTGACCCAGTAGCATTTAGGTCACAGGAGCCTCGAGAGAAGGCAGGCATCATCCCACCACGGTAAACAACCAGCACCCCTCGTGGAAACCTCATTCCTGGTTTGCCTGTTGGCATGCAGACTGCAGGACACATCTGCCTGGCAGCCTTGAAAAGCCACATCTCCTCTATCCATGTTTGGGACAAAACAAAGCATGGCAGGAGAGCTATTTGATATATAAAATCTGCTTTTAGGACAGTACAGAGCAGGAAACAGATGTCATTATGGAACACAAGCCCAATGCAGACTTCTCCTCCAGAGGGAGGAAGCCTGCTAGTGTACAGCGCCGAGCACGCCAGACTGGGTCCCAGCAGGGTGCTGTGGGGCGGCCGCTGTGACAGCCACAAAGCAGGATGATGGAAAGGAACTGTGATTTGCCTGTGACAAGATTAACAATATCATATAAGTTAGGAAAGTAGCTTAATAAATTCCCTGTAGCCTTGGATGTTTAACATGCTGTATCAATAGCAGAGACTGGAAAATGCTCTTGGCATTTCTTAGCAGAAATCTGGAAGTTATGAAATGAAGAGATGTAACAAACTACCTAAGGGAAGTACAATACTCGTAAGACCCATTTGTATGGAGCAACTGCTAGGACAGAAAATATATCTGTTTAATTCTCCTCACAGACATGATGTGATAAATAGCTGTTAAACAATTATGCAGCATTCATACGCAGTATTAAGCAGTTTTGGTTCACTCTGGAAATGGCTTTATATCTGCCTGACCATAGATTATTTTTCTGTCATTGTTTTGAAGTATCTACCATTTCGACATTTGTGGGGTTAAAGGACACTAGAGAATGATGGCATATGGTTGGTGGTTTCCCTGAGAAGCATTATTCCTGTGGAAAACATTGTCTTAATTATATGTAAAATGTTTATGGGAATGTATCCATTTCATGATAATCTGACAAGAGATTATCTCAATATTTTGTTTCTGTGAAGCAGAAACATCTGCCTTTTAAATTACCATTTAAACTATGAACAGATGAAAGTGTTGAAGTGGCAATGTTGATAATGTTTCAGTCTTAGCAAAATAAATGTTTCCAGAATGTCAAACAAATAATATTAATTGCTCTCTTTCATAATATTTTAAATAAACTTATTTTTCATGTGTGTTTGAAACAAGGTGAAATTTCAATAGAAATTTCTTGGAATTTTCTGTAAGATGGAAATTTTAAGTTTTGACCCATTCAAGTCATCACTTTATGCTACCATTTCATTTATAGCTTAAGCTTTTCATCATCCTGCCCTCTAGGCTCCACAGAGTCTAAAATTTATGCCTTCTGTTCCTCTTCACAGATGTCTATTCTGACTCTGATGACAAAGGATGAAAATCCACAGCCTGTTTCAGACTAATGAAACAATGTAAAATTATTTGGAGAATGAAACTGGAGCTCTGAATGGAATGCAAACCACCAGATTTATTTATGTCTTCAAACAAGAACTTTGAAACAAGTGACTCCAACACAGAAATATTTTGCCAGCTACCAAGTGGAGGTGGAATGGAAAGAAAACTCCATCATGATTTCAAGCAGTTGTACTGGGAGCTAGCAGGCTGGTTTGCACTGGTAGTCCATCCAGTTCTGTGCCTGGCAGTGGCTGTTTCCAGGTATTTCATGGAAACATACAAAAAATTCAGGGTTGACTTGCATGTAGGAAAGTTTCTTCCTTATCTTTAAGGCAAGAAGTTGGCTTTGTCCTACACTGTAAGAGCCAACACCCTTTCCTAAACACTAATTTACTCTGTAAATCCCTGGAGACCCTGCCTTGACTTTTGCAAAATATGCCACTGTAATGAATCAACAAGTGCAACAAGCTGATTGTTTATAATGCAAAAAATTGGGGTTTCTCTGTCTCCACATTTTTAATTTCCTTGTTTGGGTTTCACAGTTTGTGATTTGGTCTGGTAAAAAGCAGTTCCTGCTCTCACTTCTCTGTTTCATTTCCATATTCTTTTAGCACTTCCCTTCTCCAAGAGAATTACAGAAACATAGAAAATAGTGCAGCTGTCCCCCTTACCTCAAGTCTCTCAACAAACACCTGTCAGGACCCTTCCTAAAATTGTCTGGGAGCAGAGATTCCCCTGTGGCAACTAGCAACCTATTCCATTGCTTCACTGTGCTCACTCTTGGAAAAGGTGTGGGGGAAGAGTGCTTGACTTTTTTTTTAAAGGTCTGGTGTTCTGGCATTTTAGTCCAACTTCTCTTGTCTTTGGAATTTATTTGCCTCATCTTTATAGCTATTTTCAAACTAGTTACATTGTCATATCCCTGTTCACCTTCCTTTTGCCTGAATAGTTTTCTCTTGCAGGTTGTGGATCTTTGTGATCAGAAACAGGGAGCAAAGTCTGGGAGGGGGCTGGATGCAAGTGCTGAGCCCCAGTGCCTTGGGAGAAGGGGTCTGGACAGGTGCTTGATGGCAGGCTGTGTTGGCTGAACTAGCGCTGCTCCTGATGACTGTATCTGACCTCATCTCAGAGACTTGAACGATGGAGACTCCATGGCCTCCCCAGTGCTTCACTGTCCTGGTCATTGGAAGGATTTCCCTAATGAATTTCCATTGCCAACACTTAATCTCTGTAGTTGTTGTCCTTTCTACCGTGAACACAAAGTACACGTTATTTCTTTCCATTGCAACAGCTGAGGAAATATTTTAAGACCCACTCTCTGCATTAGATTGAGCAGTCTTTCCTTGAAGGCCATGTGCTCCAACCACTTCCATTTTCTCCTTCTGATTTTGTGTCAGTCTGCGTTGTACTTCCAGTGCAGCACTCCAACTGCACTTTAATCTAGCTGAGGCCTTATTAATGATCACCAGAGGAGGTTCCTTTTATGTCTCATTACCTACATACCAATGTGTCTTTACAGCACAAAATCTTTGACTCACATCCAGCTTCTTATTCACTCTAATTCCCACATGCTTTTGAGATAACTGGGCTGACAGCCACAGCCCACCCTGTCTGCACAGTTGGTTATGCCTGCCTAAAGGTAGAATTTTGTACTTGTCTTCCATTGTGTTTTTAAGACCATCTCTGATTTGTAATCATCATACTGTTCACTGTGAGTCCCCAGGTTTGATGTTGTCTTCAAGTTTAATGAACAGATCTTCTACTCATATATCTTCTCATCACCTAAGGTGTTAACGAGATGATTAAATGGTCTCTGACCCAGCATAGAGTCCATCAAAACTTCTTCCTTCAATTTGGATTGAATAGTTTCTTGACGGTATTTTATCTGCCTCACAGAAGTTTTGTCCAATTCATATAACTACTACTTGACTATAAAAGTATCAAAGTCTCCTTACTGTCAAGATATTTGGCATCCTCAACTGACCTGGAGCTGTGAGGTCTGTTAGCTGCTGGTCAAGGAAGCTTGTGAGTCTTGACAGACCTTATATGAAAAATTCACGTTGTTTATAATTCACTACGTATTATTCTAGAGAACCACAAGTACTTCTCTAAGGATTGAAGTTTGGTTGCTATTCCCTAACTTCTCTTTTCTCTGTACCCTTGTGTCCTGGTTTCAGCTGGGATAGAGTTAACTGTCTTCCTAGTAGCTGGTACAGTGCTATGTTTTGAGTTCAGTATGCGAAGAATGTTGATAATGTACTGATGTTTTCAGTCCTTGCTCAGTAGTGTTTAGTCTAAAGTCAAAGATTTTAGCCTCTCATGCCCAGCCAGTGAGAAAGCTGAAGGGGCACAAGAAGTTTGCACAGGACACAGCCAGGACAGCTGACCCAAACTGGCCAATGGTGTATTCCATACCATGGAACGTCATGCCCAGTATACAAACTGGGTGGAGTGGGGGAGGGGATCGCCGCTTGGGGACTGGCTGGGTGTCGATCGGCGGGTGGTGAGCAATTGCACTGCGCATCGTTTGTATATTCCAATCCTTTTATTATTACTGTTGTCATTTTATTAGTGTTATCATTATCATTAGTAGTTTCTTCTTTTCTGTTCTATTAAACCGTTCTCGTCTCAACCCACGAGTTTTACTTCTTTTCCTGATTTTCTCCCCCATCCCACTGAGGGGTGGTGCAGGGAGAGTGAGTGAGTGGCTGCGTGGTGCTTAGCTGCTGGCTGGGCTTAAACCACAACACCTTGGTAAAGTTAAGTGTGACATTTGTTCTTCCTATGAACAGCCTTTTTCAAGATCTCAAAGACAAAAGCCTCAGAGACTGCTTCAGCCAGTTCTCCTTTTTGGGGATGGATCTCACCATGCTCAGATGATCTGAAACCAGTTTGGTTTGTCTCAGTACTCTCTAACTTGTTTTTCCCAATTCTGCTCTGGATATGTACCTTGTGTAACTACATTTGCCATGTGATTGCCACACACCTTTCCAGTGAAGACTGAAGCACCAAAAAAGGCTCTTATCTCAGTATTGTCTGTGGAACAGGACATCAACATTTTCCTCTGCTTTCTCTCTACCAGTAACACTGACACAGAATCGTTTCCTGTTACAGTACCAGACACATCATGACTCTGCCGTTTTGGTTTTTGTCCTCATGTGCTTTTGCAACTCTAGTCAAGTTACGCTTAGTGAGCTGAACTATTTTCCATTTTCTGTGAACTTTCTTCTTTGCCACTGATTTGGTACAGTGAGTCTCCTACTACACCTCTTACCTTTCTTCTGGGCCAGTTTGTGCTTTTATGGTCGTTCACTCTGTATAACTCCCCTATCCATCAAAGCTTTCAGTTATGAATTCTCTCGAGTTTACTGAAATCTGCCTAACCCAAACCCATTCTTTTTTAGTTTGCTTTTCCATTTGTAAGTCACAGACTTTGTAATTTCATGGTCATCTTAGAGGCTCTCTAACCTTTCCATCTTGAGGGGTCTTGCCATGGACTAATCACTCTGGTGCACAGTTCATGAACTTCCTCTTTCTGCATAGTTAGCTAAAAAGATAAGCTCATGCTCCAAAGATTCGCTTTACTGTGCAAGGTGAGGTTAAGATGATTATGACTTTTTTTTTTTTTAAATAAGCAGGTTTTTTTTAATGACTTGCTCTTCCTGTAAGTGTTTTTTCTACTGGACCTGTCAGGGGATGTTACTAGTTAGATGAATTTGAGAATGGTAAGTGAGTCCCAGAATCTTTTCCAGTATCATTAGGGTATCTTAGAAGCTTTTGGTCAGGAGAAAATTAAAATGCAAAAGCTATTCTTTCCTCAGTGAAACCATGGCTTCTTTTTAGATAAGCAAGCAGTGAAGCTACAAGAATGTTAATCAATTTGGGACACAAAGAATGAAGGCTTTCATTCCCTTCTGCAAATCTACCCTCCCAGTTAATTAAAAAATAATCTCCCTTGGAGGATAATGAGGAAAAAGAGGGGAGTGGGGAGTTAGTAGGAGTCAGAGAAGAAACCTGTGCTGAAACAGAAGGTATAATTTTGACATTTCCTGATGCGTTCTGAAATTAAAGAATCACCCCCACACCACCTGTGATCCTTTTTTTCTGGATTAATAGGATCAACCTGTGGAGTCCAGCCCTCTCCAGCCATGCTCACACAGGCTGGGCAATGCCTGAAGCCCATCCTGGTGCCTGCTTAGTGAGCGCAGACAATGTAGCTGGTAGATACAAGGGTCCACAATGCTGCTGAGCAAAACTCAAGGGTGTGTGTTTGCAAATCACTCCCTTTGGGATCCCTGGGGCAAAAGGAGGCAAAGATGCTAGGACTAAAGCCCGGAAAAGCTTTGCGCACTCCCCAGCGCCCACTCTGCTGGAAAGGGCAAGAGCATCCCTGCCCACTGCCCCAGGGAGAAGTGAGTAGGGTGGGACAGGGGTACAGGGAGAACCATACCACTGATGGGTGCAGAGGGGTGAGGAGGTAAGGAGGGCAAGGAGGGGTTTGCTATGGAGCCATGACACGTTGTTGTTCAGAGATAAAAGGTGTTTTGGCAGCAAAAGAGGAGTGCAGGAACCCTAATGTTGCCTACAGACCTAGCTGCCTGCCGTGGAGGCTGCCTGTAAGGCAGGTCACCTTACTGGGATGTGAGAGAAGAGAAATCTGCAAAAAACAGCTGTTTCCTACAAGTCCTTTGAATGGCAATGTTGAAGAAGCTATCAAACTCCTAAATATAAAACAATGAAATAAACCAGAAACTAGAGACTTGGCAGGAGGGGAAAAGATGGCTATGAACAGCAATTAAGAGAGAGAAAGCTGTGGGAGCTGCTAAAGACTGGGTAACTTTAATAGCCCTGAGAGCTATAAATCCTTATGATCCATCCTACCAACAAAAAGCCAATCCACCCAACTGCAGCAAAAAGGGAATGCCTCTCTGTTCCTTCCCCTTCCTCTCATGTGTCCTGGCTGATGGAGAGAGAAGGGGGACAATGAATATTTTATCTCCTAATGAATAACTGGTGCATGCTCCTTAGGCTGTATTTCAGACATCTCACAAGCAGTATCCACTGCATGAAATAAACCTGGCCCTGAAAAGCAGAAGTGCAGCTAACCACTACAGAGCAGCTACTTATAAAAAAAAACAGCAATGGGAGCTGCTGGAGCACTTTTGTTGATTTTGAAGGTGGTGCTTTATCTTTTCACCTTGTTTGTCCTTGGGAAGTGCTCTGCCTGCCAAGGTTTCTCAGCTCTTTGTTAAAGTTAAATTTTATCTGGCAAACACCAGACTCTTGCTCATCAGGAAAAGCTGGGAAAAATGAATTTTCAAGCCCCTCATTATGCAAACCCTCTCAGCACAGTCTCACAAAAACATGATTCAGCATCCCTGGAGCAAATGGACACATTAACACAATTTGTACACCCTGGGCTATTTCCCAGTTAGCATTCCTCCCATGGCAGACAAAAACCACTATTATTTGTTTTGAAGACACTTTCCTGTGAAGGAAAGAAAATCATTCAAAGAATTACATAAGATTGGACCATATCCAAAATACATGTGTTCAGATGAAAATAATAATTCCTTCTGAAATATGCAACTCTACAAATTGTTCTCACTACGTAGAACAGCATGGACTTTTCACCAGTAAATCATAACACAAAATTTAGGTAAACCCAAGATGTTCTTTGTCCTATTTTACTGCCTACCTACTATCAGGAAAAGCTTCCCTTACTAAAAAATCAGATTAATCCAACATAGATTTGTGTAAGGGTTAATTTACCCTGAATACCTATGGGCAAAATCGGTACATTACTGGCTACTACAGCTTCCAAGAATCTCTTTATAAAATTTTTGTGCCAACCAGTAAGGATTTTCATGTATTTCAAAGAATACTTGCATGAAAAAAGCTCAGATCTCCATAGTACATGTTGCTTCCTTATTGATTGTTCTTTGAATGAAGGTCATTTGTATTTAGAAAAAGGAGTAAAAAGCCTACTTACAACCCATTTTCAGCTTTGTTCATGCATAGTCATCTATGCTATGTATGTATCTAATACAATGACAAGCAGTTCAGCCAGAGAATACTAAGCACAATCTACTTCCTTCCTGATCAAACAGCAGCTATCAGTATTTCTTTCCTTTTTTGCCCTGAATCCTTTTCAGCTCAGCAGCGTGAAAAGCAAAGACTAATGAAGAAAGAATCACCTTTCAGAAACGCTGGGTCATTGCATCAGGTTTTTCAAATGTCTTCTCCTTTGAGAGATGAGGTGGCTGAGCAAGGACTGCTAAGATGGAAAAATATCAATATATTTCTCATCTTATTCAGGATACCAGTATGATCCTTGTAGTCTGTACTGATGCAGTTAGTATTAAGACAAGCCACTTAATGAAGCTGTGAAATGATTAAATACCACTGCTTTTAGTGAGAAAAAAGACATTTTCAGGAGAGGTAATTTTGCAGTCACCCCCTACAGACACTACAGATGACAAAATAAGTACTGGTAATAAGGAAGTAATATCAGACACACTACTTTGCTTTGCTTCAGGCATTTTGTTTCACATCCATTCTTGTACAAGAATATTGTTGATCTGGTAATCTTCCAAAAGAAAAGCCATATTATCTCGTTTGCCATCAAGGCAAGTGTAGAACAGCTTCACTGAAGTAAGCAAGTTCGTGATTTAGTTGGGAAAACCCAGCAGAGCTCCCGTGCCACACCGAGCAAACCTGGTGCCCAAGGCAGGTCTGGTGGTGCTTTATGGGGCCTGCTGAAGCACAGGTGTCTGCACCAAGGAGGGACCTGTAAAAGCCATCCTGTTCATTAAATGTCTTCATTTGTTACATGCCATTTCTAAGGAGGTGTTTTCACTACCTGAGAACCACAGTGCACTCTCCTGTCCTCCATTTGCACTCGAGAGGGAGAAAGTGTGGATACTCTGTTCTCCTTTCTTCTTTGAAATGCTTGAAGAGTGACCTGACTGCCTGCAAAATGCTGTGCAACAGCAGTCTTCAAAAAAGTGGTATGTAGCAACCTATACTGCAGGTAAGAAATTTGGTCCTGGGATCCCTGGTAGACATGGGCACCATGAGCCAGGATGTCAGGATGTGGCTCTCATGTATGTTGCTTATTGCTTGCAGATATCAAAGCATTTGTCAGCTATTACATTCCCAGTCCTAAGAGAGGGAAAAGTTGAGGCATGGATGAAGGGAAGGGCATTTCTCAGTCCAAGTTTAGTTCTGAATTTCTTTCTCTTTTGTATCTGCTGCAACAATGATCTTTTTTGGCTTTCAATGTGATATTTCAAGCCTGTCTCTTCTGCTAGGAAAATGACAAAGTGATGAGGGAGAGCAAGTCCTCTTTTGTGTGTATGGAATTTTGGGTGACTCTTACATGGTGGACATCGGTCTGATCTGTTGGGGTTTGATAATGTTTTGTGTTCGTGCTCTGTAAGTTGGAAAGGAAAGCATTTAACAAACCAGTGGTAACACAGCAGTGTCTCTGTTACACCTGAGGTTTTGCATTGCCTTAAGTGGTATCATTTTGACTATACCAATACCTGATAACTGAATTTCTCTGTGTAGAAACTATGTACTACCAACATCAAGAAAAAAGTAGCTAATTAAGAAAAAACATGTTCTCAAAATCCTGGTGTGAAGCAGACTTCTATTACTAGAACCTGTTTTCAATCCATCCTTCCAAAAAAATTGATACTATTTTCAGAGATTGCTGTCCAAACCAAGCTGGACTCTACCTGACACTTCATGCTACACAACCATGAAATACTTTTTCTTGATAGCCTCAACAGGAAAATAGGATGATTTTTCTGTGACATAGCTTCATTATGATTGATGAATCACATTTGTCAAGCTGATGTTAAGTAGCAAAGAGCAGAGGATTACATGGCTTTTTCGTCTGTAGGGCGGTTGCTCCTAAAATTAACTTGTCTAAAAGATGATACAAGGGAGTGTTGACCACTGCTGCCTGCCTGCAAGACTACTTAATGTTACCCATAGCCTTAAAACTGGGCTTTCAGTGGTCATATATGTGACATAACAAGTTACATCTGATTTGGTGGGTCCTTACAGCCTTTGGCAGGTGGTAAAATATCTTAGAACATGCCTAAGTGAAAGCACAGTTATTGCACATGCAGAAAACAGAGCTGAGGATCACCATGTTCTTGGCACAATGACACCCTGCAGTTGTCTCATGCTGGACCCCATTCCTGGACACCACAGCTCTCCCCAAAAGGCAGTCCCAAGGCATTAAGGGCTCAAAGGCATGAGGCATTCTTCTTGCATGTTTTGGGACATGAACATGGTATATGTGCAAAGCCCCTGGCAGCTCCATTGTTTTCTCCTGCTACAGCATTTCCTAAAGTCAGAATGCTGTTATGATGGCATCTTTCTTTTTCTTTCTTTCTTTCTTTCTTTCTTTCGTTACTTAGCTGAAAATTCTATGGCATCAAAACTGGAATGCCAATGTAACAGATATGAACCATCTGCCCCTAGGCCAGGAGTGATATCTTAAGCTCCTGGGAGTAATTTGTGAACAGTGGGCTTGATTGTCCTCGCCTGACCAGATCAATGGCTGGCCCCATGTGACCTGTCTGGAATGGCATTTAGAAGATGAACGTGGTTCTCTGGTTTCCCAGCCTGGATGCTGCCAGCAAGATGAGGCTTACAAGCCTGGCTCTGCTGGTGACATACTGCTGCTCTGCAGCAGCTGCTGCCTGAAACGTGTTTTTAAATTGAGGAGCCTTCTGCCTTTCTGAGCCCATTCCAGGTGTGCCAAGTCACAAAGCTCAGAGATCATCAGACAAGTCAGAAAACCCTTAGGTTTTTGCTGTGACTTACTATTATTTCATTTTCCACTTCTATTCTTTTGGAACTAAGAGGTTTAGCTTCAAGTGAAAGACTTAAAAAACATTACCTGGGTTGTTATGAGATTCCCTTTATCTGATGGACCTAAAGAAAAACATCTCACTGCACATTAGGCTGCCAGCCCTTTTCCTGATTGCAATGTGGGTTCTTGTGAGGATCACTTGTATAAAATTCACTGTCCCGATTAATAAGCACCCTTAAATTTAAAGAGTGGAAAGGAGGCTAAAGAGGGACTCATACAAGGAAACTGTATTTGCAATTTTCTAAATAAAAAAAAAAAGGCACAAAAATAAAATTGAATGGAAAACTTGTCATATAAGGCTTGGGGCTCCAAGTCTTAAATAAAAGTTGTTTTCTCTGGTCATTTCTTTGACTAAAGTGTTACACACTCCACCCCACATACACTCTTACCTACGTAAGGTAATCCAGTAACCCATGTTTACTGGGAGTATCTGTTTTATTCACCTTTTGTGCAGTTAAGATTCTGTAGGCAAGCTCATGTTTCCCAAATAGGCTTCCTACAAATGAAATGTCCTTTAAATAACCCAGCTGTAGCTCCACCATTTAAGGCATTTTCCCTGGGCTGCCATTAAAGATGACAAGGTCTGTGCTGGAACTGCCTTCCCTCTCTGGTATCTGTTTGCAGAGAACATGCGTTTCTTCTGATGTTAAAGATCTATGTTACGATTTCATGCCACCAGTTGATTACAGACTTGACTTATCTACATTGCAGGTCACTCAAGCTTGGAAAACTAAGGCTATAGTCCATGCTTTTGGTCCCCACTTCCTTTTCTAGTGATTGCCTGCCTCACTGGCTTACATTATAAAGTCTTTGCAGCAATGAATATATATATATACCACTGTGCATGGCATCCGGTGGGGTGATGGACCCCACCTGGAGATCCAGTGGGGATCCAGGATTCCTAGATCACTGCATACAGAGAGTGACAGCAGGAGAAAAAGAAGCCACAGAAATCAATGTTTCATCTGTTTGCATGGAAAACCATGAAATGCATTTGCCATTTTCAGTAGCCCAGTCCAAAAGTACTGTGGATTTAGCAGGATGCAGATTTTTCTTCTTCGCAGAAATGACTAAAAGAAGCTCCTTCAGACATAAATAAAACAACCCTAGTGGTTAATGAGCAAGAATAAGAAAAACACCAGCACACTAGAGATGAATGAATCATTTGGGAACTGGATTTTGACAGCTGAATTAAAAAATAAAACACCCCCAGGAATTATCAACAAAAGCTACCCATTTAATTATGCAGCTGTGTCACTCTATAGGCCTGAGGCACCTCAAACGATGTCTTCAGCACCACCAGAAGTATGATCTCTGCACAGAGGGATGTGCCCGACCCACCCAGAGCTTGCACTGTTTCAGCGCTGATACGAGTGAGGCTGCAGCAACTTAGAAGCCAGCTCAAGCTACCCAGCTGAGTGCTGGGTGTCTAGGTAGACCATGTTGTGCCTGTCCTGCACCAGCTACCTACAGATGAGTGGAAACTACCACAACCACTGAGGCTGAAGCCAGCCCTCAGATTTTGACCTAATCGTGCTGCAGTGTGAAAGTCTGCACCAGTTTCAGTGCTATGTAACACAGCGTTAAGATATCTGGGCTAGCTTAGATGCGACCACCAGCCATGGGAGCGCACAGTCAACCACCTGAGTATTTACAGAGCTGCTCCACCTTGCTACAGCTGCAGTGCAATCAGCACACAGGTTCAGAGCTAACTGAAGGATTATTTACTTCGTCAGCACCAGAGCTTATACCCAATAGATGCTCCTGAACATTTTAAACTTGCCTCTGTCTTTTGCATATTAAAGAGTTAAAGCCGAAGTTTCACACCATAACTTGCACACACCACCCAAATACTATGTTGCTTTTCTGCTTTCAAATCATGCTGCTTTGATACATCAGAATGGTGTGCAACCAAGAGCCAGATACACAGTCTTAGCAAGAAGCAGAAGTCCAGTCACAGTGTGAATCACTTCTTTCAGTGAAGGGCTGTTCTTTCCTGCTTTCTCTAGAAGCATGGACCATTTGTGTTAATAAGCATCTCTTTCATATTTGTGTTGCCACTGCAAAATAAGAGAAGAACATGAAGAATTCTGAAGAATGAAAATTTGCTCAGGATAACTAAGGGGCACCAGTGATGTTCCCTTCATGCAGTGAGAAGCAATTCTGGTACCAAAGAGCTCAGATCACATGATGCTAAAAGTGTGGGAAAGATAATTACACAAATGAACATTGGAATATGAGATGTGGAAGAAATGTTGAAGTACCTTGCTTCAAGTCATGCAACAAATCAGTGGTAGAGGCAAGAATTTAACTTAGGTGTAATTTGGGGCTTCATCCTGTCATGGCTGGTTTCTCTCCTTGAGGCAATTCCCAGGGACACAGTCTGCATCACTTACATGGTCTAGAGGAATGCAGGATGCAAAGACCTGGTCCCCGTGTCTCTCCATTTAATGACTTCAGACTATCCCGCTAACATGCTGTTGTTGCCTAGAGGGTAGATTATTTTTAAACACTTTTTATTTCAGTATGTTTTCCAGTAGAGAAGTGGTTATACAATAACCTGTGCCTGTAGAGCTCATTCTATTAAAGTGTCCATACTTTCTGCTGGTAAAAAACGAATCCAAAAAGGGTAGCTTTTCTTCTGTAGCTGCATTAGTAAAAATGTTTTAGTACAGAGTAGGCATAATTTAACAATCTTTCACGCTAAGAACTAAATGCATTTTCCTGGGCATGCAACAGCATGTACATGGCATTGTTCTGCGAGGTCTTCCAGACCAGTTACAATCTACAGTATGTTTTCACAGCTTTTTGAATTTTCTATCTCACCAGTGATCCAGTTATTCAGAATCAGCTTCACCCTTTTCAGAGCATCTTTTTGTCAGCAGGTGCTTTGTTCTTGAACTTATTTGTCTTTCTAGGACTCTGATACCATACTGAGGTGAATCTGTCCTGATGCAGACTGACAGCTACAGAGAAAGTAGAGCAGATCCCTCTTCAAGCCCTAGCAGCCTCATGTCACTGACACCTAGGGTGTATCAAACTCTTTTCCATAGATTCTTTTACATGGGTAGTATCCAGCTGGACTCATTTCAGTATATACCACTCTTCCACTGTCCCATAGCTATGACTCCTTGTATATCAGGTAGTCTTCATTGGCTGAAGGACTTCTAAGGAGAAACATGGACATTGTCCAAGTCTGCTTCCAATGCCTTGCAAATTGGAATTTACCTCCCGCTCCAGATATTTTTTGTAAGCCATTAACGACATTTTAAGGTCATAAGCTACTCCAGTTGCTTGACCTTGCCGAACAAACTTTGCAACATGTTGTTTGTTCAGGAGTCCTAATTGCAGTTCTGGGTGTTGATTATGTAGGAATCTGTGGTAAAGCTCTGCTATATCTGGCCTTGAACTCGTCTTTTATGTTGTTGGTTTTGAAAAATGTCTTTGGGTTTGTTTTTTTTTTCCTACTGCTTGTCAGTACTTTTCACATCCCCGTCGAGTCCTTTTTTACCCGTGGCAACAACAGATCACAGCAGATGCCATGCAAGTCTGACTTTTAAATGGTTTTAATCCATGTGCATTTTTTGTTTAATTTCTTCCACTGTCTCCACTTATTACTACCTATCTCTCCCCAACTTGTTTCATTGCCCCTCTGCACATCTGTCATACCAAGTCAGTTTTCTAGTTTGAGTTCTTACAACAATCTGGCACTGGGACCTGATTTCTCAGTGTCTTACACTACAGAGTCATATATCACTTTATCCTACAAAGCCCATATTTGTACATGGCTATGAGCATGTTTTACATTTGTAACATGCTGATCTGAGTGCTCTGAATGTCCTTTGTTGTTGATTTGACCATATCATTCATGTGCTATATTCTTGGATGGCTACCAGCATTTTTCCAACACACCGAGGTTCCCTGTTACTACTCATTTGCTTTTCTATAGTGAGACCACGATAACATGTGCCAGCAGACTATTCTCTGCTCCTGAACATGCCTCCTTGGGACTTTGCTTTTTTCTTCAATTGTAACTTCTCAATAAAATCCATTACAGCTGTCCCTTTCTTATCAATCAGGATTCCTGATGGCACAGTCAGTCTTTCTTTGTCTTCTGTGGACCACTAGCCGGGATTTGCATTATTTTTGCCTTAGAATTCACATACTGCAGCAGTTAAAAAACCCTACAGGGAAGGTGACGTGCTTTTCAGACTGCAGATTTTTTAAAAAAGAGGCTAAACTTGCAATGCCCACTGGGTGGCTCTAGACACTGCACCTTACTCCTCCTCTAGTTGCACTTCTACCTACTCAGAGCTAGCCCAGCTCTGCAGAAATACGTGTAAGTGCTGACTACTAGCAAGAATGACAGGGCAGGGCCTCGAGTTACAAACGCATGATGCACCGGATACATAATTAATGGTTATTAATGACTATTTGCATGACGGTAGCGCCCCGAGGCCCAGTGGAAGGTGCCTCTGCAGAAAGTAACATTAAGGCTTAAATTCCACCTATTTCACTTGAGGCACTTTACTGAGGCACCTATAGTAGGGGGGATAGTCTTACACAGGCCATGGAGGTGATGCTTTTCTCACTGACTGCGTGGGGGGTTAATGAGATTACATTAGAGATGATGCTCTATGTGTAGGTGACTTATTTAAACTCCTGCAGTTTTACAGAATGAAACCGAGCCTTCGGGAGAAGGGAGCTACCAAGGGCCAGAACTGCAGCTGTGTCTTCCCAGGCTCTGTGAGCAGGTGTGTGTGAGCATGTTGTGCGTGCTGCATGTTCTGGCCTTGCCGGACACAGACACAGCCCATAAAGAGATGTTTGGCAGGGAAGAGGAAAGTCCTCTGATTTAAGGTGCAGGGAGAGTAAATAATCACTGTAACGCACAAACACAATAAAATCAACCCAGGCTGTTGCCCAGCTCTGTGCCTTCTCTTTGTAAATGCACTACAGGTTTGTCATCTTTTTCAAAATTATGCACATGTATGACACCTCCACACAAACATGCTTTTCTTTTACAGAACTTCCACAATTTTGGTTTTTTTCCATCCACCAACACTATAGGGACTAACTGTGTGGAAGGGACTGTTTTGCCAGGACTGCCCTGTGGTAGTACACTGCCTGTGTACAAGGAAAGCCAACCGACCAGCCAACTCCAGCAAAGGTAAGCATAACAAGTAAAGGAATGGAGACAAGTCCTTTTTGTTTTACTCCAGGCAACAATCCCATTTGTCCCATGATTAAGATTTAATTCAGATGTAATGAAGTCAACAATTCCTACTCTTTATGCTATGCCACAATTTACTGGTTCAGGACACCTTTGTCAATTCTACTAGGCTTAAAAGAAGTGTGATGATCTTAGATGGCTTTGCATACAGAGGGAGTGTGGTGATTCAACACATATGATAAATACATGCGTTATAAAGAGATTTCCCCATTTTTCAAACAGCATCACACAGAGAGTCACGTGAAATTTTTAGCTTTGAAATGTTAAAGCCAAGGAGGCTTTGAAGTTTTGCACTTGATCATTTGTTACTGGGTCTCAGCTAGTATGGCAACAGAAACCCAGCCTTGCACAGAACGTCCATTTTATTGAAAGACTGCAGTGATTGAAAGTGCATTTTTCTTGCTGAACCTGGCCCAGAGGTAGTAACTGCCCCTTTCACAAGGGGTTGTAGCATATGATCTACTGTACTAAAGGTTTAATCCATTTAGAAACTGATCCTACTTTACAATCCATTAGCTTGCCTTGAAAAGGTGTTCTTGAAAAGCTGCTTCTATACAGGGCTGAATTTAAGCCTATGTGTCCCTTCCTTCTTGAGGAACATGTCTCTTAATCTATAGCATACGGACATGGATGAAGTGTCAAAAGCACCTGAGGTGGAAATTCCTTGATATGTAGAGATGGGGCTTTGGAATTTCTTCTGTATTTTGTTCCCAAATTAGGCAAATAGGTTTTTTTATCAAGGTCCATATCTGGTACACATGTTTGAGGAGAGCAGACACAGCTGGAGTGGAGGGGGTCTGTGTTCAAACTGAACAGTTAATCCTTTTGTCCACTTTATAGGATGCATAGGCATCATTAAGTAATTACAAGCTAGCAATGCCTAGGAGTTGTGGAAAAGACTGCGCTCTAAACCCAGAACTCCTCAACCCAGAACACCATCATTTAGGCAACTGTTAAAGCACTGGCATGTCATTCTGCTATTTTAAGTATGGGTCAAGTTTCAGAACTGAGGTAGTAAGCTGTGTTACTGTTTATAAGTGTTTGGGTTTGTTGTTTTTCTTTTTTTTTAAAAATAATCTGAATATATTATACCATATGTAAAAACCTCAAACCCGTTGCCACCCAGCAGCTCCTAACTCATTGCTTTTATGAGATCATCCTACAAGTCCTGAAGAATTCTCTAATCACACTGCGGAGTGGGTTCCTTTGGAAATCTGAGATTTCCTGCTGTTGAGGCTTTTTGCCTGGTTTTGTTTTGGTTTCTGTTTTCCCAAGAAATGTATCACATATGAAACACACTCCAGCAAAAGCTTTATGGGAAGTGAAGGATGTGCTGTTTTGGAAACCAAAGTCCTTAGGGGTTGCTGGAACTGGAATCTGTGGAGCTTCAGCAGATGAGATCTGATATTGATCAATCTTAGTAGAGAATCAGACAAGAGGGCTTGGGTACAAACAGCTGCTCCTGTGCAGAAAGCTTGATTTTTCCCTCATAAGGTGAGCAGAATTTGTAGAGACTGCCTGGCTCATTTTTGCTCTTTCACTCTTAGAGACCTCACCCAGTGCAACTGGTCATATGGGCAGCATGTGGAGGCAGACAGAGGGCTTGTCTACAGCTGCATCTGGCTTTCTAGGTAAACCCCCAAAATGTCGAATAAGCAATGTTCCTGATCGTTTTCTCCAGCTGTCATCAATGTGGAAGTTGCAAAACAGTCACACTCATGTGGACCATGCACTTGGAAGACACACTGTTCTCTGTGCTAGCATAAGCTTCAGCAACCATTCATATCTCTCTGAAGGCTAAGATGGAAGGGAAATGGGTGAGACCTTGCTAAGGAGAGTTTTATGGCACCTCTGGTCCTGGCTTGCATTGTCTGCTCTAGGGGTGGTCTGAGCAGCTGGTTCTGACATCAGATGATCCTTGTTTTGAAGGAGTGCTCTCACATGTGTCTTACGTGCTTTCTCTCCCTCTGTCATGCAAAGACTATTAGTGATAGTCCCAAGAGAGACTGAATTATAGCCAGAGTTTCCAGTCTGAGACATGCTAAGTTTTTATCCTGGGAAAAAGAAGCAGGAAACAAACCTTGGCATCAGGAAGAAATGAAAGAATGGACACTGGGAGGAGAGAAAATGCTACAGGTGCAGCAGCCATGACAAGCACAACTTAACTACAAGCCTGTATTTGCTGGACTTTGCAATGAGAAGAGACTTTGGTGTAGACCCCGTCTAACATCAGAGATCTGTGAAGCACTCATAGTCTATTAATAAGATAGTGTATTAATAAGATTTTATTTTCTGCATATCAAATCAGCTTGGTGAGGGTTTTCCTCTCAGGGGCTAGCCCAGCCTCTCTGACAACACTCAAATCTGAGCATTCACCTGGAAATATTCAATTGCAGTAATTGAAGAAGAGGACAATACTGCCAGGTTTGGAGAAATTTACTCCATTTTGGATCTTCTTCTACCTAGATTAGGACTTCTGTCTAATACCTGGTAAGCAGTCATAGGTTGAGCACAGTACAACAACAGAGACCCTCATACAACCAAGACACCTTTTGCTTGAGAGGTGGTGTCATCTCTCTTCCTCCATCACTGGTCATCTCTCTTGTGTAAGCTTACATTCAGCATCTCTTTTGGTCCATCAGGTTAAGTGCTTTTCTTGGATGGAAGCTGTGCTTGTCCTGCAGTCCCTGTCACAGGCATCTTTCAGTTCAACACTTCTTTAAAATACTTTCCAAGGTTTTGTAAGTATAGAAAAACATCAGCACTCTGAGATGGGAGCTGCTGGGAGGGAGGGAGTTTTTGCATGTATTTACCACCTGCCCACATCAGCAAGACAACAGCAACCAGCAAAGATATGTGCTTGTCCATAGCACCTTCCCCTGCCACCATTAACACTGGAACTCTCCCTGCATGCTGGACCATCATGGAAAAGCCTTCTCCTAGAGGTGACACAGCTGTGGCTTACCACCAGCATGCACGAGAGTGAAGCACTCCACAATCCCAAAGGGCTTTTGCAAACATTAAGAGCTGGATGTGCTGACAGCTGAGTAGCCCTGAGTAAAGAACAGGGGACACAGGTATACCTTGGCTGCTGTCCTGCATTGCTTCACCCCCAAGAGCTGCCACAGTGCCAAAGCACCTCAAGTGTCTCTTGCGTGTGGTTTTGGGGGATCCAGCATCCACTGGTCTAACCTGTCTGCCTGGTCCACGTGTCCAAAAAGGCTGTTCTGCTAGCACAATGATTTGTCTCTCCTTGGAGTTGATGGGCACCTCCTCATCTGACGTGAACAGAGGGACTGTTGATTACTGAAGGGATATGCCATTTTACTGAGGATTTAGCTCAGTGGATTTTTTTTCTCTAGGAGCACAACAAGTCCAGTCCTGGTATCTCATGCCAGTGTCCATCATCAACTAGGGAGATATGTTGTCACAGAGTATTTCATGTTGGCATGCTACATGAAAGCTTCAGAGCAATGAAAACTCTTCACCTTTTGTAGTAAACACGGGCTGCCAGCACGTACTGTAATGTAATCTAGTAAAACAAACTAATTTGGGGAGCCTTTCAAATGCTGTGCAGGAATAGCAGGCTTTGGGTGGGCTGCTCTATTCTATGAATGTTGCCTGTTAATACCCAGATGTTGAATGCCAACTTTCCATTCACTGCTGCAAAATAACAAACTGTCATGTAGTAAAAATAACCATGGGAGGCATGCCACACATTCCAGTGCTTGTTTCACCTACAACACACTATCAGAAATGTGTCTGTGGAAGTTCACTGAGCGTCTGTATCAACGCTATCTATCCTAAACAATATATTTCAGGTCTCTGATTTTGAGAATAAGTTCAAGGGAAGAGAAATGGTTTTTGTTAATTTTTTTACTCCTTTGGTACCATTTACCCCAAATCTAAGGTAGCTGCAGAAAACAGGAGATCACTTTCTCACTGTGTGACAATGGGAAAGAAACTCAGAAGTGACTGCTTTCCTCTAACACTGACCTGAGATCTTTAGGAGAACCCAAAAAACTAAACTAGCTTTAAAGCTTGTCTATGTCTGAGGACAGTTTGTGCCGAGACATATCCTAAATCCATGTCTGCCTTCACTCTGCCGTTGATACAGTGATACCACCAAACTTGCAGCCAGGTTTCAAACATTAATAATGCATCAATGCCTTTCCATCCTTCCCACTACTGACAAATTTCCAGCCCACTTAAGACTCAATGAATGTTGAATAAGGGGTCCAATCTTCTTGTTCAGTTCACTGGACCAAACAATTTTTTAAAGACATGCAAGAGACAATACCAGGGTTTTTACATGGGGCAGCATAAGTCTTATTCTGAAGACTCAAGTTAGGCAAGCAGAAATGTTCAGACCAAACTTGTTTCAAGTGTGCTTATTCTTCTATTTCCACTTTGCATTCTTGGATACAAAGACTGTTTCTAGTGTTCACACATTTCAAAATCTCTAAACGTATTAAACTAATCCCAACTATCAAATGATCATTCTGTCTGTGATCCACTGTTACACTGTTCATATGCTTGCATCTTGTCCTAGTCTTGCACTCCCTGTTTTTTTAACTTGCATGTGCATCTGGTACTGTGTCCTCCTGTTAGTAATTATCAGCATAATGATAGTATTTAATTATTTGTATTGCATCCTTTGTTCTGCTTTATTTCTAGTTTTGTGATGCAGATATTTTTTCAGTTGCTTGGCATGAAGTCTACAGAAATGCTGACTAATGTAGGCATCCTTCTTCCAAATGCTTTTGCAGATGAGGAAGCTCATTAAATCATTACACTTACTCATGTTTAATTTTATTCATATGCACATAGCCTTGCAAGCTACAAGCTGAAGTATGTATGTGATTTCTTGTATCATGATAACATGGAAGTCTAATAAAGAGTAGTCTGTACACTCATGCACTTTTGCTGCCCAGCTGAAATGAAATGCCTCCCACACAAAGGAGAACTGGTTATATTAACTTAAGAATAAGCACTACAAGCATGTGTACATCTTGCGAAACATCTGATTTTGGTGGCAAAGTCACTTAAAAATGAATTAGAAAGAGCAATACTCAACTGAAGCATTTGTGTTATGTGCAAGGCCTTCAGGACCATCTACAAACCCACAGCCAGCCCTACTGTTTCTCTAAGGTAGAGATATTTGCCTCTTCTCAACAGCACAGACCTACATGAGCCTACATCCTCATTTATGAATGTTAGTCTGGTCTCAAACACTATCTACTTCCGTCTTCTGTTCTAAGTGCCACAGTTCACTCAGCTTGTCAGACCTACTGTTTATGTCTGGCCTGCAAATAAAGATAGATACTTCTCCTGTGCCATGACTGTTCATGTAGTAAATGCAGAGGTACGAGAAAGGGACCTTCCTGAGAGCTTCAGTGTGAGCAGAAGAAATGTTGCTCTCTGCAATGATGATGGGATGCTGTGCTTCAAGAGGAAGGGGATGACTTCATGTTCCCCCTTGCGAAAGCAGGGGCATGGGTGCTGGCTGCCAGCAGAGGTTGGACATTGGCCTTCACAAGTAAGCTTCACCCTGCTCCTGGAGCAAATGTAAAAGACTTTGCATATTTTGCAGTAGGGACAAACCCAGCATGTGTGCCACAAGACTCTTTCACAGATGTCTTGATACTGCAGCTGCTCTGTGCTTGCACATACAATGCAGTGTGACTCTAATGAATATGCAAGATCCATGGCACAGTGATTTTACAGTCCCCTGGCATCAACTCTATGGCTGGTCTTGCAGTAGTTTTATACCTTTCTGGTGAACCAGCTTCGCCTGTCCTCCGTTGCCCTTGTTGAGAAGGCTTGGGCTGTTTCATAGTGGTCCCGTTGGATAGTGCATAGTGCACTTCCACAGGACCGTTAGGCCCCTGCAAACATGAACATATGAATGGTTGGCCCGTAATCCTCCTCTCTGATTCTCTCCTGGGAATGCAGAGGGGAAATGTGGTGCACAGGCACCAAAAAAATCCTTTCAGCATGAGTTCATTCTACTTCACTCCTCCAGATAACGTGCTTGACTTCTCTCTTCTTACCCTTTCTACAGCCCTTTACCTTCTCAGCCTATCTTGATGGGCTCTGGATGTGTCATGTTGTCATGGATGTAAATTGTAATTAGACTAATGACCTCAACCTCTCCTGTCTTATCTCTGCAGTTCAGGTGTAATATTTTCTCATTTAAATTAAAATACTTTTTTACTGTCTTTGGAGTTCCCTTGGAAAGATAACAGGGAAGTTAAGCATGCTAGCAAGGCTGTCAAACAAATGTCCTTTCAACTTAGGAGAAAGCAGCTGATCTGTCAATTTGACAGATAGCTGGTCATACCAGAAGAGAGCTCCGTTACTTCCAAACGTTAAAAGATTTTATTTCATGGCCTTAGTTAAGGAAAAAAAAAACAAACCACAGGGGCAAAGGTTTTACACAGACTTTCATCCTACACTTTGAACTAATTAAGCAAATCAGGTTTCATTGCCTTCAGTGGTGGCACTCACACAGCTGAAATTAAGCACATGCTGATGTGTTTTGCTGGATGGGGTCAGAGCACTTAATACCTTGCAGCATTCAGCACTAGATGAAATATGTATTGCAGCACATGTTTCTGAAGTTCAGCTCATGATTTTTTCCATCTACTGCATTAATTTATGGAGTAAAATGTCAGGTAGCATATGAAATCTAAAAAACCCCAACTTTCTTGCCTTGTGTTACCACAGATGTAAAAAAACAATACACATTCTCAGATCAGTTTTAATTAACAGGAATCACAAGACAGAGGCCAGTAGTATGAGGCAACTCTTACATTCATTCTGATCTATTACTTCCACCTAGAAGCCATTTAGTGTCACCCAAGCTTAGGGTTGGTCTGCTTGTGTATATCCCCAAAGAAACATTCTCAGTGATTTCTCCAAGAAATTTCACAAGAAACCTGGCATAAGGCAAATTGAGTTTACCAGATGATAGGCTAATACCTCAATCCTTGGACTGTTGGTCCTGTTTACTTTTTTCTGTCACTTACATCCCTCAGCTGACACATTTGTAAAAGCTGTTGTGCCAAATCTGACCAACTTTTGCTAATTTTCTGCCAGCTGAAAAAACTCTAAATTCACATAGCGTGAATTGCAGATGAAGCAGCTCTGGAATCTGTCCTGTGAGGGATAAAAGCATTTTCCTTATGAGCTTTAGAGCCCCTTGTTTGTATCAAAACAAAGGAAAACATAAAAAAGGGGACAAACATCAATTCAAACTGCAATGGGAAACTGATATAAGGAAATAATTCTAACACCCAAACCTGCTTCTGAAAACAGTAGATGTTTGAGCTGCTGGTGGCATCTGCTGCTACATTTCAAAAAGTCATTTGCACCAGTGAAAAGTGAGTGCAAAAGAGTGCTGCTCCTCTTTGAACACCTTTTGGCTGCAGGGGGTGTAAAGCAATGGAGAATCTCTTGAGTGTTGATCAAGTCATAAACATGCTTCAGAAGGGGCAACTCAGCCCTCTTTTTAGCTCCCTCATGAGAGAAATCCATCGAAGTCCGTTAAACACAAAGATACCATGATAGCTCTACCTTGAAAACCATGGACATATGGGAGACAAATTCTGGGCAGGTTTGGCTGTATGTGTGCCTGCCTCTTACACTCTTCCCTGTGCAGCTGCTATCAGCTGCTGCCGGAGATGAGGACCTGGGTGAGGAACGTCTCTAGCCTTAATGGGAGTCACTGTTCTTAGGCAAAGCAAAGGGAAACTGTCCCTACCTGTGTATATTTTCTTCCAGCTTTTTCACCTTCAGTTCATCCTCTTCTGACTGCCTCCTTCTGGCTTCTTCCTCTTCTGCAGAGCCAGCAGGAATTCCCTGTAGCAGCCATTTTTCCCGAAGAGCTTTTGACTGTAAGGTGAAAAAATCCAAACCTTAGGAACAGACTGAACAAAAACCACCTGAAGATTGAGAAGGAGCTGCCTCTGCTTTTGAATATTAGATTGTCCCCACTGAATTTCTGATTACTGCTTTACAGTCAATTTCAGGCAATCCATCGGCTGTTTATCCAGATGTCAGGTCTTCCAGATTTAGAGTGTCAGTTTTACAGTATACACTTTAGTCACCATCAGTGCCTTTATATGAAGTTATTTGTAGATCCTAATAAAGTCAAGAGTTTAGACCACACAAATTAGCTGGTTCTGCAAAAACTGAAATCTTTGAACAAAACTGTGGATCTCTCATGAATAACAAGGCATGTGCTGGACGGACTAAAATCATAAACTTCTTAAAGCTTCAAAAAAAAAGAGCAGTGTGCCCTAAATGTAATGAGTTTCATGAAGGATAAAATCAGTCTACTATTATATTAATCAAAAATGTTATTTTTCATTTATACCACAGATGTGTCTCCACACATTTACAGGCAGACAGACAGACAGACAGACACACATATACATTCACACAAGTAGACATATCACATTTTAGCTAGACACAAATTAAAACAAATGAACAAACATCTTCCAGAAACCATGGGTGTCCCAGGGCACAGCAACACTGTCACAGAAAGCAACAATAGCATACACCCAATAGAATTATTCCTGGAAATTTTGCTGTGCTTTCTACACCAAAAACATGGCTACAACCTCACCTGGCCACTGTCTAATCCAGCTGCAGCTCAGCCAGGGGAGTTCACCAGTGGTGATGCACTGGTTGCAAGCAATCCTTTAAACAGTACATCAGACTGTGTGTCTTGTTTGGCCCAAATCCTGCCAGAGGGATGCGGCAGATCATTTGACAGACAGGACCAGCACCTGTCGAAAGGAATATCAGGAGCCCAAAGCCACGCAGGACTTTGCTCCTTGGCAAGAAGGAAATGAAGCTGGTGGAAAAAATGGTCAGCCAAGGGACTGACCAAACTAGCCGCTTGCACTGACCAGAAAAGGGGAGCCTTGGTTTTGAATTTGCAAAGCAACTGGCAATGCTAGTTCAAGGCACCAGCTGTGAGAGCGTGTATCCTCTCCAGCAAAGACGAGCTAATAAGGAAATCATCAGTTCAGAGAAATAGGATTGCAGAGGCTGCCCAAACTTGCAGTATCAGTCTTTTCAATGCCATGTTCATTGCTGGAATGGAACCTGACTTGTGCAAACTATGTATAAAGAAAAAACATTCACTGCTAAAAGCAGGCTTCAAACCCAGCCCAAATTAGAAAGATTTTAGACATGACAGACAAGGCTTACTTGTTAGTTTTTGAGTGTATATATAGACATAGTATCTATGCACAAACTATTCTTGTCACTCCATGGCCTATCTGACATCAGGCAATTAGATTTTAGTAAGGCAGCAGACAGAAAGCATTACAAACCACACAAGTGAATTAGACTTTATAAATTATTCCAGCTTTCACTGACTTTAACTGTGCTGTGCACCAAATGGCTTCTAGGTGTGTTTTAAGTGATTTCTATACAAATTAGGACTTCTGCATGACAGAAGAGGTCTCGTGCTCTTTACCATGCAGTCGTGTTCAATGGTTGGACCTGTTGATGCTGGAGACATGCTCCACCCCACTGAAATGAGCTTTGCTTATGGCCTCCAAGGTGTTAGTTCACAAAACGTTAGGGATGCCTATCTCCAGACACAGTTTCTGCAAGTTTGCTGGTCCTTTTGCTGCCACTACCATCTACAAGTGCCTCCTGCTGCATTTTGTGGGCTGGTAGTGAGATTTCTCTGTGGAACCTTTGCTTTCCAGTTCAACCCAGCTGATTACTGCCCAGAATTTTCATCAGTTCGTTCAGGCCCAATGTGCTATTGAAATGTCCCCTCAGCAGCAGACTCACAAGTCACAACAAATACCAAGAAACAAAGTGAGAGAGTCAAAAATTGATTTACAGGTCCTGAGGTGCTAAGCATTTAACAACCTGTGCTTTGGCATTTAAGAGGTCTCAGAAGCACAACTCAGTGGACACCTGCTGGGCTAGATCCAGTGCAAAGTGCTGTGAAGACTGATTGCTCTTTAGAAAATTGCTGTCTTTTCTTTAAAAAGAAATGTGGCCAGTTGCATGTGGAACTATGTTGCTACATGTGTCATAGTCACCTGCAGTCTTGAATCTGAAAACCTTGAGTGATACTCACGTTGGAAAAAAACCTCCAAGTTTCTAAGGACCAAACTCTAAAGATGAAGGCAGCCTTCTCTGTTTTAAACCTCTTTTAGGTATGGCTCCAGCAGTCCTAATAAAGCTCTTTTTGGCAAAGCGCTGCTTGGACAGCACTGAAGACATTCAGTTAACAGTCACTCCTCATTTGCTACAGGAGGACAGATAAAATCCAGGCTTTTTTCAATGTGCTTTTACAGAATCTCCATGCTGATGCTCAGACAGGGAGAAGCCAGTCACTTCAGTACAACTGCTGTACACCAAAAATGAGATACTTTGTGCAGCTTTTGTTTTGGTCTTTGTTTATGTGAAACATTTAAGTTACAAAATCACATGATTTCTTTCTCCCAGGAGCCTCTTTTTTTGACCTATTAATAGCATGAATTTGAAACTGGAAAGCATCAATGAGATTTTTTAAAAGACATATTTAAAGACAAGAATGCTATGATCTACTAAAAATCCTCCCTCTTGGGTGAAATGTCAGCATATTTTATCTAAAACAGGAAAGCTGGTACTTTGATGTTTCTGGCTCTCTTTTTTAAGATGAAAATTAAGGCATTCGTTAAATACTACACTGAGGAATCCAGACAGGAAGACTCTGAGAAATAGAAACATTTATAAGAAGCATTTCTGAAAATTCAGAGGGTCTATTTGCCAAGCTGTTGAGGTTATGTATATTTATACACCCACTGCAAATACAATAGGCAAACAGGCAGGCACGTGTCAGGGGACCATCTTGCTGTCCAGGAAGATGACTGGCCAGATGACTGCTGAGAGAGTCAGCAGGGGTGGAAGAATCTCTCACCTGCTGTGAGCAAATCATTCCCAGGGCATTTTCATCAGAAACCCAGGGGGAATGCTTTGGCACACATGATGAGACCAAGGGTGAGTAGTGCACAATAGGGAGGTGGTGGTAGAGCTGCACTGGGCACAGCTCCTGGGTATGAGACAGTACAGTGAGGCAGCCAGCATCGAGGCAGTCCAGCCATATGCAAACCAGAGCCAGATGTGGCTTGGAAATAAAAGGCGGTTCGCTGCCATCTGTCCTCCACAGCTATGAAATTCGGGTTATGCTTCTCAAAAAAATCTTGCAAAATCTTATCCCTAGAAGAATAGGAGGTGTTTCTCAAATCTGTTAAAAGGAGAATGCTTGCATGAGAATGGAGCCCAAAAATAGCTAGCTGTGCGAGTTACCCCTGCTTAACAATGATTTTGTGCATTTGCTTTACTTAACAGTCTGTGATTAAAATGGCCACAAGCTACTATTTCAGCATTGCTCCGCCTTCATTGTCTGTTATGAGCTCTAACCCTCTACTGTATCTTGGAGCTTCTTTATGCACCAAAGTTGTGCTGTATGATTAGACATTGTCAAAATGACAGAGGGCTCCAAGAGTGGCCGGATATACTATCATAAAAATACAGGTATTTGTACAGCTCATTCCAATACTGGAATGTGAATAGGCTGTACTTTCAGAAGGCACCACTTCACTGGTACAACAGCAGCTATGCTATGTACAGTTGGTATTAGTATTCCTTCATTTACTGCAACAGTACAATTTCTTCAGGGCTAAATCCTTCAGCAGAAATTAGATCATGTCATTAAAAAGGCTCTCTGTTACTGAAGTGGAAAGGGCACTGGGCTTGCGATGCTCTAGGTCACCACTGCTCTCAGGTGACTCGGTTTCTCTGCACACAAGTGAGATTGCAGAGATGCCAGCTCCTTGTTTATTTTGTTCAAGCATAGGAAAGTAGAGTGACTTCTGCACCATGCAAAAAAGCAAAAAAAACCAGGTCATGATTCTGTGAACAGATCATGGTGAGGACAGAAATAAGTGAACAGATGTTGTACAGGACAGAAAGAAATCATGCCAAATGTCTGAATGCAATGATGGCCATAAATGTGGTGCATGGCTTCCTTACATGCTATTTATTCCAGATTCATGTTTCAGGACAGTAAAGTCTGAGGGCTTTAAGTTGTTTACATTTAGTGCTAGCAAGGAAATAGTGCATAGACCCTCAAATGCACATAGTAGAATAAATGCTGTATCGAAAAGGAAATCTTTACTTTCAATGCTGCATTGTGCTTTAATGTTGCGTCAAAAATTTAAGTATTGGGGGACGTTTTATTACAGCAACAAAATCTTTTTAGCACCATTTCCATATACCATTATGCTCATTACATGCCACCTCCGAACTCCCTACTTGTGAAAGGTGATTAATTCTACCCATCAGTCTTGCTGATTTCATACCTACTTCCATAAACATTGCTCATAAGGAATAACACATTTCCAGTCCCACATGAAGTGTGGCAGTGTCTTAACCTGAGGCCCAGATGCATTTGCCAGACTTGCCATTTGACTCTTTATGACAATAAAAAAGTCAGTTCTTGCTGTGCTGCTACCTTTTGAGGTAGTTTCCTCAAGCAGTTTGGGGTTTTTTTTGTATTTACAAGTGGTTAGAGGGGCAATCAGTACTATCTCTCCTTGAGAGCAGTGCTTTCTGAAGTGGAGCACTTCTCTGCCTGCTGAGTAATTTTCAAGGAAGCTGATAATTCTGAGGTGAAACAAAGGACAAAAGTTGACCCAAGACAGCCTCCTTCAGTAAAATGTGCCTGCTCTTGAGAAACACTACTGAATGTGGACTACTCAGGGTAATGGTGCTCTTCTGTGCCATGCAAAATGGGCAGTAATGATCACTGGTGTAATTCCACTGAAATCAGTAGTGCTACATCAAAGGCACTTTTACTGAAATCTTTGCCAGATTGAAGTTTTGTCAAAAGTCTTTGGTTTTGAGGTTTGAAGATGACCAGACATTAACGATTTAGAGCTGAAATTATTTTCTCCCTACATGCATTCAGTATTACTGTCCTGGAAAAAAGGTGAATGCAGGAGGTTGGTTCCTCATATTCTCAAATCTGCATATAACTAGCCGATGCCCTACCAAAAGAGTGTAATAAACTCTTCCTTCACCTGGCAGTGTGAGAGTCAGATATTAGCTCCAAACACTCCCATTAGGATGCTAGCACAACTGGCTGCATTTCAGATTTTCTCTTTGCATTTCAGAAAACTCCCTTGGTGCAATAAGGCTGAGTTTTCCAGGCAGATCTGGAGCTCTGGAGGCAGCAGCGAGACCTGCTTTGCTGTTCAGCAGCTACCTGGAGCTTTGTCAGCCAGTGGATCAGCTACAAGATGGAGGGCTTGCTGGCATGGTAGAGCCTGCTCTGCCTGTGCATTCTCCCAAGCATCTGCCTGGGTCGATAAAACTGAGTTTGCAAGGAACACAAGTACAAGAATGACCACCACTAAAATTCTGCTGGGATTCCTCCCTTTTCCTTTCGAACCTATTCCCGTGGCCTCTCCGAACACTGCATCTCTTGCTTGCCATATTTTTACACAGCTTCACCTGCCATCCAGCTGGCCCTAACCCAGCTAGTGCAGGTCACCCAGCAGGTCTGGGTCTGACCTGCTGGTGTGCTGCACAATTGCCAGCATTAGCAAAGAGGTTACTGGGACAAGTAATGAGATTATAGAAAGACTTGTTCCTTTGCCAGCAGGCCTTCCCTTGACTTCCAAAAAAAAAAAGAAAAAAAATAGTTTACATGGCTGTAGTGTGAGCAGGCATGTTAATGTTAGATGCACTTAACCATTCATGAATAAATATGCAAATGCAGAGAAGCGCTGTAGACATAAGCAATATGACAGGTAGGTCCATCTTGAAATAAGCAGCTGCTCAGAATGTATTCCTGAGTGATGCTGTAGTATTTCATTTTCTGGTAGGTGAACAAAACAGTCCAACTCTTTGCCCAGACTGATGCAGAGTTTTCCAGTGTGGGATTTCAGTGTGAAAGAGTCTGCTTGCAAAACAGAGGAGAGGTGTGGTCCTCAGCAAACACAAGAGATTTTACTCTGCTCTGCCACAAGATGGATGTGGCCTTGTATGGCATGACTGACCCTGAAACAGAACAAGCAGCCATTTCCAGCTTGCTGGTATGATCTGGTTTTGCATAGCAGCAAAACTTTCTGTGCCTTTCCAGTCATCTAAAACACTTGATCTAGCCTAAGGAACATGTATGCATGATACATGGATATGACTCAAACATTGCCCAGATTAGGGAATTAAGTCATGCTGAAAAACTTGCAGCTGGATTGTAGTCTTGACTTCAATCACAATATCATAGCTAACATAAGTACAATTCAACAAAAAAAGTATGTTAGCTGGTGGAGCTTAGCCAGCCCAAGATCAAATAGCAAGTTTATAAAGCAGATTAAATATTGTCCCATAGATTTGCAAGTTTGTTGTTGTTATGCTTTGTTCAATAAATGAATAAAAGATTTCTTAGACATATCTTAAGGAACTGAAGTCTTAAAAATTTTTTTAAGAAGCATACATTTAGACCAAGAGTCGCAAACATTTTCCAGCAGTCAGTTACTGTGTATTCATCACACAGAACATTAAAACACATTAACTAACTTTTTTCAAGCGAGTTAAGACCTGCCCATTATAATTGACAACCTTTTGTGACCAGACATTGGGGACTGATGGCTTAACCTCTTCAAAGTTTCTTCTCAGCCACATGGGTACAGGCCACCATGTCACTTGCCTGAGTTTTCCCTTTTCATAAAACCCTTACTGCAGCACACCCCCAGGCTCAGGATCACTGGTCCTCAGGTCTTGTTTCAGAGCTACTCAAAAGTTTCCTGGTGCCTCCAAGGCAGTCTGCTCATCCGAGGGACTACTGTCCTGCCTGTCCCCAAGAAGCCTGTCTCCTCTTTCCCTGTAGCTCCTGGGGTGACAGAGGTTTGCTACAGCACCAGAGAGCTACTGGGCTGGGGTGCAAGGGGGGGGGTGCACGTGGGGAGATTAGTAAATAAGGTAAGTAAATAAGTAAATAAAAATAAATGATGGCCACTATTATGATAAGCACCACCTGGAATCATGGCAGCCAAAAGACTTTGCAGAGATAAACTTTCCCCCTTGCTTGTTTGCTGTACCTGGTACATTTGACAGCCCTTCGGCTCCCCTGAGTACTTCTCCTTCTCAAAGCATGTCTCCAGCACAGCAACAGAGCGGACAGGAATCTGTTAATCAGTGCAATGTGACTGCAGAAATGGGTGAGGAAGACCGAGATAGCTGGCATGATTTGTGTTCACTTGGGAAGGGCTAGATCTCAGCTGGGTGACCCCGTAGTAAGGCAAGGGGATTCAAGGGCACAGCTGCTGTGTAAGCCACATGCAACCAGAGCTGCAGATGCTTGGGGAAGGCACGTCTGTGGCAAGCTACCTGAAGGATAGGTATGATGATAGTTACAGCTCCTTCATGAAGGTCTCATGCTTTGTCTGTTTAAAAAATCCCAGGAACAGAAATTGCAGCTGTACAGATGGGGGCCCAGTTAGGAAAACTTTGGGGGAACAGAGCGCCAATTGTTTTACAACCTCAGAGTAAGCTTCCCATCCATTAGCAAGAACACCAGTGTAAATATTTTGCGTGCATTGCTTTCAATTTGTTCAGGTCCCATATTTTTTTTAACTTTGTAAACCAAGTAGACAGTTGTTTTCATACAAAGATGAAGAAGAAGAAATAAAGCCCAAGCTCTTTCATCTGCAAGGAAACCACCACAGCAAGAGACATTATCAAGACTCTATGAGAGAAGACTCGAAGTTTGTGTCTTTTTTGCTCAGATTATTCATCAGCCACAGAGCCTTGGTCTGTACAGACTAGTTTCACTGAAGGGGATCATAGGTGTGGCCTGATACAAGGTAAGGGTTTTTAATATTCATTAAAGACTTGAGATGACTTTGAGACAGAAAACAACAGTAAGATGAAAGACAACTCAAACATAGGCTCTTTTCTACACCTATTACATATACTTCCATGCTACCATAAAGTTCTGCTTGACGTCACAGGTGAAAGCAATCCTGTTGGTACCTAAGCTGGAGAGTTGGGGTTTATTCTTCAATATCTCTCTTCAGGAAGTCCAGTTAAGACTTCAGGTTTCTTGATGGCAGGATGATGATGATGATGATGGCTCTGTCCAATTATTTGGCATTTTGCTTGTGACGAGATTAAGGACCATAATGAAAATACACAACTGCCAGCAGCTGCTGCAGGGATGAGGGGAGGGATGAGGGGACCAGGCTGTCCCAGCAGGCACACACCAGCAGTGTGGGGACACAGCTTGCAAAAGGGGATGCTGCAATGAGGGCATATGTAGTCCTCAGGATGGCGGCCCAACCTGTGAGCAGGTTTCCCAGGGGGACCATGGGATCTCTATCCTGGGCAAGAGTCCAAACATAATGGGACAAGGATGGGCATGGGAACAACCTGCTCCTGTTGGCGGGGGCATGAGGAGACCTCCAGGGTCCCCTCACACATAAATTACTTTATAACTCCATGAGAACATCTCTGTTTCCCAGGGAATTTTGGAGCTGGAGTAAGAAATAGCTTCAAGCTAGATAAACTTTCTGGGCTTCATGTGGTTGGGCTGAAAAATTGAGTAAGACCCTCTTTTACAGATACACACATGAAAAGAGTTTGATCGCACTTTTACATCCTGGAGCCAGAAATTTAGGTATGCTTTGGTTTTCCCTATGAGTACTCACTCCATGTTTTCAAGGAAGTAAAGCATTGTTTTAAGAGAAAAAAAAACGAACACCCAACCACCAAAAAAAACCCCCCTTTTTCGGAATAGTTAACAATCTGAAAACTGGCAACCCTCTCCCCAAAACAAATAGGCTTTGCAAGTTACCTTAATTACTACACAGCCACAGTCGCTTTTACTATTATCTTCCGAAAGAATAATTACCTCTCTACTTTTAGTCTATCCTCAGCTTCAGTTTATCACTCCTTCACACATACACACATCAGTCAAAAGAGGCAAAAAGAAAAGCTATTTTTTAGAGACTCCTTTCTCTTCTGGTCTTAAAAGTTCTTATATTCATTGTTTTAAAAAGCTGGATTCAGGTCATGTGAATTCATTTTTGAGCACATGTTGGTCCATTAGAAGCAACTTGGATTGCAGCAAGCTGTAAAGATCTTTGAGCTACTTTGACACAGTCTGGCTAAAACGAAAACTGCCCAAGTGGCACTGACCTGCTTGAAGGACCTTGTTACTGGTGAAAACGTGAATGTCAATTTTGACGGGTTTCAAGGAACTCCTGCCTGTATTAAGAGACTTACATGGTCATGCCAGGATAACTCTGTCCCAGTTCAAAGTACAACTCACACAACAATACCTTTTTCCTGAATAAAAGTGTTCTCACAGAGGGATTATACTAGAATAATTACAGTATATTCAGCTGCATGGCAATGACATGCAAGCAGATAAGAAACATGAGTTAAAGGACTAACGCTTTCATCTCTTTGAGGTGGTCAATTTGTGTGGCTGGCCTGGAGAAGCTATTCTGTTGTGGCTAAAAGATTTTACTTAGGGATGGATATTTTGTTTTCTGATTACTTGAAAAGAAAATATATAAGGATTTTTGAAATCCCTCTTCTCCAACCACTACTTCCCAGCAAGGATATCTGAAGGTTTCATATGCTGTAAGTAATTCAGAAAGAGCAAGTGCCCTAAATCCTTAGGCTGTGAAGTCCTGTTCCCTCTCCCTTTCCCTTTCTGGCCCAACAAATCTGGATTTCTTTTCTGCATTGTAAAACAGGTTAGCAGAGAGGCAGAGAGCCTCTCAATTCTCAGCTTAAATCCTGATTGGTGGTGAGCTTTCCAGGGAAAGGTGGGCATCACCCTGAAGATACTAAAGCACAGAAAGCGATAAACAGGGGTCCCCTATGCTCTGGACATGGAAATTTCTCTCCAAATTAGTTCTTAACCTCTCCACGCCCCAGAACTGTGTTTGGGAAATGGAGATGACAGGACCTTCCAGCCTCACAGAGGTGTGGTGGGCTTCAGTGCATTAAAAACAGAGGGTCAGCCTGGGACTATCATAGCAGACTTCACAACCAGCAAAAGTGCTCAACTATTAATAAGAAGAGGTTTGGGGGGCTATTGCACTGATTCTGTAGAGAATGGAGACTGTCCATGACATCAAACATTGTGTGCTTGACTGAGTTGCCATTCAGTTTAAGGGTTAATTTACTTGAAAATCATAAAGGGATTCAACATAAAGGAATAACAAGATTCCTTCATTTGCAAAAGTTATCTCTGTTTTTTCACACTGTTGTGTGTGTTGTCACACATACATATATCTATATATGGATAGACACATAGATAGATGTATCTATTTATGTTCTCTCACAGCGGTTATTATAAGACTAGAATAAAATGAGGATACCAATATAACTGTGGAATAATAAAGTTAAAATTTATTTATAGATAAGATAGTTTCAGCTAAAACCATACCCTAACAAAATCTCTGTAACATAAAAAGGCTTTCCTTTCTTTCAGAGTAAAGATGTAATTATGTTCTAGATTAAGCGTTCGAGAACTGCAGTCTTTAAGAAGCAGATGTTAACAGAAATAGGTCCCTAATATTTATACCACTCCAGAAATAAATTAATTGTGGTAAATGGATTTATTGTAATAGTTAAAGTAACAGCAGAGAAGTAATTTTTCGTTCAATTAGGAGGTTTTGTGCTGTTTATTTTATTACCAGCAGCCACCAAACAGAGCTACAGTAAACAATTATAGAAATTCTGTTCAACTAACTACAGAGGAGGCCAGATCTTGGAAGAAACACTTCTACCCTAGAGTTTATTTGAAATAGTAAACATCTCCATTAAAACACGTCCACCCAATCGCTGCCTAGCTGAACAAGTTCTTAAAAGCAGCTGTTGTTTGTAGGTTGTATCTCCAGTGCAACTAATCAACCAAAAACAATTATTGTCTTCCTCAAGAAACCACATGATGTTGATGGATACTGCAGACAGTGTATTTGTGTAAGGTGAATTTTGCCCACTTGTCTGGTTTCACACTATAGAAGCTGGTGACACCTCCAGTTCCCACAGATGTGGCAAGCCCCATTTGTAGGCATATGGCCAAAGAACTGCCAAAGCATGAAGTTTAAACTCTATCTACTGTTAAAAAACACAACACATCTTGTGTTATATGAAAGAAGGATTATTTTGATATTAAGCATTAAAGTAGGTGGGAGGTAAGGGGAGCTGTTGTAAATTGCCTCTTATTAGAGCAAACCAGCAAGTTCAGTCTCAAAAAATGGGGCTTCAAAGCACCTTTATAACTTTTCCCACACCAAGGGCCTTTCCAGTGGAGCATCTGATTGTAATGTAGACAGATACACCTCCTGCCTTCAACTGAGTGCCCCAATGGCCCTGAAGTACCACGTGCATGCTCTGTGCCCACCAACATCCCTACTTTCCAGTGATTCACAGAAGGGTCAAGGCCAGATTGGATGGGGCTTTAAGCAACCTGGTCTAGTGGAAGGTGTCTCTGCCCATGGCAGCGGGGTTGGAACTAGATGGTCTTTAAGGTGCCTTCCAACCCAAACCATTCTATGGTTCAATGATTCTAAGAGGTGATAAGGCTTTCACTGTCAGCAACGACGGAATTAAGTTTTTAGAGCCTACACTACTCTAAACTCTCTCCTACTCCAGACTTTCACACCTGGCGGGTTTCACTTGATTAACTCAGAAACTTACACAGAAAATTAATAGCTGAGCCGTGTCCTGGTGTCCTCAGCCATAAAGCCATTGGCCTCATTCTCAGAAGCCTTTGCAAAATGTGTTGCCAAATCCTTGTCCACATTCAGTGCTGACATTTACTAACTCCAGCTGGGTTGTTCTGCCTAGAACAATGGGGCAGCGGCCACCGTTCCCTTATTTTCAGCCAGGTAAGTTACAAGGGAAAAATGAATGAACTGGTAATAGAGTTAAGTCATTTTGACAGGGGTCTAATTGGCATCAGCAACTTGAAAACTGTAGGTAATCCAGCATAAACATTTGCAATAAACTATTTCTATTAGATATTTTTCCTATGAGAATAAAATTGTCTGAAATTAACAGAACCCCTGTAGCTTCCAGAACCTTTATTAGGTAACCAAACATGGTATTTTACACAGTGTATTTTAAATAGAAAATTACTCTGGCATTGCACAAAAATGAAGCAAACCAATTGAATCCTTGCATGAATGTCTTTGGGTGAACTCAAGCTGTTACGCTTGTGGGATCAACCCAGATACTGCAGACACAGGATTAACCCAGATATTATTTTCAAAGGTTTCTCCACAGCAGATTTTAATGAACACTGGTATGAAATCCTTACACTCCACACTGACATCAACAACCTCACAGCATTTTGAGTAAATACATGGGCTTCCTAGGCATGACTGGTCTTTTTGACCTCGATTTATGCCTTGCACAGAAATGTGTTGAAATCCACATATTTCATGAAATGAACCATGTTCTACCTAGCACTTCCAAAGGAAAATGGATGCACTTATTCTGGGCTGTGTAAGCCAGACTGGGGAGACATATCAGACTGGGGGACTATATTAATTGCAGACTTGGAGGCCCTGCCTTGCAGAGGCTCAGGGCAACGAGGATAAGGTGAGGGAGAGCCCTGGGAAGGTGAGGGGAGGATACACGGTTTTCGAATGAACAGAGCACCCTGGAAGGCCAAATACCATTTTGGTCAGCACCCCACTAAGCAAAGAGAACACTGAACAAAGCATGAAAAGAAAATGCACTTTGCTTGGCCTGTCTCCACAGAGAAAGGCAAATACTACCACCAGTCAGCGCCTCTATTTTTTTTTTTTACTTTTTTCTTTGGAGCCTGGAGCCTTCCTCTGTTTGGGGCGGGCCTAGTAGCAATGAGGATGAACTCTGCAATCCCAGATAGACCTCTGCTATTATCTCATCCAGGTCTCCCAGCAGAGAGTTGTTTGGTGGTACAGTGAGGTGGTACAGGCAGCTCCTGGAGCAGCAGTCACCATGACTGCTCCAGTAAAATCAACACGCTTCTCATCTGATGACAAGTGATGTCACTGAATGGTGAGGTAGAGAAGCTCCTATCATACCTTCATACTCATCCTCACATCCAGCATTACAGACTGGCTATGCTTTTAGCTGAGAAAGCTGCCATTTTAAATTTCTGTGCCCTGATCTCCCCTTAGCTTCCTGTATGATTACTGCTCTTGCTCCAGGCTGTGAGCTAAATAATAAAGGGAAATAGTTAATTTTCATGTGTGTCACTCAAGAAATCCGTGCAGCAAGACTGAATCTCTGCTACTGGCAATCAGCACAGCAGGGCTGAAGTCAGTGCCAGCTCACACCAGCCAAGGGGCTGACCCCACTGTACCACCTTGAGAGGTTTTACTTTTCCCTGTGGATGATAATAAATTCAGTTTAGCAACAGCTATATCAAAATAAATCAGATGAAGTAGAGAATTTCCAGAACTGGCTTTCCAAAAGGCTCTGCTTAAAGAATTTCATGAAACAGCATAATTCAGTTAGCTTGGAAACAGTTAACATGACAAAGGAAGTCCTCAGTTTTGCAGCACAAAGAAAAAAAGCAAGCATCATGGAGGCACTGGAAAGGCATCTTTCTGCCCTGCTGCATCAACTTGCTGTCATCAGAAGAAATTCTCCCTTGCCTGTAGTCAATGGCAGTCTGAACAAAATGGCAACTCCCATTGCCCCACAGAAATGCAATCACATCATTTACTGATAACACCAAAGACTATGTGTGACATCCACAGATTTATGGTGAAACTGATGGAGCATTTGTGTAGGCTGCAATCAATTACTTGGGCTTAACTGCATCATGTTTACCAGAAAATGAGGAATGGTTTACAGAACATGATGGCAGGGGCTTGGAGAGGCAGAAGGATCCTGTCTGTAGCATAACTTGAAGTCTGGTCTTCAAGTGCATGTGTGGGCAGAGGAGATATTTTGCGCACCATCTCCCCACACCAGTGCACTGTTCACACACACACATACTATTGCACAAACAACCTAAATACCTTATTTTTAAAAACACAGCCCAGTTCACTTGCTGCAAGGATAAACTGTCCAGTCCTGATCATCTTAGATATTTTGATCACTGAAATTCCTCAGGCTCCCCTACTGAACAAATCTAATGAGATGTGACCCACAAATGTGCACTGGTTTCACAAGGATCACATGTACTTTTTTGTTCTTCGCTTTGCTATTTGCAAATGTAAAGACAAACTGCTACTGACAGGAAGGATAAATGATAGAAATAACCAGGATGGCTTTCAAATGATGATATCTGCAGCTGTCATGGAGTCCAACAGGGACTGGGGCTGCTCGGCACCCTGTTAAATATCAAGGCGCCTCTCCGTGTAGACACGCACATACGCATCAACACCCTCACTGCATATGCATATATGCCCATTTTATTATGCTACATATAATAACTTCACTCTACAATTAAAGCTTTACACACACACATGCATGCTAACAAACACCCCTTCTGCAACACACACACACACACAAAACCTAAAGACAGGCACCAGAAAAATCCAACGCAGCTCTGCAGGCAGAAAGTGCTCACCGAAGCCATGCAGTTCACACCCAATCCACAGTGATTGGTGTCTTATCATTATGTATAATAAATAACAGTGTTTAATAATAACAGCACTGCCATGCTGCCTGCGCTCACACCCTCCCGGCTCCGTGCTCCTAAGCCGTTTCTGCAACATGGTCCTGTGTATGAAACACACAGAATGAAAAGCAGGCAGGACACGATCGCTGCAAGAGATAGGCTCCGGCAATGAAAGCTGCTTCATGTCGGAGTGGGCTCTTCCCAGCTTTCAGACGTGTGATCTGCATGTCTAATAATGAACAGATTTTAGTCAATCCATAATTTTTGGCATCAGTCCCTTACCTTGAAATGCTGCAGCTGAAGTATCTGGTCCTCAAGCTGTTGTCTCTTGCCTTCTATTTCTGTCTGCCTTTTCCTTTTCTCCTTGGAAAAATAATTTGAGAGAGAGAGAGAGAGAGATCTCGTCAGAGAAACGGAGGCTTTAAGGGTAGTGGATTCGTAAGAGCATGTAAGCAGTCAAACGCATCTGTACAGATGTCACCAGTCCCATTTCACCTGCTCTTCTGCCTGCTGGTATGCAAACAGCAGTGTCCTGGGAAGACGCCAGCCCCAGACTAGCCAGTCGCTCGCCAGCAGGAGAAATTCTCCTCGCTTGTTCCCGGCAGCCGGAGCAGCAACAGAGTGCACAGTCCCAGAGGAGGGGAGAAAACAGGCATAACAGCTGAGAGAGAAGTTAAAGGGACAAAGATGTGCTTTTGCATTTGAGACTCTGGGCCAAAAACATGGATTGCTTCGTGCAATTGTGTGACAGTAAGGTGACCCAGAAGCAGTGGGTGGCATCACGGAGGAAGGGAGCTGGGTTGCAGACCGTCTTTTTCCCCAGCAAGGTTGGTGGTAAGGCTTTTCCTGAGCTCAATGGGGAGAAGGTGTTTCAGCCAGATTGCACGGCATTTACCTGCAAAGCGAATGGGACGGATAACCCCCAGCTGGCTTTGTTTAAAATTCAAGCCACCAGCACACACTATCAGCTGGCCCTTACTGGCTCCCAGGAGCTGGGCTGACCAAGAGGCACCAAGGACAGCATGGTCATTTCTACAGCTGAGAGTCTGCACGGTCATGTTCATGAACACCGCCACCCGTCTGTGCCCAGGCTGCTCCCTTCAGCAGGCATTCCAGGAGGAGAACAACCTGCTTTTCTCCCTTGCATCACCTTCCTCTTACAACTGTTTGCCTTCTGTCAGTCTTCTGCACCTTGTGGGGAGCGTTTCTCCTCACCCACCCCTAGCCCAGATCAGGTTTCCTCTCCTGGAGGTCTTTTCTCGTTTTAGATTTTGCAGCCGAGAGAAATACTGAGTAGTAAATGGGGGCAGTCAAATAAGTGTACCAGCCTCAGTTTTTTGAGGGAACAACAGTTTTTATTCCCTACCTGTGAAGGCATGTTTTTGTTATTTAAATATTTCAGTAGCTGTAAGGTTGGGCTTGAAGACATTTGGGGATTTCTTAAGTCCCTGAAGTAATTTTTCTGTCTCATTTCTAGGTGTCCTACTGATAGTCTGGGAATTCTCTGCTGTCCAGGGATTTCAAACCTTCATGCCTCACCCTCAAGGGGCATGTGATAAGATGATGCCTATGCAGAAATTAATTGTGTTTATATGGGACCTCAAACCAGGGCATTTTGAGTGAAGGCATTACATTTACAAGGAAGATCAGGAAACTTTTTTTTTTTCCTGCCAGGCTCACTCAAAACAAAGCGAAACATGGAGCTATATAACTGTCTGGACCGCTTCTGCTGAAGAGTGAGACATCAGAACAGTGATGGGAGGGCTGGAGTAATGAACCCAGAAGAGGCAAAATAGTCAAATGATGCATATGTCAAGCAGTTCTGTGATACACTGTACACTCTTACATGCTGACTGTTTGTGTTTATCTACATCTACACACACACACACTCCCCACTGTCTGAAGTATGTAAGGATATTACTGCTGAACAAAAATATTGTGGTGAAGTTGTTTAGGAATAGCAAAATTGGCTTTTTGGATAACTAAAATGTTGCAAATGGTGCCTGTCTTCAGCTGAAAACTTGACATCTCACTGCGCTGTGCATGCAGAAGATAGTTTGCATTTGTGCATACACAAGCATACAAAATTTATGCATGCACCTTTAAAAATCCTTTCTTATGTAAAATTGATAGTCTGTGGATCATCCCCCTATTACTCCTCCAATCCCCCTTTCCCGTTCACATTTTTGAATGGAACAGGGTATTGGAGGGGTTAAAAGACCCCTGTTGGGATCTCTCTTGCTATTTTCTTCATTCTGTGATATTAATGGCGCACTTTGGAGACCAGGATTTGTGCTTTGCTATTTCCTCACATAGCTAGTCAAGCCATGGACTGGAATAAAGCTGTTCCAGTTAATGGCCTAATATTCTCGGAACAAGGGTAATTCTGCCCTGTTTGTGCCAAGCTGGCCAGATGATAGAATGTTTGGATTTCATATATGTAGGCATTAACACCCCACATCTGACACTCCATAGGCCAGCATAAGACACCTACATCTTCACAGTTAACTGACCTACATTTACATGTGTCTATATACATACATATGGGGGTTTATATATATATGAATTCTACCCTTCACAAAAACCTTCTTACTAAAACACATGATGGAAATCACCACAGTACCTCCTCTGGCTGGTTGTGTCATGATGTATAATGGATGTGACAAGACAGCCTTATAAAACATAGATGGAAACTTCTTTTCTTTGTGAGAAAGGGAAAGCACTTAGAGTATTTTCCCTGTAGGCAGCAACACAGCAGGCACTAAAATACTCGAACTACTTACTAACTAGTGGGCTTCTGTGGAGTTAAATTGCAATATTATTCACATTTCCATTTCACTGGCTTTCAGTCAGCCTGACTGCATGCCTCTACCTTCTGATTTTGTACCACAGCACAGCTATGGCTGAGGAGTATAACAGCAAAGGTAGGGTTTTTTGTCTGAAGATTGTGTGAATTGCAGCCTTGGTAATTAGCTATCAGGACTTTTCACCTTCAGGTCACTAAATCACATTAAATTTAGGTTTTTCCGAGTTGTGACCATATGTGTTCCTGGTTTATATGGGTGTGTTCTGAAGAAATGTGAAGAATGTAGAATGTAGAAAAAATCAGCATGTCAAGGATTTTAGACATTCAGTAGATGAAACCAGCCCCCACTTAAGCAGGGTCCTGATTCAGGACTTCACTGAAAACATAGGGATGTAAAGCACATGCTTACACCTGAGCATTTGTTAAGGCACTTTCTACTTTGAAGCCAGTAAATGTTCCTCATTACTCTGTTTGTCTACCTTTTTTCCAAGTATGGCTGTCGAAAAGGTGCAGAAAACAGGTACTGAAGCCAGTTTTACTGTGAATGTGGTAGGTTTAAAAGAAAAGATTTGTATCTATCTGAGGTGTGCTGCTTTTGTGAGAATACAGATAATCATCATGGATGGTTACCTTTCCAAAATGGTAGAGGAGTACCATTTGGGAGGTACGCTCAGGACACTTTGAGTATTTGGGATATTCATGAGTAAAATAAGATTTAAACCTTACATCCCTCCCTTCACCAAAAATACTAGGCAAATGGGAAAGTGAAAGTACTTGATTTTTTTACTCACAGACCCAAATGATGGGAAAAGAACATAGGTCAAATGGCAAGGTTACTCAAACTCTGAAATCTGTTCAATGAAAAATGATATTTGTACTCAGGCATTCACATGTGGATTTGCAACATGGAAAAATAAATTTCTTTCATTTTCCAAGAAGCTTGATTTTGGAAAGGAAGCAATTGCTTCTTGGCAATAAAGGTGGCCAGTGCCACTTTCCTATTGCTGAAAAACAAATACATCAGATACTCAGTAAGACTCCATCCACTTGGAAGAGAGAGAGGTGTTAGGAGGAGAAAATGGAGATCTGTAAAATCATGAGTGGGGGCATGGAGACAGCCAGTGGGCATCTACTGCTTACTCTGCCTTCCCCTGTAAGAAAAAAAAGGGCATCAAGTGAAACTGGATGTGGCAGCTTTGAAGCCAAGGCAACAGTCTGCTGTGGGAATCTTTGCCTCAGCATGCGGTGGGTGCTAGAAGGTGATGGGGGTCCAAGGGAAGCCTGGGGACAGACAGACAGAGAGAAGGAATACTATAAGTGTTACTATACAAACTGAAATTACATCTGGTTCAGGAAGCCCCTGAACCACAGATGGTTTTAAGGGTGTTTGCTAAGTTTTTGTATGCTTGTCCTTCTCTCACGCTCATCCTAACACTGCTGATTTTTCATTCATCAGAGAAGGGGTGCAGGATTTTTGTCTGAATCGTGTGTTACATTTGATCAAAATAACCCACAGTTTAGTATCAGACTTGTCAAACTATTCCAGTCAAAAAACCCAAAACAACCACAAACCAACAACAACAACAAAAAAACCCACACCCATAAGATCTTGAAGAAAACAAGTTATACTAAAATGCTACTCTGTGACACTGCAGTCACAGAGTACTTCAATTTTCCATTACAAAATCATTTTTGTTCCTGTTTAGAAATCTGCCTGCACAGCGTGGGAGGTGATACCGAGATTATTCAGCTTACAGAGTCATAACTGTCTGTGGAGAAACCTGCACCTCTAAAGCTGTGTAAAGCCTTGGTAAAGCCCCCTGCTCCCCTGCACCAGCAGAAGCACCTGATTTCTTTGGTTTAAAACCAGCTCAGACATGTGCAGAAAGCACTCCATGGAGCAGCACAGAAACTACACTCTATTTGCTTGACCTCACTGGGAAAACACATGACCAAATCTGATGGCAGACTAAGGCTTATGGTACAGGTATCCAGAAGAACATGGTAGGAAAAACAAAATAATCCCCAACTCAGCAAAAAACCTGACTGGGATATTGTGGCCCTCAAGGAGACAGGCAGCACAACATTGGAGGAGCTACCACTGGTAGTTTCCATAAAGAGGTTTCCCGTTGACTTTATCCTGCACCCCCAGCAAGTGTCCAACCTGCCATGGACGAGCGGGTGGAAGAGGGTGAGCTCCTGCCTGTCATGCCAATGCAAAACAAATGCACCCAAAAATGGCACAGGTGGAAGAAAATTATAGTCTGCTTCAAAGCAAGGAAAACAGTTACAAAGAATTGTCTTCAAAGAATCACGCGATTTTCTTCAGCAAGACATTATTTTCTCCACTCTGCACAGTTGGCAGATATTCCCTGCTTATTTAAAGCTCACAGATTTTTAGGGCAGCAAGTAAGGAAACAAACAAGCAAAAGAGCTGCTGACACCTCATTTTTCTGTTGCCAGTTCAGGGACATCCAGAACACTGGGGGAAAAGGAACATCTGGGTTCAGCTAGTAATTTCAAACTGCAGTTAGCATAATCCCCAGAAATCACTCCTCATGGAAACTGAAACTTTCACCAGGGTGGTAGTTTAAATGACCATCTTCCCTGTGGTGACTTCACAGCTCTCAGCATCAAATCAAATCTGTAAATTTGTTTCCTCTTTTGCAGTTCAACAGTAATAGTTCACAGGAAATAAAATATTAAGAAAGACAGGAGGCTAATTTTCTCCCCTTCCCCCCGCCCCTTCCCCCCCCCCTCCACCTGTTTCATTCCCATCTAGTCAATTCTTTTCTTTTCCTGTTGCGTTTGCATAGCGGGAAACTCTCCTAACAGCAACCATCCCTACCACTTGCAACAGTGCAGCCCAGTACTGGCAGCACCTTGCAAAATGCAATTCTAAATGTTTTCTGCTGTTGAAAACAGCATACAAAAGAAATCACAGCACCAGAAGAGGCAGGATGCAGAACTGAAGCAGAGACACTGTTACGGCAGAATAAACATGCCTCGAAGGTTGGTGGCAGGATGCCTGCTCCTTTTTGCATCATCAATGCCCACTTTCATTACTTGCTGCCAGTACAAGAAGGTGGAGCCCATCGTCCTGCTGAGTGTATCAAACTAGATCACCATATGCACTGGCATGACTGTGCTTGGTGAAAATCTTGTTGTTATTATGGGTAGCCATACAGCCTCTGTAATTGCAAGCTGAAGGGTTATCTGGTGTCCTGTTTCAAGCACTGGGAAATACGGTTGTTTCAGTTTGTGGGAAATGACTCCTGCTGCAGCTCCTCTCCTACCCTGCACCCAGCAGAACCAGAGTGTGTACTTGTCCGTTTCTGAGATCCATTTTTCTCTGCAGTTACACCATCAACAACACATATATGGAAGCTATTGGCATTGCTCCCTCAGGCATTCTCCTGCAAGACCCTCCTCTGCCCCAGTCCCCTGAAACCTGTGGCCACCTGGCTAAGGTTTGTTTCACTTAAAACATGAGCCAGGGACAATTTCCCTGCATGTGTATACTGGAATCCAACTTCTGAACTTAAGGAAACTGCACTCTGTGCTCCTAGGTAGCATCTAACGAACTGCCACCCTTTTTCCTTACAGTCTCCCTGTGCAGGAGGCTTATTACCTAAAGCACAGATTCATGATTTCAAATGTCCTCAGTGCCTAGGACCTTGGTGGCTCACCTGACTGCACCCTCTCCATACCTGAACAAAGCAAACTGTATGTTGGAAAGTTCTAGGTGGGATGCAGGGACAGCAGGAGTACAGGATGCTGCTCCAATGCTTTCCGTGTATGTTCCATATACCCACATATCTTATGACAAAGCTGTGGTCATTTCCATCACTCCAAGCAACAAGCAGATGGGTTATTTAGGAATGAACAACAGGAGTTCTCAATTGCACAGGTGCAGCAGATAAATGCCTGAGGGGAACAAGTGAAACCCACCTAAAAATAAGGGCTGGGTTTACCTCCCTTCCTCATGCTTACTCTTTCCATGGTTGTATGCACAGGAGGAAGCAATGGAGAGATTGGAGGCAAGGTGAACAGTTAATGATCAGGTATGCCTTTCACCTCCTCTCTTGTGCAACTGGTTTAAACTGGAAATTGCTGCCACAAGGATTGATTCCCATTAAATAGACAGATTGCTACAACATGAAAGAAATGTCTCAACATGTTGGTTTTGAACACAGAATAGACTTAATTCACAGAGGCAGACCTTGGTGAGGGAATAAATAGAAGAGCCCGGAAGTTACGGAAATGCTTTGTTTCTGTTATATTGAACAGGCTACTGCTAAGGAGAAGGCAGAATCACTTGCAGAGAGCTGAACCCTCAGGGTGAAGAAAGAAAATGCCCTCAGGCCAGAAATGCACTGGCTTTCATTGCAGCTTTGCGTCCCTTTTCTCCAGTAGTGAGTGTCAGAAGAGTTATGTGCTTATGTACAAGAATGGGTGGTTTGAGAGAGATAAAGAGATACATGTCCCTGTAACCAACTTAAGTGCTCCCAGTAAAGGAGCAAGCGTTTCTGGTCTGCAGCTCTCCTTGCTGATTTTGTTGCTTGCATGCATAATAGCAGTTCTTGCTTGAGTGCAAAATTCATTTTCTCCATTTCATCTAGCACTTTGGCTACCCTTGCACAATGTCAAAGGATGGGTTTCTCCTGTGCTGACCTGCTAAAGCAAATAGAGTAGCTCTGTGTCCACATGCACATTGCCCGCAATTCAGGGCTCAAGTAAGAGAACCGTAGTAGTCATCCTGCACGTCCAGGACACCAAAGGAGGAGTTCATCCACAGGGAGCCCTATAGGATTAACTCCTGCTCAGGGCTCCTGAATATGAACATTTCATGACTGCCACAAGCCCACTGCCATACCTAAGACTATGCAGAACAAAGCTGTCCAAGAGGAGAAAGGATCCTCTCTGGTGAAGACAACAATCTGCTAAAGGGTTGCACCAAAAACTTCAGCTGCCCTACACGCTTATAATTATAGCTTCCCGGTCACTGTATGCAATCACCACGATGCACACAGACAACGACCACTTAATTAAAATCACCATGCATTTCAAACAACAAATAAAAGGATGGCACTGCTCCCAGAACAACAGCTCTTAATGAAAAGTGATGAATGTGGGAAGGAATTTCCTCTTGAAAAACTCCCTCATTAGCATTTTTGAAAGGGGACACAATGGAAAAATGTCTCATTGAGATGGTAAAGTAAAATTATTTTATAAGAAAACATGGTTCCTCTGATATCCCATGGAGAAATTCCCACTTTGATGGAGCAGTCATCCCCATTTTGATGCAACCTAGAATTTACCTGCAATATCTGCCTTTCACTGAATGCTACTGGGTCACTGGAAGCAGTGTTTCAGGTCTAACACAAGCCATGTGCATTTTTGAGTGGGCCACCACCATAATGAGTCCTTGATATATGAAAAGGTTTAGTTGACTTTCCTTCTTTCCTCCCAAGTCTGAACTGAAACTGAACATGGGCTGAGACCCACAGATGCTGCTTCCCTTCTGTTGCTGACAGGAATAAAGCCCCAATTCCCTATGCATTTACAATTTGATCAAGAGTGTCAGGCTCTTAAATGGCTGCTGAGAGGTGACAGGGTCATTGGAGTTGAGTATCTTTCCTGTGATATGCAACAGTGAATCAAACAAATGTCCTGTTAATGCCAGATTCCCACCCTTTATTAATTCCACATCAGCATTTCTTCCAAAACTTCCAAGTTTTTACAATAACCCTGAAAATGGGTAAGAGGTCAGGACCACCTGAGTCCTGTGGCGACCTTCTCTGCAGCATCAATTTTTCTGGAAAGTGCTCAAAAGACTGTACAGAGCACATTGTTAGTATAAATAATCAAATAGACAGATTTATCCATTATTCTGGATAATCCTTAATAGCAGTCATAAATGACAGGCAGCTGAACTTCATTACCTAGTGTCTACTACAGCTAACCTCCAAGGTCATGTGTATAGCTTGCTAGCATTGACCTTGTTCTAGCCTGAGCTAGACGGAAAATTCCATGTCTTCATCTAGCAATTTATTTTTCTTCCTAAAAGTAAGGTGGGATTTTCTAGGTAATGTTGTGTAGAATAAAATCTGGAACTATTTTCTCTAGAAAACCTTCAAAATTCTGAAAGAAGCTACTTTTACTCAATTATTTTTTTCTGTATTTTTCTTCATATATTTTGGTTAAACAATGTTAAGCAGACTTTGATCTAAGTATTTATTCATAAAAATATACAACAAGGAGTTCTTGTTAGGCTGAGTAGACTATTTGTAGAAAACCAGTTCATTAACTCTCCCTACCCTCATGTTAACACTAATTGGCCTCGGTTTAAATCATTCAACGTACATCCTTTCACTGTTTGTTGCTGAAAAGGAGAAAAACAGGATTTGGTCGGTATGGGCTTAATTTAATCACATTTCCACAGTTCCAAAGAAAAGTGTGTGTCTCTTTTTTACCCTCATGCCCCATACACTCTTTAAATATCTCTTCACACTGCCAAACACAATGTTGTAAAGCTTGGGGAAACAACTCTGATTGCAGCAAGATGCTGAATGTGCAATGAAACACCTATACAAGGCTGATCTTGACCTACAAAGCAGGTGAGGATCATAACGTTACGACAACCATTAAGGAATTTGTAACTCTTGCATTAAGAAATGAAAAATAAATCACAAAGTTTTTAAGTCAAGGCATCCAAGCTGTGATTCCTTATGCTGGTTTCCCCCTAAGCAAGTGCTTGGTGAGGATCTCTATGTGTTACTTTTCACTTGGTGAGAACTTAGATCAGAATCACTAAGACTGTGATTTCAGCAGAATTTATTTACCCTCTTTATCCAGTTTAATTGCATATATGACAGACAGTTCCACTTCAAGAAACTTAAACTTCCCAGGGACACAGCATATTAAGTGGGAAGAAGAAATTGGATTTTCTGCCATGTAAAGGGAACAAACTGGTCTGGCTGGTCAGCACAGAGCAATGGCCAGGACCTGTAGGGACGACACTGGCGCTAATTCTGGTACTTGAATCATATCCAGGTTTTTGCTTGTTATTTTCAAAGCAATGGTATAAAAGACCCAAATGAAGGAATTAATACATAGAGCTGGGCTTTGTGTTTTAATCCTTACAGTCTGGCTGGATTAGCCAATTATTTCAGAGTCTCAGTGCCTCACATGAAAATGTTTTTACTGAGGCTTCCTCCCCTTTGCTTGTGAGCATGGCAGCTTGCCTGCTGACACTGAGGCTTTTGGTGCTGACCTGTTGGCACCACGCTGGATCTCCTGGTGTCGCAGGGCTGTGCCTAGCAGCTGTGCTGTACAGGGCTCCTCTGCTGCTGAAAAGTGCTTCTTGTCATTTGCAAGATAAAGTTATTAGTTCAAAACCCTTTCTTTAAGCTTTTGTCTAATGTTGTTCATGAGCTAAGGATACTCACATCGTCTGATGCTCAGATATCTGCTGATAAGTTGCAGATGCTGGTGTGTTTGAGTCCTAACTTCTACATCCAGGAAGGGAAAGACTGCCTTGTTTTGTACCGAAAAGAAAGAGGGAGAGAAACTTCCCTACAAGCAGAGGGGGATGCAATTGAGAGCCTGAGACTTGCCACTTCCAGCTGCCAGTTTCCTTCCAAACTGGTGATGTTAATGAGATGATACACCAGTTCACAAATCACCGTTCTGGCTAAGTTTCCCTTTCTTTCTGAAGAGGCTGTAAGGGGCTGGGTTCCTCTTGCTTTTTGACCAGCCTTAAAGATCCCATACATTTGCACCTTGTGAAGACTGACACAGGTCTGACAGGGCACCATTGCCCCTCTTCAGTTAGGGGCATCTCCCTGCTGAGTCCTGGAGCCAAATGGGGCTGCTGGACATGCCATCCCTGCCTCCTCTCAAGTTCATCAGGGGAGTCACATTACTCCAACATGAGACCATAGAGAGACCAGAGACCATAAAAGATTAACTCGATAGTGACTGAGAGGGTGGATACATCTATGTGCTTGGTAAAAAAGCATGCGCAGTATGTGATCTAGGTATGCTAAAAATCCTACCCAGCCTCGGCCTTGGCATCCTGCCTATGCAGCACATAAAAGAACTGGCTTCATCTCCAAACAGCTTACTTCTGGAAAGCTTATTTAATCTGACAGGTGTAGGATCACATGCCTCAACTGAACCTTAGCAGTATGCAGGAGGTATTACTGCTATGTCATTCCTTTAGGTCAGGCATCCCAATGCTTTCTTCGTGAATAGGAACAGTTGGGATATAACGCTATGGATTGCATAACAAATTCATCTGCCAGCCTTCTCCCTGCATGACCAAAGCCAGAGACCACCCTGGTCCTGGCAACACAAACAGACCCACAGCAGCTTCTCACCACCAGCATGTCCCCTTAAGTAAGGAGGACTGGGTAAGCACGTGAAGCCTGCAACACATGCCCACTGGGCTCTCCAGGGATGGGTTAGCTGCAGATCCTCAAGGCAGGGTGCTCACAGCTGCGGGGCGCAGTGGCTTCGGGCAGGATGCAGAGGAGTGCACAGTGTCAGTCTGCTGCACTGATAGGGGAGACCTGGGGCAGTGCAACAAGAAAACACAGTCTGGATCCAACTGCTTTGATGCTTGGCAACAGAGCCCAGACCCATTTACAGATGGGCAAATTTCTGCCCTGCCATCAAAGGTTCCCACCCTTCAGAAAAATGCCCAAATTTCTCTGCAATTTGCATCCCTGGTGTGAGGTGTAGCTGGGAATTCACAGCTTCAAGGTCATCTCATTGACCCATATGACTGCTGTGTAGTTTGTGCAGGTTTGCCTGCACATATGCTCAGGGTGTAGGGGGGGTTGAAACAACAGAACCTGTACAGTTTGGATAGATTCCACACTTAGCTGACATACCTGACAGGTTTATAAAACTGTGAACCATTTGAATGGCTTGTTGAACAGCGAACAGTGTGCAAAAATCCCCAAAACATGCAGATACCAGAAGAAGCTTCAGGGAGGTGGGTTGATTCCTGCCCACCTCCTCCAGTCAGAGCAACATGGATTCTTCTCCTGAATCCCTACAAGATGTCATGTGGGTACTGTTTAGATGCTCCAGTGCAACTTCTCTGTCCTTGCCTGGGTCTCCTGGAGACCTCTGAGAAAAGGAGGTCTTATTATTGCATAATCTCAGATTTTGAAACAGCTCCTGTCCTCCTACCATGGGGGGGGGGGGGGGGGGTTGTTGGTGGTGGTGGTTCCTGTCAGTTTTGCTCTTCTGTTAGCTTGAAAATGCATGTGTGCAGCAATTCCTCCCAGGAAGCTGAAGGACAGAGAGGATGCAACTGCAGATAGGTCCTCTCCCCAAAGTCATGTTCTTTCTTCCTCCTGTTGCTACTCCATCCATCCTGACATACAGGACACGCTATTTTGCACACCTGAGCTTCCTCAGAGAAGGTCAGATCCTTCTCTGAGGCTGCCCCAGGAGGTTTATCACCTTCCTTCAGGCTTTATCTTTTTAAGATGGGTAGCTTATTTACTTCCAGGGATTTAAGCAACATAAAGTCAGTGAATAGTCATCATCTGCTGCTGTCTTCAACCTGTTGCTCTGCATGTCCCTGTAGGAGTCCCTGGTGAAGGGTCTCTTTTATTCAAGTCTGTGTGAAATGCATGTTTTTCTTTACTCAGCTCCTGGTTTAAGGTTGTCCTGCTTTCAGCTGGGATAGAGTTAACTGTCTTCGTAGTAGCTGGTACAGTGCTATGTTTTGAGTTCAGTATGTGAAGAATGTTGATAACACTGATGTTTTCAGTTGTTGCTCAGTAGTGTTTAGGCTAAAATCAAGGATTTTTCAGCCAGTGAGAAAGCTGGAGGGGCACAAGAAGTTGGCACAGGACACAGCCAGGGCAGCTGACCCAAACTGGCCAACAGGGTATTCCATACCGTGTGACATCCCATCTAGTATAGGAACTGGGGAGTGGGGGGGGGAATCACAGCTCAGGGACTGGCTGGGTGTCGGTCAGCCGATGGTGAGCAATTGCACTGTGCATCATTTGTACATTCCAATCCTTTCATTATTGCTGTTGTCATTTTATTAGTGTTATCATTATCATTATTACTTTCTTCTTTTCTGTTCTATTAAACCATTCTTATTTCAACCCATGGGTTTTGCTTCTTTTCCTGATTTTCTCCCCCATCCCACTGGATGGGGGGGAGTGAGTGAGCAGCTGCGTGGTGCTTAGCTGCTGGCTGGGGTTAAACCATGACAAAGGTGCAAAATACAGCTTGTGGCCAGGTTGCAGTATTTTATATGGCTTGTAACTTCTAATCTCTTGCAGGAGCTAGTAGAAGAAGTGAAAGTCTAATCTTCTAAGCTGGCTGTGCCGTTGAAGCCAGAGTGCAGCAGAGCAGCAGGCTTCGAGGAGCATACCCCACCGCCTCTCGCTGCAGCCTCTCTCTGGCCTGAAAGACATCCACAAGGGAGATCTCTGACCTTTTAAATGGAAAGACTTTAAGAAACATGCTCAAAAGGCAAAAGATGTTGAAGGATGTTGGTCAAGAGAGACAGAAAACACCAGGTAAATTCCAGCACCTGTTTCTCATACCCTAGCGTAAGGTTACTTTGTCAATGAATTCAACATGGTATTTGCTCTGTACTTGTGCTAAACTAAATCAGCCATCATCATGTATGCTCCCTGCATTTAACAGCACGGTAATAAATTTTGGGAGTAAAAACCTACCTTGCTCTATAAACTACATTTAATGGGATCTGCCCTTGGTGGTCAGGCTGCTCCACAGTTTCTGAGGCATGCTGGCTTTGTCTCAGCAGAGCTGACTCTGCCAGTTTATGAAGCAGAGATATGTAATTTCTGGACACATTACTGGCAAACCTTCTCAGAGGTACTCTGTTACATTGGTAGGTACAGTGCTCATATTGTCCCTTTTTTTCAGCAAAAGGTAAAGGAAAAAGGAGAGAGGTAGAGGGACAACAACAGCTCCTCACCTACATAATGGGTGACATTTGCCAGAGTGAGGTGATAATCAAAACTCATACATTTATTTGTTTCAAACCAAGCTAAAACCAGCTTTGCTGAGAAACACCCAATGTTTTTCATCTCTTCATGTTTTCAAGAAAACTGCTGGCTCTCCACTGAACTACTTACATCTTCCACACAAAGCTGATTACAGTTTGATGGCTGTGCTGTTACCTGAAAAGCTGGATCATTGCAGAGCCTGAAAGGGACAAAATTATAGGCTTGGACATGGTACTGCACACAACCTACTCGCATATCTTTGCAGGGACCTGCAGGAGGGAATGTAAGACTGACAGCCGTGGTCCACTAAGAAAAGACATACCCAACGCTTTTCCAGGCATGACAGGAGAGTCTGGGAAGAGTGCTGGGAACTTATTCCCAGGTACAGAAGAGGGGATAAAAAATCCCCCTCCTCTGGGCATTAGCACTTGTGTGATACGTAATTCAGTTATCCCTTACAATGAAGGAATCTGAAGGAGGTTTTTCATGGAGGTCTGAATGTTAGTGAACCACTTGTCCTGCATAGGCATGAGCTGCTGAGCTCTGCACGAAAGCCAGTTTCCACAGCTCAGGTCAGCATCACACTTGGCTGCAACGCCCCACAGAGGAGGAGACCAAATAGTTCAAATGAGGTGAGTACTTAAAGGCCTCGGTACAGTCATGTTAGAAAGATATTTTATTTCTTGCTCATTGAGAGTTTGGCAAACCAGGCCTGGGCTCCGAACAGTGTGTAGAATGTTAAAATATTCACTTTTTGTAAGGTCATTTAGAAAGAGAATAGTACCTTCATCCTCAACCACTCCTGCCACTCACTGATGTTTCCTTGCTGGCCTCTTTGGATCTCTAAATCCGTGGCAGAGACGGTACTACCTGCACTGTCTTGACTGGGCTTCCAACTGCTCCGCTGGCAGACATGGGAAACTTTAGTCTGCAAGCCCCTCATGGCAGAGACAGTCTCTCTGTTCTATGTTTGCACAAAATCTAACATAAAGAGGTACTAGCTCCTGCCTGGGAACGACAGCAACAGTCTCGCAGCTAGAGTGCTGTGCACAAGAGTTCTGTGCAAACTAAATGGATTCCCAAATCCTGAGCACATATGGATCAAAACCTGGCATTACGTGAATTTTTGTGGCTCAGTTCCTTGGGCAGGTATGTTGCAGAGATGTAGCACTGTGTTCCTCCAGGAAGAAACAACCAGAATGCAACTGAACATTTCCTCCTATCGCATTTCAGTATGTGAGTACAAGCACAGTGGAAGCTCAAGGAAGAGCACACAGTGTTTGTCATTAAACCTTAACCATATTCAGCAGTGCTATAGATGGACACTGATGAAATCAGGATGTTTTCTAACTGTCAGGGGAAAAGATTCCTGAGGTGGTGGCTCATAAAAACAGAGAACTGATTTTCCACAAAGACTTACTCAGGATTTATAACTTGTTTTTATGATTCAAACTTTTTTCTGTTGAAGGACACTAGTTTGACATCCTATCAAGCTCTAAGTAATAGTATAACTGTTAAAGAAAACAGTAGTACTTTAAGTATATTATCACTGGGATTTTCAAATGGCTTCACCCATTGTGTTTAACATGAAGAGAATGAGGTCACTGTTTGCACATCTGCAGTGCATGCTCTTCCAGTGCACCAGAATAAACTTTGCAGACTACATCACTGATCTGGCAAGCATCTGCCTCCTGTACCACCAAAATCATCTGAGATCCACTTTTGACAAGGGTCAGCTTGCTTGCAAAATCACCCCTCTGTGCAGCCCCTGGAAATAATAGATTTTCCCTATCTGTAGAGTACTGTCACAGGAACTAAAACTTTAAAAATGACAAGTTGTAAGACTAGCTACATACCACAAAGAAAAGAGGGCACAGCACTAAGCTCTTACAGCAAGCTGAGTTTTGCTTGACAGAGCATGCACACTATCACTAAAATCAGATTATGGCAAGACTGCTAGTAGTGATGCTACTGAATTGCAAGCTTCTGTCCCTGAAATGCTGGGAGCTTCCTAGGTATCCCTCCACTCAAGCAAGGACTGATTACAGAAGTGCTCCAGCAAGAACACAGTTCACAATGAGTTCACTGCTGAGCAGGTTGCTCTGCGAGGTGAATGATGCAGCCTGAAGGACAGGTACTATTGATCAATTCAAGCCACTCTATCCATGCTCTCCACAGACCCCTGAAAATCAAATGTATAAAACTCCCTGTTGCCAGGAAGGGATGGGGAAAGGGAGACCTGCGTCCCCTTTTTGCCAACAGACAGCCTACAACAGCTTACAAGATGGACTCCCATGAGCATGGCCAGGGGACAGTGCATGCTGGTAACAATCAGTAATATCACAAGCTTTTTCATAATATTCACACCTGAAGAGGCAAATTGCTGAATTCCGCTAGAGGAGAAAGCGTTTCATTTGCAGGCGTCCACACTTTCTTAGTCTCAGTTTGGTGGGAAGAAAAAGACCTGACCCCTTGTCATCCTCCAAAAAACCCAAACTTAAACCTTCTTCCATCTAGCTTTTGCTAGCAAAACCCAAACCTAAATTGTCACATTCCCCTAACCAGTGTTATGTAGGGCAAAACACAATTTGTAATTTAGGCTAGTACTAAACATCACCTGAAAGGAGAGCCTGGAGAGGACAAGAGTTTTGAGTTTACTTTTGCCAAGTGGTAGAAGAGCTGTAAGCAGCAGAGTATCTAGGAGCTCCTTCTAGAAGTATCTCTACACAAAATCTGACTCATGCCTCTGCTCTGGGGAAAAACTCTTCCTGCTCACCCTCGTGGTGAGCAAAAGCATCAAAACCACCATTGACAGAGCACTTTTGTGGAAAGAAGGAAAAAGAATAAAAATGACAGAATAGAAGATACACATCATAGAAGGAAGATCTCCTACCAAAGGTTAGGAAACCAGTGCTCTTCCACCAGGTGCCTTCAGGCCCGAGATTTGCTCTGCTCTGTACTGTGGTAAGTATCAGGTCAGCAACACAACTGAAAAGAGCAAGACCTTTCCTAGAACATTTCTTTGGGTCCAAACAATCCCACACAACCACATTTATTCCCTTATATGACCTCTTCCTTCAGAACACGTTAAACCTGATTCTCATGGTCCTTGCTTGTGAAATAAAGGTAATTATTTAGCATAACTCTGCAAAGCACATACTCAGTCAATCATTTGATTGTAACAACTATGCAGAAGAGTTGGAACACAACAGGATCTTGGTTGCCACCCACAGAATATATAGTTTGCTCCCCTTAATCTACCCCTTTTCTTCAGGAGCTTCTACTTCAATGGCAGAAAGCCCAGGGACAATCCAGAGCAACGCAACACAACACTTTGTTATTACTGGCTCCTTTGCCTCAGTCTTCCAGGCATGAGTTACAGGAGATTATTCTGGTACAGTGGCTCATTGCAACAGCTGGACCCCGTGTCATTCCCCTGGAGCAGGAGTATACCCCATAGCACATCTAGAGCATATAGCTCTAGATGATACCTTGCCAGGCTGTCGTGACATTGAAGGTAGGGGAAAGAGCTTGAGGAGTCTCTATTTTTTTGCACAAGCTACTCATGCCTTGGGAAGTTGCACAAGGTGAGAAGAGCCACTGGGAACCATGCTGAATTCTTTTCATCACAGCTGCATGGCTGGAGGGAAATACTCTGAGTTATCAACAGCGCAGACAACTGAGCTCTAAAGGAGAATCAGCGGGAGCATTTGAACTCCTAAAATAGGAAACTTAAAAGAAATCCTGATTCCTGGAGCCATGATTTATCTTCTGGTCTGCCTTCGGAGCTACACAATGCTACCCTGTTCCTTGCAGGTAAGATTGTGTTTCATCCTTAACAAATATAGTATATGCATAAAAGCAACAAGCATAATTTCTTTTGAGTCCCTCCCCACATTATTAATTCTTTAGGAGCCAATGTAGTTAACTAGGTTGGAGTATAAAATGATGATCCATAGAGTCTGCTTCCTGCTGTTGGTTTAGCACTTCTACTATTTTTAGCACTCTTCTGAGAACTGGAAATATGTTTTGATAAAGATACCATCTTCTAGGCAGGGACACAACTAGTGAATCAGTCTATTCATATTAATGTCACGCGAATCATCACATCCAAGCCAGAGCAGGGCAAAGGTCTCTGCAATGCATGTTTTCTGTTTGTGACCAACAATTTATTCTGTTTGTGTGAGGCAATAAAGGGATCGGGCTAGACTCTGAGGCTGTGTGTATCCACACTTTAATCCCATTGCAAGGGTTTATGCGTCAGGTCTGTACTTTACTGGAAGATGGCTGTTTGTTTTCCTGTAGCTAGCTATGGTCAGAGCTGGGTAGTCTATAGATCATGCAGCTCACATTCCTCCTGGAAGGCATTTTGTGAGCTGCAATTTTCAGCAGCAATCTCAAAGAAAATTTCCACAGGCAAAAAATCCTGGTCCTGCTCTGCTCAGCATAATAGATGCCTATTTTGTGCTAAGCCTTTTGTGTTCATGGTCCTTCGAGTTTTGGAAAAGTTAAGATGGGGGATATAAAAGCACTTTCAAGAGCAAAACCTTCTGTATAGACAAAAAAGACTGGCAAATACACTTGGATTACAAGTATCTATTTTATGGCTCACATCTCAAAATAGCATTTTTCCTGAACCTACCCCTCCTCCTAGTCTTCAAACAATCCCTTACCCTCATAAAAATTACTAAGAGAAGAAAAATTCCCATGGACAAACACGCATTGCCCTTGAAGAAAAGCATGTAAGAATAGCAAATGAAGAAATGACCAAGACATGCCAAATTTCACAGTACCTGTCAATTTTCCCAATGGCCCACACTACAATTCCTTTACTTACACTGAAATCCCTTTTTGGTATTTGTCTGAGTAATGTAACTAGACCAATGGTTCACGTGTAGCCTGCAGTTTACTACTTCCTCTTCCTTTACCCGAATAAGGTCTTGTCTGGTTTTATTTTTCCAGCAGTATCAGACGGCCCAATAAGCTTTGCCTCATTTCCTTCTGATATGTGGGTGCATGTGTATATATTCCTGAACAGATACATAGAAGCTGTCAGATAAGTTCTTTTGCTAAACTGCAGAATTACTGTCCACCTATAACACACTGCAGTATCAGCTTATTTTTCCTTTTTTTCATATGAGCAGAATTACTCCCTGATAATCTGCTTTAAATCCTGAGAAAAATCACTAACAGTCTGCAACATAAGATAGCTGTGCTTCTGAGCACCCACCTTCATTCAGAGAGCACCAAAGTGGAACTAAACACAGCCAAGGACTGAACCCCTTTTTGCAAATGGGCCTATGCTCACAGAGCTTAAAATATTAATAAAAAAGGGACCTTTCAAAAATTCAAGACCTTCACTTTTTTGATGATGTATTTTCAGCATGGCCCTACTTTGGCTGAAAATGCAACAGATCAGTGTTCCCTGGGGACAGTGAAGTACCCTATGGCATTCTTTATGGGCCACTGGATGGCACCAGCATCCAAAATACCATTGCCAGCCCAGCATTTGTTGGGCCAAGAAAAAAACCTTGGCTCTTGAAAAAAAACCCTCAAAACAGCAGCTCCTTGGCAACCTGCAACACTACTTCCATCTCTGTCAAAATAGCACAGGTCAGAGGAAAAGTGACCTAAACCACTGCAAAATATGTCACTTCCTTTTTTACCATAGCTGCACACCAGGAATTTGGGCTGCACCAAATCTCTTTTGGGATTTGTGGCCATAATGATGTACTTGAAAAGTCATTTAAGAAGTGGATTAGTTCTACTAGCTCCTGGATGGATGCAACTCCCTAAGCACTGGTTTAGGGGAGCAGGGAATAAATGGAAGTAATATGTCACTATCTTCTTTTGATCCATGCATCAGAAATGGTCCACCCTCTCCTGCTCTATTAGTACCTGCACCAAACCCCGTGGTTTTTTTGTAAGCAAAGATGCCATTGGAATGTGGGGGAAATTATGCTGGACTAAAGTGAGAGAAGCAGCTTGCTGCTACCCATGCTCCAAATGGTGTTGATGGAGATGCTCACAGCAAACCTTCTCACTTTGAAGAATCAGGTTCTATACTTTCATTTCAGTATCTTGCCTTAGAAAAAGTGCTTGTTTTCTGACTCAGCTTTGTCCTTGATTTAGGAATAAAATGGGAAATGTGGATTATTTTTTTTTCCCTGCAACAGGGGAGATACCCTGGAGATGCTAGAACTGCAACATCTCTCCTCAGCGATCAACACAGCATCTCTAGGTGGCTGGTGGAAATTATTTTAAATGTGGAGTTGGCAGAGCAGTCATGGCTGACTGGCAACCTCGCTTCAGTACGTCAACAGATCAGGGCCTCTGCCAAGTGCTTAAAGCTCTGGGAGAAATCCATTCTTTCCAATGAAACTGCAGCCAGGGCAGCAACGTGCTACCCTTTTGTACCCACTCAACAGGAGTCATTTTTCACTTCATATGACAAATAGGGAAAGCTGCCTTACATTTAATATTCTCAGGATAGATGCTAAGTGCCAGTGAATGGCACATTTCAAAGTGTGAACCTGTCTTTCAGCAACTACTTTGCCTGTAAAGAGGCAAAAGTAGGGGGAGAAGAAGAAGGAAGGAAAGGTGAAAGAAAAGATGGTAAATAACAGTAGAAGCAGACAAAAGGGCTCTGTTTCTGAGTGCAAAATGAAGCACAGCTGGTTTACAGCTGCACTGTATTCCCCTAGAAGGTAGGGCACTGGGCAAATGCAGTAATGCTTTTGTTACCATCAGGACGGTACAACAGACTGGATGGACTGAATGGCCCTTTTCTCCGATACCCATGAAAATGATAATAAAACCCCTGTCAGTTCCACGCAGCCTTGTGAGTCCTGAGACAGGCTGTCACGCGGAAGATGGCAGGCAGACCACTGCTTTGCTTTCAAGGGATGCACAGGTGAAAGGCTTGGAGGAACACCCCATAACCTGATTTTGATGACTGACCAGAAGCATTTCAGAAAGGTATTTGGAAGCAAAGATGAGGATATTAAAGCCTGCTGCAAAGCAAGCTGGAACTAATGGCAAGCTTCCCCTTGACTTCGGTGGGCTTGAGCCCAGTCTTCCTGTCATTTTCTTAAGCTCATAATGGCAAAGCCTGGCTCTCTACCTTTTTTCATCTCCACCTCCTTCCCTTCCCGCCCAATGAATAATTGCATGACCCTCCCGAAGGCTGCACACTGATTTCATCCTTGCCCCTCTCTTTCTCTCTCTCTTTTCTTGGCCCACACATTCTGTTTGTCATTTCCTCCTTCCTATAATTATAATCAGAATTTGCTGGGATAAGATGTGGTGATTATGTGTTCAAAAGCTTTTAACAGCAAGTACCCTGCTGTTTGCCTGCCCCACTTATGGAAGCTCTTGCTCTTTTTTGTGTGTCCCTCTGGCCCCCTTGAGATAGGCGTCTAGCTGCTGCTCGAAATGGGGCCATGGTCTATAATTTGCAGTGGCACCAAACCAGAAAGCAATCTCCCTGTGCACGTGTTTTGCTGTCTGAGATGACAGACGAAACATGATAATATTTATTGAACAGTAACTACTCCTGAAAACACAAAAATCATTGCTTCTGCAACAGAAGCAGCAGAGAACTTTAAACTTTTGCTTCAGGATGAAGTCTGGAGGCTCCTCTTTCAAGCTATTTAGCCTTCAGCACTATTCCTGATGTGATACAGTAGTCTCTCTCTAAATGGGCTCACATAAGACAAATTCTACCAGCTATAAAAAGCTTCAAAAACTGCAGCTATGAAACCCAAGAGTGTAATTTTTTTCCCACCAGGAGTACATCATGACCCACTCCAAGTGCAGATGTCAACAGCTCCTTTGTTGCATTCCTCCCAGAAGACTCAAAGCTGGGAAAAGTCAAAAGCACCAGCTTCCTCCTTCTGAAGTTGTGCAACAGCCTTTGAGGTTTTGCTATTAGCAGCCTCCTTTTGCAAACTGTTTATTCCAAGGAACATTCATTCCCCACGTTAAGGTCAACCAGGGGTTTCCTTAAGGCAGCTAAGCCATTGCCATCTCTGCTGGGAGGGAGATGCGACTCTGGCATTGCTGTCACAGGCATGTGCTGGAGATGTGGCACAAATCCAAAATCTAACTCAGAGCTTTGTAGTGCCAAGGGAAGCTCATGTTTGACTCCAAAGATCAACAATTGCTTTCTGATCATTTCCGAAGGCAGGATAGCCATCTCTATGCCCCACTAAGTGCATTAGGGAAATATTTGGCTTATCTTCCAACAGGAAGAAGTTACACATGTGCTAGTAAGTTACACACTTAACAGATGAACTCAAAGTCTTTTTCCTCTGTGCCCTTCAAACCGCTATTGCTGTGTGTGCAGCACAACAAGTGACAGCAAAACTTTGCAGGTAGACCTTGTGATTTCCACCACAGGCAGGCTTGGAGACTTCCCTGAAAATAGACCTTTTAAACTAAATTAATTAATTCTGGAATAATAAAAAACCCCATTTCTTTTCAGTTGCTTCACAAATGAAAACATATAATGAGATTTCTTTAACTTAATTTCTCTGTAGCTGTAACTGACACAAAGCTGCAGGTTTCTGCATGAGGGGAATGTATGCACAATATAGATAGTGGTGTTAGGGATAGTCACGTGGAAGCAGAAAGGCTTGAATTATCCTGTATGCTGACAAAACCAACAGTTTTTGCAGGGATACCATGCAAAGAAGCTGTCTAACGCCTATCTGTGCATTTGAAATACCTTTCCCTATAATGATAACCACAAAGTTCTTTTTGCTACTAAACCTAAGTCCCAGGTCTTAAAAATGGCAACAAACCAGAGAAGCTACTGCAAAGCCAGGATATTTTTTTCATCTTCTATACCAAGCTTCCTCCACTGGTTCAGCTTTGCAAATAATTTCCAGCAATCAATCAAAAGACAAGTCTGTGGAACATTATCTTCTGTTTTCCAGATGTTCCCAGTTAAACTAACACTTGATTCTGTCCACCTCCTTTTCTCTTGCTAAGTTTTCTTATTTGGGGGAGTCTTCACTTTATGTTGTGTAAAGGTACTCTTGAAGAGGGATGGTGGATGCATGCATCTTCTAGCAATTATTTGAACTCCATTTTATACACAGAGATACTGATAGCAACCCCAGAGCAATGAAAGAAAATACTTCTTCCCTTTACAGTTATCAAGCGTATCATGTCTGGTTTATGTTTTTAAATTGTTATCTAGGAAGAAATTTTATTTATTAAAAATCTCTTTTTTTTTTAAAGTAAAATTTGTCAGAATTTTTCCTAAAGATTCATGCAATAAATGCAGAACATTCCAGATATATTTTGCACAGGACTCATATGCCTGAGAACCTCAGTTCTCACCTTCCAAAGCAACGGCCACTTAGGACCTATGTCTCAGTGCAAGTGAAGGCACAGGCACATATCTGCTTTCCAAAGGACTTCACTGTTGCAGGATATTACTGCTCTCCAGCTGCTTGTAACTGCCTTCTTGCCAGAAGCTACATTGCTCTACAGTAACATTTCTGCTCGGAGGCATCTGCTTCAGTGCAAAGTAAGCCACATTGGTTTAAATGGAGGAAACAAGTTTTCTGCTCCACTGACTGTGGAGCCTCTACCAAAACGTGGTCCTGCATCTGGGTGTTGTCACCTCCTCAGGGCTGTAGCTGGGTCCAGAGCATCTGACAACATGCTTCTGCTAACGCTTTAGTTGCATTTGCATAACAGGACTAATACAGAAGGTATTCTTGAAAAATGCTGATTCCAATCCAATCCTAATGTCTCTTTGTGCTCAGCCAAACACACTGCTGCCCCCCCACTTTTGTATAAGAACTTTCTCCATTTTGGTTCAGCTACAAAGATCTTAAAAGCCTGCATTAAGTTTTTCAAATTTTTTTTTTTTAATTTAACTCTTCTACAGTGCAGGCTGAGCACAGAATATATGATCTTCAATCAGTATCTAAGAAATACTGGAGTCTCCTTTACAGCACATGTATGTACTACTGTCAATGGCATGGCTTTCCAGTATACAAAAGGGGGATTCTGTGGGCTTGCTGTTTTCCCCCTTTCAGTGCCCCTTTTAAGTGTTTGGACAGTGTAGTCAACCAACCCACATGATGATGACAAAATAATACCAGGTGAGCTAATAGGTGCCTGCTCCTTGTTTCTTGCAGAAGCCTTCTGAAACAAGCTGGCGACCAGTCTGACACCATTCACGTCAACAGCCCTAGCAGCAGAGGTGCTTGGGGCATAGGGCACACAGGTTCTGGCTAGCCAAAATGAAGATGAGATCCTTTAAGTACATTTGCATACATCATTCCCCTGGATACCATAAAATGGCATGTTTGCTATTTTTTAATGAATACTGCAGATTTAAAACAATTGAGTTTTCTTCTATCACTGTTCCAGTCTAATCCTATTAAAAATTAACAATTAAGCAAATTTTTTCTTCATTATGGTCTGGGATTCATAAAAGGTTGGATTTCTAACCTGCCTGACATGCTTTCATGAGAGTTGTCAGTTCCTGTCTAACAGGAATTAAAGCAAAACTGCATTAGAAAGGGACAGTTTCCAACCCACAACCAGCATACAAAACATTGAACATTATGGGGTTTCTACTCCATACTGAACCATCACTCATGGCTGGCCAATTCTTCACAAGACCAGATGGATCTCACTGGGCAGATATTGTGCTACTTTTAAGGTCTCTTTTAGGGTCTGTGTCTGCCTTAGGGGAGACCTGCTACAGCAGACCTGCAGAACAAACTAGCTTGTGGGTGACATGCAGCCCACAAACCCAGTTCTGTGTTTCATAGTATGGTACTTGCACAGCAGGAAAATTAGCTATGTGGCCATCTTACGAGACGGACTGACAACGAAGAGCTATTAATGACCACACAGTATGACTCAAGTGGGGGCCACTGTGGGAATTAAAAATTAGCATTTTTACTTTTAAGTTATTTCACATGCCATGTTTGCATTTCATATTGTCACAATGTCTAATCAAATATTAATCAGAAGTAAAGAAGTTATATTTTTAAATAGTAAAATATTTCATCTGATCAAAAGGAAAGATAAGCCTTTACTTTTTGGATTAAGTTTTTAATTTTTATTTTTGAAAGGACATGTCAGAATCTTTGAAATCCTGTGGAGTGAGAGGAATGCTTGCCCTCTTACCGTGTCTAGTCACCAGACCACACATTTTAGTTCAAGAATGCACATAAATTATACAGCTCTTTCCTGCAGCTGCACAGAATAATAAAAGGAACTGCAAAGAATAATTTATTCACTTTTCCATAGATTCTTAGAAAGGACAAATAGCAGTAATTTTTTCCCCACCTAATTAGAAAACTTTGTCTTCTATACATTCTTCTTTTCAGGAACATCTCTCTTCTCCACTTTCTGATAGATCAGAAACTTGGCTGTTTGTGTATTCCTAATAAAGATTTGCTTGTGGTGGCTTCTAAAACCCAACCAGCCAGCTGTGAATAGCAGTGACTTAACTGGATCAACACAAAAAGAAACAACCCCAAACAGTCAAATTTGCTGAATTGTATGTTACATCCTTTCATGGTCTGCCTCCCTCAGCCTCCAACACATACAAGAGCTGCAAGGGCAGCTGAAGTATCTTCTATGCACCATGTCCCAGCATGTACATGGGGACAGCATGCCGTGACTGCGTGCCCTTGCGGCAGCTCCTCAGGCTCTGCAACACCCCTGTGCCGAGCACTTATAATTTGGCAAAACTCTTTGATACTTGCAGAAATGCTGTGCTGGGGATGACGGCAAATACTAATATTTGTTAATGGATGGCTAGAAAAGGTTGCTGATTGGCATGAGTCCTCAGTCAAGAGTCAGTTTGCATTAGTCAAGCTCTTCCACAGGCATAGTGAGGGCTTCTGCTGAAGGAGCACCCCACCCTGTCTCTGTAATGGTAGCCAGTCTGAAGAATAAAAGAAGTGTGGCTAAAGGCTTTTTTAGGCTGCCCCTTGAGTATTCCCAGGGTACGTGAGCAGCCAGTCACCCCAAATCCATGTGACAAATAGTTCATAAGAACTATCTAGCTTTTAAGCAATGAGGCTTTCCATTCCCCATGGAGATTTAAGTGCTCAGTGCCCACCGTTTTCAGTGGGAACAGAGAGCTAACAGACCTTTGACGATCTGGATATAAATGCATACACAAAAGGGTGAGTTTCTCTTATTGCCAGATGGTCCCCAAATGCTGTGAAACTCACCACAGCTCAATGTGTGCCTACCACCTTGATGCTACAGACCTAGTGCTACCTGACTCTGGTGAGGGAGGGGAACACTGCTGATGGCAATACTAATTTGAAGTGTTAGATAATACCTCCCTAACACCTCCCTCTCTTACTTGAGTGCTATGCTGTCAAACAAAGGAGTCTTAGCCTCTTCGACCATTGATGGTTCAGGTAAAATTCAGATCTAAGCACTTCTGCTATACCGTCCCACCTCTTTTTATCTTGGATAAACCAAAGTACCACAATTTCCGCCTGTCTCTGTGCCATGCCGCTGCTGTGCCTATCAAATGCTACAGACTGTGGATGGCATTGTATTCTACAGGACTGCTTTGAAACACTGCATCGTTGAAAGTTGTCTCAGTCTTCCCATTTCACCATTCTGTATTAGAGATGCCCAGAGGACCCCCAGAAATTCTGGTTACTGTGTGTAGAAAACAACACTTACCCAGTTACCCAAAATTTCTTGTAGAGAGCAGGTTGTGCTTTCCCAGAGCCTTGTTAAATGCAATGAAACAGGCCTTGCAAAGCCCAAAGAGATTTTAGACCAAAATTTATTCTGTTTTTAGAAAGGAGAGATGCCTTTTCTATGGAACATAAGGAAGCACGACACTTATTTCTACCACTTCTATGTCCCTTCCTGAATGTGCAGGTATCATGCAGTGTTGTCAAGGCAGCAAAGCTGGAAACCCTTCCTGTGCCAGTAATCTCAACATTCAAACCACGCTTTGATGACAGAGGAGCTGGGGTGGCATCTCACATGGAAGAATCACCTGTGCTCCACTAGGAAAGTGCAAATTCCCCCTGTCCCACATGTGAAAGGTACTCATTAGCTCTGTACATACACAAAGCTATCTGATTTGTTGTAGGAAACCACTATTTCTCTGGTTCTTCCATATCACTGGTACATCCCTGCAGACCCCCACGAAGAGTGTCATATGCAATGTGGTACACAACAGCTGTTTTCCAAGTCAGAATGCAAGAAAGGTCATACTTTGTTATGCTAAATCAATACTTTGAGAGAGGAGTGCCTTCAACCTGCTATGAGATGATAAATGGGAGCAGACTGCAGATGTATCAGCTTAACAGGGCACTACTAATTTTTAAAATCAGTCTTATTGTCACCATTTATTTAATGTGCAAGAGAAACAAGTTTTGTAAGAAAATATTGAATTTTTTTGAAGCAACAATGGAGCTTATGAGTACTAGGTACTACCATTTGCACTACAGTAATACCAAGAAGCCCCAGACGAGGAGACAAAACTCAAGATTCAGTTATAACAACTACCAGATTTCCACGTGAAGATTTACAGCAATCTTTACTCATGTGTAACCTCCATCACTGCTGCAATTCAGTTGTGGTATTTTGTCCTGCAAAAGCTATTTTTAAGGGGTGGTCACCGTGAAAGAAATCTGTCAATTGCAGCTGCAAGCTCTCTGTCTTAACTTTGCATCTGTTCTCAGTCCAGGTCTCAAAGTGCACGTTTCTGATACTTAACCAAGCCTCTCCTTGCTAGAAGCAGATCACATCCTCTGCAGATCTGCTAGTAGAAGTCTTGAATGTCACTGTGGGCTATACACAGGACAAAAATCAAACAACATTACGGCTAGCTCTGTTTTGCCAGCTCTTGTGATTTTATAGCAAGTTTCACAACATCTCCTGCTTTTCTTAAAACTTTAGCTATAGAGTTATGTGACTACATGGGAATCTCAGCTTTCATATAAAAAAGCAAGTTATGAGTCCTTATGAATGCAGGGAAAAGGTGGAAGTATGATCTAACTGTGGAAAAGAATAAAAAAAAGTATATAAAATATTGTACTTTTTTCTTATTATCTGTATTTTATAAGCCAAATCTCCACTTCATTATGGAGCCAACATATAATCATATTCTTCCATGCAAAGCAGCAAGGATGAACACCCCTCTTTTACTGCACTCTAGACTCCTTGTGATCCCTTTTGCTCCCCCAAGCAGTGGTAACGTTATGACTCCACAGATCCAGCTGGGCACTTTGGTGTGCATCAAACTGTCAAAGGCAGATCATTGCTGCCAGATGACAGTTTATTTTCTAAATTGGTAGTGTCTTTGCCATCAACTTGAGCTGATGTCAGTAACACATTGTCATCAGGAAACAAGGATGATAAGTTTAAGGCAATAGAGTTGCCAAGGAAGTGACTGAATGCAAATTAAAACTTAACTTTTGCTCAGATCTACATGGTTTTCTTTTTCAAATGCCCATAGCCTTTCTATAATTCCTTTGCATTGGTTTAGAATCTAAAGGTGTAGAAGACAGTGGTTCCTGCAGACCTTCCCCTCCCCTCTCATTTTCTATAACCATGAACTACTTTAAGCAGTATTTATAATAGTGAGCTTGCCAAGAATTTCCCCCTGGAATAATTTCCTCTAAAGTGTGGTATGAGAAAAGATTTAGCTGGTAATTGCTATGGATGGTTCTCATCTAAAGTGTATCTTGTAGTTGATCCTCCAGTAACAAAGTGGTCTGAAGAGACTGGATTACAGGGGAAAAAAGAGGTTTTGGCATGCAAGTACAAGAATAATATATCTTATTTACCCTATTTGAAAGGAAAACTGCAAGACAGTTTCAAACACTGATAAGAGAAACATGAAGGTTAAGTTTTGAGTGAAAAAAGATTTGGGAAAAGGACTGAATTTCAATCTTGGCATTTGCATAGACAGACATCAAACAGGACAAGGAATGAGAAGCCTGGATGAGATGTAAGGATGGTGCATTTATGACTTTCTTTTTCCTTAGGTTTCTAAAATGTTTTCTTATGGTGTGGCAAACAGATGGGATCCGCCCACCAGGAGTTTATCGTAGACATGTTCACTACATTTAGAGGTATATTATGAAAATATAACCCATCGCATACAGAAACGGTAAGGGGGGGTGCACAACAGAGTCTGTACTTCCAAGGGTGCATCTTTCATTGAAACCCTTTCCTATTGTAAGTTGCATGCTGAATTCTTCTGCAAATCTGGTTAAGAGTTTGCATTCTGTAGAAAAACTGCAAGACAGGTTGGTTGTGGGGGAAGGAAAGAAACATGATAAACAGTCAGGAGTTATATTAAAAATGTGCAAGTACACACATGCCGAGGATGAAACAGCAGCTGTACAAGCTCCTCAGTTTTCTTATCAAGGGGAAGGAGAAAACCTTTAAAGAGAAAGACAGCATGGTGCTGAACAATGGATTTTTCCTTTCGGCCACTGTACATTGCTACTGGGTGTTTTCTATGCCACATCAAGCTGGGCCCTGACTGCCACCCAAATATGACAACCTTTGATACACTTGAACCATCAGGCAATACTTGCAAGAGATGACTTGTCTCCACTATGGCCAGCTGCCATGCTAGAGCACAGCATGGGATTGCTACATTGCTTAGTTCAAAGGCACACCAATGTCAGAAGTAAAGAAGAAAGTTAAAAAAAATATGATCACGTCAGTTTGATAATGAAACAAACACACATTCAGTCACATTCACAAACAGTTTAACCTCTGGTGCTTGATAATAGTATGTCAAGTAGAGGCCAAAAATTAAATCTGCATGGGTTCATTAAAAAGGGAGAAGGTTCAGAAATAATTTTCTAAACAAACTGTTAACAGCATGTCTTGGCCCACATGATGGAGCATTCAGTGGGAATGGCAGTAATACTTCTATCTCCCATTTACAAGAAAGCCTCTATAACAGAAAGAGATACAGAAAAAAAAATCTTCTTTTCTATTACATCTTATGTAACTTTTGCCAAGTCAAAGTCTGCCATAATGATCTTTCCTGCAGTCCTGTGCTGAACAACTGGCATCCACAGAAGATATACATACTAATAAAATATGACTCTTTTACCATTTCTTGTCACGAGGATGCATCTTTGTTGAGCAACCAGCTGGCTGAGAGTCCTGATAACTGCCAGTAGTGGAAAAGGCGCTCTTCTTTCAAAGACGCATGTTAGGAAACTGGTGCCAACACTTTCACCTTTTTGGTTTTCCTCTCTGAATCTTAACAGCCTTAAAAAACTCAGAATTTCCCACCACCTGTCCAAGATCACAGCTTGAAAGGCAGAGGCAAAAATGATCCATTCCACTGCAAGGTTTTGCAAATACATGCCACAATTACGTGATTTGTAATGACTTGGACAGAACAGTTCTGTACAGCTGAAAATATTTCCATCTATGCTTCTCCTTCCTAAAGCCATTCTTTACTCACAGTATAAATGATTTTTTCCCTTCTAAGTGTTACTACTTGCCAAGGGACAGTATCTTTGGATGTGTCTGTGAATTAAAATAGAAGGGGAGCAAAATCAAGCTATGTCCATAGGTGGTGTTGCTGCAGAGAAGGAAATGCATTCTATTTATTTCCTAGGTCATGCTAGACTGTGAAGGGATGTTCTTGTTTTGCTTCCCTAGAAATAAAGAAGCATAAGCTATTCACAGGGGCAATGCTGTACTACATATTCTGTGTGATGGCCTATCAGCTTCTAAACTTTCTCTGTCCCTCATTGCAAAGGTATTAACAAAACCTGCCCCTATACTCTCTGGCGATCAGTAACAGCGATCATGAACATAAGCAAAATGGAGAACTGCCAGGTCATCAGGTCTGGATCCAGGTTCCTTCCCTAGCTTCCGATGCCTCTGTACTGGAGGCAGCAGGCAGACACTCAATGCAAATTCTGGTCCTGAGACACCTCTGAAGGATCTCTGAAATTGTATTATTGGTAAGGCTGTTTGCATGAAGGAAGGCAGTAAAAAAGAAAACCAGTGGGTTAATTGATTGCACACACTGTAGTCCCAGAATATATGCAACACTGCTGAGGATCAGTACTGAAGCACATGTTGAAAGATGAAATCTATTGATGCCAGCTAATGAAAATATATGAAAGCTCTACAGAAGATGCTCTGCTGAAGGTCTTGCTGGCACGGCTTATGGAGGTGGTGGAGACCTAGGGCCACCAAAGGGTCAGAGCATCCTGCAGAGAAGAAGACAGATAAGACAAGAACCCCGTGCTCACATAGAATCTTTCTGCACCCATAACAGAAGCAGTTTAGTGGACTGTGGGTTTCAGTGTAGGGTGGGAATCTTTGACCAGAGCAGTTAATGTGGACACAAACAGTGGGGTTCAGTGTGTAGCCTGCCAATGTTGCAGTCAAAAGAGGTTCCTATAGTGTTCAGCTTGCTGACTGTCCTCAAGTAAATGGTTTCACCTTTCTGTGCTCCTTTCTCATCTTCCCTCGTCTCTGATCTGTTGGAGGTTGACGTTGGGCACACATTTGCTGTTGTGCTAGCACAATGGGGTGTAGACCTCAGCTGGCGCTGTTCTAATGCCAGTAATGAACAATAGAGATTCATCTTTCCCACTGCCAAAACAGAAAGAAAACTACCCTGAAACTATTCAGAAGGTGCATAATGGGGCTTCCTTTGCCTCCCTTGTAGCATAAAGTTTCATCAGCTGCTGGAGACACAATAATAAGGCTCTGGAAAGCACTTGTGCCTGAAGTCCTGTCTTCAAAACACCATTTAGACTTGATATAGATGGTTTTCACATTGTTTCTGTGTAACAGTAAGTATCACAATCCACATCTTGTAAGGAAGGATGGGGAAGCAAGTTTAAGTGGCACAAAAAATCCTACAGGATGATTCAGTGACAAAACAAAAACTAAACCTCTATTGTAGAGGGGATTTTTGTGCCTTTTTTTTTTTTGCATGACCAATACTGTGGTCTCCACTGGCATGTCCTGTCTTCCTTACTACCAAATAGGTTTGGTTTCTCTCCTTCTTCCTTTTATCTATGTTTCATGGAAGAAAACCAAACAAACCAATATTGATTGAATTTTAAAAGCACAAAGACCAATGATGCAATCAGTGTTGAAAGGGTAAGTGCAATTTTCCACTATCACAAACTGTCTGCTGTTGTTCCATTTGCCACTTGTGAAACTGGTCAGCTGTCTCAGGAAAAACTATTGTTGCCTTACAAAATGCTCTAAGTCTCTTCAGGATAAAGCATTTCAATAAACACTTGATTTGCCACAATGCAGATTTGCTTTGGATGTCTAGCAGCTGTAAAATTCAGGTGCACTGAAGTTTCACAATGTCTTTCGCATCAATGTAAGAGGTATACTGGATATATGAAGCATTACAGAACAATTTATTTTCTGAAAAATGCTGGCTTTGAAAATGTCTCATGCTGAGTGTTAAGAGTTAGTGGATACTTTAAAAAATTTTGCTCTTACTCATGTGTCAGTAAAAATGTGGGGAGATAGCTAGGCCTCATCAGAGCAATGGAAAAATAAAAAAAAATAAAGTTTGTGATGGTGGTTGTTTGAAAAAAAAAAATCTGAATAAGGACACTAAGGAGAATAATACACAACTGCATTGCCTCCTTTCTGAAACAGAAGTTTAGACTTCATGCTGAGTTTACTGAGTAAGGCTCTTTGGCATGTATTTTTGAGTCAGATGAGGAGTTAATGGATGCCATACACCACAGAACTGTGCAGAGGCAGCTGTGCTCATCCTAACTGCTCTGTGCTGAACTTGGAGCAAGTTACCAGCTTGCTTCCATTACCTTTGATATCTGTTGTACATCCATTTCAATAAACATCTGATTTGCCACAATGAGGACTTGTTTTGGATACCTAGCAGACCCAAAGGCCAGATGTGCATCTTTGTACAGATGTAGGTACTTCAGTGCATGATTTAGACATGCCCTAAAGGATTGTAATTGTTCTCTTGGTGCCTTTTAGCCAAGGAAAACATTTCCAATATTTTGTAGATGGAATACGCTATGGTAACCTTTGAAAGACAATACAACTTGAATTGTTGAAGGCCATTTACAGTCACTTTTCAGAAAGTGATGCACTTCACAGTAAAAAAAATCCCAACTCTTGGACCAACCAAAACCACTGTTGACATTTCTCAGTTATCCAAAATAGGTTTTTTGCTTTGTTTTTTAAAGGGAGCAAAATTGGTCTAAAATAAGGAGTTAAGTTGTTAAATCACAGGCCAATGTGACAATTGTAACAGTTTAAAACTCAGGAGGCAATTTCTGCTACAACACAGTAAAAGGTTGTCGCCAGCTTTGCCACCTTTGCACTCTGATAAGTACCCAGCATCTGCAATTCAGGACTGCACATGGAAGTGTATAATGCTTCAGCAATATATCCACAAGCAAACCAATTGCTCATTGTTCATGGTTTAAGTGAGGGTTTATTAAGTTAAAAAATTCAGCTAAAAAAGGAGGAACTGTTTGAAAGAGTGCAATACTAACATCAGGAGTGAAAGCTCCCTCTGATCAGTTTCTTAAATAGAGAAAGATAAATCTGTAAGGCTGTGCTATATGCTGAGCACCTGTTGCCTTACCTTAATGCATGCTGAACAGATTTCTGCACATACAGGTCAAAATGCAGCCACAAAGGAATCACCTGCCTGAATTTGAGCTTTCCAGAGGCCTTTGACAATTCATTTGCCCTATAGATTACGTGTGATTTGTTTTCCAGCACCCAAATATGTCCTAAGGATCTGCTCCAAAGCTTCAGTGCAAAGTTTTGCATTGATTTGCAAAGGCAACTATAAACCAAGGTAGGCTGGACAAAGAGAAAAACAATGCAATTCCATGACAGTATTGTCTTGATTTGCTTCCGCCAGCACGATTTTACACTAGCTGAAGGGCAGGGGTCTCATCCCCTTTGACTTTAGGCTAGAGCATTAGGGAAATTTCAGCTGGCTAAACCTTCACAGTTTCACACCTTCCACGATCAACAAAGAAACTGCAAACATGATTTCCCTGGAACTCCTCTTCCCCCTACTCTCCCTCCTTCCCCCCCTCCCCTTCACCTGACTGAGAAAATAAGGCTGTTACTATCCTTTTTTTCTGTTGGTAACATTCTAGCAAGAAAAAAACCTTCTGTTAGAAGGAAGATTCAACTGAAAAAGCACCTCCTTACAAAGTGCAGGTAAAGCATGGGAAGCTTATTCCAGCAAAGGTTATTAAAAATCTGGACTCTTGGTAACATACAAGAGAAGAAGTCAAGAGCTGTAGCTGTTAAAAGACCCAGGCTCTCAACACTGGCTGTTTCCTGTGGATGAACGATAACATGTGGAGTTTAAAATCTAGTAATTTTTTAAATGAAAGTTTGAACTTTCAATAGGTGAGTTTAGCCACTTTCTAACTGTGCCTCTGTGCTACTGGTAAGAGCATATGATGAGTGGCAAAGCATGCACCTCTCAAGTTTAGAGGAATGGTGAATCCCACTTTATTTACCTTCAGCCTTATAACTCGTCCTGGAAAGTCTGATTTGGACATGTGATCTGTCACATATCTGGAGCTTTTTATGATGATAAAGAGTCAGAAATAGTGTGAACACTTACAGGGATAGTATGGGTCTGATCCTGCTCACCAGTGAAACTAGCAGCAAAATTCCTATTAACTTGGTTGGGAGCAGGACAGGGTCCTACTGCAGGAAAAGAGTATAGGGACTAGAGGTCTAAATCCAACAAAAGAGGTAATTTTATTTACTCAGACATGACCATGTTACCCAACGTATGTGAACTCCAGTGACTGACTACCCAAGCATTTAGCCTATCCAAAATACAAAGTAAACCAACCCAGCTTCAGACTTCTTTCACTGTGGTTGGATTAAATTGTTCTCCTGGGTCTCCAAGCATCCATATGTTGCCTGCCAAATCTCAGGGAATCATTTTGCTTGCCACTGCCAGAAAACTGACTGCCTTCAGAAGAACCCTTTACATGTAAGGTACTTATCACCAGGTGACTGAGCAACATCTGAGAAGAAGCAAAAATACTGGTGATCCACCTTAGCAGGAATACGGAAAGATTTTCCTACCCTTAAACAAGATCAGCTAAACCTTGGTATTTTCTTCACTAGGCCAGACAAATCTGACTTATTCTGTCTTCCCTCAGAAGTAATTTTCCGCCACTTCTGATCATTCCTGGCTCTCCTGGGCTCTTCTCCATTTGGCTCATGTCTTGGAGACTAAAATCCAGCATGGGTCTGACCAGAGCAACATTTCATGTGCCTTATAGGCAGCATTTCCTGTCTATATATACACCAGCCTGTTTGCCTTTTTCACAATGGATGAGACTGCTGAGTAATGTTCACTAGATTAACCCCTATCATCTTTTCTTCAGACCTGCTATCCAGCAACTGATTAGTACTAGGTGTTAAGAATCTTTCATTTGTTTTGGAGACACCATGTGAAAAAGGCTAGTAATCCTCCAGTACCATTTTAAACTTTTTCACTTGCATTCACAGTCCCTTCCAGCAAAGGCCAGGTTACAGATACAGCGACTGCGCTGCATTATCTGATCCAGGTTCATGAAATGCTGTCTAGAAATGGAACAAAGTCAGACCCAGGCTGGACGCTCTTTGGTACAGCTTTCCACTGTGACAGCTGATTGCTAGTATGTATGTTCTTGCTTCAGTTCTCCAGCCACTTTTGCACCTGTTAGCTTCACATAGACAGAGGTGTGACCAACACAACAATGACAATGAGAAACTAGGTCTACCTTCTTTTCTCTGAAACCTCCTCCAGCTCAGTGTGCCATGTGTGCGGCCAAAAGGACAAACCACGCAACAAGCCCTGCAGGTGTGGCTTCGTGGTTGGTGAGCCTACTGGTGTCACAGCAGCTCAGGGAAGCACACAGACCAATACAGCTTTTGCCTTCAGTGGCACATGGATGGAGCTTAGTTAAACCACTCTCCAATCCATACAGATAGTGACAATATATAACCAGGGTGACCTGATCTTTTTGGACCTTACCGCCTTGCAACCAGCCACCTATGACTTGCCCACAGTCACATGGTCAATATTATCCACATCAATGTAAATTGGATTTATTTCACCAAGGAACATGTGTTTTCAAAGTAACAGAGACCAAACACTATGTTTGTTCTTTTATGTGTCTAAGTGAGGATGGTGGTTTGCCCTACAATGTCACAGACCAATACGAAGTAGAAACTGGAGCTGTAGGTACTTGGACCACCAAAATACCAGTCTTGTTTCCTTATATCTGCTTTTCAGGACTGCTTTCATGGGCTCTGAGTTCTCAGGTAAGGAAGGATGGTGCAGCACTCTCCTGAGAGACAGGGGCCAAATGCAGAGGGGAATTCTTCCCAGCACCCTGAGATTTGTGGCAGAGTTGTAAAAGGAAACTCCTACTAGCATTCCTGAGTTCAGCAGTGTTGTCCATTGCTTTGTTCTCAGCAGTGAAATAATCTTTAAAAGACATGTTGTCTCCTTAATTATGAATTATTCTACTGAATTAAAAGCCCAGGGAAAAAAGTCATCATTAATGTAAAGAGTTGTCTATATTGGAAACTATATTGATTCTGGAACAACTTCTCTGTGGGACATTGATTCCAGTGAATTGCTGAGAAATTCACAGAGGAGCAGGTATGCACTGTTCAGTGCCACATCAATCTCATCCAAACCTTTGCTCAGCATCATATACAATGTCACACACAACGAGAACAAAAAAGGCTTGTAAACCACTTAGATTCTATTATTTTTCCTCTGGAGATCAGGAAGCTGATAATGAAAAGCATGAGGAGTATGAACACGGCTCTATTTCACAGATGAGTTTCAGATATCCTATATGGATTTCAGTCTAAATTTTGTACTTTTTGAAACTTTAGCAATAACAAGTGTAAATTTAGCATCAGGAACTGATATTTCTCAGTGTCTTACTGATACAGGGACACAGTTCTTAAAGATGTTATCTTTAGATTGTTCTTTATTTCATTTTTTAAAAACTGGAGATTTTTTTTCCCTGGCTGATTAGAAGTTACTTCCTTAAGTAGAACAATTTACTAAGTTCACCATGATGCTGGGATGAGTTTATGTACATTCTTAATTCAGCAGCTATCCTGACCATAAGGAGTGGTCTTAAAGATGCAGCTTAAAATGCCAGAAAATGAATCAATCAGCCTTCTGATGGAGCCTACTTCTCTAAAGTGCAGCAAGTGTTTGCATATGCTTATATTTATTAAGAACAAATACATGATTAACAAGTGAGCATTACTTTTTATGTCAATGTAGGTAGAAATTCAAAATAGATGAGGGACCAACTCCCAAACACTATACTATCTGCACAGAGCTGCCAGAACTTGCCAACACATCCAAGACAGCAATTTTGTACCAAAGCCAGTGTATGAGACAATCCAGTCCCCTGTGCTGCAGTTATCGTCAATTTAGTGACACCTTGGATGCCAAATGCTTGCTTTATGCTCCAAACGGGAAACAGTTGGATGACTAGGGATCCTTTAAAAATCCATGGATGTCAGCGGGAGTTTTTCCAAGGACCTGACACGGTGCAGCACAGACCTGTTCCACGAGAGGCTAACCAGTGTGTGTGTGCGGGCATGTATGTGCACTCCAACTCCTTTCCCTCTGGGAAGCCCACTGGGAAAGACCAGTCAGTCTGATGCTGGCACTGCAGCATGCGGCACTCAGCTGGTTAAAGCTAGATGCTTGCATTTAGCACCGCTATCCCAAGTAATCTCAGCTCTGCACTCGCTCCTGCTGCCGCCATAAAGAGACTGCAGCTGTATGACTCTGCAGCCAGCATTACGGGCTGCTCAACTCTTCCTCCTCTAGCAATAAATTACATGGCAATCTGGCTTCTAATTTCTGTCTGCAGTTTTCAACCTCTTAATAGGGGGTCCTTAGCCGTTACCTGTCCAGGTTACCTCCTTCTGCTGCAGTGCTGCTTCTAACTGCATGGAAAAGAACATGGCCGAAGCAGAGGAGCTGACAATGACATGTCCCCAAAAGGCTGGAAATCACCTTTTATTTAGCCCTCTGCTGGTAAATTGAGGGCTTTCTTTCAAGGTATGTATCTTTTAAAATCTGAGAACACCTCTGCTGTCCCTAATCTTCCGCTGATTGTCAGCGACTGCTATTATTAGGCATTGCAGAGGGGCTGAGCCCCACCCTGCTAACTGTTGTCTGTGGAACCTGACAAATGATGCTGGCAGCTCAAATTAAAATAATCAGAGCACTCCCTAAATCAACAACCTGAGCTTTGTGCCATCTGGAAAGGGCAGCAACTCATAGATTAGAGCAGGTCTGTCTCCTTCCAAAAAGAGCTCCCCAAACTGCATTGGTTGTTGGCCTTTTTTTTGTGCACAGAGAGCATTTGTTTTTACTGGCGAAGAGGAAGAAAGCTTTACATGCCTCCAGTGCCTAACCTCACTGCAAGTCAGCTAAGTAACAAAAAGCATCTGTGTGTCAAGAGCTACACAGGTCTGGTGTGCACTTGCCAAAAGGCCATACCCATTTCACTGCCACTGGACTTGCTGGGTGATGTTAACCCTTGCAAGCATGTGGCTTTTTCAGATCAGAATTTGCAACAGAAAAGGCTTTTCTATGCCAGGGAAATTAGGACCAGAGGCACATGTAGCATCCCTGTGCTCCTGTGTCCTGCTCCTGGAAGGCACCCTCTGTCCGAACAGTGCCTCAGCACATGCAGGCTCAGTGTGTGCTCCTGTGCCAGTCGAGAGAGGGTAAGGTTTAAAATCACATTTCAATGCCATCCTACCCAAATAAGGAAGCATGGGATTGAATTCATGGTTCTGTTGGTTTTGCTGGTGAAACAGGTAAACAAATCCCTTGTCTGAGCTTCGTTTTCCCCATCAATAAACAAATACACTGAAATCTTTCCAAAGTTCCTTGGGACCCACTCACAAAGCAGCTCAGAAGCTAAATATTACTGCTGTGAGTCCTCATAATTTACTACACATGCACAGTCCGGTGCTTTCCCAAACACACACTGCAGACCAACCATCTTGCTGATGACTGTACTTTGCAACAATTCAGCTTATGAAAGAACACACTTCATTCTGCACAAGAATAAAACAGTATTTGTAAACTGGGTAAGGATTTAGATACAAGGAGTGATTCCTGGAAGAGCAAGAGTGCTCGACAAGAGACAGAGCATCACTGTGCACCCCCTTTGAGCCCCATGCCACCCTCATCCCAGCTACCCAGCTATCCATCACTTCTAGCGCGGCCTGTAAATCCCAAAGTCTCACCTCTGACTTCATATGAACATCTACCCCACTGCTACCACGGCATGTGGCATCCGTCCTTAATGTTACACTCCAAGCTAGAGCTGTTCAATAGTTTCCAAAAATGTAAATCTTTCACAACTATTTTACTTTACCAGAGACTTAACAACAACAAAATCACAAAAACTTTTTGCCCATTTTCAACTTCTTTTGCAAAATATAATTTGAAAGGCACAAAACGAAATCCAATATTTCAGCTCCTTGTCTGTGCTCAAGCGATGTTGGTGATGTGTTAAGGGCTAGGAATGTGCTGTGGAAACAATTCTAAATTTAAACAGTTGAGTTTGGGTAAGTCTGGAGACTGTCTAGAAATTTCTCAAGAGCAAGTTTGTTTCTGGTTTCTATTTGTTCCCAGTTTTCACTGATACCTTGACAGCAATATTTTTTCATCATATTTCCGCTTCTCTTGCTGTCATGTAAACATTCCAAAAGCAAAAAATACAGATAAAACCCGAGACGGTAATTTTAGTTTTCAGACATTACAGGCATTTTTCTTTGGCTTAGAATGGGCAAAGGCCATAACATGTCTTACACTGTGCATGAACTCCCAGTGTTTTATATGCTCCAGAAGTCAAGACAAGATACAACTGTGCTCACACAGGTTTCTCTGTGGAAGGTCTACCATGAAGCTGACTCGTGATATTGCTGCAGTCCAGGGTAGGGCTCCAGATCTGTGTGCAGGGAAACCTCTCTTCAACCTTTACAGCAATTGCAAACATAACATTTCCTCTCTGACAGCTGATTTCCACTGAGGTTCCCAGGAACCTCAGAGGTTCATACCGTGCTCACAATATAGATCTTCTTTAGATTTAGTTTGTGATAATCCCTAGTTCACACATGCTAAACCCATTCCTGGAAATATTTGCAGCAGGATACAGACTCTTCCTAATCCCACCACGTCTTCCTCACCATAGAGTACACTGGAAATCTGTTAAGGTCTCACTAGCCCTCAAGTTTTTTCAGCTTAGAATATAAAAGGAGGACAGCTACAGATACAGGAGATTTTCTATTTCAGGTACTTGGATGTTAGGACTGCTGAGGAACAAGATGGCAGAAGAATGGTTGTGATTAGTCAGAGTTGTAAATACAATTGAAAATAGGATAATGAGGGAAAAATGGAATGGAAAAATTGGATTAAAATATGTAGCAGCAATACTGAAATGAGCTTCACAATGAATTACAAGGGGATGCTTGCTTTAGTGCTGAAACTTGTGAAAGCACTTCAAGATATGGTTACTCCTGCAGTGTGTTTGAGTACACAGGATGGCTGCACTGCGTCAGACCATCTAGCTCATGCTCCATTCTACCACAGTGCCTAAAGCAGAAGACCTCAGGAGCATGGCAAATATATGTAAAACTTCTCTGCCAGCCTCTAGTAATTTGCAACTCAAAAATTACTTCTATCTAATGAGAAAGTCCTTCATGGATTCCACTTCCATGAACATGCCTGGGTTCTCCTCAAGCCCAGGTGCACTCTGAGCATCCACCACATCCTGGAGAGAGGGGCTCTACAGCTTAATAACTCATTTTAGGAAGAGCATACACCTATTAATTCTTGTGCCAAAAGGTGAGTACTATTTCCTTATCCTCTCTCTCCGTAACAATTACACTCATGATCTTATAGACTTCTGCAGGTTGTTCTCACACATGTATTTACCAAGCAGAAAAATCCCAGCCTGCTTACTCTTTCTACAGAAAGATACATCTTGCTGCCTTTTTTTTCTGTAGGCTTTAGGTCTGAAAACAACTGAATTCAGACAGATTTGATCATGTGCCTAACTATAAGGACAAAAACATTACTTCCTAAATGAAGGCATAGGAAATTAATGTACTAAGTCATCACAGCAGTAGTAAACTTGATTAAATTAATTTGCTACATCTTTCTATGTGATCCCCAACACCAGAGATTCTAATTTTCATGAACAATGTTCTCTGGAAGGACTCACAAAAATTGTGGAGCAGTGTTACAGTAAAATGACTGTGAGCGTGAGACCTACTAGTCAGGAGTTTTAATTCTGTGGGGTAATAGACAATAGGTGAATGGAGGAAAAAAAAGACATACTGGTTTTTCTATGAATAAATTTTCTGAAATTTATGGACACCACATGATGCTCGCTGCAGTTGCTGAGTGTCCAACCCAGAAATGTAGAATGCCTAGGTTACCAGCAATTGCGATACTGAAACTATACCAGTACTATCTTTTCAAAAGATAATTGTATTACTACTCTCAAAGACTTGTTGAAAAATTAGTGCAATGCTGTATGTAAACATATATGCACCTGCCTCCCTTTTGGGAGGACTCTAAAACCTCACCTGGTATAGGTTTGACTGGTGTGAAACTAATCTCCTTTGCAGGACAAGGATCCCTACCTTATCCCTATTGAATTATTTCCCACACTAGTTCTAGTCCCTTGCAAAAGACAGCACTGCTCAGACTGCAGAGCCCTATTCTGCAGTGCTGGCCCTGTACTCCCTTATATTTGGGTGCACAATCCTGCACTGGCCTCTCTTAACACCAGCTGTATATAGGTGTGAAGGACTTCTTTAAACTGGAGGACACCACTTACCAAATAATCCAACTTGCTCTGCAGGACTGCTTTTTGTCATCATATTTACTCCTCCACCAGTCTTTATGTTACCAGCACACTATCAATTTTGATTTTTCATTTACATCAAAGTACCAATGCAGAACAGCTTCAAGCCTTGAAAAGCTGCTTCCTATAAGCTCTCCCCTGCCTTTGCTCTCAATGAACAAGGGTCTGTTCAGCAGTCTCCCCTCACTAACAGTGACTTTTTGAGACCTGTCAGTTAGCCAGTCCTTAATTCATCTCAGGCAGACCCCACTGATACAGAAGGGGGCTATTTTTAAACAACAGTGTCCTGCTGTACTAAGTCAAACACTTAGTTGATGACATTTAAGTAAAGTTAGATCCAGCTCAACAAACTCATAATCTCATAGAAAAAGCAAGAATGGTCTTGTTCAACATGAGGTACCTTTGATGTGGCTACTTGAATGTCAATAATTACTTTTCTTTAATGCTTCACTGAGCTACTGGTTCTCAGGGCTGGGCACTCGTAAGCAGTAACCATCATTACTGTCGTTTTTACTTCCTAAGAAATCAGTACATTTTAGTGTCTTCCCACTTGCATCTGTAGGTTGGACATCTTAACCAGAAAACCTCCTCCAGCTCCTGCCCTCATTATTGCTCTAGTGGACGATTTCTCCTCAGTGCTGTCCCTCAATGATTGCCTTTAATTCACCTGATATATGGGTAATACATATTCACTGCATCATATGTGCATTTGTACCCAGGTGCACTGATACATACTCAACGCCCCACTTCCCAGCTTTATGACTGCTACCTAAGTGACGATAAATATTTACATTGCGTAAATGCTTGTCTATGTTTAGTTCACTATCTGGTGGTGATCTCTGCAGTCACAGAGAAATGCACCATATAATAAATTGTGGAGCCACACAGTTTATTTATCCAAAATGTGATAAATTAACTCAGCTTACCTGTCCCCTGGCCACCGAGCCTACTTCCTCCAGGACTATTTGCATTCCAAACTTCTGAGCAACTCACAGCAGGCATATTTTTTAAAGCCACAAAAATGCTTCCTTTTTCACCCAAAATTTTACCCACCATCCCCCTTCAGGAAAACAGCAGGAACAAGCACTGAAGTGTGCTACAGTAACAAGCTCAGAGAGAAGACGGCTTCCAACCTCCCCTTTTAACCTCTTGCTTGCTTCCTGCAAGGCATCTTCCCACAGTGTTCAGAGTGAGAACCGCTTGGCTTTTTTGGTGGCAGAGCAGCAGATTGCTGCTGTGGTGATTTAGGGTGAGGCTCAAACAGATGTTAAGAGCAATGTGACACCACAGAAAGATTTACCAGTATCTGTCTGTGGCACACATGATACCCGAGTGGGGAGATGTGATGTGATCTCTGGTCAAGGGAGGATCAGAAAACCAATCGCTCCTGGCCATCATAGGACCTCCCCAGTACATAGAGTTTATGTTTTCCTCCCAGGCAGACACAACTGGGTTCCACTTTTTGGTAGTTGTCTCACATCTCCCCACTTCTCAAACTGGACTGCCACAGTGCTCTGAGTCTTTCTATAGTCAGTTTGTGAATTTTAGAAACTTAGAAACAGACTGATCTAAAAATCCCAGGTTAAGCATGTACAATGGTATTAAAAACATATACATTTAAACCTCCTCTTTTTTAGTCAAGCATTCTGTTTTTTAAAGTCTTACTTAGCTGTTTCTTGCCTTGGTAAAACATAGCATCCAAGTTCTCCTCAATCTTGCATGCATCCCTAACAGCTCTCTGAGACAAGGGCAAAGTCCATTATTCACAGTTTACAGATGGAAAATGAATGCATAGAGAGGCTAACTACTTGCTGCTGGCAAAACAAGTGGCTAACTCATGTTCACCAAGGTTTAGATAAATGTCCTAACAGTTAGACCTCTTTTCTCCTCTTCCCAAGACACTTGCCTCTGTGCCAGACAGGCATATATTAAAACTGTGATTAGTCAGAGTAACAAAGTACAAAATCAAACTCTTCAAAAGGTGTCAGCCTTCTGGTGCAAATACTCGTATTTCCATGTTTGGATTTTGTTTTCCTTAAATACTCAGTGATGCACACTTAAAGTTTACTCTGCCTGTCTTCCTGGCAAGCTCATTTGCCATGGTGATTATCGAAACAAGCACAAATGTACAGGCAACAGTGTCCAGACGTCCCAATGGTAAATTAATTTCTTTTTATATGCCCAGCATTCAACCAGCTCAATTGAAAAGTGCTGGTGTAAGCTTCTGATCATCTGAGTGAGATACTGTAGCTTGTTAAAACAGGGGGAACACCAACCTGAACCAAAATGCCACCTTCTTCTAAGAAAGGCCATGCAACTTTTGAGGACTGACCTTATTATAGCCAACTGGTGGAAGAAGAGAAATGCCTAACTTGTGTCATGTCACTCATCCTGATGGAGCAAAGCTTACAGTAGAAATAAACTTCTCTGCATTCTGACAAACATTTGCAGGAGCCCAACCACAGGAAAAAAGTTACCTAACAAGCCTATATGGAAAACCTGTTGCTCTGCGGAGTGGGTAAGCAAACAAGTCAGTCCACGGACCCACATTCAAGCTTAAAATAAGCTGAATATTTTTGATGCTGAAGTAAAATTCTTTCCATCTAATTCACTGCATACATTGCTATACTATGTTTTATTTGTGGCCAGAAATAGAAACCAAAAAGGAAATATATAGAGAAAATGAAGATCCAGATTCCCAAGGCCTTCTCTTATACCAACATAAACCTACTGTAAAAAGCTGCAATACACCAGGTAAAAATTTTACATCCATAATGGCCTCATTGGTGTGAAATGCAAGGCACCAAGAAGCAGAGCATCTGATTTACTTTGGTGAAAGGTTTAAGCACATCATGTGGAGTGGAAATGTGTGCTGCTTGGTATTCTGTTATATAGCAGTCAAAAGAAGCAGCAATAATGTAAACCTTTTTTTTAATGTAGAGACAGAAGTTTTTCAGAATTATATACACCAGCAATGCACAGAGCAGTTCTGCAGTACAGTTCTGCCATACAGGAGTCCCAAACCAGAGGCAGTGGCGAGGGTTGCCTCTGGGGAAATGTTCCTGGTGTTTCCATTTGGAGATTTGGCAATGCCTATGCTGCCAGAAAACTATGAACCAGCTTCAAAATATGCATCTACTTTCTGCTGCCTGAAAATTAAACGGTTATAATATCCCCCTCAATATCAAATGATACCATTTGCTCTTTTTCAGGAAATATTTTAGAGTGAAAAAAACCCCAATCTATTTGTTTTACATCTGGTTATTTTAAATCTCCATGGACCTATTAGCAGAATAGCGGACTTAAAGAAAACAGCTTGGAACAGCAGCAGCAGCAGCAGCAGCAGCAGCAACAGCAGCAGCAGCAGCAGCCATTCCTCTTACTACAAAGGAAATCTGTAATCTCTGCTGGCTACAGTAAAACGTAGCATCTGTTGATCACTGGGGGAACTGGGGAAGGGAATGTAAAACCCATGTGGGTTCTGCCATCTTCTATCATTTCCCTTCAGACCTCCAGGTGTGCAGCCCCCAGCACTGACCGTGCCATCCGACTGGGACCGGCACAGCTGCATCAACATCTCAGCCATGGGGAAGAAGAAGAGCTGGGTGTCACTGGAACAAGGGCAGGCTGTGTGGGGCTGGAAGACTGGCAGTGCCCACAGAAACACAGGCCTTTCATGGTGCCTGTGCTGTGCTAGAAGATGAGCTGGCAATTTCTGTATGCTGGGATGATGGTGGTTTTTAAGCACCCAGGCCCAATCCTCACCAGGTGTCACTGCCCACGCTCCTCTGAGGTGTGGACCCACTGAGCCCATGGGTCACTCCAAATTATGGTACTAAAAACGAAAACAAAAGTTTTAGCTAAAATGGGGCAAAATCCTGCCTATTCTTTACCCCTGGCAGGAAGCAACTCAGCAGGGAATTTGTCTGAAAGCATGTGCTCAGCTGTGGAGCTGAGGTGACAGTTTAACTAGTAGATCAAATAATTACATGATTTTGATAATGCAGTGTTTGTATTCAATTGTCTTTAAAATTAGTAATATCACAATTATTTTCTGCAGTAAAAGCCACCCTGCAGCAGATCATTTTGTTTAACTTCTTAATCAGCTGAGCTAAAGCTCCCACTGTGAGAAAATATCTTTTCCGCAGAGTACTGATTCTCTCCTGCAACCTCCCCTCCTCCCCACTTATTCCTTCTTTTCTTCTCCATCATCAATCTTTTAAACATGCCACTGTGCATTCACATTTTTCTTTCTGCACGTGTCAGCTCAACGCTCTTCCTCAGAGCCCTCTTTCTCCGCCAAACTGCAGAGCAGACTTTAACCACTCATTTCCCGAACGGGGAACTCCACGCACAACTTCGCAAAAGCCAGGCTCTCCGGGCGCTTCCCAGCCACCATGCCGGAATCCCCTCCTTCCCTCTGCAACCCGCAGCTATGGACAAAAGAGCAAGTAAAATGAAACTGACTTACTGCTATGGCTTGGAGCCTTTCCTTGTGCAACTCGGCTTCCGCCATCCTGGAGAGAAGGACACAGGAGGAGAGAGAGGGAGATGGGTGGGGGGGAAAAAAAAAAAAAAAGAAACAAAAAATGCAAACAAAACCAAATCAGAGCACACACTGCAGTCACCCGGGGGGAACTGGAGTAATTGCAAAGAAAGCCGAGCTCCTGTGTAGTAGTCAGCCACTTTTGGAGGCACTGCAGGCTGGCTCACGGTAGGATCATTTTAGTCACTGGACCAGTGCCTGCCTTGCTGCCTGTCTCCCAGCTGTATTGCTAACTGCATTTCATTGCTGCTTCTGTGTGCTGTTGCTGTCACACAAGCCATGTATGCACTCTCCAAGCAGCTGAGCGCAGGGATGGCTCGCATGGCTATAATTTTTTGCGTTGACGTCTCAGCTCATTTGCTCCTCCTATGGGGCGCTGGGTCACGGCAGGAGCTCGACATCAGTAGCGTGCACAGTAATCCAAACCTGCATGACTGCAGCAGAGGAGGCAGGCAGCTGTGCCACAGCGTGTCCTTAGCAAGCAGCCTGTCGGGGAGGGAAGGACGGTGGTACACGACGCGGCGAGCAGGAGCTGCGGCAGACAGGCAGGCAGCGGCTGCAGCCCCGAGTTACAGCAGGTTTGGCTAAGGGAAAGGATGGGGCCGGCAGGAGGAGGGAGGGCATGGACGGCAGGGGAGCAGCACAGCCCCTCGTGAATGCAGCAGGAGCACGGCGTGCTGCGGAAGGCGGCGGCGGCAGGGCAGCCCCCAAGAGCAGCGGTGAAGAGCATGTGTGGGGAGGAAGAGGGAAGGTGCCCATGTACCCTGCACGTGCGTTGCACATTAAAGCACTGTATTGACATCAGACACTCAAAAGTGACAAAGCTGTGTGTACAGTCTGACTGAAGACCCCAGGTGTGTCGTTAAATATGGTAGGAGGCAGGTGGGGAAGGGAGGGGAGGCCTGAGCCAGTATCTTGAGGGTACCTTTGATTTCAAGCGTGGCTTTGGTTTTGCGAGCAACCTCCTCACATTTTTTTGGTATGATCTCCCATCTGCTTCGTTTTCTCATAAACGGCAAAGAAGCCTCTCTCCGAGCCTGGTCCCATGGGGTGCTGCTGCAAGGGTGAGCACAGAGCTCCCCTGGCAGAGGGACGCCCCTAAGCCATGACAGCCACTGTGCCGGCTGGAGGGCTGGTTGGGGGCTGAGTGTGCCATCCTGCTGCTGTCCTGTCACAAGGGGCTGAAGTGCATTTTCCCGCATAAAATTTTAGTTTAATAACCCCATGCTGACGACATAGGGAAACTCCATCATCTTGGGGGAAAGCAATCTGGAGGTCACCCTGCTTCCCCTGTGCCTGCCCTTTCACGTGCCACCCAGCCTGGCATTTTACCTTTCTGCTGGCACCCCTGTCTCCTCTCCCAGACATCCTCCGCCTCCATCCCATTTCCAGCTCTGGGAGGTGCTACTTGCTGCAGGCTGCTTTTCGAGGCAGCGGTTTTCTCAAGTGTTTCCACCTCCTGGTCCCATTTCCCTTACTGGTGCCCAGCCTCCTTGTCTTATGACAGGGTGTCAAAGTGACTTCTTGCTTAGATTTGCCTCCATGAAAGAGGTCCTTTGTTGTATAGAAAACTCACAGAACATTATATAATTCCGGTAGTCTCTGTGGCCAAAAAGCAAAGTTTTATGGCTGTATACCATGTGAAGCAGTATCTGTAAGTTGGTGTTGGGGTGGGCTCGCAGCTAGGGGAAATGCAACAATTCCAGCTTAGACTGGGATACTTTTTCAGTCTTTCAGCTTTAAGTAATTTGGTGGATGGCATCTGTCCTGTAGCTTATTTGGTCCCTTTCAGATTGTAGTTTTTTCTTCAAAACCTCTCTTTCATTTTCAGTCACCACATAAAGGTCTATGTATTGCTGCTTATATTACTACAGCTGGTTTTGAAATAGCCCATCACACAGGATCCAGACATCTATACTCCCACATGTGCACTGAGAACATATATGGGCAACTCCTACTAAGACTTGCAAGCTGTGCAATTAAGTCCATTCAATACCCTCCTCAAGTTTTGCTGTTAAGCCTTGCCCAGGGGAGGAATTCTGCTACAGGCTATATCCAGCAAAGGCAAGGGTATGCCCCAGTGCTAACTGGAGCTAGGACAGGCAACCTATACACTCCACGACCTGTAGTTCATGTTAGATGCTGCCAAAGTGGTATGTGAAATGCACTACATTAGGCCATCCGCTCTTTCTTTCCACATAGCATCCACTCAGCAAAGCATTTAAACGTATATTTATGTGCCTTCAGCATAGTCATATATAAAAGTGCATCTGCGTATCTCACTTGTGATATGAAACTTCACAACAGTTCACGAAGCACCACAACTGCAGCTGAGCTGGACACTGTATTTGCCCCATGTTTATCCTGTCTCCCATTTAACTGCAATGCTTGTTGCAGGCAAGGGGTAAGCAGGGTGCAGGGTAAGTGAGTGGTGGGGCCTTCCTGGCCCCAGTGAAACATGCTGCAGGGCTGTGCACCCCTCTTCAGTTTAGTTTGCCAAGGAAACGTGGATCAGCTCTGCTGTAGCAGCCCACCCTGTAGGATCTTTACAATTGTACTGGAATGATAGAGGATACATCAGCAGCGGAGCAGTTTCTTGCTGGTGACTTGCAATGCAGTAGAAATGCTGGAAGTCATGCTATAATAACAGCCACTAGTTTCTCTACAGTGTCTGCCTTTTGTATAGCTTGAAGACTACAATGCAGTGAGGTGGGAATCGTTCACCCAGGTGGTTCACAGAGCACACCCAGGTGAAATAAACTCTATAAAGTGACTTACTAGGTCATGACAGGGTCTGCAGGGGAGAGTCCCTATGGACATTTGGTTCATGAAGGCAGCTTTAAATGAAACGAAATGAAACGAAACGAAACGAAACAAAACAAAACAAAACAACACAACCACCCTGTCCATTTTTACACATTTTTTTTGACAATGTTGGTTAAGTTTTTTGTTTCCAGAATGTTTTGCTATGTTGGTAAGGAACTGTAATAAAAAAATAAGAAATTGTGTTAAGCCTCACAGTTTTTTATTTGTTTTGTTTTACTTTTAGGGCAGGAGGTCAGGGTAGTATTTCCAAATTTTGAAGACACTAAGAAAACGAGAGGATGGAGGGTGTAGGGAGGAGCAAGAAGATTCTAGAAGAGTAGGCAAACAAGAATAAAGAAATATTTTAATATACTTTGTTCAGTAGCTAAAAATGAAGAAGGAAAAATGTCTCTATTATTTTTCAGATGTCAGTTAAAATGCTATTCTTTTCACCACAGTTTTTAAAAGAGCAAAACTGCTACATCTTAATAATGTGTGAATTGCATCCTAGTTCCATGCAAAACAGGTTTTTATTTTCATTTCTTTGGAAGAGTGTAGGAAACTGTAGGCAGTGCTCAATGCTGGAGAGGATCCTGAAAGCACTCTGAGCTATGTGCAGCCTGAACTTTTAATGAGACAGCCTAGTTACATGGTGGAAATCAGGTTCTTGTCCTTGCCATGGAGCTGAGCTGGATTAGGAAAGGTTATAGTTTAAATGACCTGTGTTTGTCTTTTCACAAGCCATTTCCTTCTTTTGACAAACTCGGGGGGGGGGGGGGGGTTTCCCTGCTATTGCCCTGCATACAACCAGAATCCTTCTGCATGATAATGGGCATCTTGTCCCTGGGGCAAAACCTTTGGCTTCCCCTTCTCCCGGCTGTTGGTAGGACTGAATCAGTCTAAGAAACCAGACTTTGGCCTGAAGACTGTGTAAGGAAGGCACACGCATACACATGAAGGTCAGGATTAACGCCTCAGCCATTGCAAATGCATTGACATATTTTTGTGGTGACAAGTTAGTGGTTGGATCCTGGCAGCGGTTGTCAAGAAAACACAGAGCAAGGAGGGAAAACAGGCTTCACATTTGCATTTCAGATTGTTTAAGAGGAGATACTTCTGGCTCTTAAAATTACCACATGCCAGCATGTTGCATTGTGATGCACTAACACTGTTCTGGCATCCTCAATATTGTTGAGCATTCCTCCCTAGGGCATATTTGAACCATATTATTTTCATCTAAGTTGAAATTCTGAGGTTTGATTAATCTGTTTTTTATCTTCTTTACCAGACTGTGGCCTCAGATGCTATATTAAAATAGGCCAGGAATGAAAAGTTCATCTAAACTTCTAGATTCCTGAGTCCATCGTCCATGCTCACTTTTTGAACTCCCTCAAACACGGCGTCTCACACAGCACAGCCTTTGAAAGTTTTGGCAGTGGCACCATATGACATTTCCAGGAGAGGCTACTCCATCTCCAGTTTTAATTGGGGCTCTCAGCCTTGTCAGACAACAGCCTCTTGACATTCTTTCTCCCGTACCCAGGCTGCTTGCTGGGGGTGTACAGTGGCTGCAGCACCAGGGCTTGTGCTTGGGCCACTTGGAAGCTCACCACTGTGAGCAGCACCTCAGGGACCCCCATCCGAGTGAGCCATCACCCTGGGACTGTTGTCCTCATCCCACCTGCACACGTTAACCCAGTAAGTGATGGCTGCATGGTAGGGGCTGTGTGTCCAAGCCCTTGCACACCCACTCTGGGTGGCTGGTGGTAAGGGTGCCAGGTCTGTTGCCACTCTGGACTTGCAGGGGTGAAAGTGAGAAGTAGCTGAACACCCCAATATGTGCACTCACCCCTCTGCTGCGGGGTGGCAGATGCTAGCACTGGTACACCTTCTTCATCCCCTGCTGCCCCTCGCATGGGTTTTCATGATTGCAGCCCCCAGGCGTTGTGGGCTGGTGGGAAAACTATCCTGAGTCACAGGACAAGCAAGGGCTGGGAAATACCCCCTCCACCTCTCACAGGATTTCACACCTGGAAAATGTATATGGAGAAACCATGAGTGGTATGCCTGAGGATGAACAGGAGGGCAGTGGCAAAGCACAGCCTGTACCTCTGAGTCCAGTTCTGTAAGTGCACAAGATCATTCTTTCTTGATTGAAAAAAAAAATATCTTTATATCAGACTTGGTTTAACTGAAGTTGTTTCCTCCTCTCTTTTTCTGTTGTTTCAGTTTTGCCACTTGCTATCAAGACACAGAGTTGAAGCACACACAGCAGGAGATGGCATTGTTTAAGAAATAAAAAGCTAGAGCACAGGGCTTTGTTTTAAACCTTCCCAAGACAGCAGGCTTATGAATAGGTAAACTATAATTTATTAATAAGTGCAGTCTATTAGGTTTTTCCATGTTTGCTTGGTTTCATTCTGAAGCAATGGGGAGCTTGCACTGAGAAGTCCTCTGACTAGAGGGGTCTCCATGTGGTCATGTCAGCGGCAGGACACCTCCTCCCAAGGGACCACCAGATACTGTGAGTGGAAGGGGCCCTCAGGAGCCTCCTCAGAGCAGACGTCTCCTGGCCAATGATGTCTGTTGTTGTCCACAAACAGTTGCTTGTAAGTGATTCTGCTGGTATCAGGGACAAGAAGCAGTGGCTTTCCTGAGACGTCTTGCCCTGCCAGCCCCCCTGCCATGCTTAAACAGCCTCCTGTTAGCCTGAGATTTATTCAACTTCAGCCCTTGGCAGTAATTAATGAAGCAAGCCACAGAGTACCCTGTCAAAGCCTGCAGATCAGTAAACCAGGAGATCCTGTTTGCAGTGACTTTCCCTGAAGTAGAGAAGAACAAGAAGAAATGATGTATGCATTTCACCTTACTCCCTTCTTCCCTGTCCTGGTAGCTGGGATTATTTGAAGCTTTCCAAGTGGAGGAAAGCAGTCTGTCTCCTCTTGGGATTTCAGTGCCAGCTGCTAGCACCGCAGCTTGCTTACCCAGCTTATGCCTTGCTGCAGCAGCCCAGCCTGGTTCCTGGGGAGCAGAGGGTGATTGCATGACCTGCAGAGGAGAAGTGTAGGGCAACCTTTCCCAATTTCCTTTACTCTCTCTGAAATTACACAAAAAGGAAATCCTGGTTAGTCCTTACCTTCCACTTTTATTCTCAGTGCCTCCCTTGACACTTTACATCCAGCTGGTGCACTGAGGGGTGACAAGAGCAAGTAATACTCCCAGCACTACAGTGCAGGGCAGAGATATATCTATGAATAGGACAACTCTTCACTAAAGAGAGAATTTTTGTTGAATTTCTACTCTATCAGCATAATGATGCCACTGAAGTAGGTCACCACCCCTTAGCTGTGTATCCGTCTGTAGCTGTTAGTGAGCTGAGATTCACATGTACACCAGGACTTTTGTTATGCACTCATTAGAAACATTTTGTGGCATTGGTTTTTATGGATCCTGACAAGTTTAATGTTGACAGGGAAGAGACTCTTGCCGCTCTCGCCCCTTAAAGCTGGCTTGGCTATTCAAATCTGCCAAAAGAAAGAGGAAAAAAACATACTTTTTTTACTTTGGATTTAAAAACTAGAGCTTGGTTCCTGTAGATTCTGGCATGTCCTTCTCCTTTCTGTTCAAACAACCCAGATTGCAGAAGGAAAGCTTCTTTTAGCAGCATTTATTTCTGTTCTTGTGCCTGCTGATCATCCTCCACATATAGTACATAGCCGAAATCATATTCCCTTAAAAATCACAAAATATTTACCACTGAGGTTAGTACACTGGATTTTTTTTTTCAGAAGTGAGATAGTAAAGAAAAGAAAGAAGTTACCTGCAGCCCAACTGGCAAAAGCTATAGAAGAGGTGAAAATACACTACTGCCCCAGAAGGTAACTGGGGCCAGAATCTGAATATTTGGGTTTTCTTGCTGCTCTGATCACTGTTTGACCTTTGCTTCCATTCTCCCATATATGACAAAAAGATAACTTAATACCTCCTTTTTAAACACCCTTTTGGCTCCAGACTCTTTAGTCCATTCTCAGTTTGGTCTCCTATCACAACAGGCTCCTCAAAGAAGGTCTAGGGGATTGGCATTGGATTTGCAATGCCAAAAGAATAACAATGAGTCCACTCCAGCCTACAAGGACAGCTTCTGTTAATGACACGCTTTCAGCTAAGGTTAAATAACCAGGAAATTCATGACAGCATGCCTTCCTTCTCCATGGAGGGGCTGCCCAGAGAGGTGTCTTCAGCTTGTCTGGGTCAAGGTTGTAATTTAACGATGGGTGTTTCAGATCAGTCCTCATCAACTCCAGCACATTATAGCAATGAAAGAGCTGGATTTTTTTTTTTTTATCTCTTTGATGAAGAGGAGTTAAATCCATCCATTCAAATAAGGGGTCTGACAGTACTTTGAAAGAGGAGCGAGTCAGATCAGAGTCAGGTCTACTTATCACAGCCCATCTTTCTGAAATTCTCCAGAGACCTGCCATGTAGCCTTTAAGCCTGCTAGCTAGTGGTACCAGCTGTAAAAAAAGGACTCCCTAATGACAGATTTTTAGGCAGTATCCCATCTTTGGTCCTCTGACCTGAAAATACTGGAAACCTTTTGCACAGAAATAATCTCCTGGCCTTTTGGCCTCTGCTTCAGATTGTGGCAGAGTCACATAGAAGAAGCAGAGACAAAAAAAACCTGGCTACTTTCTGGATCCATGATGGAAGTTTAATATGAATTTTGGATCAGTCTACACTACGCCCAAATTGGTATGCCCAAATTGGTACATCCAACTTTTGTTGTTAGCTAGGGAATTCATGAAGCTTTTCACAGCCTGAGGCAGCCACAAGATGCCGAGAGTTTGCCTTGAACCAGCATAACATGCGTTATGTATTATGCAAAGCCACTGTGTTGCATATGTGCAAGTGATTTCTTCCAAGGATCATTAAGGCTGTTTCTTCTCCATGGTCCCACTTCCAGTGCTCAACTCAAAGGCATGCAAGCACACTGTGATGTCACTTTCATGGGAAAGGTATCCCCACCGGTTCCTTGCTCAGGGCCACTGCAAGTAAGTAGTACTCCCTCTAAAGGCTTTTAAAGACTAGTGGTATGGATAGCAGCAGTAGATGCTGAAGAAAATCGTAATAGGGCTTTCTGAGGAAAATGCAAGTTCCACTGACTTCCTATTCATGTCACTCTAATGGTATTACTTTATACTTTATTGTTATAAAGTACAAATTGGAGAACTGTTTTACACTATAATGCATACCGCATACAAGCCTCACTTGAGATTACCATTAAACTAGTAACTCTGGCACGTAGCTAATTAGGAAATCATCTTTACATCTCGCACTGCTATGTACAAATGCCTTGTCTGGTAAGTAGCATTCAGAGGAGACAGTATTCATTAGACCTAGCAGTCAGCAGTTTCTAGGATGAAAATTAATGCTGATTTACAAAGCAGCCTAAATGATTGACATTGTCTTCCACTAATTTTAGTGGAAAATGATTCTTAATCCTCTAGACTGCTTTGAAAATCCTTGTTAACATGTCTACATTTTAAGCTTCTGCATATATTCTAATTTTGGAACCTGAAAGAGAGTACAATACATAATTGTTTCAACACTAAGCAGTCACCCAACCTTTTAAATAAAGATCTTTGGGAAGAGGCTGAATGCTTTAACCTTGAAAACTTCCAGTTATATCTTAATTTAGTACTTAAGCAGGCTTTTAATCTTTCTCCAACTTGCTCTGGTTGATGTTTCTTGTACTGGAGAATAACAAAACATGGAGCAAGGCTGCAGGTATCCTCAACCTCATGGTAAATTCAGACCTCTTGAGGAAGGTGTGAAGGGCTGTTCACCTGCAGCTAAGACAGTTACTGCTAGGTGTGCCAGGAATGAAAAGAAAGAGGCTCCCTGTGAGGCTGGGACTGGTTTACAACAGGCAGGTAGCACAACACAGTCTGCGTAATTATGTGCTCTAGGCACTAGATCATCGTAAATTAAAATAATACTAACCATGTAGCAGGGCCCTCTGCACAAAATGGAGAAGAAGGAGACTTGTCAGGTTGTTAATTTAACAAAATTAGACTTTTTTTTTTCTTGAATAATTCTTCTGCAGACCTAGAGCCTTGCAGATTTTTCCTAGGAGGTTTGAATCAATATAGTGAAGGTGAAGAAAATCCATCAGTTGAGGCCTGCTTCTGCCACTGCCCACTCTTCACAGCATAACAGTCTGACACTCTTTCATAAGGATGGTAGAGGAGCATTGCTTTACTTATAAAATTATAAAGAGAGAAGAGATACAGCTAATAAAAAAATACATCTCTTCTTCATGATGTTACCCAATGTGATCATCTACTCTTTTCTCATAAAAAAGAAAAATGATCTCCCTTTTCCTATGTTTTCCCTTGATTTCTTTACATGACTGATTTATTTTGATCTTCTGATGTTATGGGCAATACAACATTTGCAGTTTGGGGAGTCACCAAAGGCATGGAGAATGCTGTACTATCTGTCTGCATCAGTTCTGTTTAGGCAATTTAATTTTCTCCACATGTTAGGCTGTTCCTATCATGGAAAAGTATACTTTTTAAAGACTGATAAAATACTTCCAGTTGAGATTTGGCAGAAGACAAAGTGTTGGTTGATTCTAGTGCCCAAGCAATCACACAGTGTGGTTTTATAGCTGCTTCAGGATAATTCTAGCCTGCATAAACCTACGTACATATGTCTACAGCAGATGCCAATATTGTATCTGGTGTGTGATGGCAATGAGGTGACAGGAGCTCTGGACATGTCTGTTTTAAACAACATCTTCAATAGATCTTCTAGTTGCCAAATTACTAATTGCTAAGCCCCAATTCAGCTATACTGAATGCACATATCTCCATGTTGATATAAGAGTCCCATTTAAGGATGATGGCACCTTTCAGAAAACTGGGATGACATGAAAGAAGGGACTTTTAAAGTTGAATTTTGAGTTCTCACATTTCAGATCTATCTAGGAATTTCAGTATTTCCCCCCTGGCCTCCCTGCCCCGATTACATACATAGAAAGATGTGTAAGTGTAACAACATTTGCAGCTTATTTCAGATGGGTTGTGTAAGTGACAATGTCAAGCCCCAAGTATTCTACTTGAATAACAAACTTATATGTCTCCAAATCAGTAATGCTACTTACAAAACAAACTCTAACTTAAACAACATTAGACGATTTTATTTAGTAGAGTAGATCAATAAGCAGACATACTATAGGTGTAGTTACTAATCAAGCCCTGACAACTTGCAAATCACTTCTCCTTTCATGAAGGTGTTTCTCTGCCTGCTGTCTTCTTGTTCTGTTAATGCGAACTCCTCAGTACTGGGACTGCCTGCTGTGTGACTGCTGAGGAAGAGTGACGATTAGTTAAATTACATCCAGCATTGCAATAGCTGCACCTACAAAAAATTAAGCTAATATTTAGTGTTTAAGAAGACGTATCATTAGTGGCAAAATAATGATAGTTTATGAAATCTAGTTTACACACAAGATGTGCAATAAATTTAAAGAGATAGAATGATTAAAAAACACTCCCATTTTATTTGGTGAATTTCTCAAAAGGTTTGATTTTTTTCCTAAAGGTAACACATGTTCTGAGAAAAGCATTTTACACTGTTTTTTACTTCTTTACAGAGTAAATGTGGGAATATGAACTTGCAAATGATGTGATATATTTTTATTTTGGATTAAAAAATGATTTGAAATCCTGCTTATCACTGCCTTCAAAATAATACTGCATTGCCTGGGGGTTCACAATCAGAGCTTGAAGAACAACTCTGGATTTGATTTCCCTTTCAAAATACCCTGTTATTGAACCATGTTGCACTTGTTATCAACCTAAGTTTCCAGACCTCTGCTGATTTGTAGTTAGCTCTGACTGTCAGTGGTATATTGTGGCAAGGAGTTCCACAAATAAGCTAAAAAAATTGCTTCTTTTTAATAACCTTTATTTTTTTTTCTTGATTTCAGTGCACCTGTTATCCAGCTATCAGAGTTTTGATTTAATACTCTAGGCTGCCTATCTCATCCCATGATGAAAGTGTACCAGCTGTGAAATTTTATAATGGGAATCATTCCTGCAATCGATATGAGCACAGTTTTCCGAAACACCATAGAGAACCCACTACTGCAGAAACAGAGTGTAGCTCATAATCTTCTGGAGTGAGGCAGAGAGGAAGAAAGATGCAAAACAAAAGGAACATTCTTGATACTTTGAAAAGAAACAAAGAAGGTACTCAGAAAAATGAGTTAGTTAATAATGTAAAAATGGCAGGAAAAACAGGGGTTGCCTTTAGATCGGAGATCTGGCACGCATTGTCGGATTCAATTGATGTTTGAGGGGAAGCAGAGCAAGTATTTTAGGCTGTTATTTTTGTGTAAAAGATTCCACAATAAGCATTAGCTTGGCTTTTGTTTGCCTTGAGTGAGCTGCATTTTCAGCAGCTACAAAGTCAGAGAGTCAAATGCAGCATTGCTGCAAGTAGGAAGCTGGAAAAATCTTTCAGCAGTGCCCACATCAGAGAGGACTGTGAATAAAAATTGGTTCAAAAGGCTTTAAAAGGTCATTTAATTTGTTTTGGAAATCAGCAAAAGCAGCTCAAATTTTTATATGGATGTGCCCACCTGTATAAGGAACTCCATGTGCAACCTAGGCAGTTCTTTTTCCTTTGGCTGAAAAACTCATCCTGTTGTATGCCTAACTCTGACCAACCTAAGGTCCATGGATACTGCAGTTACTGCAGTTTTAATGCTTAATTAAGTTGTGATCTTTTGGCTCCGCATAAATCACTGTGTGATGACAAATACTGGCTATGACAACGCGGATGACATGCAGTGCCACGTCTCATAGGACCTTTCACCCCCAGAGCAGGTTACAAGCCACGGTTTCTACCTGGAGCCCTTGAACAAATGTCCTGCAAGTGGTGATCCCACTGAAGTCACACAACTCTCGGCTTGTGGGGCCTCTTTTGCATGTTTTGCCCTATGTGGTCTGGATTTACTCAACTGCTGAGCCTGTGTAGTACAAGGTGCTACTGTTTGTAGGTGCTACCATTTGAAGGTGCTACCATTTGTAGGTTTTTGAACCATGGAAGTCTTTCTTGGGTGCGGAGAGGGTTGAAGGAGTGGGGTTTTGCCTGCAGGAGATGGGATAGCCTTCTGACAGAGGACTGCAATGCAGGAGGTCCTAGGTCTGTTCCTGGCTGTTTTGCCCCACTCTGTCACCCCCACATAGGCCTCCTTGTACCCACAGCTCCAAACACTTGCAAAGCTCAGTACGGTCTCTGCTGATGCACAGCCTGGCCGAGCTGTGATGGGAATGCTGCTGGGAACTGCGGGAGAGGCTGAGAGTCCTTCTGGATTTCCACAAATGGCTGTTTCCCATGGCTTATAACTCAGCCAGCTTTCAGAGAGGATATTTTAAGTAAAAGCAGAGCATATTCTGCTTTCAGTGGTTTGCATTCCCCATTTCAATACTTTAGCCTAATCTGCTGATGTTTCAGAGCTGCTAAAATAAGACATATACACACTGAGAAAATAAAAAGCGAAAATGTTCCTGCTGCCCTGATATAGAGCTGCTGCTACCATTGCAGCTACATATCCTCATGGAGCGGGAATGACAGAGAGCAACTTTTAACTCACGGCTCCCTCAGCTTCACTGGCAGATCAGATGTCTACCCAAAAGCAGCCGATCCCATGCCTTACCGCTGAAGAGTGTGTATCAGTGGTAGACCACCAGTCTTCCCAGGGCGTCACAGCTGTAACTGAAGTCACTGTAATACAAAAAAACCACCTCGGCGCATTCAAAGTAATTCAACCTTTGCAGCAAGGACATGCACGCAGGCAGAGTTAAGCTTTTGCCTTCCCCACCCTTTACCCTAAGGCCACATTTTTATGTTAGCTGTCAGGACAGGGCCTAGAAGGGCAGCAGGTGAAGGCAGATGGGACAAATGTGGCTCCCTGAGCAGAGAAAACTGTTGCTGTGATCTGTTCCCAACAGGCTGACACTTGGAGGGCTTGTCATGTGCCTGTGCTGGAGTTAAAAGGCCCTTATAAGGCAAAGCCTGAACAAACTGTTAAGCAGTCTGAAGTGTTCCTCAGTGCTGAAAAACCTCCAGGGAATGCACAACATACCCCTGGCAAAGATTACAGCATATTTTACAGCAAGCTCATAGACTAACAAAGCAGATATTGTATCTTTGAATTTCAGGCCCTGCAGGCTACTCTCAGCAAGAAAATTAAGATCGGGTCCCCTTCTTGGATTCATTTTACTGGAGTGGGACAAGCTAAGTGTCATTCATTAAGTCTGTCTTTAAGATTTCATAAAGTTGCACATCAAGTCTCCTTCTGGAAGGATGCTATCCACAGAGGAAAACTTACTTGGAGGCCTCTGTGAGCTGATGGCTGGACAAGCCAGATCTTTTTAAGCTGTGGCAGTAGTCAATACAATGACAAAATGAGCAGACCTTGCTCATGTAATCTCCACAGTAAACCAGCCCTGCTTTGCCACTCTCCAGCTCACTTGGGGTCATGAGGTGGGAGGACTTCCACTCCCTTCTTTTTTCCCTTCATGGTTCAGGACAAGCCATGGCACAACTACCTTGCACCCTCTTCACAGACCTGCAGGAAAAGCACGGCATGCTTAGGTGCAACACAGAGAGAAAATAGCTGAAGCTTTGACCCTCCTCCAGCTAATCTCACCCTCACCAAAGACTGAGGGAGTGACACAAATGACAACAACAAAAAAGCGTGAATAAAATGTCTGCACCACTGGGGACCTCAGAGCAGAGCCATTTTGCTGTGGTTGTGAAGCAGGCATGGCTGTGGCACCCCTGTGCATCAGAGGCAAGGATGAAGGCTTAGTATCTTCTCCTGAGAAGGCTGAGGACCATCTATCCTTTTCTGCTGGAGTTAAAAGGCCTTGGAATGCAAAGCCTGAAAACACCATGTTTTGCTGCCTTTTCTTATGCTTGTTGGTTACAGCTAGCTGCAGCTTCTAGTATTTTAGTAGTTTTCCTCTAATCTGCCTTTGCTGATGCTCTTCAATATACTCTGAGGTGCTTACTCACTTACAAAGCAGTGAACTGTGCCAGAAAGACGTGGGCCATCTCTTTCCCTCATAAGCCAGACCAAACTGCTGCCAGTCTGACAACTGTGCCTGTGGATGCCCACAAACAGTTTCTCTGATGTTTTCCTCTGTTGATTCTGCTATCTGCATTCTTTTATTGAAGCATGTTTACTGTTTGAGCCTTTTTGTTGTTATTTTCTGATGTTTTAAAAGAAATCCTTTCCAATTACTTTTTCTGTTTCTACCCAGCTGCCTGTTTACTTTATCCAAGTGCTGACCTAAAACTTACATGGGCATCCAGAGGGAAAAACACATTTAGTCACTTTTACAAAGTGAATATGGTTGTTTAGAGCACCTTTATTAATTGTAAGAGTAATAGAAAGGTGCAAATGCCAGTGTGGAATGACTTTTAAAAAGAAAGACCATTGAATTGAGATTTGTTTTCTTCCTCCTAGAAGGAAGCCTCATAGAGGTAACCTTCCTCCATCTGAGGAGGAACAGACCGTTGGGTGTCCACTGGCTACCCCCTCAGACAAGAACTGATCTAATACATTTCCATGCCAGAAGGGCTTGCAAGCATGCGTAACATTTGCAGTTGGTACCTTGTTCATGTACGCCAAAGATAGGACTGGAAGTACTTTGGACATATCCATAGTCCAACTCTCTGTTCTAAGACAAATTTAGATACACTGCAGCCTGTTCAGTTACAGTGAGACACGTTGTCATGGGTGCAAAAGATGCATCCATGTATCTTCGTTACATCATACCAACCATCTTTATCAGAAGACAGCCTTATCCAACTGAAGTTTTGGTAGGGCACTGGATGGCAGGACATTGGCACATCTGTAAATCAGTCCCCCCAAAGTAATATGGAAATCAGCAGCCAGCTAAAGTGACTGGTGTTGAATGAGGAGCTGATAGCAAAGTTAGTCATCTGCAGATGACAACTGACAGTGGCTAAAGAGGGTTGCAAACTGCCATTTGTACTGTAACCATAACAAAACCTAAACATTGTCTGTAAGTATTCAAACTTTTCAGAAAATTAGTTTTGACCATTAAGCCACCATTTTGTTCATGGCTTTCTAAAAATAGACAACTAATTGAACTGGCAGGCACACCCATAAAGACGGAGCCTTAAATGAATATTGCAGAAAATCACATTTGAAATCCGTCAGCACAAGAGCATTCTCATTGAAGACATATGATCTCTAGGAAATGCCTTCTCTCAACTACTGAATAGCAGGAGCTGGTGACCAGAAAAAGCCAGACTGAGGTATAGTTATTTTAAAAGACTAATGGTAAAGGCAAGCAAGTAGAAAAAAACTATAGAGAAAAGCAGTGTAAGCAAATACCATGCAGGAAAAAAAAAATGCTCTCAAATAAGAACCAAGTTTGTGGATATCAAATCAGTGCTACACTGAAGGTCAGAGGAATCAAAGTATAGAAATGGGCACAAGCTCTCCACTAGCCAAGGCAGATATAACAGATGGGTCAAAATCTGTTATTAAAGTTGGTTCAGGCCAGTGACTTGAAGTATGATTCAATTTGGTGTGTAACATACATGACTGCTTGCGTCTAGCTGAGGGCATGCAAAGCTTTCACTAGTCTCCTGAAGCAGTCCTTTTGTGGTGTAAAATAAACTCCAGGCTGACATAAACTGCTGACGCTGGAAACTTCTTTATGTCCTCCTCCATGTTTTATCCACAAACCCCCTTTTTTTTTTTTTTTTATCTTCAGCATCATTATCTACAGTAGTAATGAGAAAAGAAGAACTCTAATGATTTCCAGAGCTTGTAGGAAGAGGTGGCTGGAAGCCAAAGAAACTTTTTCAGAAAATGATACATGGATGCTGGGGTTTGATTTTGCTTAGTCCCTTAGTATTTACAAATAAGGAATGCTAAGGAGTTAAGCTAGACAGTTCAGTGTTGTACATTTGACTCAGAAGAGATCTTCGATAATGCCACCCCTGACTGGTGTCAAAACTGTGTATTCAGGAATGATCCAGAAGCTCAAATACCACCGCTTAAATTTTGCATGCATAGAAGATAATGCCTATGCTGCCAATTACTACCATGTAATTTTTGCTGCTTTTGAACACAGAAGATGTTTCCAAAAGCTGCTGTTTTCTCTGCAAATACCTGTGAATGCAAGAGGAGCGGAGTTTGCAGAATTTAGTATTTTATATTTACCCTATCAAGCAATGAAACATTTTTTACAATGTGCCTGTGTATGAAACCTGTACCAACTGAAAAACTGATGTCAAAAAGATACAAAAATAAGCTTTGGCTTCTGACCAGAAACTTTTTTGTTAAGCCTGTTCAGGTCCTAAAAAATCTGAGAGTCAGCTTGGTGGGTATTCTGCCCTGTTGATGAATAGCTTGAAGCGTGTGCCTTGTTCAACAGGATTTGTACTGGTCTGGTCTATGAGAATGAGTTGAACATTCACTTCCAAGGTTACCCTAGGTCAGAGACTGCTGATGGGCATGTATCTGGTAAGGGGAACTCTGATCTTTGTACCTGGGATTAAATTCTGCAGAGGTACAAAACTATTTTATTTTATGGAATAAACCTGTGAGAGTACACTATCCTCTTTGGTTAGTGTGGGATTAAGAGCAGGGGGACCTGACTGCAAGTGAAATTTTATTGAAAGTATTATTACTGAGCTGACTAACTACAATGCTATTAGAGGGAGAAGCTGCTTGGGGGGATGAATTGCTGTTTGTCTGCTTTATGATTCACTCATCTGATTATGTCAATTGAAACAATTTGCTGCAGTGTCTTTTGTGCACAACTAGGAAACACAGAGGCTCTCAGAGCTCCAATGGTTCTCTCATTTTCGTATGGCTTGGTACCATTTGAATCAACCTGCATGTAATTAGACTCCAAAGTGTCCCCATCACACAGAGAGGCACTTTTCTTAAGAAAAGCAGGCAAAACCATATCAGCTCATATTTGCCCAGTCCATGTAAGCCAGCCTGTGATGCTAGAAGACTTGTAGGAAACAGGCATGTGTGCTTTTGAGATCAAGGAAGTCAGTGGAGCTGTACTGACTTAATGTGGGCAAGGAGAGGTTAATGTTTGTGACTATGAACCTATGCATGTGGCTGGTAGAAACCCAAAGGTTTGTACTTGTTCTCTCTCATCGTCTCCCAGAACGGTGATCTAGCCCTGAGTATGCCAGTAAAAGTCGCTCGTCAGGAAACATTACAGAAAGCCCTAGGCACATGCAGCCTTGTAGCTGGCTTTTCCTTTCATGATAGATCTTTCCATGTGTCCTTGTTCTTGCCAGATAAGAGCAGAAGATCTCTTTTAAGTGCTTCTTGGCTGACACTGACCTCTCAATAGACAGATAAAAAGTAGAGAGATTTCCTCCTCCCATTTTTCCTCCTCCCATCCACAATTGTCACTTATCTCCCCGGCTAAGCCAATTATAGTGCCTCACAAGTGTCCCCACGAAGAAAGGGAAGCAGCCAGACAGACACCAATTGAATTTCCTACAGGCACTATACAGAGGTTGTTTTGTTCCTGCGACAGAACCATTACTCCCTTGTGCCACTGGTGACTCAACTGAAGACTGAGCCCTGTGAGACACTAGAAACGATGCAATATTCCTAAAAGTCCAGCAGGGACTGCAGATACAGCATAAAAGTATTTATTTCATTATCAAGGAGTCCAAACTGCATCCTAACCTTTAGTATTTCAGGAAGCTGCAAAGGGGGAGAAAAATAAGGGAAGAGGAGGAGAGAGCGATGGAGAGGAAGGAAGGGCAGCACAGGGTAGGGAAGGGAAGAATAAGTGATCATCTCTAAACTCCATTGCCTTTGTACTGATAGCTAGTGCCATCCATTACCTAGTAAAAAGAAACAGCCGTCATTATTTGGATTCCAGTAGCAGCCTGGCCATGGGTGAAGATTTGCATTGTGCCAGTCACTGCACAAATGTTGAACAAAGTGCAGTCTAAGGATGTGGCTCCTCTGTGGAAAGGAAAAGCATGTCTATGCTAGCTTAAATCCATCTAACTTGGGTAATAATGTAACAGGGACTCTGCAATACAAACTGGAGTGTTGGTTAGACATCCAGTTCAGTATCCAGGGTACAATGTGCACAGATGTTCTGCTGCTACCCAGGGCAGCTAACACAAAGCTACTGTGGGCCTGTTCTTATGCTGCAATCCCACCTTCCAGCTGCAGCTCAGATAACACCTCAGTGAGAGTGGGAATAAAGAGCAACAGCAGGGACTCAGCAGCCTACCAAGGGAAGCATTCAAACAAGCTGTCAGTAAGTTTGATGTGAGTTTTAATGAATGCAACGTGTTGGCAGCTGAGGATCAAAGTTCTAAAGCATTGTCAGGTCTATGCTGTAACAAACCCACATCAGTACTGCTTTGTTAATATACTCATGTACCAATGAAAGCTCTAGAGCTAATGGCTGTACCTGGCAAAACTGTGTTTTGGTTAGAACAATTTGCACCAGTACCATTGTAGGAAATAAGACCAGCTGAAGTACACGGGGGATTTTGCTGGAACAGTGATTTTGCAGAGCAACTGTATCTGTTACCAATAGAGCACTGCTGGCAACATTTTCTAGTGCAAGACCACCCAGCCATAATTCCTTTACAGTGAGTATTTTATTGAATGTTCATGATAGCTTCAACATTTGCATAAGCTAAGTTGTGTCTATCCAGCACTGCCATCCCCTGAATATTGCCTGGTAGGGCAGGAGGAAGGAATCTAAGAAGAAAGGGAAAGGGAATGGGAAGGAAAGGGTAGTTTTACCTCAATCTTCAAAGAATAAAACAGAAAACCTCAATTTTCCTAACTACTTCAGATTGCTAACTGATGAATTTAATTTGTGTGTAACTTGTATAAATTATGTTTTGGATGTAGATGTTAAAAGCATGTGAAACTTGTGTAAAGGTGTATGTATAATCTAAAGCGAAGGGTGTTGTGTGAAAGATACATTGCTTTGGCTGTCAGCACATTCATATGTAATTAATGCCAAAGATGAGAGAACAGGCTTTTGCCCTTTCTTTTTATATGCCTAAACTGGGATCCATGAAAGTGCTTAACCTTTGGTTATGTCAGGGACCCTGTTGATTGAAATCAATGTCTCATCTCATTTCATCTCAAGCGTCTTTCATTAGAAGACATCCCTCACAAGAAAAGCCAATCCCACAGCAAAATAGTTTAATTGCATCAGGTGATTGTCGCAGGCATTTATTTTGCGCAGTGAATCAAACTTCTTCCTACAGCCATTGACAAGACAAAGGTAAAATCTCTTTTTCAAATGCAGTGTGAAGGCATTATTAAAGTATGTTAATATTTGGAGAAGTTGTCTCATGTTCCTCCCTGGGCATAGGATCCAACAGTTTCAGAAATGTGTCAAACAACAACTGGAAGTATAAAAGTTTCCTAGTTTTCTAAGAAAAACTCTGGCCCAACATTTGACGATCAGAACTGATTAAAGACAATCGGGGATAATAAGAATTTCAATGCCTGAAGTAAAAAGAAAACAAAAATCTGTTCAATACCTAAAAACAGAGTTAATGTTATTTTGGTGGCTAGTCTAGCGACTGAAATATTAGCAGTGGTAATCCAGCCCAAGGAAGGCACTTTTAGCACTTTACGGTTTTTCCTTAATTTCTTGTTTCAGCTTATGCCATGTAAGGTGCAATTATGTTTCTCCCTGCCTGCTAGATCAAGCCAATGAAACCTCTCTATTAATGACCTATCCTATCTAATGACAGAACATTAGCATTCCTGGAAAAAATTGTCAAGGCACGGCATCTACTGAGACCCGGTGTCTCATCCTCAGATAAGCACGACTGTGATCTTTTCCTGTACGTACACCTCTTTCTCAGTTGTAAACATATGACTTTGCAAGTATTGTGGGAAAGGCTTATTGATTTTCCAGGGTACTTTGGGGTGTTTTTTGTTACTTTGTATTGCTCTCACTGGTTCATACTTCTTTCAATTAATTCACCACCATTCAGTGAGGAGTTTGAGTGTCAAAACACCATCACTGTTGCCAGCCAATGTTATGGTAGGGAATAGCGACTTGGCTTGCTCTTAATCGTCCCGTTGGAGGTGTTGCTGCATAGAGTCTTCAGCCACACCTATGAAAAGCATCCCTCCCCTTCATTCACAGGAAGATACACACTGCAGACGATGGCATTTGACAGTGCAGTCTGGCCATCTGATACCTAGAATTCCTGTTCCAGTTTTTAAGACTAACCCTCCTTTTTTTTTCCAGCTCCAGGAGTTTCTCTCAGCTGTGATAGCAGAGGGTGATCAACCCTTGCTACAACATCTGGGTACATCATTGTTCCACTTCCAAGCAAGATGTAGCAAACGCGCTTCTCTGCAAAGGATGTCTTACCCTCCCATCCACAGTCCATTTCCATGAGATCATCTTCATTAAAACAACAAAGGAAAAATCAGTTACATAATTTTTTGTTGAACACAACAGCTCCTCACTTAGGGGTAACTAAGGCTAAGGGCTAGTGAGAGAGTCAAGTCTTAAATGCATGTAGTCCTTTTAGATGTCTCAGAAAATGTAAGTAAGCGAGTGAGCAATGATCATGTCAGCCAAGTCTTTATGCTCCTTTCCTACTTTCTGATCTGCATCTGATGCAAAAACAATGCTGTCTGATGTGTTTCAGAGCTGCTTACCTGTGGTGTACCCTGAAGATATTTTTTTACTACAGTACATCATGACTTGATTGACCTCCCATTAGTAACTACTGAGGAAGGTCTTAGGAAAACTTAGGTACCATGATGTCTAAAAATAAAAATTTATAAAAAAAAAGATAAAAAGGTGTTAATTATTGGAGACATTTATTAGTTTTTCCTGAATTCAGGTGTTTCCTAACTTCTGAAAAGTAAGATACTTTTGTGATTTTTACACCTGTTTACTGCATCAGTACACTGATACTGGAATTCTTAAATTGAATGCATAATAGAGGGATTTTTGGTCAGACTGCTAATGTCTGTGTGCTTAATTGCTCTAGTCCACCAGTCTCACTGAAATAATTGTTAGTACAACACATGCTTTGGACTCAGGGAAGGAAGCATATTCTTTTGGCGTATTTCCTAGAAGTGAATCTGGCATCCATCTTTCCCAAAGGCAATAAAGTTACGTCTTCTTCTTCTTCTTAAAGAAGCCTATTAACCTCTATTAAAAATAAGAGTGAAAATAAAACAGTATTTTAGGGTGTACAGAATTGAAACAAGTAATTTGAGGTAGACATAGAGTATTTTGGAAATGAGGATCTTCTATGGTGTCTCAAGTTAGTCACACAAAATCCATTGTCATCACTGTAGACCATTTAGTTCATTATACCAGTGTTTATTTCCAATGAATATGTTTATCTTCTTCCATGAAATAAATGTTTGCTTTGTCAAATGAAGACAGTCCATTTTAACAGCAAATTACTCAATTGGCAAGAATGCCCTGCGTTCTTTGCACTTCAAACTCATGTTGATGGCAAAAATAATTGTTCTGGATAGAATCCAATTATTTAAAGAGTTAAATTCTGTTTCCTTGACCTATTTTTAATAAAATAAGACTCACTTCTTTCTGCAGCTTTGCATGTAACAACAGTCCCAAGGCACAGTGCCTATTAAAGAATTAAATACTTCATGTCCTGTAGCTGCAATGTTAAAAGCAATATAACTGTTACTTTCCAGTTCGATCCTTGATTCTTCACAGCACTCTTGATGTAAGAAATCATTTTGTTGATGGAGAAAAGGACAGTCAGATCATCTGGGCAAGCTTACCAGTTACAGCCCCAAGGAAGTCATACAATGAGAGAGCTACTGTGCTGGATCAGAGCAAAGAGCCATTGCCTAGTGGGCCATAACAGGCCCTTAGGGAAGAGGGTATGCATTAAAAGGGTGATCATATATATGATGCTTCTTCCAAGTGTTCTCCCAGTTTCCAATCATTTGAGGTTCAGAGACTTCTTGAGCTGGACATAACCCTTCTTGGACTTTGCTGCCCCAAGCCTGTACACTCACCCTTTGAACCTCAATAGCCCTTTAGCACCCACAGCATCCTTCAGTCAAAAATGCCTCTTCAAGCCATTCATGCTTCATGGATTTCTACCATGCTTCCCCCAGTTCATCTCTTTCCAGGCTAACAAATCGCAGTCTGCACAGCCATCTCTTGCAAGAAAGGATGACTCTATCCCTGTGGTCATCTTTCCCAGCCTCTTTTTGATCTTCTCCAATTAGTGGCAATATTCCTCTAACTCTTAATTACAGGTTATCTACATATATCTTTTTAAAAAGTGCCATGGGATCTTTGCATTTCCATTTGAGCAGCTTCTTCAAAGTGCTGGGTTTTCATATCAGGCTGTGTCTAGGGTATGTAAGCAAATGAATTAAGGCTCTGAAGCAGCAAAGCTTTCCTTTCGCTTTTTGCTTACCTAACAGGGGGTAAGTAATCCCATTACAGATAGGCATATGACAAGCCTGTGAGGGTCTGTTTGGTCAAGGGCAGCATTCATCCTGCTGCCTGGCTGTGTGATGAAACTCTTACAGGGGATGTGGAGCTACACTACTATCCAAAAGGGCACTGCCTGGGTGTACTACACCCCCCTCGTTTGTGTCCCTTTCATACGGCCACATGAAATTAGGTTGCTGCATTCACATTGAGAATCCCATGACAGTGTAATGTTCCTCATTATGAGATTCAAGAACCATTTAAAAAGCTAGTCTATGTGAGATCCTGAAGGAGAACAGTAACTATCATGAGGCCTGATGGCACTTGTTTCTGTGTTCAAGAAAAGCACCTTCTGGGCTGTATGAGGAAAAGTGTTGATTTTATAGTATCTCCCTCTTGGCTCTGTCTGACTGTAAAGTATCAGTACTGTCAGAAAGGGGCTTTTGCTGAGAAAGACATTTCTGCACCACACCTCTTTAGGGTCATCTTGTTTTACTTGCATCTAACTGAAGCATTATTGACTGCACTGCTATAGACTAACAATGTTGACCTTCAGCAAAGGGAAACTCAAGTTCTTAATTTTACAGCTTTTACTCCCAATTTATCTAAGATCAATAGAGAATCAGCAGCCTTATATACTATGACAAGATGATACTTTTTTTTATTTTAACCTTTGTAGGTATGTAAAAAACCCAGAAGTTTTGTAATCTCTGCAAACTGCAGATCAGCAGATGGTAATGCTCATGGGTTTGCATTCCATTCTGCAAAACCAACATTGTGTACCTCAGTCCCCTTCTTAATTTTTTTGGCATAATTTCTTCACCTAACTACATGGGGCATGGTGCAGTGCACTGTTGGCATTAACTTGCTGTCCCAAATATGGGTGAAGAATGGATGTGTAAAGTGTATGGCATATTGAAGAAATGTATAAATGGAGGGTGACATTTTAAATGGGTGGAGGTGCCACTGAACAGACAGGATAATATATGTATAAGGGACAGAAACAATCCTATGCTCTTCTCCTTAAGAAAAAATATGATGCAAGTCCATCTTGGTAATGTTTGATCACAGGACCTATACAGAACTGGGAATAACATCTCCACAACATTTACCATAGCAGTCTACAAGTAGTGCTTGGAGTGATACTACAGTGTAAATTAACGAAGATAATATGCAGCAACACATATCAGACTTCTTTTCTGAACAGTGGTTGTCTAGTCAGGGCCTTGGGCTCTTCTGCGAGACATGACTCATGACAGGACAAACAACCAAGTAAACAAAGCTTAGGTTTTAAAATCCTTGGTAGATTCCTATTCCAAAGGAAATGCCTCCCCTTTCAAGAAAGCTATTTTTGGAAGAAGGAATAGCTGCGTTATGGTGTCATGCATGGCTAGAGTAAGGCTATGGCAGGATTAGTATTTTCAACTCTAGATTTTCTTTGTATTCTCTGAAAATGCACTCCTTTAGTCAAGACACTAAACCAATTTTATTCATGGCTGATCCTAGTCTGCAAGCAGGAGCAGCACTCAGAGCTGCTGATCAGGGCATAAAAAGCTTTAATGATGTATGACTATCAGTCTGTGAAAAATCAGCTAACATTACTGCATTAGGTTGCATTATAACTTCATACTGAAATGTTCCATTAACGACTGAGTCCAGATGCTGTTTTGGTTTGCTGACTGTATTTAATCTCCCTGTATTAGCCTTGGTGTGCCCTAGAAATTATTTTGTCTTTGCTTTATGTCTAGTACAAATTTACAGAGAGGGATGATATAATTTGTGAAGGACTCCTACTGTACTTTCTGTTTAGATTATGTAATTTTTATGGCACCTTTCTGGTATAAATGATTCAGACTTGTATTCACTGAGTCTGAATTTGTTAGCTGAGCTTTGTGCCCTCATTGCAAACATCACAGACTGTGATAAAAGTGTGTGAAAGCTTACAGAAAAACAAGGAAATAAAAATAGGACCAAAACAATGTCAGGACACACAGGATCAGTGCATGGAAATGCTGTGAACCTGCAAAGATCTTCATGCCTTGTACTCTCAGTAGGAAAGGCTGACCACTTTTTCTTCCATTTGAATAGCACAGTAGCATTCACCGTGTTTTAAAATCCATTGGAAATCAGAGGAGAAGCTGTCAATGGGTGTCAGCGATGAGCAATCAGGACCTTGCAGTCCACATCTACGTTCTGGGTGCCGCCACCTGAAAAATGCTGCATAGAAAGCTGCTTGGCTGCTGCTCGGTGCAAAGGAAATCTGAACTACTGCAAGCTACATGTTCGTTATGGAAAACTACAACACAGCACTCTGATCATGCTTCTGGCTTCTGTGCAAATTAATAAATGACATCCAGTGTGAAAAACATTCCAGCCAATATTCAGGTTTCTGGTACCATGCAGCTTCTTTTTTTTGAAGGATCACTATCAAATCACCACCTATTCCTGTAGAAGTGCTGCTGTAAGACCCAACCCTGCCCATGCCCCAGTGCAACTGAGCAACATCAGCCTCAGAAGAAGTGGAAGCAGAAAGTCCTCCTCAGCCAGGAGCAGGATGACTCATGGATATTTTACCTCCCTGAGGTAACACTGAGAAATGTACCTGGTCAGCATGTTTGAAAACATTGTGTTGAAAGGGGGGGTTATGTACCTAACTGGAACAGACAGGTTTTTTGTCAGATGGGAATACTATTTATTTCTCTTCCTGTTACTATGGCATTGCAAGAAGCTTTAAAATAATTATTTGAACTACAGAAAGGTCATTACAACTGGACAAGCTGAACAACACCATGAACTGGAAGTCTGACTGAAGGATTTGTGCCCTGACCTCATTAAAAGCTAGCATGCTGCTGCTGTTGTAAAATGGAAAATGCATTTTCTTTTTCTTTTCAAGCTATATGTATACATATAAATGTGTGTTTAATTATTTCGCAATCTTTATCGAAGTTTCAAGGAAACTATGCAGCCATGTCGTAAGAGAAGCTTCTGGCAAGAATAAGTAAATGAGAGGTCAAACTATTGGAATTCATGCAGGGATCTGTGCTAGCCAATGTATTCATAAACAACCCAGGAAAGGGGGTGAGCTGCGGGATGATGACAAGTAGAAGTGCCAAGTGTGAAGAGCTGCAGAAAGATCTGAGTGATTGGGCGAAAAATCAACATGAAATTCAGTGTAGGGAAATTAAACATAAAGTGTTCCACAAGGGGAAATGCCAGCTGAGCTTTCCACATAAAATAATGGACTCTGAGTGGATGATGACTTCTTAGGAGAGAGGTCTTAGGGTTATGCCAGATAGTGCCAAGAAAATGTCAGCTCAGTGTGAAATAGTGGTCAAAGAAGGCAAGCCAATAGCTAGGAAGGAACAGAGAGCAAACCAGAGGATATCAGTGCCACTGAATAAATCAGTGTTTTGCTCACCCTCTAAATACTGTGTGTAATTCTGGTATTATAATCCCAGAACAGATATAATGGAGTTTGCTGGGTAAGTTAAGGATGTTCAAAGATAAGGAACAGCTTCTGTATAGGAAACTGCTGAGTAGGTACGGACATCTCAATGTGCAAAAGAGAGAGATTTAGGGGATATTGTAGGTATCTACCTATAAAATCATGAACACCAGAGAGGCACTGATTGAGTTCACTCTCATCCAGGTCTACAACAAAGGGGCATCAAATTCAGAGTGGGAACCAGGTTAAAAAAGGACAGTGGGGGGTGATTATTCAGGCAACAGGTCTGTGAAACTCCTTGCCAAAGGATTCTGCCATAGTGCAAGTTTACGTGGTCCATGGGCCACTAGGGTTAACTAAATGCACAGAAACACATGCAAGTGCAGGAAACACCCTGCAGAGGAAATACCTGGGGACTGACAGAGTGTTAAAGTGTCATAAATACTTGGCTTGTGAATATTGTTTCCCAGGTACCCACTTAAAGTGACTGCTGGAAGCAGGATATGGAAGAAGCTAGACCTTTGGTGTGGCACAGTGTGGATGGCCTCACGTATGTCACTCCCCAAATCAGCTCCTGCCTCTATATATGCAGGCTTTGGCAGAGAGCAAGGGACTACTTTTCTGTGTGCTCATGGCTTTGGAAATAGTACTGAAGGATGGAAAAGGAGCAGAGTTGTCTCACCTGATATAGCTACTTGTATTCATCTTGGTGATGTAAACCCAAGAGTTGTCTTTTTATTGGGGATGAGGTGGGGTGGAGGTTGTTAATTCTTTTTATCTTCTGTAATTTCTCTCACCACTTCTTGTAAAGACTTCCTTGCTCAAGAGCTTTCTGAAACAATCTGGCACAAGTAGAAAAATAGACTGAAAAATCACATGGTGTGCATTACCTCTAACTTAACCACATCAGCTTCGAAGCTAGTAATCCATATATTTATACTGTGAAACTGAACTCCACCTCCTGCAAGGAATATTTCTCTTCATGTTGGGGGAAAAAAAAAATAATTAAATGAGATAAAAGTTGTGGTCAAAGTCTTGTGAAAAACATCTTAAGCAGCATCTCCTGCTCTTGCAAAACCTAGCCTTTGGAAAAACTCTAGAAGGCTGGAAGGTTGAGGAATATTGAATGCAAGCTTTCCTCTCTATAGCAGTGCCCTGAAACACCACCACCCATACATACCTAGGAGTTGCTTTCACAGCAGGTTTGAAATCAGTCTAAACCATGGCAGTTGCTGCCGCATGCTGCCTTGTCTTTCCGCATATGGCAAAGTTTTCCCTCTCAGTCTCCCTCATCAGTGTGTAAAAGCAGGCAGTAAGTCAGTTCAAGGAGTTGATCTGTCAGAGAGCTAACCTGACAAAAATGACTATTTTTTGGTTGTATCAGTTCCACCATATGCAAGGGATGGGGGCAATGCCAGGGAGATGGTCTGCCTGGTCAGTCGTGGTTTGTGCCTTACTCACCAGTGAACACTGACTGAGGTGAAAGAACTTTTTCCTGTACAGAGAATATTATTTTTTAGTGGTATGTAAAGGTAAAATCATAAAGCAAAGACTATAGAGGCTTAGTTACTTGAATAGCTCATCTGGATCACTGTCCTTTGCCTAGCAGAAAGGGATTTCAAGCATCTCTTCTGTCCCTTGGAGCACTTTTTCTATTCTCAAAGGCTTTCCTTAGAAGTAGTCTGGCAAGGTTGTCTTTTCTTTAATCGTTCTTCTGTACATCTTTTCTGCAATGGTGAGGGAGCTCGGGCAAACATCCCTGATATGTCTCCTGTCTTTTTAATGACTGTTTCTTCCTCTTCCTACGTATAGATTTACATACTTTAAGACTGCAAATCAGCCCTTACCACTTCTCACTGTCTTAACTGAGAAATAAATATCTTACCTGCTCTGACCTCCAAAATCCAAGCTATCCTGTGAAAGGTGACTTTTGATTATAAATTGTAACCACATGTTGTATTAAAGAGCATGTCAAAACTGATCTCTTTGCAATTCTCATTTGTGCTAGCATCTGGAATAATTTAAATTATAAATGAAAAACTGACCTCTGTGGTTAGCCAAATCAAAAGGCCTGAAAGGCTTCATGTTTAAAGAGTCATTTGATTCCTAAACAGATCAGGAAGTTGGAGAAACCAAAATCTGACCAAGTCCTTCAAAAGGAAATAAGTAGGACAAAAAAAAAAAAAAAAAAAAGAAAAGAGAAGAAAGAAGAAAAAAGAAAGAAAAAAAAAGAAGAAAAGGAAAAGGGAAAGAAGGAAATGAAAAAGGAAGGGGAAAGGGAAAGGGAAAGAAAAAGAAAAAGAAAGGGAAAGGGGAAGGGGAAGGGAAAGGGGAAGGAGAAGGAGAAGGAGAAGAAGGAGAAGGAGAAAGGGAAAGGAAAAAGGAAAAGGAGAAAAAGGAAACGGACTAACCTGTTCACTGAAAAGCTAGACAACAAAGCATAGACAAAAACCAGAAGTAATGTATACGTTCTGCCAACATGAAACAATGAGCTTGTCTGGTGACCATTTCAATGGTGTACTTTAACACATAACCTAGTTTTGTACCAAGGACTTGAAAATTAAGCACATGCTCAGTGTCTTTGACAGGAAGGGATGGGATTATTCATGATGTTTAACGTTAAGGGCTGGATTGCACTGGGGCCATCCCCGGGGGAACATACTCCAAAAATGCAAAGTTCCTCATTGAGGCCTCTGCTACCAGGACTGCAGGTACTGATCTCCTCCGGGGGCTGCCAGCTCAAGTGCGCCAGCCCTGCACCAGGTAGAGGGGAGTTCAGAGTTAGACAAAAACTGCGTGAGGTTTGGAAGATTTCCAATGGCTTTTCTCAGTTACATGAGTAAAAATTGTTAAATATATGCAGTCAGCACTGTGTCGAGCAATTCTGCTGAAAATTGATTTGGGCAGGGGATTAATTAAAAACACATATGCATTTACTCTCCTGCCAGAACTCAAGTTGATCTAACTAGGTCGGCACTAAATTTGACCAATTCCCTAAGCATCAATCTGAATTAGCATAGCATGTTGAGAGGGACGAGGTTAGATCTTTCTTTGACCAGGATGTCTTGAGATCAGGGAAAGACCTTTAGCTTTTAAACAAAAGCAAAGTTTACCAGATTACATGGGCACAAGAGGATAATATAAGGGGGAATGCAGGCTTCTCTACAGAAGTGGGAACTGTAAATGTCAGCTCAGTATACCAAGAAAGCAGCCAGCCTTACAAAACTCAAGTTACTTTATGATGTCAAGTGGAGGTTCGCTGTCTAGTGTAATCCTGGATATTTATTCTATAACTGTTTTCTTTAAACATGTAGTGAGGCAGATCCTTGCTTTGCCATTAACTAAGCATTGGCTGCAGTCTCAAATCCTCTGTACGACAGGAAAGGACAAAGCTTAAATTCATAGGCAAAATTGCTGCATAATCACTTCTCAGCCTTCAGAAATGAATAGTCTCATAGCTCACTATCAAATCAGTAATTTTTCTTTTTCTTTTTCTGAAGAGGAAAAAAGAGTGAGTGGCTATAAAGAAGGGCTATTACTATCCTATTCGATTTTGAAAGATACTCAAGTGTTCTGGTAATAAATCACTAATTGGTGTTCTCTGGTGTAAGTATAAAATCACATAACCATGCCTTTCTCAGTAGTGGATACAGAAGAAGTGGTTTCAACCTTACAGAAGAGGCCTATAAAGAGTAAGTTTAATGAGTACTGTATAATTTAATATTTCTAGTTGTATTTCAGGAAAAAAATATGTCATTCTCATGGAGACATTCCCTAAACATCTAGTTCCTGCAGTATTTTTGAATTACATATTTAATTTTTTTATAAGACAGCTTATGGAAAATTGCTAATATGGAGAAGGAAGCATGGGTTTCTAGTAGAGAATAAGGAAACATGAATTCTGTTCCTGGCTTTGCTATAATTTTCCGGATGACCCTGAGCTATTTTCTTAACAATCTGCACCCTCAGTTGAACACACTAGCATTTCTTTTCCCCTCATACAGTCTCTGCTTGTCTCACTCAGTAGCAAGCTGCTTGTAGTGGGCCAATTCTCACTACACACTGTGTAGGTCCTATGACAATGGATATCTGATTTTAACTGTTACCAGATTAATTCAGTGAATAACATCCAAAATAGAAATGGAAGCATCACAGAGAGGAAGAAACCAGTGGCACAGGCAATGCAGGGAGCTGCTATAAAGGGAAATAAAAGGTTCAGTCTTATGGTTTTGTGTGTGGAGGGGAAGGTAAGCTGAGCTGGAATGTGAAGGCTGAGGGTGGAGTATGGCTGTTGAAATCCATGTAAGACATAAAACACTAGACTCCCAAGACAAGGAGAGCCCATCTTATTTTTATTCTTTTCCTCTTTCATTTACTGCTTTGGGAGATGGCCCTGGGAATGCATTCTCCAACTCATATCGTCAAACACAAGCAGGATGAAAATAATGAAATGAAAAGCAGGCAACTCCTCATAAATTTGAAGATTGCTAGGTTTGTGAAGTTGCAAGAGCGACACACGCCCATATATCTCCCAGTCTCAAACTATTGTAGGCTTAGGCACAAAATCACCAACATTTTCACAGGGAATAATGCTAATCTGTAAAATTTGCCTGGAAATCACTCAGGGGTAACATTCATTTCATTACTTTATAATCAAATTCCTTCCTGAGGGTAAATTGAGTGCAATTTTTCCTTTTATCACTACCCCTTCCTTCCCCCTGCCCATGCACATGATTACTGCTATGAAAAATCAGAGAGGAAAAAAAAAAACTTCTGAGATAGCATATCTTTAAAGGCTGCAGCCAAGTCTAGAAAGCTTTGTTCCCAAAATGGAAAATGTTTCTGTGAGTTAAATCATTTGAAGACTCTTTTTCTGTCACTTTCATCTGCTTTTCCATCCTCGTGTGTTTAGTCTGAGTTACCACATAGGTGTTGCAGTGATGGGTTCATATCATGTACTGGAACCCTTCTCACCTTCTGCCTTCTCCTGACCCAGAGGGGAATGTGTCCTCTGATAACATGTCGCAGCCCAAGCACCTCCTTACTCCAAAAGTCTCCCTAATAATAAACATCAGTCTGATACTGTATGTGTATAACTACGTATAATATCTATAATATTAGACATAGTCTGACATTATATATATATATATGTAGTCTGATACTATATATAAAATAATAATATATATATAATAATGAGAAAGAAGAAAATATTAAAAATAGCTTGAAAAATCTCTCAACCTTTACTATATATGGCTTTTCCAGTGTATGTAAGCCCTCAAATCCTTCTCTCTGCCTTGAACAAAAAGATTTCCACTTCTATATGCCATCTCCTTATAAATGAGACCAGCAAAAATAAACAGGGCACAGCTTCACTTGCTGCAGAGAAGGGGGTGAAAAAGAAGGGACGAAAGGTGAAGATCTGCAACAAAGCACAACTCCTTCTGCTTTTTGCTGCTAAGTGCCAGAGAGCTGTCTTCTCTTTTCCTTCTCCCTCCTTCCTTCCTGAATCACTCTTTGCTCTCCTGCCTCCCAGATCCTGCTTTCTGGATAAGAAGAGGTTCTTCCCTTCTCTGCAGCACAGGCAACAGTCACAGAGAGAGAAGGAGCATAGGATGCTGCCACAGTCTTATGGGTAGAAAGATTTCTTAGGTAGCTTCTTGACACGTCTTCCTCATGCATTTAAGATTAAGCTGACAGACTGCTTTGGGGCTAGGAAATATCTCCCTCCTCCCTCAGTTCAGCCAGGACTACTGTCTGTTTTCCTGCCCTGTGCTTCAGAACAGGACAGGACACAGCCCACATAAAAAAAATCAACTGCTGTAAGGACATTGGCAACGTGCTCCTTCTATCTGCCTGCAGCACTGTGCAATTGTACTTTCTGGTCCTTTTCCATGAATCTGATGTTGTGCAGGGATTTGACAAGTGTTTTGAGGCTTGTGTCTCAGGAGGCAGGTTTCCTGAGGTAACTGCTGGATGTTCTGGAAAGGGATCTCCAAGTCAGAGAGGTCTTGGAGGTTGCTCTGGCTGTGAGCTGGCTGCCTGGGGCTGCAGTAGGGCTTGAATGCCGAGTTTGTTTCTGGAAGCTTCACTATCCCTGCACTGTTCCTGTTACACTATGAACAGAGTGTGAGCTCCAGAAGATGGAGATTAGTTCTCATTAATAAGAGCACTAAGGCGTCATTTTGCTTTTTACAAGTTAACCTACAAATATGAAGTGGTTTTTAAAGGAGAGGATGTTGTCTGTCCCATTTTTCAAGCCCTGCTACATCTAGTCCCTTGCAGTGCAGATGGGTGAGGTGTCGGACATCACCTGTCCATAGTCCTTATGTTCCCCAGGCTTGGGGGGTTCCTTTGCCATCCCACAAGGCTTACATGGGTTCAAGTTGTGTGAGTCTTTCACTGAGGACAGCAACCAAAATGACCAATACAACTGTGAAGCATTTATTTTTAAATGGCAGAAGCACAGCAGAATGTTTCAGGTTCTAACCTAAACCTTATGGTGGCCTACCTGGTCTCTTGTATGACAACTTTTTGGACTGGAGAAATCATTTTCCCTTGCAATCTCTGCTTTGTTTCTCCTCTGTCCCTGGCACTCTTCATCTATTGTGCAGTCCTCCTACATCCTCACTAACTGTGCTTTTACACAATGCAACGTTCAGGGAAAATGTGTGGACTTAATTTAATATTTGCTTCATTCTCTGGATATTATCGTAACTCCATTTCCATGAATAAATAATGCAACAGCAATCTTTCTTTCCCTGGGCACTGTAAATTAGCTATTTCTGGATAGACAAAGACCTCAAGAAAAAAAGAAACAGAAATGCTGCTGTGATTTCATCCATTTTGTTACAGAAAATTTTAGGTGTCAAGTCAGAAATATTCATGCCAAAAGGAAAAAAAAAAAAACAAACCTCCATCTCTATACAGCAGAAGGTAAGCATCCTGGATAAGTTTAAAACTGCCTCCAGTAGTCAATGAATTCCCTAGGTGTGGGACACTGTTCAGATGACATACACCACTAGATAATGGAGACCAGACTGACCTATCTGTGAGCCTTGCTTTTTGTTTTATAAGACCACAGTGGTGGCTCCACCTAGGAACAATTAAGCAATTTACATAGCTCAGACAATGCTGTTCGCTGTTCACAGGTATCTCCATGTGCTGAAGTCTGGTGACTTCTGTACTCACCCAGTCTGCTATGGGACACAAGTCCCATTGCTCATGAGCAGCTTTGCAATCCCCAGTGCCCTCCTCAACCAATGACTGGAGAACCCCGAAGGGTGAGAAAGGCTGGTAAGAGAAGGCACCTATGGGCCCAACCATCTACATGGCAGCAAGAACAGAGGGACCGGACCACCTGCTTTCGGATGTGGTAGGAGTACAACATCTGTGTGCAGAAAAGCAATCCTCTCTACTGGGAATTGTTGAAGGCCAAGAGTGGCAATAAACAGAGAGCGAGAACTGAAGTTGAAACAGCTTCCCAAACCAGCGCAACAAAGGAAGAAACTTGATGAGGCTTCTTCCTTCTGTTGCTGCTTTTTTCTACAGCTGATCAAGAATGAAAACCTCACACCCAGCCACAAATACACTTTTTTCTAAATTTGGCATTTATTTCCCTCCAAATTTTCATGTGCTAGCCAAAGCTGGAAGACAAAATGTAGTGCTTTTCATCTTCCCTCTCCTCATTTTCTACATGTCAATGCACCAGAAGCATCCCAACAACAACAGACCATGTTTTGGTCTTCCTCTCCATGTTTTTTTATGGGGTAAGCAACTCAAGATCTCCTTTTGGAAAACTGTGGAATGAAAATAACTTCACCATTTCTCCCAGTTTTTGGCTAATGCTTATGGAGACTTTGCTTGCCTAAGTGCAAAAGCTGATGACAGCACCTCACTGTGGCCAAATGCCACAGACTGTGAGGTGATAACCAAATAACTTCTTCTGGGTATGTTGAACTACAGGGCAGTCACATATGATAACATTACCTCAGCTCTGAAGACCCTGGAGTATTCTGTTATACCACACTGATCACCCGCCTTGATAAGGCAGGGTTTATTGCTGCATTGTTACATCCAAATTAAAACTTTTTTTGTCATTTAGCAAAAAAAGAATTCTAATTAAGGCAGAATAAATGTTCTAACTGAAAGGCAAATATCCCTCATATTTTCTCCTTCCTCCAGTCCTGGAACTCTGTACTGAAGCTGGGGATATTTTATGAAGGTTAAACAAAATATTTGGAGCAAAGTCTGCTTTTTATAAACCCCGTCTCTGTCTAACCTTTCACTCTCAATAACATGAAGAAAAATATACAGTACTGAATGTCTGGCGGCAGCTCCCAGCCACTGTGAGACAGTTATGCTGCTGCTAAATCACGTTAGCTGGAAGTTTGCAACAGTGAAATATTCTTGAATGTTTTGCCTCTGTTCCTACACAGCAACATTTGGTGCGAGTTTTTTGCTTAAATCTCCCTTTGCACAGATCTTTCCCTGTTATTTATCATGACCATTCATTTTACAATGATGCTTTTAAAAACTGTTGATGAACAATCTTTCTGTACTTGCTATTCTCTCTTAATGGAAACCTTCTGAAACCATTCCAAAGACCTCTTCAGTTCGCCTGCCAGATAAAGACTCAGCCTGTCTTTGCCCTCCACTCCATTTTTGTTTTGTTAAATTTAGCTCTATTTCTTGATTAGGTGGAAGTGACTGAACAAGATTTGCCTGGACGATGTGCACTCACAAACATGCGGTTGTTGCAGATTAAAACAAGCTACTGGATATTTATCATCCCCTTAGTGGGCAAAAAAATTATAAATCAATGAAATGAGGTGAAAACAACTCCAAAGGTAATAAATACAATGAAATCCTTCTCTGAGGCCTGATATGGTGGTGGACAAATACTTTTTTTTTTAAGGTACTTAAAGACTGTGACTGCAGTAAATCCTTTTCAAAGAATAGTTTGAAATAGATAGATAAACATTGCTCAAGTCGGAATATCAGCACTTAGTTCTGCCATGGACCCAGCAAAGCACATACATTGGTGCTCAACTTTAAGCTGCTGCTGAACCAGATAATAGTTTTCTTTTCGTTTTGGGGAGGACAGCTGTGTTTATTTCTTTTTCTCCTTAATATGGAGAAAAAGTGCCTGGAGCACTAGGTTAGATGTCTTTGTTAAACTCCTATATAAATCTAAATAATAAACTAAATAAGAATAAATTATTTTGGCCAAAGCCTTTCTCTCCTTTAATTTAATAATCTGATGAGCTATTCTTTCTTGCTCTCCATTTCTCCGTGTGCTGTGATGAAACCTATACTGCTTAACCACTCAATAAAAGCAAAATGCTTATATGAAGTCTCCATTAAGATTTGTAATGCCCTTAACTATTAATTTCCTAGCTTTTTAGTGCTTGCTTTTGATAAAAGCTGGCACTGCATAGCAATACAAAAGTGGTGGCTCAGGCTCCATCTGCACCCAGAAGCACAGCCTGAAAAGTGAAGCCAAGGCCCATCCTCCTTCAGCCCACAGAAGAAAGTTTCCGTGCTAAGACTCCTACTAGATCCTGGAACCAAGGCACTGCTTATGCTGACGTACTCACTGCTGCGCTGTGTGCTGTCCCCCAATGGAAGCCAGTGAAGCCTGCTCAGCTACCAGGACCTAGGACACCATCACACTAAGACTTGTTATCATCCAAAGACCAATGGATCCGTCACGTAAGGAAAATTCTTCTGAGGGCCTCCCCCTTGCCTCCTCCTCCTCACAGTCCAGGAAATGCTTCTCTACAGCCAGCAATTATGCTGTGATACTGACAGGTCTGGGCCACGTCCCATTTATGGTTGGACTCGATGATCTGAAGGGCATTTTCCAACCTAAATTATTCTATTATTCTATAATTAGCACTGCCAACATCCTCAACCATTCTTGCCTGTCACTTATCTCTTTAGATACACATTTCTCATCCATTTTTAAATCAGAACCATTCAGGTCAGTGATTAAAGAAATAAATTATATGCATGTTTGTATTTTGATCAAACATTTCTTTTGTGACTAGGAGGTAACTTCAGGTTTTCTATGTATGCATGTTTAAGAGCAATTTAGTAAATAAAAATAGCTAAACTAGTATAACAATAAGAAGAATCAGATTATCAGTTTGCTTTCTTCTTGGCAAAGAAAAGAAATCCTCCAAAGTAAAATTTGCTAGGACAAGACAAGGGTCTCTAGATGTGATTCAACAGTAGTGGATAATGAGATTACATACATGCTAGAAGAGATACAGTGTACCAACGCTTAAAGTGCTCATGGCAAAGCCATTCTTGCTGTCCAGGTTCACCATCAACAGATAATAAGCACAGAAATTTTTGCTTGGTAGTGTTGAAAGCAGTCAGTTTATTACAACTAAAGGACTGGCCCCAAAGCACCACTTATTCACCCCATTTTAAGAGGGGGTTCACTGGTATTCATCAGGATGAAGAAGACCTGCACCAAGGTGAGAAATAAGCTGGATCCCACACCCACTGACAAGGGCAACAGTGTTCTCCACACCTCTATGCATGCAGAAACCTCATGGAAGGATATGGTGTATCTCCCAGTCTTAATTTTAGCTATTTAACTATATCTTCAGCTCTCAGCGAGGCTACCTCAGGTATCTTGATACCAGCCACAGAAATACATCATCACCATGATTTGGTGGCCAGCAAGTCTGGTAAAGGTAGAGGAATTTCAAGTGGTAAGCCCTTAGTGCAGGACTGTTGCTGGATACCCCCTGACATTAATGGCGACCTCAGTAATCCAAGCAAAATTAAGCAGTGGCAGATCAAAGTCCTGCTGCTGTCTCCACTCCCTGAGCTCACCATTCAGATGCAAAGCTACTCTCAAATAAAAGCCAGATGTTGAGCCGGATCCATTTCCTGCTTAGCTGAGATGTCACTTTGGAAGCCGACTGCTCTGGTCCCAGTCCTGAAATTGAACCAACCTTTCCAGTGGAACATCAAGGCAAATAAAATAAAAGGCGCGAAACTAGTGTTGGTGGTGATGAGGACAGATTATCTCTTAGAAAGCGGTCCTTTCACTGGGCCAGGGTAAAATTACTGTAGGGAAAGTAGCTGGTTGTTCCTATGCCGCATTACATCATCCTCTTTTAAAGCAGGCAATCTGCAGAGCAGACACGAGCAATGCTTCTCACAGCTAATAACACTAAACACCAACAGGGTCCCATAATAAAATACATTGATCCTAGTTGGAGGCAAATGGGTCAAAGGCAGCTTTGATCCTAATCTTGAGAAGGCTGATTTACCTGTACTTCCCTCTGAGAACTAAGAATTTGAAAAAAGTTAATCCAACTTGAAAAAAAAAACCAAGAAAAATAATGAGTTTTTTTTAAAGCTTTCCTTTTGAATGCATGTTTTTGAAAATCTAGTTTTGTTTACATTTGCAACATTTTGATTGTTGTTAAGTTTTTTCTGTTTGCAATTCCTGTCCAGAAAGACTGGAAGTTCTCTTTCTCTCTCAAAGTTTGAATTTTCCAGTTAAAAAACCCATACAACTTTCAATTCTGGAAATTTTGTTTTGATTTTAGGAAAAGTACCTCACATTCCTGTACAATTTAGCGTGTGAACACAAGAGAGTTATAACCCTGTGTCTCTTGAAAAAAACACCAAAACAAAACTGTGATAAATGATGTTTAAATCAATCTTGTCAGCTAATCTTCTGTTTCCCCATCACTGCTTTACCCAGGCAAAATTCCTCCAGTCCGTGTGCAGTCAGTTGATTTAAGCTGTGGAAAAGATGTGTTGCCAGGCCAAGCACTTGATTTTAACACAGCCCTACTAATACTCATTCCTTGCACTGACTTGGTGAGCGCTCAGCCCGAGACATCCACTTTAATTTTTTGTCCAAGACATGGCTGCTATCAAAATTAAACAAATCAGGATTTGGCTTATATTTTCCAAAGCATGCAAACATTGTTTTGGATATGCAACAGTTTTAATTTACTACCCTTCCCATCTTGAAGCAGAGGTACTCCTGGAAAATGGTTTTATGAGGGCTAAGACCCAGCCCTTGGATTTCAGCATTAATTTCTTTGCTTGCACTGGACTCTCAGCAGACTGAATGGATGTGCTTCTTATCTGAGAAAATGTACGTTTCACAGTTGGTTTATTCCTTGCCCACAGCTCTCTTTTATGAGATCCTACTGTAAAGTCTTAATTCGAATTTCTAGCTTCACACTCACTTCTCTGGAAACTGACTGGGCTGTAGTGGAGACTTCAGGAGGGGTGGCAAAACATAGTCCCCCCCAGTTTCACAATTAATAGCAAAGAAAATGCCAATTGTTCTGCCAAAAAAATGCTTATTTATAAATATTCCTTGCTTCCAGCTTGTAGGTACTGTGCATGAAAGTCACAATTACTTATTTTCAGGTTTTGTTCCCTCTAATTCTGTGAGCTCATTAACAATGACTGCACATCTAATGACCTTTAATTCTTTAAGATCTAAATTCTTTAAAATGTCTAGGACAAACCCAGCTCCAAGCTACAGTGGTAAATATTAAATGCTATAATAGCAAAAATCATATGCCATTGGTTTTCGTTGTGCTGATGGCTACTCATGAAAGCAGAATTTGGCCAGTTTATTTTAAAGAAATACAGTAAACTGCAAAAAGTATGAAAACAAAATGTTCTGTCCTTCCCTGGAGGGGACAATACCACAATGGTAGAAAAGACTGCACCCCTTAATGCCTTTTTTGATATCCTCCCTTTTTAAAGTGTTTCCTTTTTTTTTCATTTCCCTGTGTCACTATGCTCACCACCCCCACGTGGCTCCTTACAGGGGAGGTTTGGCCATGCACGGGAGAAGGTGACATCTCCAAGGGTCCCAACCAGCCCACTGGAAATTTCAGACTGGAAGAACTTTTCCTGAGACACCAAATGACAAATACTCCCTCCTTTTTGCCATTTGCCCACAAAACCCTCATGGTCCGAAGGAGAAGTAAGCTCCTTCAAGCTTTGGAGCAGTGATTTAGGAACCTACCTGCCGAAGCACCAACAGCACTGGGAAGGGACCACAGGGTGGGGGGTGGAGTAAGGACATGTCTTACCTCTGAGAAGGTTGTTTCCTCATTTTCTTCAAGTGAAGAATGAGAATATAATTTAAATATAAAAAAAAAAAAAGTGCAGATTATTTATAACCCATCTCTTTACATGTACACTTTTTCAAAGTAGGTGACAAATGCCAGAATACAAAAGAACCACAGTGTCGCAGTTTCTCATTTAGAATTATTTTAGCAGAAGGAGCATCTGATACTGATAATGATAAAAACTTTTGCTATATTGCCACATAGTATGCCAAGGGTTGAACATACAACAGATTCAAAGCAGAAGTAGAAGCATTTAAGTTATGCCTCAAAACTTCTGAATTGGCACAGAATTGCAGAGGGAATTGCAATTTTACCGCCCTTATGAGTTTGTGCTTCACTAATAACAAAAATGCATACTTTTGTTGCTGGAATGACAACTGGGTTAATGAAATGCTGTGAAAAATATGAGGAATGGCATCATTGTACAGCACCACTCAAAAGTAAGGTGTGGTATCACTGCAGAATGGTCACAGCAATTCTGTCTCTGAATTGCTTTTCTCTCAGAGTAAAAAGAACAATAGCCCCACTTTAATTTAATTTATTTAAATTTAATATTAATCAATTTCATTCTTTTCTATTCTATTTTATTCTTCCCCCTTTTCTTTTTTTAATCTTTAGTCCTTTTCAGCATGGTCTCCTGAGAGAAAGAGATGAGAAACTAGAGTCCTGTTTCCCAAAGGCCTCATTGCACTTCAGAACCAAAATGGGCTGGGACAGCTCGACACACTCCTGTGCTGACCTTGGGTCCAATCTGCCTGGGAGGATCAGCACTGGTATGTATAACCTTGGGCTCAGGCCCCAGCATTGCATAGCAAAGGAGAGGAGGAAACTCCTGACCTGCAGATACCTGCAGCCTCTGCTAAGGATGGTGATGCCTGAAGCAGCAGCAGGAGTCAATTTCAGCTTCAGTTGCAGCCTCACTTTTCCTATGCCCTACTTCCTGATCCTTCAGAAAAAAAATTAAATAAATGAAAAAGAACTGAGAAATTCAAGGAGCAGCTCACCAAATCCATTAAGCATGTGCCACCTCTGGTGCAGTGACCTCATTTTCTGTGCTCTTTTCCTATGTGCTTATCCTTTCCCAGCCCAGGCTACCTCGCAGGTGATTGCATTTTATGGCTGGCCCAAGAACTGATTTGGTGTCTACTTACTTCATGTCAATGGATTGGCAGAGCACTTGTCTAAACCCCAGTAAAATGGTTTAGAATACCTGTGTAGCTGTGCCAAAAAGGTACTTCACTGATGCATCTTAACAGCCTTGATTTGCAGTGATTAATTACAGTCTTCATTGTCTTGGTTGCCTCATCACACCTTTTGGGTGTTTGATTTGACATTATTTCTGCCTTATTTGTACACAGCACTCTGTGTTCCTGTTCACACACAGGTAGAACTTGCATATTTTATCATATAGTTACATCTTTCAACTGTCTTACAATGAAGGAGTTTTGCATGCAAGGTCTAGAGTTACTTTTATTGCTTTTTCAATGACAATTTAGGGAAGCAGTGAGACTGACATAGTTAACAAAGAACAATGTAGCAACTTAGAGTGCTCTGAAAGGTAGTATCGGAAACCATTCTGCTGAATTCTGAACTTCTGTAAAAACATGGAAACTGAAAGAATTAACTGTTCACTTTATTTTTTTTTAAACAATGCCTGGCTGAATGACATGCATTATTAATCATGTGAAAGCACAGAATAGAGATGGAAAAATGGACTTGCTTTAAAAGTGAGCAGTGCCACCTGGTATTTCCATTCAACAACATGGCACCTCAAGCATGAGGCTTTGGAGTGCTTGTTGTTTTACAGCAAGGACTTGTTGTGAGTGTTGGAGCTTCCAGGCTGAACAAAGGGAGCACGATGCCTCTTTGACACTGGCCTCTTTGGAGCAGGACCCCAATGACCTACACAACTACACCTGGTAGTGCACATATCTGCACAGAGCACCAAGCATGGGGAAAGAAAGAAATAGGTCTAGATTTTGTGTGAGGCTCCCTGATGTCATTTTTAGCTCCACAACTCCTCTATCAGCTTGCAGCAGGAGACCCCTACCTGGTTATGAGCCATTTGGACTTGTGTGGTTTCAGGGAATAATTCAGAAATGAGATTGCATTGAGGCTTTGTTCCTCTTTGAAAAACAGCAGTATTGATAAAAAATAAGGCACCCCCACAGTAGATTTTGTAGCCTAAAACCAAAGCAGCTTCCCATATACAAAAACATACAGATACTGAAGAAGGGAAATATCCTTCTAGAGAATTATGTACTGCATTCAGGTATGTTCTTGATTTTGTGCATCAACTCAAGGAGGAACGGGTTCCCACTGTGTGAATGCTGGGGCTTGTGAACTCTTCAGTCTACCCTGCAGCACACACGTATGATGATTTAATGGGCCTTCTGTTTAGTTTATAGCCCATCCACTCACCCAGAAGCAGAGTGTAATGGTCACAACCTGGGACAGTTGCAAAGCATATGTGGAAGCCTTTTCAACCCTAAGGCTCTAATCTCTTCTGTTTGCCACCACTGCTATGTGACAAGGCTGTTACCATCCCTGACTCTGAAGCACAGTTCATAAACTCCTTCCACATGGTTTATACAAACCCCTACAAGGCTGTGCTGCATTGTTCTGCAGGCAAGGACATGCATCAGCCTTCGCTTCCCCTCTTCTCTTGCTGAGCCCAAGAGAAAATTATTTGTCAATGTTCATTTATGAAATAGTAATTGAATTCTTCTTCTGGTGATTAAAGAAATGACAGATGTTGACACGTACAACTTAAATGAAAACAAAATGCTGACCAAACTAGAGTCATGTGGAGGGACCACTGTTACCTCCTGATGCAAACTACAGATTCCAGATGAATCCCAGATGCTCGCTGGAGTATGCACAAAGAGGACTGTGTTTATTGTCACTGCATGGTTATCTCAGCAGTATGTCCAATATAAAATGATGAAACTTGCTTTCAAGCTATTTATCAGAAGAAAAAACAAACCAAAAAGCTTAGGAGTCTAGAAGGTGTCTTGACTGACAAATGGGAATTTTAATAGGAAAGATATTGAAAACCCTTCAAGTTTAGACTCATTCTTGTTGAAAAGGGCCTTTGTTTATTTTATTTACTTTTTTTGTTTCTGTTCACACTCTGTCAGTCTTTTTAACTAGGGTCTAGCATCCCATTACAAGAAGAGTATGAAAACTCTCTGAGGAGCAATCCAAGCTATTATTTCCGAGGTGCATCACATCTATGCTTTAAACTTTTAATGTGAAATGGGCACTTTGAGGTGAATTCAGTTGTATTTCAGCAAAAAATAGTTGGTTTTCTAAGTTTTCATAGAATGCAGAAGTGTTCCAATTGAAAATAATATTAATACTGATGACTGATTTTTTTCTTATTAAAAACATAGCTTTTATGGAATTACAACCTACCCAACCCTTTCATTTTTCTGAACAAGTCAGGTTAACTGTAGAAGCTATAGTGAGTTACCTGCAAAACAGGAATCTTGGTAATATAAGTCAACAAAACTTAAACATGCAGGGTCAGACCTCTTCCTGGGTATGAGTGGTTTCTGATGATTTACACTAGCAGTGCATCTGTTCTGTAAATTTTTTGGTTATTTTTACTACATAGAGAAAGCACTCACAGTTTTGTTTTGTTTTGTTTTGTTTTTTTTAATTCACTCTCTACACAAATCCCCACCTATAGATTGCAAATCTGCTGGCCAAGATTTAGGCTGGAGCATATACTTAGGTACCAGGAATGCATTTTGGAGAAAAAAGAATCTTTTACAGTGGAGAGGCTCACATACCCCAAACTATTCACTGCAAATGCAATGGAATAATGGAAAGGAAAAACATGTAAAGAACAAGATGTATTCTTACAGAAAACTCCAGGAGCAAATGCATTCCAGTTAGTAATGGGTATTCCCAAGAGAAAGCAATTTAGCTTATTATTTTTCTTGCCCACTAATACCTTACTGTCATTAAAACTAAGTGCAACTCCCATGTTTGGGGTTTTTGCACAGATATCATTTGGCAGAACTGCCATCTTAAAGTTTATTTTCCATGACCAGTATGCCTGGTATTTGATTCCTTCTTCCTTTTGTGGGATTTACAGTCAAGCTGCAGATTTTAACCCAGTTCAACTTACAAGATTTCTGGAGCAAAGCTTACTCTACCAATCAGAAGATTGGTAGAGCTGGAATGCTTTCCAGCTATGTTTTCCCTTATTTTGTTTTCAACTTAGAGTTGCTCATTAGCCAGGTAGAGGAATAAAGAACTGCAGCAGTCTGCATTTAGAGCTTTACTCTGATCTTTAAATACAAAACTTACAAAGAAGTAAGCATGCAAATGTTTGTTTGTAGCAAAAACTGAATAAGAATACTCATAATCAAGGATTAAACCAGAAAAAGGTCAAAACCTACACTTTCTTTTTCTGTTCAAAAGGCTGGTCCAAGTCATCAGAACTATATTAAAAAGAAGCAGAAAAAATGAAAAGATTTGTAGATACACTTACTCCCTCCTCTACTATTCACTCTTAGCATGAGGAAGACAGCGAGGGCTGTAATTCTGTTAAAATTTGAAACTAGTGTTTAGAAAAAAATCATACCGTATGTTTGCATTTTGTATTTTGTGAATACAAATGAACCTTTGGGATATTTTAGTTAATTTCTGCATAGATAATCAATTAAATATTTGGTTTGAGGAATACATTTTGCATGTGTAAGTACTCCCTGGGAGGTAGTGCTATTTATGTTCCTGCATTCTTTCACTTTTATGAAAAGACTGAACTAAATAGGGCAAGGGGGAAGCATGTTCCAGGCATTATGGGTCTCAGCAGATCTGAGGTGTCCAAATCATTGCAAACTCTTGGGAGTGCAACTGACTGAGCTAAAATCAGCCTTATACAGATGATTTTTGAAAGCAGATCGTGGGTCAACAGCCAACCGCAGCTGCAGAAAAAAAACTCCAGGAGTTTGTAAGACAACTGAGCCTTTGCTGGAGAGAAACCGTTATGATGTTTTGCCTTGCTGTGAGAATTGGACTAGGCCTGCCGTTCGGTTGCACTGGTGAAGTTACTGCTTGCTAACCACCTCTTCATGCCCCTGCTTTGTCCATCCTCAGCCAGCCAAAGTCATTTGTGCTGTGTCTTGGGTTCTCCCATCACTGGTGCATAGGCAACCCAATATGCAGATGTGAAGCAGACAAACAAACTTGGACAATGCTGCCACGGCAGTGAGAAGGAGAGTCAGAAGATAATGGATTAGCAGTTTAAAGGAGAGGATACTCCCATTAGCCATGGAGAGCATTTTCCGTAGCAGTCATGGACATTAATAATATTGTCAATTACACCAATTAACAGCCATCCATGGTAATGTGAATTATAATTAGTAGGAACATTTTGCTAATTAAAACTTGAAGTAACCCCAGTATCAGCTAATTAAATTAGAAATGCAATCAGTTTACTTTAGAAAAAAACATGTAAAGCTTTTTTCTCCCATCTCCCTCTGCATCCCCTCCTCACCCCCTCCCTTCCCCAAGTCTTTCACTAATCGTCACTCTCCATGGTGCCATTTCATATGAGCCATGTACAAGCCTTGCCTGTGCTGTAAGGTTGTTCTCCTATGATTAGCCTGCTTAGCTGTACTATCAGCCCCCAGGTAGGAATACAGGGCATGGTATCAGGAGATTTTTCTGCTAATGATCACAACTTTCAGACAAAGCAAGGTGACCTGACAAAAAAATGCCTTCTGCAGGCATAGGTACATTAATAATGATGTTTTTCTGATGGGTTTGTTGTTATGGTTGTTGTTGTCGTAAACTGGAATAGTGGTGTTAGCCAAAGGTGGGTATTTCCAGCCCAGACCCAACATCATGCTGTTGGTGAATTTGTAGCATTACCTGGGACTGACACTTTCTTCTGAAGGTCAAGGTGATGGGCACAGTTTTTTTTCTCTCAACCTTTTTCTGCCTTTGCGTATTTTCTTCTCGCATCGCTATCCTCTGGGAGAATGCGTCATGGGAACATCAGGGGGCGTCATGGGAACATCACGCACACTGTGTTCACATTCTGGTCCTGCCACTACATGATAATGGCTAATTCATTCTCTCTCCCTGCCATTTTCATCATATCTGAATCAAGAAGGTGGTAACAAGCACAGTTATAAAATGCATGAAGACAGGAGAAAAGTGCTATTTCCAACTTCTTTCTTCTATGCACTTCAGAAATAACCATGGAATAATAAACACTCCTCTTGTTGAATTGAATTTTTTTAACATAAATTGCAGAGTATTACAAATCTGCACGTGCATATTACACAGAAGCAACAGGTACAAGAAGCAGGATTTTAAGATTTGCATAGTTAATATTAATTTCAATAAATATAATCACTCAGCTTGCACAGCTATTGGCTCGGAGAATTAACAAGTGTCATTAATAAAACATTCAAATGGTCCCTTTCTATTCACTTCACATCAGTAAAAGAGTACAACTGCAGTCCCTACAAGATTACAACTGTAACTTATTTCAGAAGAATATTGGGAAGTCTAACATTTATCAAGGGTAGATTCTTAATTTGCCCATCAAAAGATAAGTTGTTTCTCACATTTTTTAAAAGAAAATGCAACTGATGTTCTATATGCTTGTGACCTGTTCCACTTAGCTATTATAGTGCCTGAAATAAAACACACACTGAGAGAAAGTATGAGGAAGGAGGATGTGTTGTTCTAGGAGCTCTGAACTGAGGAAGATTTTAATCTTAGAAGCCATTTAGATACTACAGAGATGGTTACCATAACATCGAGACAGTGTCAGATGGAATACATGTTTATCTTAGATGCTCAGGAAAAACCCATATCGCTTTCCCATCATGCCAAGAAAGCACAGCAATTAAATCGCAGACATGCTTGGGCAGATCCCTCTGTGTACAGTCACGAGTCCATAAGCACAAACAGCTGCCTGAGTGCGACATCTTCTGTTGAAGCCAAGGCCTTGAAGAGAAGCGAGGACACAGGACTGTTGCAATATGTTAGTGGAGAAATTACTTGTGGTTGAGGGCATGCTGTCCTTGAGGGCCAGAAAACTTTTGTGCCCAGGTGTTACTCCTCTGGGAGCTTCATCCAAGCCTTGATCATAATAATGTCACTGGCAGTTTGTCCAAGGAGATCTTTCATGGGACGTATTGAAGTAAAAGTCTCATCTCACATCAGATGTACGCGAGGAAGAGGGAACTGGCCTGATGGTGTGGTGCTGTTCCCACCGACTTTGGGAAGAAATATTTAGAGATCACTGTCAATATTTGTCAGGGAAATTGCTCCAATTTCATATTGCACCAATACATCAAGTCTTGAAGTAAAACAGCCTTGAAAGGACTTGTGTGTGCAGTTTGCTTTGCTTTCTGAGTTGGGTAAACAGTTCATGACTTTTCATGGGGATATTAATCCCTTCCTTGTCTTCCTTTGCCCATTTACACTAAAAGCAGTGGAATTTAAAGCTCTTTCACAAAATGGAAGCTGTCTCTGGGGTGGGACCTGGCAGATCTGAGCATGGCTTCCTTGTCAGTCTGAGCACGTACCTCACACTGTTCATCCTGATGACAGACACAGGTTTTTCAAGCAATTGTGCTTGCTTCCACCTGTTGCCCAATCTAACATCCATTAAAGTCAAGAAGAAAGACTCCTACTGATTTCACCGGTCACAGCATCCCAGCCTTTCTCTTCTAAATGCCTAGTCCTTTAACTGGTTTCAATTCTGAGCTAAGATTCCTTACAGTGTGTTAAATCCAAAGATTTAGACAACCTTGACTTTGTGGAGCAAAAAATTTGAGACATGATGAGTGAAAATGTACATGTAAGTGAGGAAATCAGATATATCCATCCACTACAATTATGCCCTTCACCAGCTCTATGGAGTTGGCAGAACTTTCCCTGAAATGATGAAAGGGAATTAGAAGAAAGCCTGACTCAAAACAATGAACTGTTTCAAAGCAAAGCTGAATTCCTCGAGGTTAAGCAGCAGTAAAATTGGCAATAGGTACACGTTGAGAGGTTTAGATATGCTTGTTGTTTTGGCTGATGTCCAATTACAAAAACATTGTCCTCGAAGCTTAGCAATTAGTGATGGTAGAAGTAATTCCACAAAGAGATGATAGCCTTTAGTCAAATGGAGGGAAGCAGGGAGGGCTGGGGTAAGGTTGCCTGCTAAACAACCTACAGACAGAGTGAGTTCCTTCAGTATAAAGATATTTTTTTTCTGCTAGGATGAAGTAGAATGGAAAGGACTCTTTCACTTTGATTCACTTGTGAGAGTGCATACAGAAGCTGTAAATCTATTTTAGATGGCCATGCTGGTAAACTGCCTTGGTGCCTCTGTTTGAGACAGCCATAAATGCCCCTCAAAGAAAAAAGTCCTTTCACATGTTGTCATGTGGTGACCAGACTGAAAGACCTTAGCACAAGTCACATCAGTGTTTTAAGTTGCAGCAGAGCTGATGAGAGCCACCCTTAGTCACACTGGGCAGGAGTCTAGTCCCCAGGTGGGCAGGGAGGGCTGGGGAAGGGTGTGCTGGTGGTCAGCAGAGGAACAAATAAACTGCAGGGAAGGGATTTCAGGGTGCTCGCAGTTTCCTACCCAGGGGAGCCTGCAACACAGTGCTGCAACATGGAACCACTCTGTCAGCCATCCCAGCAGCACTGCTCCTGAATACCGAATTAGAAGATAAGATATTCCCTTAAAAGGAAAAAGGAGAACCTGCTTCTCTCAGAAGCGTTAGTTTGGCTGGTCAGATACATCTAAGTTGGCCTCTTTAGAGCAAAGAAAGACGTCTGCAGACATTGGCGTAATAGTGAGTTCAGTCACCAGCGTCAGTGATCTCTGTTCTTCTCTTTGTGCATCCCTTTTTCATGTGTTCAGTATAAGTACAAAATGTGGAACACACTTTGGAAGACTAGATCACCTGTCCTTCATTAAGACACAGGCTCACAGAACTGGCTGAAGTTAGGCAGGTTGATTCTGGGCCGTTGGGTAGGTGAGACTATAGGACTGGTTGGATCAAGCTGTCCAAAAGATGTCAAGACCCACTTCTGTTCAGGCAATAAAAGGAACCAGGCAGAAACTCAGGAGAACTCAGAAGGAAGCAAAGGGAAAATACAGAGCTTAACCTCTGTTGTTTTATATATTTCCATATTTCTATACTCATCATTTGGTATAGCCTCCTATGAAAGCTTTGCTTCTCTAGATAGTAGTGTTTGCCCAGCTTGGAGTTCAGGTGTATTGTATTGTATTAATCTATTATTTTTTTCTTCCTGCTCTGTGAAACCAGTTGTTATTATTATCATTACAATAGTTATTTCTTCCTGCAAAATGCGTAAGACAGCGGGAAATACCCTGAGCTGTGTTGTGCTTTCATGGAAAGGAGCACACCGTGCACTTGCCGGTCTGCTGGGCCTCAAGGTGCTCCACAGGGCTGGATGGTGTCTTTCTTACATGTGAACATGCACATATCTGGATAGCAATATATAGCTGAAAATATCAAGAAGCTTTACTGGTCAAAAGAGAAGCCACCTGGATATTGAAGACAGAATTAGTGTTGGAAGCTGAAACAATTCAGCAAAGAAAATGTGAGCACTACATTTGTTCAGTTTTTAAAGTACATGTGCCTAGTTTGGACTGGTTCTCTCTTCTTGGATGTAATCTCCACCTTTCCTACATCTTACCCAGTCTGATTTTCAATTCCACAAGAGGTCATGACACAGGAGTACAGGAGTGGCTGGAACACATCAGACTGAGGGCCCTTCTGCTCTTATACCTTTCAATGGTGGCCTAAGTAAGAAGGAAAATAAAGGCAAGAGCAAATTCTATTTCCCACAGCAGCCTCCCAGGCATCAGCTACTTTCAGCTCAGGTTGTTCCTGGGTCAGACGCAGTCTCTCTGCTTGTGGTAAACCCTCCTCTTCCCTGAACTACCAACAGCTTCCTGTCTGCCCTTGAAACCACACCAACTTTCAAAAGTCATGATTTTCAACTTTCTGTTGGCATCTCATAGCTTCTGATTTTGAGGGAAGATGTGTTTCACATCCAGATGTTGTGGTGAGGCTTCTTCCACAGTATGAGTGAGTGCTAGGGCATGATGTTCTTCTCCGAGACAGTCTATTTGGGAAACCTCCATTCATTAGTTTTAGGCTGAATGGATCCACCTTCTGAAGACAAGGAAGCATCGTTACATTGTCACAAAGCACCAAAGGGAACATACTTGGATATTGCTAGATCCCTTCTGCCTAGGCCAGTGGTTTGTCATGTCTACTCCAGATGCTGTATGCCATGGAAAGAAAAGATAGGAAGAAATGATTCCTCAGTCTGTGAAAGAAAAGGTGAAAAAAAACCCATGGTGTCCTGGTCTTTGGGCTTTAGAGACCCGAATAAAGGTGCATGAACAGGCTCCTCCTTAGAGGGACTGGAGTCATCAGTGTTGATGACAAAAAGGTGGAATTTCTGCAGGGAACTTTCTCCTATTGAATAACAGTTTTAGGAAGAAAAAAAGCAAGGCTGGAAACTTTGGATGATTGCTGTCATGGCGGACACATGCTGATGTACAGAGTCAGCATTTATCCCCTGGGAAGCTACTGTTTTTCATAGCTAAGGGAGAATGAAGGAAATATGTATAATACAGCACATTCTATTAAGGCTTCTGGGAGGGGGGGAAGGCTAAGCCTGCACTGAAAAAACCTCTCTACCTCGAAAGGTACTGAAGCCCTGGAGAAAAATGTCAATGTGATCTTCTTCAAAGAAATTGCCACCATTTGTCAGGTGCTTCCAGAAATGGAAAAGGGTGAAATTGCAGGAAGGAGGAGAAAGTAGGTCTCCAGTTATTTAGTTTGGACACTATTTTAGCTTCTTGTGTTTCTGGCACTAGCCCATCACATCTCTGATCTTCTCACATTTGAATTCCTTTGACAATGTGCTTCTCATGGTCTTAGTCCAAACTACACCAGACCTGCAGGTAAATTTAGGCTATTGGCCTCCAGTGCTGTCAGTTTAATGGCTTTCACTGGCACTGACTTAACTTTAAAATATCACACTGCTGAGATACATACAATTTATATGTCTGTATATGTCAAAACAGTCTTTATGTTAAATAGAATGCTGTATAAAATGTCTACATTTGAATGATTATGAAGCTGAGCCTGTTTTATGACTTCAAATATTTTCCACATTGTCACATATTTCAGACTGCATACTCACCTGAAACTAGTCATTATTTTTAAAGGTTGTAGTTTCCCTTCTCTCCCTTTTTTTTTTGGGGGGGGGGGGGGGGACGGGGAGGACCACACCAAAATAAGTAACTAAAAATATAATTTTTTTGCCATTGAATTATATCTAGAAATCTTTTACATTGTCCAGGAACATACAGTATAAAAAAGTTGAAAAGAATAGTTATAACTGCTACTGTGAATTCAGCACTTAAATGCTAGAATAGCTGGCTGTGAGATCAACATCTACAAATGAACACAAGTCTCTTTTTTGTCGTTGTTATTCCCATTTAATGAAATCATTATGTATCTTTCTAAAGGATTTGACATAGGTCAAAATGAGGTCTGAATCAACACATGATGCAGAAATGACTTAAGTTCTACACCTTATGCTGCATGGAAATTTGGAGTAAATGATCTTAATAGCTCTTTCTGGCATTCAAAATTTATAAACAGCTACCTGCTTCTAGTGATTTCTTAGGAGTGAGATTTGGTTTGTTGGATACATGTGTGTCAGCAACAGGGTAGATAGCCTATTCAGGCAGACACATACAAAATCTGGCACTGATCAAGCATTGGCTCAATTATTAAGCTCAAACAGAGTTCAAAATAACTTTTGGCCTGCTTGTGATTCTGTGTAAGTCAAATGCCAATTACATAAGTCTGTAATATTAGGCATTAAATCCTCCATACTGTGAGGTATAGTATAGTAAACTATCAGTTGAAAAGCATGACTCAAAAACCTCTGAGCATATACACAATACTTTTTTATACAAGACATTAAAGCAGGCTTCTATTAAAAACCCAGTAGTTTACTGTGGTTGTAGTGTCTCAAGTATTATGGGATTACATACCACTCTGGAGGGGAAGAAAGCCTTAGGTGGCTTTGCTTGTTTTTACTTTCTCTTTTCCTAGCAGTGGGGAGGGGGTGAAACAAGTCCTGATTTGTTCAAATGCTATAAAGGTAACCAAACCATCATTAAATTCCAGAGCCATTAGTCAAGCTCTGCTCAGGCACAAATGTAAATGAGACTGACTGCAAATTAATTCCATTTATGCTTTATCACAGAAAAAAACACTATCTCAGTAAGAGCAAAGTATGAGCCAAATAATAGCTGTGCTGGGCTTTATGAGAAAACTGCAAGTGTTTTACCTTTTCTCCCCAGGAAAACTGTTAAATATGGTCATTTTGAAAGAAAAACAAAATCTTTAAAAAAAAGAGATGTACAGATTTTTGTGACTTTGCAACTGAAGAAAACCTTTTTAATTTTTTTTTTCACATGCTTATTTTCAAGCCAGCTTTCTGTAGGACTGATGTCATCTGCATCTCTCATAACCCATATTTCTGCAAATGCACAGATTCATACAATTTTTCTATTGATATGGAGCTGCCTCCAGATTGAAGTCCTGGCTCTAAAATGCCTCCTTAGTAATGATCACCAGCTGTTCTTCACACCTGTGATTGAAACACACCTGAACCTGGAAAAACTCAGACACCTGGAGCAGGAGATACAAAGGTGCGTCTGAAGTATGCAGCACACTGGAGAAAGAAGCTGACCATTAGAGGCTTAAAGTGGAGCACAGGAAAAATCAGTCCTTCGTTAGCAGAAGAACAACAGGTCTCTGCAACTTTGCTTCCAGAAATTGCACAGAGCTGGAAATTCACTGGCATGTAGGATTGCCTTAGCCTTACTGCCCCCCTCACACTTTCCCCATCTTTCTCTTCAATTTCAGAGGTCATAGAGCTCCTCAGGTGTGACGAAATCTTTGCTGCGTGTGTAGATCCTCAAGAAAGATCTGAAGTTAATCCCAGAGGCCATTTATAGCAGGGTCCCCTATACAAAGAGACAGCAATGAAGAACTGGGCCCAAAGTTTAAGTCTGGGGCTCCTCTTCCTTTTTTTCATGCAAAATGGCAGAAAAAATAGCTGATTGTTGACACTAATTTCTTCTCTGAAACGTAGTTGGGTATTATGTAATCGTAGGAGGGGGACTGCTAGTTAAAATTAATTATCTTGCTGATTGGAGAAGAGGAATTGCTCCAGTGCTCTGGTGCAATCAGTCCTCTCCACAGTACACTATGGTGGAATGATGGAGTATTTTTGCGGAGGAGCCAAGCCTGGTTTTCTTCACCAAAGCTGGGGCATGCTTGGTCTGATGGGAAGCACCTGTCTCTTGCGGGCTGCTAATTGCTCACTGGAGTGACTCGGCCAGGGCTCCGGTGGGAGTTGGGGAGGGAACTGCTCCACTTGGGAAGTGTCTCATTGATGGAGAAGAGACTGTCTGTGCTGCTCAGCCTGTGGATGTTTCCCTGAGTTAGGGCTTCAGCCATCACATAAGGATGGATGTCCCGGCAGAGACCGCGTGTTCTGGCTCTCTTTAGGTGTAAATTTCTTGCGACAACAATGGGTGTGATGATTTTAACTCAATCTCTTCTAAGACTGTGATTTTTTCTTACTTGTTAATATCCAGGAGACCACTTTGCTTATTCCTAATCAGTTATAAAGCTTATGACCCAAGTTAACTGAGAAATGAATTTAGTTTCAAACTCTCCCCAGCTATGTACCTAGGTTTTGGTGAGGGTTGTTGTGAATGTTTTTAATGGCTTTGGCTGTTGGAAGGTATTTCTGAAATACATCCCAACTGTGCCACATGTGCTCAAATAAAACCTTCAAGCCTGTTCTATAGACCTGAAAATGACTCTGGAAAGCAACCGTGACCTGCTAAATAGAAATACAGCTCTTGATCCTGCCCTGAAAATGGCCTTACTGAGAAACAAGACAGAGCGCCAGTGACTGTGCGCAGGCAGTCCGAGACTCCCCTGGCTTCCCTCCACCCCCAGGTTTTGAGATAAGTGCTTGTGCCAACACAGAACTGCTTTCCCATATTTATGACTTTTTTATGTAATGCAGCATCATGATCTATGCACGTGGGACAGTAACAGACCATAGAGTTAGAGGAGCACGCTGCTCTGCATGTGGGCTTGACCTCTGGGTTACAAGATTGTTTCTCACAATAAGCCATTTCAAATGCACAGAGAACAGCCTCAGAGCAATCCTCTGTTTGGGCTGTTCTCAAAATGCAGTACAATTAGGCCTGATCTTCACCCTCACCTTCAAGTATCTCTGCAGAGATCCTGGGCGGATCCAACTGTTGAATCATGACTGTAATTAACCATCTCATTGTATATTTGTAGACATTTGTAACAGCTGTGGAGTGGACTAAGTGAATATGTTGCCTAAGTGGAACAGAAAAGTGTCTCCTGTCAGGCTTTCTAACCATTTTTCCCAAGCTACATTTAATCTTGAAAAAAAATAATCTTCATTATAAATCAATACATACCTCATTAGAACAAACTGAGCAGTTGCACTAATGGCTTGCATTTAATTGACATAACTGGGTAAAGGAAATTAACAATGTACCAGAGCAATATTGGATTACCCAATGTCATTAATCCTTTTTTAAATAAAGGAGCTTTGGAAAATTACTTTGGGAAAAAAAAATTACAATGTTAGGTTTACTCACTGTTCTTACTAATATAAAATGTCAGGTTCGTTGACCATTATCATTAAATTAGACAGGCATAAAACTCCTGGTAGGAGTGATACATAAAGGGGTTAGATGGAAAGGCTCATTTCTGACTTTGGGAAGATCAAGGATCATGACAGAGACACAAAAAGGCAGCAGTCCAGCAAACTATGTGATTAACTCTGCACTGTGGGCTGTCCCCAGGGTTATCAGTGGGACTGTTCATATTATGTCTAGTTACGCACAGCCTATGTTTTATTTTTGCTGCTGTTGGAAATGGTAGTTCAAGTGTTATTGATCCTGTAAGACAAATGTCCAGCTGAGGCTCTGCATAACTAGTGTCTTACTCATAGGAAGTGTGGAATTCAGTTTGAAGCTGGTTACTAGTGGGATATCCTGCTGCAACTGCATTTTTAAATCTTTTAGCACTTAGGGTCTGCAAAGTTGCTAGTAGAAGAGCTAGTGGGACATTGTCAAGCAAATAATTCTATTTTAAATGTTTTTCTTTAAATGACATTTATCAAATGCTAAATAATCCATCACACAACAAATACTTAAATTATGTGGCTGACAATACAGTTGTTACATATATTAAATAAAATTCCTTAAAGAACATCTATTAATTTAAATATTAATTTTTAAATGCTTTTTCTCTAAATCAGCTCACAAACATTGCTCATTTTCACATCCTCTCAGTAGCACGGGTCATAGAAACCTTCTGAGCAGGATGGTTCTGAATTTTCTGTCTGATTACCTTAACTGAAATGCACCTCGTAAAGGCATGATCTCTCAGAAGATGTGCTTCTGTGTTAATGGCCTAATTTACATCCCAAGCTTTCTCTTATGCCTTGCAGTTGTGGACTTGTTTAAATCTATGTGGACAAGTATAAACTGCAGACTTAATAGAAATAGCTCATTTTGACACTCTCCATGTCAACGCAGCTCCCATATGTTCAGAGTCTTAGCAAGGTTAAAGCAGTGGTTAATTAGAACATTGGAATTAAAATGTGTATGTTTACGGTTGGACTCGATGATCTTAAAGGTCTTTTCCAACCTAAATGATTCTGCGATTTTATGATTCTGTATTTGATAAACTGGGAAAAGGTTTGATTCTGTGTTCCCAGCCCAGCCCTGCCCTGCCCTTCAGCACTTTTTGACCTCGCCTGCCACCCATGCCAGGGGGAGCTGAAGTACTCCGTGTCGCAGAGGTGAAAGCTGAAGTCACTTCCCTGCTAGTCATCTATCACCAGAGAGCTTCTGCCTACTGAAACCACCTGCCGCTCACAACTCTACCCATCTTGGAATGACATTTAGTCCTAACTATAGGGAATGCTGACATGTCCAGGAAAACTTGTATCGGGTGTGTATTGTAGATGAAGGAATATCTACTTATGAAGACACCAGAGAGCCTCCATGTGATGGAGCAGTTCCAGTGCATGCAACCTGATTTTATCCAAACTAATTTTGTAAATTAAGTGAAAGACAGGTGAGGCAAGGGTTGGCCACCCAGGTTACCTGTGCACCCTCCTCTCCAATATTGCAGTGCTTTCTCCTTAACAGATGTGATTTGCAGATCCCTTTGAAGTAGGCAGGGTCTTGTTAATCCCAAAGGACAGACAGTAAATGGAGACCCTGGCTATAGAGGTGGAAGGGTGTGGGAGTACGGGCCACCTGACTTACACAAAGAAATGCAAAGCAAATTGTGGCAGGTGAAACTATTCTTCCTCCAGTTTTAATACTCAAAAAGAAAAGAACAGCAGGCTTCTTGAATTTATTTTTTTTATTACCTCAAATCTACATCTTAACTGAATTACATCTGTTATTATTATATTGCAAGATAAGAATTTCACTTTATATGTTGCTGGGTGGTTGTTTTTTTTAAATCATTTGTGTGTTGTGCTCATGAAATACCAAGATAAACACTGTTCCAGTTTGGTATGTAGTTGAATTTCTTACTGTAAACAATACCAATATTTAATTCCATTAAATTTTTTAAAAATTAATGATATTTTAAACAGGAATATTTAAAAACTTTTTTCCTCCTAACTTACAGATTATTTTTTTTTAATTGCTAAAATAAAACTGGTGTTTGTGAGGTTTTTAGAGCATTCATGGTAAAAAAAGAAGAGTTTTGATGCTTTCACCAAAAAATTGAAACTGAAATAAAACAATTACTGTTTATAACAGGCAATGACAGTAACAACTACATTTTTCCATAAGCGTTCATCTTCATTGAAAGTGCATGATGTTATTCTGAGATATGGTACTTGAAAAAAAATTGATGGGTGTGGTTACTACAATACTGGATCAAAAATTCAGAAGCCTAAAAAATTGCAGTATGGTCCTAGCAGATGTAACATTAACTCTATGCAATTAGTAAGGCCCTCATCAGACAAAATCTTTGACTGCTGAGAATTTCTCATCTACCTTCTTACATTCAGGAAGAAATTTTTCATTGTCTGAGGTATTAAAAGCAGGGTCTTAGCAGAACACAGTGCAAAAATCTATATATTTATGCCAAAGTAGACATAGTCTACATCAGGGAGTCTCTTTCTTCATGCAAATTAACATTTAAAAAACTCACCTTTTTTTCCCCCCCATATATCAAACACCATACTCTGTGCACTCTAACGTGTAGACAAACTTTGCACAATTACAATGTAGTAAGTACATATTCTTGTTAAAAAGACTGCTTACTCCAAGCAGACTTATTACTTGGACTGCTGCTTACTTGGAGAGATCCAAAATAAATATACCCTAACTCATGACAGTCTTGTCCTGTATGATTTATAACAGTATTGAATGGATGAAAAAAATCCACTGTTTTGATTTGATAACTGTTCTTGATGTTTTCTAATAAAAACAAAACCAAGCCCTGCACTGTGTTTGCTTATGATGCTCAGAGCATGGTTTGCCCAGTTCACCAGCTCATGTTTCCTGGGCTAATAAGAAAGGCCAGACCAAGTCAGGCAATGATTAAACTACGTAATTTGCAAACAAACCTCTAGTTGAAAGGCAGTCAGAATGCAAAGCAAGCTTCAAGAAAATGAGGCTAATGCAGAAAATGACAATTGGAAAAAAAGCTGAAAACTCTAGAAGCGACTAATTCAAGCAAAAACTGAAACAGACTTCTTGGCTTTTGTTATCTCATGTAATGTATATCACTAATAATGTAAATGTAAGAAGATTTTTAAGGACAAATTCTCCCTTATTTATGAGGCTAAAAAGTTCTTAGAGCATTGCTTTGACTTTGCCCCCCATTTGCCACTTTCAAAATATCAATAATCATGATCCTGGTCTTATTTTACTGGAAGGCCGATGAAAAGATATCTTAGGCATATTTATTCTGAGCACTGACATTTGAATAAGAAGGAACATAGGGGTGCAAAAATAAATGTAATTTTTGTCGAATATCTGGTAGATTGGGAATGGACTGTTACTGTACCCAAAAACCAATTAAACAGATCAGCTAAAAGCCTCTTTCTCTCTTGTGGTTTCTTGAGTTTGACTTTCTTGATTTGCACTGCCAGTATTTCGCCCACTCCCTATTCAGCAGAAACTTCCCCAAAGATCCTCTAAGATTCTGTCTTCCACTGGCAGAGTCAATGCACAAAACATTTTGCCAGTACAGCTATAGAGGTAAAGACTGATTTTGCATGAAAACATAATTTGGGTAGCAAACCCCATTGAATAAGAAAGGATTATAGTGACACAGGGCACTTCTGAGACCCAGAGAGCTTACTGACCCCCCCATACTTACACATGAAGTTTGCCAGTTCACCACCATACCTAAAACTGGCAGATTTCTGGGCTACGCTATGCCACAGACACAACACAAAGCCAATGCTAATGAGGTGACCTCTTCCCAGAGGAGTTCCCTGATCTAGCAGTAACTATGTAGACAGAATGAGATACCAAAGAAACTACTCACTTAGGAAGACATCCCATACACTTTGACATATAACAGGCACATAGGTTTAAACAGGGGATTAGAAGATATTTAGGATTCCACAGAGTGGAAATATCACATCCAGAAGAAAAATCAGGGGGGAACCAAAAAGTTGCATAGTTTGACCCAGGTTTGCAGCCAAAGGTCAAAATAGCAACTTTGCCATCGCTGAATAGGTGCTTAATTCCATGCATGGTGCTGTTAAGGTTTTAATGGTCGCAATAAGTTTCAGGATCTAGGCTAAATTTTCAGCAAACTAAGGCAAGCAACTTACAGATTTTAATTTCTTTGTAGTAATGAACAAAATGACCAGAAGCATTGACAGAGCCTACGGTGGTTCTCTGGGTCGAGATTACACTGTATTTCCATACCTCCCTGCAGAACTGGCCTGCATAATGAGGCTAAACTAGACAAAACTGGGAAAAGCTCTCCTGCCTGCTTCTGCACACAAGAGGGCCCACACTGCTGAAAATGGAGAGAGTGAAAGTGGAATAGGAAAGGGTGAAAATGAAAATGAATGGCAGGGTACTAGTTTGGGCAGAAATGTTCAACCACTATAAAACTGCCCCATATCTCTTCGTTACCTTCTTTGCATTAGAAAAGGTGCAAAGAGGGCATATGCATGCCTTTCCATGCATATATATGCTCCCACTCCTCCATACTAGATAGCCCATGCACATCTGGGATATTTTATTTCTGAGGAGCAATAACCAGCTGAAAGATAACTTGGCTGTGATTGACCACCTTTTGTTTGATACTGGGAAACAGGAGACCTTACACTTTTACCAGATTTTGGTATTGACTGCCATTGCTAGACCAGCAAAGAGCACAGACCCTCAACCTTCAGCAGAGGAGAGTCAGGGAGTCCAGTACAATGTAGAGACTTTTTTCCAACAACTGTGTACCAGCCTTCAACACACAGCCAGGCTCTGAACAGCACTGGGTGGATAATAACCATATGAGAATGAAAATTAGTGTTAAGGGTAGCCGAAGAGAGAGGAAAGAGTGTGTGAGGCGCAGATTCATTGTGCGTTCTGGCATGGTCAACATGCAACAAAATCAACCTTGGCTGTCTCATCAATGTTCCACTGCAAATTCAAAGCTTGTTTTGCTGTATTTACTGAAGAATATCCCTCTCACTGTACCGTGTGCAAGGGATTTGTACACAGTAATCTTATTTCTGAGGTAATTCCCATTCATCAGCAACAAAGCTCTGTGCAAATATATTTTTCCTCTGAAGTTCAGGGTTGAAATTGTAGCTGTTTCATTTTTTTTTTCAAGACAGACACTCAAAAATATGCTGGAAATTCAATGCTCTGTCAGATGACTTTAAAGGTTTTTCCACCTCTTTCCATTTCCATGCAATAATCCATTAAATAATTTCTCTCAAGATAAGATCAAAAGTGGTTAGAAGCTAAAATTCTGTGTTTAAATTAACCCTGACCTCCTTCTTTTTTTGTCTTCAAAAAGTCTGCCAAAATCTTCTGACTTTCATACATTTAAAGGTCCATTTGTCATCGGTGTAAAGTGACATAACAATGGATTTGTACTGCTTTTTTCTTCTCTCTTAAAGGGGACAAGAGAATATTCTGGTGCCAATAAGAATGTACATGCAAAATAAAATGCGGGGTGGGCAGGGAAAGCTTGTTAACTGTGCAAAACAACTAAGAAAAAATCTCATTTCAACAGATTGAAGGTCCTTATGTCAACTGACGGTGCCAAGGCTTTGTAGCTTTTTTTTTCCCTAACTTTTTTTTTTTTTAAATTAGTCCATTTTCCTTTCCATAAGCATAAAAAAAAATTTATTGTTTTTCAAAGTTTTTTGCTTATTTTAATTTTTTCTCAAACCCTGTTAAGCAGGAATTATCTAAATTTTTGTTGAAAGATTCCTAGAAATCTCAGACATGTTTGTTATGAGATTTTACGGCTTACTTGAAGAAAGTGGCAGTTTAAATATTCAACAAGGCTTCTTTTCACCCAATGTTCTTTATACACTGGAAGTAAATAGAAAGCAACACCAAAAGATACAAAGTGAACAGTTAAACAGTATGCTTAAAACCCTTTATTTTGCTTAGCTTTTGCTCTTACACTTTCAACAGATTGCCACTTAAGTGAAGAAAGAACACAAACCCAGCACCTTCCTCAACCCTTTCTCATAAATATGTTAGAAAAAGGACTGAAGGAACAGTTCACCATATAGTTTAAAAGACCAATCCCAATAGCAGGTAACCTGGGTGAAAGAGACTAGAAGAGACACATCTCAAGGAACTGCAGAGTTTATACCTAGCACATAGCTAAAGCTTAATGCAGTGAGAGAAGGATACTAAAAATTAACATCTTGAGTTATAGGAGAAAACCTTTACATTATCAAGCTTTCTGGTGAAAAGCTGAATGTGTCCATGGCAGCTGAAGTGACAAAGGCTTCTACATAAAGTAGAAATGTTTTGTTTGATTTAAGTAGGCTGTTCAGACCTTTCAGCTGAAAAAGGAAAAAAAAGAAGAATGTATTTGGGCTAAAAATCAGATGTTTTTAGACCTTGGGAGCATGAAAATTGAAGCCAAAAGAAATAATTTGGCATGACATATTTCTTAATTGCAGGACAGCTATTTGAGGGTCTGGAGCCTGATCAATAAACTAAATTAAATTCAGGGGTAACTGAAAGCAAAATAACTGACCGTCATTTCTGCTACTACAGATAATTCAGTGACTGCTGTGAAAATAATGCCACCTGATAGGAGCAATAGGTGAGCTAGGTATAGTTCTGCTAAATCATATGTAACATTCAGAAAAACCCATGTTCTTGAAGCAGCCTCTCTGCCCACCATTATTATCCATATGCCAAGCAAGTGGCTCATTTACAAGGCCACAAAACCATCAGAAATGTACACGAGAGTGCAGAATAACATGGTATTGAAAGTTAATAGAGAAAACCCTTATGTGGCAGAACTGGTCAAGAACGGCATTGATGCTGTAATTAGTTATTAAAAGGAATCTGTACTATTTGTCATATTAAAGGAAATAGTGTAAGTCGCCTCTTTTTCATTCTCTGTTATATCTATTTCAAACTTAAGAAGCCACTTCAAAGACCCACAGACCTCCAAAGGGAAGTATCCCAACCCCATGCCTCTGCATGGAAAATATGAAACTATTGAGGGGGAAAACCTCAGAAATTTATTCCCATCTTCAGACAGATTTTGTCTGTAACTTACCCTGGCTACAGAAATATGCCCCTCCTGGGACTGCAGTGGGAAAATCCTACACTCCATGTCCCCTCTCACTCCCCATCCATTTCTGTCTTCTGTCTCTGACAGGAGGAGGGCTGAGCCGTCATCTTGGTCAGGAAGATAAAGTGATTTCATTAAACCAAGGTAGACTCAACATTCCCCTCATAGTCTGCCCCAGCCAGCTCAACAGCAAGACAGCTCCTACACAAACTGGGGCTCACCTTGGTTGCCAAAGTGCTTGTTAGAAAGGGTTTGAGCGCAGATGCCTGAAAAAACTTGTCTTTCTTTTTTTTGTGTGTGTGGAGGCACAGCACTTCATCAACACAGGAATATATTTTTCACCATTGCATGTGTTTTACCATCAGAATTACATCAAACATGCCTGTATATCCCCTGTATCCAAAGTTATTTCTTACTGAGAATTTTATTGTATTATTCGAAGTGATATTTACCTTATTTAAAGGAGAAACAAAAAAAGAAAAAAAGAGGAAAGAGAGAAGGATCAAAGCTGAGCAAATCTCCCTGGGACATCAAGTAAGTAAAAAGAAACAAATTTGCCCTTTTCTGCCTCCTTTACAATAAAAGCACTTAAATGTTGACATTTTCTCATGGGACATGAAATCTGCTTTCTGACCAGCTCTAGATGGGAGATCTTGAGCTCCTGTAAGCCCTGGTGTAGCACAAATCACAATAAAGGCTCCTTGTCAAAGCAGATAAGGATGGCACCCTTCAGAGGGCTTGAAGCCTCTGCAAGGGTGGGCAGGACAAACACCCTGACAAGGGGTACGGGAAGATTGAGGAGCAAAACCATGGATGATGCAGCAGCAAAATGGGAACTGGAGACCTTGCGTGCAGGCTGAAGACAACATGCTTCAGAGTTGCACCTCTTCTCAAATAGGAAAAGTGCATTTGCTGACCTTTTCCAACCCATGGCTGCATTCATCGTCAAGTGCCGAGGTCTCCCCTGGGAGCACCATGCACATATCCAGCTCGCTGCCTCACCTACCCTGGCCCGGGAGCAAGGAGCAAAGCATGGGTCCCAGGTCTGAAAAGGCATTAGCACATGCTATTTCATTTACAACATGGCCATCTGTTTCTGCCTGAGCACAGCTCTTTGTTTTCTTTCTGTTCTTGATGATACCTGGGAAGCCCAAAAGTCCTTTTCCAGAAGAATTTGAGTCCTTTGGGATTCATTGCTGTCATGTCTCCTGTACAGCAAAGCAGAAAGCCCATGAAATGAGGTAGAAGTGAAGTATTAATCATCAAGAGAAGGGAGGACTGAGTGAAAACAGAGAAACCATAATTTATGAAGTTAATTTATCCCACAATACTTTCCATATGCTTATGCTCAAAGAGATTTACAGCGTTGTGTGCAGTCTTACCATTACTTAAGTACCGACCCTGAAAACAAGTAATGTAATTTCTTTGAAATGGCTGCTGTCTTTCATTGGCCTTTTTCTGTTCTTCCCCAGCCACTTTTAAGCCACTGCATTCCACTCCCACCCCTTGGCAGCACCTCCAGCTGCTGGGCGATGGGCAAGACAGGGAAGGACAGCACAGCTGCCTTAGCTGCAGAGCCACACATCCCGGGAACAGGCCAGGCAGCGATGCTGGTAGGCTGCATCCATGCTCCAAGGTGCTGTCTGTTGGTACATAAAAGACTGAAAAAGAAGCGAGGTTTCGGTGGGACAATGAACCAAGAAGCAAAAATTTCTGTTCTCCCTCTCTCAACACATTGACTGCTGTCTCAGCTGGGTGCTCAGACCAAGCATTCCTCTTGCTTCATCTCACAAAAACTGCAGCCAGTCTGCCTGGCGTGTGGGGATTTGACACTGAAAATCTTCTCCTGATTACCAGGGGAAGACAAATTCATACATCAGCATGCAAAACCTCTCTGAGATCTGCTGTGCAGTGGGGAGCTGTGATGCTGTTAATGCCCACTGAAACCCATGTGGTATGTTAGTATTTTAATGGTGGTGTTGGTGTTTGGTGTGAGAACTACCATTGTTGGGTGGAAATGGAGCATGCTATACCAGTGATGAAAAAAAAGGGGGGGATATCAGGGTAACTTACTCCTCACATGCAAAGTTGCCCTCTGGTGAGATCAGGGGCTAGCCCTTGGCATGGAAGTGTTGGGACAGGTTCAGCAGTTTCAAGGATGAAAAGAAGGCATCGGAGGAAGGGTGATGAACCATGAATAGAAAGGTGGATGGTTGGTGGTAGCTGAGCAGGACCCTCATGGTAGGTACTTGTGCCGGTGAAATGAGTGGATTACATTGTAGATGACTGGTTCCCACTGGTAAGTGGCAATGCAGGAACCATAGATGGATCCACCAAGAGAGGAAAGAAGGACAAGAGCAATGCTTGCAAAGGTTGCATCTTTTCACAAGTACAGCAGCGTGGCTGCATATTTAATCCCAGCACTGAAAGAAAGCTGTTTTGCCATGGCACTGCTGCTAATCCGGTGCCTTTGCTCCACGCGTTCCCTCACATTGGATCACAGTTTCATTGCTTTTCTTCTGCATGGATTTAAGCATCTTTAATCAGACTCAGACAACACTCTAGCAGCTTTCAGGGTCCCGGCACACTGCAAAAATCTGCCCTTCAAAAAAAAGATGGTAAATTGTAGATCCACTGAGTTTCCCCTGACTACAATGGCAATAACTAAGACATGGACCCTGTCCCTCTTCCTGGGATGGGGAAGAAGACAGAGCGTGTACAAGAGGTCACTTAGACTTCCCTGATTCTGACAGCATTTTTAAAAAAGGCTGCAGAATAATGGAGAGACACTTGAAGCGGACACCAGTTTCAAAAACAGTGCTCCATCGTCCTGCTGCTGGCCACAGCCCTCTGGACAACCAGGGGGAGTGTAAAAAGGCAAGTATGAAATAATTTGTCACAGGCAAGCCCCTGAGGACATGACCCGAAGTCCAGAACAGATGGTAATAAGACCACAGTTCTCCACAAGCTCGGATACTTCTGTTGTGAGTGTAAGAAAATGCTTACATCTTCAATGTTGCTAAACTCGTGGGCACAGTGACGCCCAGTGGTAGTGGCTTCCCTAGCCTTGTTGTATGCGCTGTGATACGGACTCCTTTTCCTCTCTTTCATGTGCTACTCTGCCTCACTACATTTCCAGAGGCCATCACAGCAGCCAGCAGCAAAAGGAGGCCCCTCAGCTCTCAAAATAAATGATTCCTTGTATGTTCACAAGCTGTGAATTCTGAGGAGGCAAGAGATTTCTTGGCTGCACTGAGGCTCCATATGAAAAGGTTTGTATATGAACAAACTTTATTAACACAGAGTGATGAGTCTTACAGCTTACAAGATGCTTTTTGTTCTCACAGTGTCCCTGGGAAATAAGGATCTGCTGTCATTCCTTTTTCTGGAAATGGAGATTGTCTGTGCAACTTGCTTACCAAAGGGGCCAACAGCAGAAGAGGCGTTTGACTTACCTGCCTAGTGCTTTCCCCTTTAAGCCACATTTGGTCCCTGTTTTCCATGCTGAGATGAAGGCAATCCTGTGGGGCCAGGTTTGTGCCGTATGAACACTGACCTGCTGTGACACCCAAGGCAATGGGGTGGTGCTCAGACAGCAGGATGGCTACCTGCTTGGGAAATGCACAGCTCAACCCCTTGTTACCCATTAATCCCTCTTCTGCTCACGTACCTGCCTGTATCCTCCACCCCACGCAGGGATGCTCAGAAAAGATTTGCTCGATTTTTGGTACTGTCTCTTTCTACGGCTCCCCCCTTTTCCTAGGCAAGGGTATCCGCTGCCTCTGCAGATAGCCTGATCCATTAAGAATTTTAAACCCATGCCTTCCTCCCATCAGACTTTCTCCCTCGCTCTCGTCCTCCCGGAGTGACTCTCTGCCATTCCCCATTTGCATACTGAGTCTTACATCCCACTGATTTATGGTGGGGAGCCTGAAGTGGGGAGCCCCAGGAACACTGGGCTGGTGAGAGGGGAGCCGAGTGCTGCGTGGGGACGCCTCTCCGAAATAACCCTCCACCGGAGCAAAGCTACCTGTGTGCCATCCCCGGGAGGTGACACCTGGCTGCCTGCCCAGCCCAGCCCCACGCTGCCTGCTCCTGCTCTGCAGACAAACGCGTGGGAGGGGACGGTTGTCTCTGGGGCACAGAGCCTCCAGCTAGTGCCCACAGGGCCAAAGCACAGCGGGCAGGTCCTGGCACTGCTGGAGCAAGGCTGGTGGATCGGTTGCCATGGAAACATGCTGAGGAAAAGGGATGGCAGCCACAGGAACGGAGAACATCCATACTCACCCGACTGCCCGCGTGGGGATTTCCTCCTCAGCCCACACATGGCGTGTATGCGAGTGGCGGGGCGAGACAGCGCTTGGTGCTTCTCCTCTCTGTGTCAGAGACCGTTTTGCGAGGTGAAACTACCAGCCTGCCTCATTTATTTCAGTTTTTCCTATCTCCTGATTTCAGACCCCTCTCTGGCGAATGTGAGGAATGAACTCGAAGGATGCCTCCGTGCTGCTTCCAGGCAGAATGAGAGGCAATTGGGCAATGTGCTTTCTTGGAAACTGCAACAACACTCCTGCCCCAGGCTTCCTGTGTGGATACCTACACCAAGCTGTTAGGCACATGCACTGCAGACCAGCAAATGAAAATGCAGCAGAAGTAGCCAGGAGCAGGATATTGCACTATGCATTCACTGTGTGTACACAGCTGTGTGCAGAAAGAGCACCAGTGCGGTATCCTCGGGGGCATGCTTTGAAGTGCTGCGTTAATAAGTATCTGTTCAGTATATAAGCCCTAAACTATGTAGTATACAAGCTTTCACATTTTGTAGGGATTTGTGTCCTGCCTATCTTTGGCCCTGTCAGTGGTGCTATCTGTGTGCTCTGCGTGAGCCTCCTGGGTATCACCTGCCCATGCAATATCCCAGCAAGGTAGAGGAGCTTGTAGTCTCTGATGTTAGAGATGAGGAAATGCAAATTCCTGAACTTAAGGACAAAATCCAATACATGCTCAAAGAAATCTGTATATTAGCTACTTACTCCCTCTAGTCAAGAAAGAGAGAAAAAAGGTAAGAGCTTTTCATCACATCGCTGGGGAGAGAGAAGTGGTGTAGCTGATGGGGAGGAGAGGAACCTAGTTGTTTTGGGTTTGTGTGGTGTGGTTTTGGTAGTGGGGGAGGCGGCTGCAGGGGTGGCTCCTGTGAGAAGCTGCCAGAAGCTTCCCCGGCTCCAAGTCAGACCCACCGCTGGCCAAGGCAAAGCCCATCAGCGACTGTGGTAGCGCCTCCGCGAGAACAGACTTAAGAAGGGGAACCTGCAGCCAAGAGGGGAGTGGGATGTGAGATAAACAGCCCTGCAGACCCCCAGGTCAGTGAAGAAGGAGGGGAGGAGATGCTCCAGGCACCGGAGCAGAGATTCCCCTGCAGCCCGTGGGGAAGACCCTGGTGAGGCAGGCTGTCCCCCTGCAGCCCACGAAGGTCCACGGGGGAGCAGATCTCCACCTGCAACCTGGGGAGGACCCCACGCCGGAGCAGATGGATGCCACCAAAGATGGTTGTGACCCCATGGGAAGCCCATGCTGGAGCAGTCTGTGCCTGAAGGACGGCAGCCTGTAGAAAGGTCCCATGTTGGAAAAGTTCATGGAGGACTCTCTCCCGTGGGAGGGACCCCACGCTGGAGCAGAAGAAGAGTGTGAGGAGTCCTCCCCTTGAGGAGGAAGGAGCGGCAGAGACAATGTGTGATGAACTGACCCCAACCCCTGTTCCCCATCCCCCTGTGCTGCAGAGGGAGGGGGGAGATAGAGAAAAGTGAGGATGGAGCTGAGCCAGGAAGGAGGGAGGGGTGGGGGGAAGGTGTTTTAAGATTTGGTTTTACTTCTCATTTTCCTTCTTTTGATTTGATTGGTAGTAAATTAAATTGATTTTGTTTCTTCCCCAAGTTGAGCCTGTCTTTTGCCCATGACCATAAGTGGTGAGTGATCCCTGCCTGTCCTTGTCTCAACCCATGAGCGTTTCTTTATATTTTCTCCTCCTCATCCCACCTGGGGAGGGGAGTGAGCTAGCAGCATCGTGGTGCTTTGTTGACAGCTGGACTTAAACCACAACACTAGCTCTTCCAGGAGAGGTTTCCGACACACCCTCATCGTCCTTCAGGAATAAGCTGTGTGGGCTGGGAGGGGCAGCCACCACCACTACAGATGTAACTGAAGTTGGAGGGAGCTGTGGACTCTGCCCCCAGCCTTGGACTGTCTCTGCTTCTCCTGCTTCTTCCTTGTGTCTTTGGGCACCCCAAAAGGACTCACTGAGCAAGAGGCTGCATTTTTTTTGTGGGGTGCAAAACCATCCAGCGGCCTTTTTCATCCCCACAAACTCACCCCTCCTGCTTACCTCCCTCTACATCTGCAATGCTGGAGATTTTTTTTTTTTTTGGGGGGGGGGGCAGCAGTCCCTGGCCTTGTGAGGTGCGGTGGGGGCACCCCACCACATCAGAGGCAACATTCAATATCCAGTGCTGAATTGTTCAGGGCCCAATGTGTGTACAGCCCCGTAAGGAGCTCGGCTGCTCTGTCCGAAATGGGGAACAGCACTCTCCCAGCAGTCTGCGCTGCCCAGGAAGGGTTCTGCTCTCGCTGGGGCAGGAGCTTGCAGCGTCCAGCTGAGCTCCTACTGCACTGCCGTTGGTAATGCAGTGAAGTGGTGTCCTTCCCGATAAGCCTGATGCTAGCATGTCATTAGGACACGGAACTTCAACTAACAGACTGTAATGATTTCTTCCAGGTCCTGCAGTGTTTGTTCAGGGCCAATTTATTATTTTAATTTGTGGATTATCACTGAGGTAGAGCCATTTTACCAGTGCAACTTCTGGTATCACCCTGGAGAAAAATCACAATCCATGACATTTTTATTGTAATGAACTGATAAAGTCTGTACAAGATTTGAAGAGAAATTAGGCCCACTGTTAATGAGTCCCACTGTCACCAAGGTTGTATATAGTATTCAAGCATTCATACATTTACATGTAAAGCTGACACATCCATAAAACAAAAAGAAACTAAACTAAAATATTCATGTGAGTGGAGCCACAGTACTTCTCAAAGCAATGCTGAATGCATCTTTCTAATGTACAAAGCAGACAAGAGCTTTCACAATGAACTACAGTATTAAGAATGATGCTGATTAACAATAATTAGTGTCTATAGCCAATTTACAGAAAATGATTATTTAATCCTCATAATAACTGTCACTAGGTAAGGGATTAACATTACTTTGTCACACTCCACATATTTAACATTCTTTTTGCCATAAGTCCCTGGAGGAAAACAGTAAGGGTGTTTCTCCATCTGATTAAACACTGCAAAACCCATAAAATCACCTTTCTCATCCAGAGGATTTGAGATGGACAGATTTTGCTCACCTACTCAGACAGGCTGAATAACTCCATCCAGTCTTCCTAGACTAGCAGAAGTCAGTGTAATGGACTGTCTCAGCTCCTCTGACACTGATATCTGCTCTCTCCAGAGAATAGAATAGAATATACATGAATAGACACCATCAGTTGTCTGCCCATGTCTCCTCCTCACCGTCTTTCAAGATATTCTGGAAAGTTGCTCCTTTACCTTATCCTGTCTATGTGGGGAGCATGAAGGGCAAAAATGGTGCACATTTCTTTTGGTCTGGAGCACTTCACATCAGGATTAGCTTGGTCACACATGTAATCAACTGTACACTACCTTGAGTAACTGCCTTTTTTTACAGTGCTTTATGATATTTTTTTTTCCCCATTTCAGAATGTCTCCCAACATACTGTCATGATGGAGAAGTTAGAGATTTTAGATGTGAACAATTGCAAAAGAGAGCAAATAAGACCAGCTTTCTAAAAGTATGCAAACCATGACCTCCCAGCAGCTCCCCCGAGCTCATGGGAGGACACCAGAGCCAGGGCACACATGCAGTCTGTCAAAGCCTCTGGTACTCTGCACCTCCTTCTGCTGAGCCATGATGAACTCATTTTCTCCTTTGCTCTTCTCAAACTGCTTCGAAAATCAGTTTTCAAAATACTGTGCCACACACAACATCCACACACTCCTACTGTTTTCTTTTTGTCTTTCAAACACAGTTTGAGGGATGACAGCCAGAAAGTACATAAATGAAAACTGTGATACAGGAGGAACAGATAGGTACACATGTGTGTTTATATGTATTGTTAACACAAATGTACACAGATATACTTTTTTCTTTCTGTTTATTTAAATAACAACTGATACCTTATAATCTGTAATTCATTTACAGGATTTTTCCATCATAGCTGTTTGTCTGTTTTGATAATGATTTGTTCTACCTGCATATCAAGCAATCTTTGGCTGTTTCCCATGCATTTCAGAGTTGACCTGAATGCGTGACATATCTCTTGGGTTTTTGTGCTGCAACAAAGTGCTGGGTTAGACCTTTGAAAGGTTGGAGGGGTGGCTAGCCAAGTCTTTTATGATTCTATGACTGTTTGGGATGGACAGTAATCACATCATCAATCACACCTGCTGAGTGCAGCCACAGATGCTTAGAAGCAAGGGCAGCCCTTTGTGTCATTTCCAAATACAATTGATTCCCTATCTGAGGATATGATTGAATTATTTTCCAGCTGACCACTAAGGAAGACATTATATTGTGATCTGAATGTTTGGGCACAGTCCTTCAGCTTCATCAGGGGAGGGGGCACCATGACAGTCTCTCTGAAGCCAGCAAGCTGCTGCTTGCAAAGCAGCTGAGCAGGTGAGCTGATGTTGCAAAAGGGAAATCAGCCCAGAGAGGGGGAAAGAAATGCACCACCACAGCTGAGCAGCGACCTGTGGTCCAGGCTGAGCTGTCTCCTGTTTGCAGGCATGAAGGGGCTGGCAGCACAGGGAAACACAGGGAGAGGATTGATGGCTGCCTCCTCCTGCTTTGCTGCTACCCCCATCCCTGCCCTCTAGCACCCATGTCGGTTTGCTCCCTTTCCCCCAGCACAGCCGGCACCTGCCATCTCTGCCTCTGAACAGAGCCATGGCATGGCACTGGCAAAGGAAGTTGCTGTGAGAGCTGTGCAGGACGTGAACAATTTGCCTTATTGCTCAGTTGGTTGCACCCTTACCAAAGGTGCGTGCTGTCATGCCACTGAAATAAGCTGTGGGAAGAGAAGGGGCAGGAGCAGGGTGAGCAGAGGGCACAGAGCAGCATGCACCTGGTGAGGAGGTGGGTCAACAGTCCCCAGATGTTGAGTAAGTGCAGGGATGGATATTGCATAAAGCAAAGCAAGGAAGAGCAAACATGATAGAGCTGTGAGTTTTCTTTGAAGAGCTGGATGTCCGTCTGCCTTACCTGCCCTTGACTCTCATCACGTGGGGGTACCAGGGAAAGAAGTGAAAGTCAGTGGGGTAGCTGCCCTTTGTCCCCTACCCATTTAGTAGGAAGCTGGCCCATGGTTTGCAGAAATTCAGACCAGCGCAGCTTGAGAGGAAGCATGTAGGAAAGACTTTTCCACTGGGTGTGGGACTGAGGGAAGGTACTTTGTATCCCTGCTCTGGCAGGAAAGGGGAAACAAATGGAGCATCACTCCATGAGCATTGGTCTGGAAGCTGAAGCGAGAATTCTGCAAACTGCCCCTTGTCTCTTATTCAGGGCAACAGGGAGAGCCTCAGTGGACTCCACTTGTGACAGAAAGCACCTTTGTTAATCTGGGGCTGAATGTCTGGAGGATAAGGGGCTGGAGGTGACAACCCACGTGTCTGAGGGCAGACATCAGAGGAAAGCAGGTTTTTGGAGCAGTCCACGCAGGCACATAGATTTGTGATTTCTGAGGTGCTCCATCAGTGGCCTGCCTGGTATCCTTCCACAAGCCATGTCACCTCTCTGTGCCTCAGTTTCCCTAGATATAAAATATATTAAACATCCCAAACCAGACACCCCACACCCTTTGCCATGTGGACAATTACAGCACCTGAGAAGGACTGTAAGGCACAAGCACGTCCCTCTTCCTACATCATTTTCTGTGGACTTAGAGCTTCAAAACCTCCCCGAGTTTGCAGTCACCTGTCAGCAGACAGAAGGCTGCATGCAGTGGATGACAGCAGAGACCAAAGATCAGCAGCTTCAGTGAGGCCAAGGGAATGATTTTCTCTCTGCAAGACAGAAGAGTGTGTCAAATGCCTGCTTTGCTTAATGATGTTTTCTTTGGCAATGGTCTAGAGACTAAACATGCAGCCCATTCCTAAGGAGGGCTGTGGCTGATTGCACACACTGCTGTGGTCAGAAGAAATAAATATGAATTTAGATGGAGATGTGCAACACAGAAGCACAGCATTTATGCTTTGGGGGGCTCACAAAAGGACCTTGGAGGTTAGCAAGTCTATTCCCCTGCTGCAAGGCAGAGGTGGCTAAACAAACTGAAAGCATTCCCGACTTGACTGCTCATGTCTAACCTGCTCTCAAAAGACTCCTGCATGCGGGCATCCTCCTATTCTGCATTTAAACCTGCATCCACCTCATGACAGAAAAGGTATGGACACAGGGACAGAGGAAAAAAGTAAAGGCAAAAACTTGGAGTGAAAAATCTGGCCTTTTCTATCCATTTTAGGAGGCTGCATTCTAAGATGGAGCCAAAGATTTATAGGCAAAGCCAAAGTCATTGTGAGTCTTTCCACTGGCACTACCGGGCCCTTAAGAAGACAGTTTCTAGCAGTTACCATAGAACCAAAACTTTTGAGATTGAAATCAATTTTTACAGTGCTGAATATGACAATGACATCAGACATTAATGCCATTTAGAGAAATAATGTGCCTGTGATAGGTTGAGGATTGCAAAATCTGGTCCTGTGCCACTTTCCACAGGACTTCCCGGACCCTTCTGGCTCTGTTGCAGCTTCACCGGTTCCAGAAAACTATGAGTTATGTTGAGCATCTGTAAAGACCACCAGTATCAACCCAGGTCTGTGCTGAGCTGGGCAGAAATAGGCTCAGACACTCCAGCTCCATGCTGAATCTTGTACAAAGGAAAATGCTGACAGTATCAGTAACTTCAGCATATAAAGAAAGTTGTATGTGTGGTTAGCCATTCACACACAGTACCTCTGGTGAAATTCTGCATTGTGGCTCGATTATAATTCACAGGTGCAATTTTACCCAACACTTCTCTACCTCTGCCATTGGTATCACTTAGGGGAGCCCTGGCTCCATGTCCTGTACCTTGGCATAAGTCACATAGATGCATAGTGTCTCCTTCCACTTTTCCATCTGCAGTATGTTTGCATCTGGCATGACCATCAGCTGAAGACCTTTCTCAACAATACATATATGTGCTTATAGTACGTACAATACATGTTATGTGTGTCTTCCCATGTTAAAATGCATATCAGTTGTTCCAGCTGTCACTGCTCCTGTGCTTCGCATGGTATCAGAATATAACATCTGACTGCAAAAACCAGATGAAATTCAGAATTGCTGACTGTGATCAGCAAAGCATGCATGCGCAGGCTTGGCTTTAAAAGTGAGCATGTGCTTAAGAGTTTTATTGACTAAAGATGGACTTTGGCTGTGCAGTTTGCTATAATTTCTGAAATTTGGTGTCTCTGCTGCAGAAATCAGTAAGTCTTAAGAAGCGCTGTACATTCAGAGGCAATTTTGTTAGTAGATCTTACAAACAATGCTGGCTTTATTTTCCCTGCCTCTTCTTAACTAACAGTATGATGCAGAAGCTTCCTAAATAAATAAATAAAAAAAGTTAAATCCAAAATCTTAAAAAATATCTCCCAGTAAAAAAATGCACGTTTGACAACTGAACCTATCTCCAGACAGGGTTTTGAGGCACTGCTGAAGCAACTGTCCACATTGTTCTGTGAATAGATTCACTGAAGTCACTAGAAGGGCACCATACAGTGAAAATAGATGCCCAGAAGATTGTAGGATTCGTCAATCACTGAGCTCCTGAAGTAGATTTCAAGGGAAGGAACCTACAGCAAACTGGGGAAAACTGTCCTGGTGATGCACTCTGTGAATGTGGAAAGAAATCAACAATAACATTGTATTAATGAAAAAAAATATTTAGTATGTCAGCACATCATTAAAGAGGCCTACAGAAATACTGAGGTAGAGAGAAAGTAGGCCCTAAGCAAAGAAAATAGGGCAGTGGGTATCACATAAGGGTTTATGCCTAAATTTAGAATAAAAAAATCTGTCATCTGGGGCTCTTACAAGGTCCCCAGTATTGTAGTATTTCAGCTCATTATCTTAAAGTAAAAAAATGCAATGGACTATTGAACTCAAGCAGTGATTTTGCATCTTACTCTACAGCTTCATAGAATCTAAATACTGGTCTTACTTACATTTCATGAGAAAGGACTGTGTGTAGTAAAGCAATCTGGGAAAGTCCAGTTTGTGCACTTAACTGTGTCTAGATCTGAGGGACAGAGGCAGATGCCATCTATTCAAGTGATGGGGAGGATGCATCTTCTGCCTTCAACAGGAATCTGAAGGCATCTCTGGCATCCTGCTGGAGAAGAAGCAAAGCAGTTTTGTTCCATTTCAGTTTCATCTTGAGTCAGGGAATAATAACACGGTAGCTTGGTATCAATGACTAAATCATGGGACTGGGTTTTTTTGCTGTGTTTGGGAAGCTGTGAGAGGGGTTGATTCTGTCCTTCAGCACTGCACTTACACAGAATGCTTATTACTTGACATGTATTTAGGTATTCATTTGTGCATTTTCAGAAGGAGAAGAGGGGAAAGAAGATCAGAATTGGACCTGCTTCAAAAATTTCTCATCTCCTCTGAGCAAAGTGGAAATAATTTGTTCTCTGTTCTGCAATGGATATGGACATGGGGTGATACGCAAGGTCCCACGCTGCACACTGCATGGTGAGAATAATATAAATGTCAAAAAATTCCAATTTTGTAAAAGAGCATGCTATGGGGATTCTCACAGTATGATTTTGTTTTGAAATGTATCAATGTTGGTTTTTTACTCAACAGCAAATTCATTCTTTAAAAGTACAATATGATAATGAAAAAAAATTTCAGCAAGGAAAGCACGGGCAAAATGTTCTAAATTCTGAAAACTCTATAAAAATGAGTTAGTAATCAATCTGTTCTCTGATAAACCTGTGAATTAAAAATGTGGTCTCCCCTAGCATAAAATACACACATAAGAAAAATACATCTCTGGCCTTCAGGTGGGTAAGGAAGCCTTGTTTCCTTAATGTGAAAATACTACCTGAGCACAGCTGAATTAAACTTTAAGCTCTTGCCAGCTTCATTAGGCGGTCACTAGCGGTGCTTACTGGGCACTGTGAGGAGATGCAGGGATCAGCTGGAGTTCTGAGGAGCCCCTAAGCAGCACCTGGTGGAGCGGTCAATTTTACAGTTTCTTCTCCATTTCCATTTTTCACTCATCCTGCCTCTGTACAGAGAGGCTGCAATGACAAAACAACCCAGCACTGCAGCAGCATGGGTTTATCCTGAACACGACATCTGGGCCTTCACAAGGGACCGATCCTGCGTGGGGCTGTGGACCAACCTAACCTCCTCCAGTTAAGTTGGCTGCAGAAGGAGGAGGGGACTTTTTACCACCTTTTGAGGCCCCGCAGCTCTGTGCCCAGCTCTTCTCTGGAGGTGAGACCTTACCTTCTCACCACCTTTTCTACTGGCAGGACAGACCGATGACCCAAGGAGCAATAAAAAGCGATACTGACAGGCAGGAACCATCTGACTGCTGAAAACCATGGCTCTGGTTACCAACAAAAGCCACTTCCCTGTTGAAAGGCTTGCTCAGCTGCGAGATTTCAAGCCACCACATAATCTTGGGCTTCTCCAAAGCTGTTTCTGCCAAGGCTACAGCAGAGGTGGGCTTTTCATCTGGAGGAGCTGAACCACCGCTGGTGCAAGAACCATCAGGGACCATCCTCTGCCTTTGGGATGGTGGTGACTGAAGTCCACTGCTGGCCACAGGGGCTTTGCTCCCGTAGGTCCTGATGTGAGGGACTAATGGCACAGCACCGTTTCTTCCCAACATCAGATTGCTTAGAGAGAGGTCGTATTGACATTGGTAGTCCTATTGACTTCAGGGAGGCAAGCGTGGGACAAATATCCTCCACTGCACTATCAGGAGGTGCAAACCAAAGCATCCTTCTCATCTGATCTCAGCAAGCACGGGAAAGTGCTGAGTGCTGATTAAACACTTGCAAGAGAATAAAGGTTTTCAACAAAACGGCTTTTTAACAGAGATATTTATTTTCACTGAAACTGTTGACACAGGAAAAGGGAATTATTTTTCACATAAAATATGTCTCTCTGAACATTTTACCAAAAACATTAACAAATGTTTTCTAAACTGTAATTCTTATCAAATAAACCATACGAATGAGCTCAGGCAGATACAGAGATACAAATTAGATCAATACCATTGTACTCACTCCTGCACAGAAGACTAAACGGAGATTTCTTTGTCTCATAGACAGTCATAGCAAGTTCTCCCTCTTCAATAGCAGCACCAAGGAAGGCAGAGGAGGAAAAAAATGAAGGAAGGTGAAGAAAAAACTGCACACATCACAAATGTTGCTCTCAGTAAAAGGCCTAGGTATCATTCTTACTCAGCGTATCTGTCAGTGGGAATGATAGAGTTCATATTACTCAAAAACAAGCTATGTTGACCCAATGGGACCAACAGTGCTACAAAAAATGAGTTGTGGTCCCCAGCAAGAAAAGTAAATGGCTGTTAAGGACATCTGTGAAAACTGAAGGCACTGGGGTCATATGTATGTCAGCATGGCAAGACATGGAGATAATAGGTTTGCAGAAATATAATTGGCCTTCAGAGGTATTAATGCTGCTGCTGCCACTGCCAGAGAGCAGGACTGGTATACACTTTTTAGCAGAATACTTTCCAAAACCACCCCAGGTGCTTTCCACTTGTGATTTTATTTTAGGAAAGCATGAAATAATTTATTTTGTCTTTTTTTTATATATTTCAACTTAAAAAGAAAGGGGCTTTTATGCTTCAAAATGAATGCTTTAATCAATTTTGTTACATGTCTGAAAAAGTTTCTTCTTTTTGCTTTCTTTTTGCTTTGTTTACTTCCATTTTCTTGTCTGTATTTACTGTTTCCAAAAGAAAAAGGGGACCAGAAGAATAAGAAGAGGCTTTTGGAGGAAAATGTTGTTCTCTTCTTCCGTTTCTTTGAAGTGCAAAATGATAGAGAAGTACAAACGGCCTTAGTTTTGAAAAACCAGAACTAAAAATGAAGAAAATAAATTTTGCATTTTTTGAAAAGCTAAAATGGAGCACAAGTGTAATTGAAAATTAAATTAAGCAGACCTTTTTGTCTAGAATATCTGGTAGAAAAAATTAAAATAATTTCAAAAAGGGACTTCTTTTGCAAATATTTTCTTGAGAAACAGCTTTGATTGTCAGCCTGCCAAAAGCAAAGGAGCAAGTTTTGCTTACCAGAACAGTTGGAATCAGAATAAAGTCAATTCTACAGGACAAATACAGTTGATGCAGAAATCATTACTGACACGAAGAATGAAGGACCATTTCTGTAGACTCATGTTTGAAAAAAGAGATCAGATACCGGGTACAGTCCCTCGCTCATGGTTCAGTGACGCTCTTTTTACTACTGCACAGTCTGTCTAAGTACCACTTCTTCTGGATCACCATACCATTAAAAAAGACTGTTCAATGGTAGGATTGCATATTTCCATTTTCTGGCCTTGCCAAAATGAGCTGCTTGTCCACCAGCCCTGGCCATCAAATTTTTGCACGAGGATATTTGCTACAGCTCATCGCCTCGCCACAACTCCTTGTTGATCCCCAGTAGCCCACGGCTGGACTTTGGTGCACTCACGGGAACGATAAGACCTGCAAGGTACAAGGTTATCTCATTTGGGAAACATACCTTTAATTTCACCTTCTGCTGAGCTCTTGTGTCCCACACTGGTTATCAGACACCCAGAACAGATGTATCCAGAAAGGAGCTCTCTTCCTCACAGGTCTAAACTATTCTGGGCTACATTTTTATTTAATATTTTGCTGGCTGCTGAATCACAGCTACCTCACAAGCTGAGCCTCTGTGACTCACAGCAGTAAATGGTCATTCTGAGGCTGTTTCTTGAGTCCCTCTGCAAAAAATCAGAGTAAACTTGAATGAGTTCAAGTTCTGTTAAGGCCAGCAACCCTGATACAAACTGGACAAAGACAAATGCCAAGACTGTTACTTTGCTTATATCCTTTCACTGAGTTAGTAAAAATGACTGCAGGAAAATGACAAAACACTTGGCCTTCCTTCTGTTTCAGTGCTTTTTCTGCAAGCTGTGCTACAGGGAGTCGGGCCATTAACATTTAGATGTGGGCATAGGTCGGTGGCTGTCTTCATGCAGCCTTGCTGCTGGAATGGCACTGCCTCATTACATCTAAATGTCTCCCACTGCTCTTCTGCCTTGCAACACTCCACTCCCCTGTGCTCTAGGGACACTTTTAAATTGTAGCCAAATTTGCTTCCTCTTTCATCTCTGTTATTAGCTTCTAACAGCAAGAATATCAGTCTACAGCAAAAATGTACTGGATTTGCTTCTAGGTTAGGTTTTTCTGTATTAGTGCCTAAACTCTACTAATAATTTTGTGGCCATTTCTCTTTCCCAGACCAATTCCATCACTATCTACTACTGAATCTATATGAAATTTCTCTTATTTTGACTTCTCTTTTATAGCTTTCAGAACTCATAAGAGTTGGTGACAAGTTGCTGCAGTCACTCATTAACCTCGCTCAAAAATGTGTGCCTTATGTCTGCTCTGAATATGCTTACCTTCATTTCCCAGCTGTTGGGTCATACTTTTGAGTGATAGAAATTTCTGTTCTCTGTGCAAGTTGTTGCACGTGGTCATCCACCTATCTTGCCTTCTGCATGAAGTAGATTTACCTCCCCACGTCTTTCACTGACATATCTTCCAAATCTCTTTTTTGCAGCTCTTCTCTGATCTGTAGGACATTTTCTCACATCCTACTTGAACTGTGGCTGCAAGAAGTGGACACAACATTTCAACAGAGAAAGCCAATGTGTGAACAGAGGAAATATGATTTCCCCCCCCCCCCATTCACCAGCCTACTGCCTAAACTTGTCAAGATCAGATGAGTCCCTGTGATCTCAATATTGTCCACATTTAGCTGGTTCTGCTTCCTGACCACACCTTAAACTGCATTACACTGCTAATAAAGTCTCTGCAGTATGAGAAGTTCATATTCCTTATATACAGGTGTGTAGTTTAAGTACTTCAGTTAGGATATTAGCCACATGAAGTCTCATATCTAGTTAGAGGTGACTACCTCACCTGCTCTGGACAGTCTCTTCCTTAGGACAAATTTCTCTTAATTTCAACACTTTACCACTCAACAAAGGAAGAAAAAAAATCCTTTTGAATATTCCAAGTTTTTTTGTTATTGTAATTCACTCTTCCTATAGCTCCCTGTCATATTTTTGTCTGAAAATTGTGGACCTTTTAGAGCAGTTAGCCTACAGTTGGAGAGGCCTGATCAAGTGTTTGAAAGCATGTGGTCAGAGCTGTTCATCAGTTGGGGTTAGACAGACAGAGGGATTAAACAGATTTTTATACCAGTGAGGTCTTTGGCGTCGATCTGCGCACCTCTGTGACACTGTTATACATAATTTAACAGAGCCTGCATCAGGCTTGGTAACCCTGGCTGAGCTAAAGGACATTTGGGTCTCAGACACTTCAGCTAACAGAGAATCTCCCAGGCCAGAAAAAAACATGTTTATCTTCTCAATTTATCTCTGTACAGCATACTCCATGTAATCTTGGTTCCTACGTTAAGGCTATCACTTCTGTTTCAGCTACAGCCTGCCTTTAAGAATCTGCTCACACTCACCACTTGAAGTCTCCCTGTGCAGATGTGCTAACAGACTCATCTTCCTGAATTCATCTCCAGCTAAGCTGTACTTTCACAATTAGTTATGCTCCCTATTAAAATCTGACACATCTTTTGTAGATTTGTGTGCTTCTAGCTTCTGGTTGGTAGGTGATGCTGGGCTTTCATGATCTTGTTTCCTCGCCCATGCAGGAATCAGTGTGCACAAGTGCTAACTGAATGCATGCAGTCTGGTATTTCACAACTCACCAGTGACTATAACAGCTTATAGCCACCAGCTTGATTTTTAGGTTATTTCCTGAGGGGATCTAGTGCAGACACTGCTATTGGCCATGTAGCAAGATTCTGTAAAGTATTGCTAACGTAGGCAACTTCATCACTTTTAAGGCCGCAGGGGAACCTTACAATCATCAAGGCTGTTCCTCCAGGCCAAAGGCCACATGATTTCTTCAACCATGCCTGCCTCCCAAGAGTTCAACTGTTCCGCTGGTCACAGAGAGTAAATAAATGCACTTTGCATAGAGACATTTTCTGGAGACTGGAAGAAAAGAAGTGAAGATCCAAAAACTTCTGTGGCTCCTCCACCTCCACTTTTGCTTTCTGCCATAACAAAGGCGGTTGGGCCAGATGTTTTTGAGCAGTCCAAGCACAAGGTCTTCAGCATCCCTCACCTTCCTTAGCATGGTGATTGATACGTATTTCCTATGTGCCAATACTGGAACTACCTGAGTGTATACACAAGTATATTGCACTTACACACAGCTTGAGCCATGTCTATATGCAGGGAGATGATCTTGGAGTGGGAGTAAGCAATCTTATGTAGGTACTGATGAATAAGCACATATCTGAAGCTGCCAATGATGTTTTGACTGGATATTTCTGGCAGAGGAGTAGCCCAATAGCCCAAACAGGACATTGAATAATAGAAATAAACCCACAGATTTCTCTTCATGCAGGGATGGGCATGCCAGGTGGTGAGATCTGAGAAGCTGCTGTCAGCATCCCATTATAGCCAAGAGTCCTAAAACAAGTGGCAGAAAAAAGCAGCAGAATGGGAGAAAAAAATTCTGCTAGCATTGTACAACAGCAGTTGTATGACTTCAAATTGGTTTCATTTATTGGTTGGCCTTTTAACTAACACAGTTTTGTATGCTTCACTAAGGTAGTGACATTCCATAAAACAGTATTTGAGTGAATATCTTGTAGCTATGGAGCTGATTTTTAAGTTGCTACATGTCAAAATGGATGCTATTAGATGCTTCATAAATGCCAAACAATCTTACTTTAAACAGAATGACAAAACGTCTTTGTCCTTCGAAGTCCAGTGTACTTTATTCCATGTTCTAGTGTGATGGGTTGACCCTGGTTGGATGCCAGGTGCCCACCAAAGCCGCTCTATCACTCCCCCTCCTCAGCTGGACGGGGGGGGGGGGGAGAAAATATAACAAAAGCCTCGTGGGTCAAGATAAGGACAGTTTAATACAGTGATAGCAAAGGTCGCGTGTGCGAAAGCAAAGAAAAAACAAATGATGTTATTCTCTACTTCCCATCAGCAGGCGATGTCTAGCCGCTTCTTGGGAAGCAGGGCTTCAGTACGCGTAGTGGTTGCTCCGGAAGACAAAATGGCCCCCGCCTCCATCTCCCTTTACTTAGCTTTTATATCTGAGCTGACGTCATATGGTATGGAATATCTGTTGGTTAGTTTAGGTCAGCTGTCCTGATTGTGTCCCCTCCCAAGATCTTGCCCTGCCCCAGCCTGCCATTGAGGGGAGGGCAAAAATGTTGGGGAGACAGCCTTGATGCTGTGCCAGCACTGCTCAGCAGTAGCCAAAACATTGGTGTGTTATCAACACCTTTCTAGCTACTGACGCAGAGCACAGTGCTATGAGGGCTGCTATGGGGAATATTAACTCCATCTCAGCCAGACCCAATACGTCTAGGCAAAGAGATTTTCCAATGGTGCAGTCTCAGTAAGTTCACATGGTTAATCAGTAAAATAGTTAGTCCTCATTCCTGTAGGTGAGTAAAAGTAGCATTTATGTTATTACAACAGCACTATGATAGTTCCTTCAAATACAGTATGCAATCTGTAGCACAAGAATTGCAAACACTGCCTGGTTATCTAGGTACCTACAAGTTAAATGTATGTATCCTCATAATTATCCTGTAGGGCTATTGTTCCTCTTGCATGGCCACTGGACCCTGAGGAACAGTAATTTATCCCAACAAATATAAAAAATCTGCAGCAGAGAACTAAATTTGACTCATACTTCTTGGGATAATAAGACCCTCTTTCTACCTTTTGATTTCAATAAAGACTGACTGTGCAGGTGACAAAACAAGGAGAATGGCTTTGACTCTCCAGAAAGGTGAATTTCTTGCCTTTGTTTCAGTTATCACAGATGCAGCTTAGATGTGGATGTGACTACAAGTCTCACCCTGCTTCTTCTTGGGATCTTGCTCCTGAAGGCACTTTTTTTGTCTCTTTCTGTGGTAAAACTTCTGTGGTCTATGCATGTGGGTGAACAATTCCCAGTGGATTATTGTATGCTTGTTTCAAGGCAGGCTTTTCTTGTATCAGCTCTCAGGACTGCCTTTTTTATACTTCAGGTTTATTAGCTATTGCATGGCAAGAAAGTCCATGCACCAAATTAAATATGCACAGGTACATGTATTCAGAAGTGTCATTGGACACTCTCCCCTTGTGTAACAAGACATTAAGGATAGAATTGGTTTTAGCACTGTGTATAAAAAAGCTATGAGTCATTCTATAAGTCATTGGGGGGCAAAAAGAGGAAAATTTTTTGGAAGTGACAGGACCGGAATGTGCATTAAATACAGGACTCTCAGTGAGTATGTATGGGACCAAGGTGCAGTATACCTGCTAGCTTTTCTTCAGCAGGTGAATGCATGAGAATGCACAGCAGTCAGTCAGTCATCGACATCCTACTAGCTTTTATTAGCTTAGGATGTGTTTTCACCAGCCTGCTCTAGTGTGAAAGGTGGCAAGGCTTGCTCTGCAGGCTCCTGCTACCACAGGATGTGAAGAAGTTACCATTGCAGTCCAGAACTAGTACAGGTGTTCAGTTCTTTATGATATGTATCAAACTTTCTACTCATTCCTGGTTATTTGGGTTTTTGCCCCTCCCCCCCCCAAAAAAAAAGAGGGTGCAATTTGGTGGGGCTTCTTATGCTATTGGATGCTAACTGGTGTTTCTGTTTTGTCACTGCTGAGGCAAGGCAGACATCCGAAGTTTTGCCAAAGGACCCCCACAGAGCATGGGGGAGAGAAAGGCCGCAGAAGAGAGTGCTCCCTCAGGAGGCAGCAGAAACACAGTAACGTCCTTTCGGCACAGAGATGAAGGCATGCAGTCTGGGCCTTTCTACCTTTACTGTCCATCTTTCCTATACCATGCTTCCAAACCATTCTGGCCTTGTGCTGTGTGTTGTTTTCTTCAGCTTGCTCAGCTCAGCTCAGCTCATGTCATAGCAATGACCAGAATGGATGAGATCCTCAGCCTTCTTTCGGAAGAGAAAAAGAAATGCCTAACCCAAGATGGTCACGAGGAGAGTGATGGATGTACAAATGATGTTGCTCAGAAAGACTCAAAATCCTGAAGTTTCAGTGTTTGCGGTGTCAATTGCATGGCATGACCATATTTGCAGTGATCTGAAATACTATTCTGAGACATGACATCACTTCAGAATTAGAATTTACATGGGTACATTAGGATCCAAGTAGGTTAAAGCTAGAAAATCATTATTTGAATTGGACTGCTATGTAACTCTCAGGAAATGCAATGAAGTGGAACTGCAGAGTTCATTTTAGTGCAGCTACTCAATGCACTGTATGCATTAGAAATTATTAAAGGTTTACTGAAAAATAGTTCAACCGGGGAAAAGAGCATGTTTATTTTTCCCATGGAGTTGCATTGAATTCAAGGGCAACCTGTGCTAATGCATCTCATTTTCCTACCTGTTTCTGGATCTATATATAATGTAAGCCTGAGGTATTCTGGAAGCATTTTAACATATGGTCTGAATTTCAGACTTGCTGCATAGAAACTAGCATAGGAAGACCATGTAAAAGTTTTGCAATGGCCAAGAGCTGAGTTATCTGTTACAGATATGCTACATGAATAATCCAAGTTTTTCTGTTTCTGAATTGTCTTGTGAACAGCTCCAAGCTGTATTAATTTATTCATTAAGCAGAGATCCATGTGCAGGTTCTGAACCAACTGAAGCCTCTGATCAGTTTGCAGGCCCTGACCATCCTGACCCAGTGCAGTTCCCATTGAAATGAATGAGATGTTTCCATTCACTGCAATGTGTGATGTGTGATTGTTGTCTTGGTGAGGGGATGCCATTGTTTCTGCTCACTGAAATATTCAAAAAATTAATTTGGAAAAGTGACTGAAGAACACTCTTGTCTGTACGTGAATACTCTTATTTACATGCAAATAGAGACGGTTGTCTGCAAAAAAAAAGCCATTCTGAGTCATTAATGTAAACAAAAATCCATTCAAACCAATAACCAAGGATCTCGGGGAAAAAGCAGAAGTGCAGTCAGGGCTACACTGGTGTGGAAGAGCCTTCTGCAAAACACTCCCTGACTATCCCTGCAGCAAGAGCTGCCCCAAAGCCACACAGAAATAAATACAAATTTAAGGTGGAAATATAAATGTCACACAACTCTATACCTCTAAGTTACGTCTGAGAATTACCTTTTGTTCCCTCTGCATCATCTCACTGCACCTGAACCTCGTAGAGCCATTGCCTAACACTTCAGCTTAATGTACGGTTGTTTTTCTTGGTTGGTGAGACAGAGACTTAGAAATTACATGCTGGTAGTTTCCATATGGGAACAAGATCCATTTAAGTACAGGCACCAAATATCTAGAGCTTAATGTCTCACACACTTTCTGAGCTACAGCAGCCCTTTGGGTGGTGCCTCCTATATTTTCATTAGCTCATTTTCACGGCTATTTTCATTCCCTTACTAAACGCTCTGCACCATGCTGGGAAGCAGTGCTGTAACAGGATGATAAACATGTAAGGTACAGGAGGGCTAAGGCAGCAACACAAAGAACAGCTTTCAAGTTCTTGTCCTGCTCTAGCGCCCAGCACTTGCTCTGACTGCAGTCACTGGAGGTAAGTGAGGACAGAATTTGAAGTGGCAGTTTTCAGGTGAGTTTTTTGGAAGCATTTGGCACTGAACATTCCAGCAAATGGCAACGTTCTCATTTTACCACTGACTTCCAGGGATGCACACCTAAGTCTCTACTGAACGCACTTGAAAACCTCTTCTCTAGCTCCCATCATTGTCACTGTGTACCCAAGATCAATAGCAACAGTAGTAAACATGGCAGAAGGACTAAGAAATTCAGAGACACTTGTCGCTTACTTTGAAGCAGTTGTAATTAACATAGAAAGTAAGAGGAAAGTCTCTTGTCTTCAGTTATTACCCACCTGAAGCCTTCAAAGGACAGGGCAAAACCCCAAAGGGATGTAATTGTTTCTGTATTGTGGAGTTCGTCATGTAGGCTTATGGGTGGCTGCAAAACTTGGTTTGAATTTTATGGCTACAAGAAAAGCATCTCAAAACAGTAAGCCATTTCTCTGGTTCCCCTTTTATACACAACTATATGAATGGGAAATGAACCCCCCAAAATACAGTTCTCTTCCAGATCTGTAAAAACAATCTGAAGAAAAGATAGGCCAAGATTTAAGGTAGTGAAATAGCAATGCCAGGTTTTAAATGTATGAAATGCTATTATTTGCAAGGGCGGTAATGTCACTGATTTCTGACAGCGACAGGGAAGGTGCCAGAGCAAATGTCACACAAAGCGATTATGCTCTGCCATTGTCCCAGGGAGGGTGAATCCTGCAGGAAGGCTTTGGATCCCATCCAGATTTCAGTAAGGGTTTTAAGATATGGGAGGTCAGTGAGAAGACTCCACTGTTTCAGCAGAAGCTGTGAAGAATACTACTTCTCACTGCAATGTTACTAGGAAGCCATTCTAGTCCCTACTGTACCACTATGAATAAAAAAAAAAAGTTTGACTGTTATACCATGTATGGTTGAACATACCTATCCCTTGCATTAGAGTTCCTCTCAGAACTTGTTCAAGCCAGAGTTCAAAATTTCCCAGATCTTTCCACCATGAGCTTCTGTTTTCAGCTGTTTAGGGGCAGGACTTGACTGGAGAAGCTGGGAAGGGCACAGGCTCCAAGGTGGCACACACGTACAGGTCAAATAATGCAAAAGGGAACCCACGCTTTGCAGGACCTCAAAATCTGTTGGGGCATCATGCTCATGTTCAGAAAATGTCTCTTCACACCTGTCCTGACTGGGACCAAATTCTGAATCCTCCAAAAGCTGTAAAGATGGAAAATGATGCACTGATGCTATGCACCTAACCCAGACATGAATAAAGGCTGGCCTCTAGAGTGAGAAAGATCAAAGGAGATGAAGAAGCCACGGTAACACAATCACTCTGCAGCTGATAAAGGAACCACAGACAATGCTTGTTTAGGAAAGGTCTCTTCAAGAGCCTCAAAACCTTGCTTTTTGACAGAATCCCAGATACAACCCAAAAGGCCTTTCTGGCATGACATATGTGCTTCCATTTTTCCTTTGAGCAGAAGGAGGAAGGAGGAAGAGAGAGGAAGAGGAAGAGAAAGAGAAAGAGGAGGCAGTAGCTCACTCCTGCTCTTCCTGATTGGCTCCTATTTCTGCTGCTTTTGATCGTGCATTATGATGATGGCTGAGAGACCAGCACTGATATCACACTGACCCGGACTTTGAGAGAGTGATGCCTTCTGTCCAAGGGCAGGGAAAAGGTGTGCTCAGGAGTGATCACATTTCAGGCCATGCTTTGGGTATCCCAGGAACAGTAAATCACTCTTCCTAGAGAGAATGAAAAAAAGGCTTCCTTTCAATTTAATTAATACTGCCAACAATCCACACTTTACAGCTATATCATTAACTTCAAGGGATCTAAGAAGTATGAAGAAGGATTGGCAAAATCATTTCCATCCATGGGTGTCTGGAATATAGAATCACTTTTTAAGCAAAACAGGCCTTCTGTTCCTGATTTGCTTGAAAACATCACTTTTCCCCTGGAACCCATCAACACGCATGCACTTTCAGCTTTGTAAGAAAACCAAGCTCAGAGGACGGCATTTCACTCCATTCCCAGTGAGGTCCTGAGTCTGAGACATCTGGCTGGGAAGCAAAAACAAGCTCCCTTCAAGTAATGCTGGGTGGGAGGGAAATGCATCCAGAAACAGGCTCTGAAGCCCTTTCTGGGCCTTCAGTTGGGAAACTGCTGACAGATGATCAGTGTCAGGAGAGCTGTGCCACTGCCTGGCAGCAGGTAATTGCAGCATCTTCTCTGATCTCCACCTGCCTTGCTTGGAGGACTCACCATGGTGGTCCACGTCCTTGTCTGAATGCAGCCTGAAATACTGAGACTTGTTCTACCTGGGGCTTGCAGCAGAAAAGACCAGAGCATCCTTTCTGCTAATTACTCTTATAACAGCATATTCACTTCCTGAGCTGTCCCATTTCTGGTGGCAGGTCAAGATGTTAATTGCTCTTGACTAAGAGCTTCAGTGTCTGAGCAATCTCTTCTCTTTATTCATCCTCCCAGAGCAGCTGCAATCTGGGGACTGCTCATTCCAGCTGCTGGTATTAAATGCTGCCAGGTCTGAGGCAGCTAGGTCTAATGTGAAAGGTGTATGCATCAGTCTATGATCTTTTCTCAAGGGAGAAATATTTTATGCAAATCTATCAACTTTGACCAAGTTTTTCAGCAAGCACATAAGCTCAATAGGTCTGAAAAGAAAACAGATTTTTTTATTGAATCAGACTGAATAGTGAAATATTCAAAATCTGCCCACCTTCTCTCCAGTTAGAAAAAAAGTTTGAAGGCTCAGGAACTGCTGTGAAAGGGATTTGTCACCTTCAACTCCATGTACCCAACCAGTGCTATGCACACAGCCAGCACAGGATTGAGCAAAGGTTGCTCTGGCACAAGTGCCCCTTTGCAAAGGGACTTCTCTCCAGCAGTGTCTGGAGGAGGTTTTTTTCATTTAATGCAGGGCAACGGAAGTTTGGGGAAAAGCAGCTTTGAAACATTTTCCCGCATAGACAAGAACTGAGTCTGGCAGGCTTCAAGGCACCTGTTAAATGAAACTTCACATTGAAAAGTGTTGCATTTAAACATGCTGACTTAAATCACTATATGCACACATCAGAATTGTCCTATACTTTCTTGTGGAGCATATTTGGTATCAAGTTTGGATTTAATTGGGAGAGGGAATAGACAGTGGCTCTACCAGTGTAATGCCACCTCAGGAGAAAGAATGGAAAGCATTTTTGGCTCCAGAAACTTCAAAAAAGGAAACATTATTTCTTCAGTTAGAAAACTTCTGCTACCTGCTCTTCCATGAGTTTCTAACACTTCAGTTAAAAATACATGTAATTTTAATTTTTTTTCTGAAGTATGAGTTCAATAAAGCCTGAATTCTGATTGACAGTTCTCACCTACATAGAGACAGAAGAAATTTATTCAAATGTTAGAAATAGGAGTCACTTCTTCAATAAAAAATAAAAGTATTTCATGTATGTTTACATATATTTTTATATATATTTGACTAATAATTTCAATGCTAATGACTAAAATAATTTCAATTTTAATATATTTTTAAACATTGAGTATGTGTTTCAAATATACACATCACTGAGATTGCAAATAGCTGCTCAGCAAATTTTAGCTTAGTGAGAAGAGACATGCAGAAGAAAAACCTAGCCACCTCTATCCCGATTTCATTTAAAGAAAAACACAACGTTGGCTGAAATATTTGCCCTTGTTACTCTTGTTCAATGTCGTTTGAAAAGAGTCATTCCTCACAGATGGATATTCTTTTGAAAATTGCTCCTGGGTGACTCCATTGCTTGTTTCATGCTAGGGCCAAACAAAGCCCACTCCCGTGGAGGTAAGAATGGGAGACAGGACACTGTTGTACAGGTTTAACCTATATCACTGCTGACATGAGGCAGAAGCTGATGTGAATATCTTTGCTCATTGCATTAGTTTTAAAAGCTATTACTTATTTTCAGACATGGGAGTTGATATTAAGAATGAAAGTCTGGTCCACAAAGCAGTGGAACTTGAACCCTTCTGAATTTGTCAATTACATCCAAGCAGAATTTTTTCTGCTCAGCATCCAAGAGAAAATCAAGGTATCTGTGCAGTTTCTTTGCCTGTTTTCTTTAGGTTTGAGGTCGGATACCTGTTATGGTATCACTCTTCTTCTCATATTTTAAGAAAGCAGTACCCTTGATAGTGGTGTAAATGCAGTGTTTTGCATTGTTGACCCATCAATCCCTATAGAAACTCCAGGGGCTCAAACAGCTGAAAAGAAAAGAGTAGCGCAGCTGTTGGTGTGTAGGGGATGTAACAGATTGGAGAGGGACATTGAGGAGCTTCCGCCTTGAAAGGTGAAGCTTCTGCGAAAGAAGCCCTCAGTCAAGGATCAGACTCCTGCCAGCAGCAGGATTTTACCATATCTTTATGCCAAAACTTTCAGAATTACTAAATTTCTTTTTTTTCCTAGCAGAATAAGCAAAATGAACAGGAACTTCTGACCCAGCATTTCTTCTGTTGAGTGACGTGGAAGAGGGAAGGAAGATCTACTTTTGTCTTTAACTTGATTTGACAGGTATCACTGTAAAATATGTGAGCCCTAATCAGCTGTAAATTTGCAAATATAACCTTGGGTTTCCAGCACCTCACCATTACATTAGTTTGGAATGAACATGTGCTCCATTGTACAATAGATACAAGAGAAAATTATTTCTAAAATTCCTCCATAAGAATTATGACTAGATAGAAAATCACAGCAATCTGCTTCCCAGCCTGATACACAAGACCAATTTGCTGGTGAGATTGCAAGATACACCATAAACTGAAATGCTAGAATTAGCCTGTGCATTTTTATTTTCCCAGGACAGCAACTGTATTATTTTCTACTATGTCCTAGACTTCTTCCACAGTGTCTCCACTCGGCGTGATCTCTGGAGAACCGTGATATGGCACTTTTGCTCCTGCACACTGGCAGTTCCACCATGTGCAAGATTCAATGGAAGTCATGTCTTCTCTGATTTATTAACTACATTAAAGAGCAGGCCATTACTCAGAACTTGAGAGAAAGACAAGGAATTTCCATGATCTGTATGTGTAGCCCATCCTGAGGAACAATTTGAAAGGACTTTCAGCACTCTGCTTTGAAAGATGCCGAATGTCCAGTGTCCAGACAGTGCTGCAGAAAATGGCAGCAAGACTCCTGTGGGATACTGATGATGAATGGGAATGTTTTCCTCCTCTTGGGTTTTCTCTGATGGTAGACTGCAGGTCAAAACCTCTTTGAATCCAGGTGGTTTTGTTTAACCTGTGAAAGATTCCATGACTCTTTTCCATGGGTGTTTTCCTGTGAAAAGCACTAGAACAACTTAAGACCCTTCATTTTCCATAGACGAGAGTCATCAGTAAGGTACCTTCATCAATAAATTAGTCCCTGGTTTGGGAATCTCTTGACTGCAGAACCTCCCTATTCTGCTGCTTTTGGAATTTTATGATTTGACAGGCTGATTTTAAACCACCAGAACATCATGAGTGATGATCTGGGAATGAGTGATGGTCGCACTGCATTTCAGCAAAGTGAGCTGTGCACAGCTTTAGTTAGCTGGAGGACTTACACCAGCCCTTCTGGCTCAGTAAGAAAAGCAAACACTGCTCCCTTGGGGACAAAATTCAAGGGGAGTCTGGCTTTGCAATGGTTGCCTAAAACCTGCAAACTCTTATTTCCTTCTTCAAACCCAATCAGTTTTGCCTTGCAGTGCTAACAACGGCCATTGCTGGTATGTTTCCTCAGTTCATAGAAAACCTGCCATTGGCAGCATGGTTCAATTGCCTTTCTGCAGGAGGAGCTGTTGTTTGAGAAGCTTACCCATAGCTGAAAAGTTCAGTTCCAGTTTCATCCCTCCCAAGTGCCAGTGAACTCAATTCAGAGCACTAATACTCAATGCATACCACATGAAATGCAGCCTTCATTATGTAGAGAAATACTCATTACTGCAGTCCCATCCTGTCTGCCAAGGAACGGGCACAGCACATAGCCTCCTTGTTTTCTCTGTGCTTGTCATGAATGAGTGGTTTGGACTGCTTAAAGAATCACCATCACAGGTATTAGCAAAAGTGATTTGATAGGAATTTATAAAAAGTGTGACTTCACAAAGTTCAATAGCAAGGTTCTCTCTATTACTTAATACATGGATGAAATGTACAAAGAAAACTCAAGTTAGAATCAAACTAGAATGATTTATACAGAGACTGAAGATGCAAAAGAGTAGGGGAGAAACATACAAAGGAAAATCGAGTTAGAATTGATTTTTCATGATTTGCATAGAGATCAGAGATGTAAAAAGATAGGGGAGACCCTCCTGTTGAGTCACAAAGTTCAGAGAAGACCCCCTGGCTATCTAAACTCCTGATGGAACTTAGGTGTGGATGGGTGTACTCCTAGTCCCAGACTTGGTCAACAGTTTATGTCTAAAGGGATTATGTGTGTAGCAGCAGTCTGAGTTCATTCACAGTTTGAAGTGAATCACAAGATTTAGCAGAACTTGATAATTTTAACATTTACAAAATGATTCAATGGAATTTACTACAAATGCAAGAGTGACTTAATTATAGATTTGAAAGGGCAATATTTACACTAGACTTGCTATCAGATACTCAGGTCAATTCACACATGCATGCACACAGACACTAAAATCTATATATAAACAAAAGTATACCTGTTAAAAATTCCCCTCAAATTCAGTGAAATATTCGCATCAAATGTCTCAACATTTTCTCAACAGGTGAAGGGTTGAGCCTCAAGGGGTGAGGAGTGTCAGCCCAGGTCTGTCATCAGTTTTCAGCAATGGTCCTCCAATTTTTTGCAAACTCAAGAGTTTGTGAGCTCTGAAAGGTGTTCCACTCAGAGGGAGATGCTGGTCGCAGCCTGCTGGGGTCTGGGAGAGCTCAAAGGACCTCGCTTGGGACTGCTGTGTTTATAGATTTGCAAGGTGATTGGCTTTAGTCATCAGCAAATTACTGGAATTCCAGTAACACTAGTACTGTTTCACTTGAGCTATGATCCAGGTAAGGGATTTTCCAAGGCTGTCAGGGGATGACTAATGATTCCTGCTCTTGTTCCCCACCTCAATCAGGCAACAGGAATTTTTGGTATGGTCAGTGCCACTCCCCGCCTTAGCCATGCAAGAGTTCCTAGTGCGGTCAAGGGACGCTTAACCTCCCAACTCATTACACAAAGGCCGAGGCCTAACAGGAATTCCTGAGATCATAGAGCAACCCAGGAGGGGGGGGAATGAACCATCACAGTGCTTAATAGTTCAGTTCGCTTGCTGCCCCCAAATGTGCACTTTCCTCCACCGCTGAGGACATCGTGCTTGCTCTGCTTTGCTCTTGTCCCACTGCTGTCCTTTTAGATCTGTATCTCCACTCTTGTAGATCAAAGAAATCATCTTCTTGCCCTGTGCAGTAAGCCAGGCACAGGCAACTCCACAGCCAAGCAGTATGTCTCCTTCCCCAGAAGACCAGCATGGTAGGACTTGTCCAAGCCAACCACTATTTTCAACATATAGTTCAGTTGCAACTAAAACTCAACCTGCAAATTAAAGCCAAGGAACTTTTAGTGAGGAGGTAATTGATCCCTGGATTCAGGCCATCTCTAGGTCTTCAAGATGTATTTATCCAAGTGTGCAAGCAGTACAAACCATAATTCATTCTCTTGAAATTACAAACACAAACACCAAGGGCTACTGAAGTCCTCAATTTCCATTTCTCTTAAGATTATAAAAAACAGAGCTGCCACCTCTTCCCATGTGGCTGCTACGCTGTCATCCACTTTCACCATGTGGGGGAATGTCACGGCTGCATTGGAGCCCTACTGCACAGCACCTGTGTAGTGGAAATTCAAAGGCAGTCAGAGCCAAGCCATACTGTAAATGTGAAAGACCTGTCAAAAAAAAACCCATGCTGTAAAGTGATGTAACAGAAGCAGCATCACTTTCTCCTTTTCTATGGGATGGAGCCCAACATAAATGAAATAATAAAGTTTTTTTCCTTGGGGGTGCCTCAGTTACCCTCTGGAAAAAAAAAAAAAAGAGAGAAAGAGAAAGAAAAATCCACCCCTGAAAGGAAAATCATCGTGAAGTCTTTCTCTGTCAGAAGCTGATATAATAACATAAGATTTGCCATAGTGGAACTAGAGATAAAGTTTTGATGCAAATCACTGCTCCAGGCTGGGACTCTCTGCAATTGCAGTGGCCAGCTCTAGGTTTTTATGGGAGGCTCATCTCTGACTAAAACAGACTCATTGCAGGTACCTCCTCCAGCTGAATTTCCTGCCTCCTGGCACTGGCTGATCTGATGCCCTTTGAGGGAAAGCTCACACCTCCCAGCTCATTTGACACACTCAGTATTTTGTGGACTGCAGACACTGTCTTCTGACACAGAGGAGGTAGATATCCCTTATATGTGTTGCACACACTTGCATGAATGCAGGTAAAGCAATTCATTCCCCTTTATGCTGAGGGATGCCTCACAACTTACACAAAATAAAGGATGCAGATAAGTACTCATGAAGGACGGTGTTTCTAAGGGAGAAGAGGGTGGCAGTGACTAAAACTACAAGAGGGGACTGAAGTAATTTACAAAATACACCATCCGTAGAGAAAGTTATTTTCTGCCTATTAATTGCAAGAATGTAGAAGGCTCATTACAGGAAAACTGAAGAACAGAAGTGGAAAATTACTTATGGAGTATACCTATCATTTGTCATTGCAGCTGTAGAGGTCTTGGAGCCATCGCTTTTCATCTGTGGTTTCCTAGGGTTTTCCAAACCAGTTCTTAAACATTTCTCCAAAAGGTGTTTCCATAAAACCAAAGCCTATAAATACATTAAATCAAGGTCCTAAAGGATGAATGCCTGATGAAACTGTATTGGGAGATGCTGGAGAAGATCAAGGCAGCACGTGCGCTGCCCAGCTGTCAGCAGCGTGGGTGGTATATAGAAAACCTGTAGAGATAGGCTATCAAAGGTGTCTTTGGTAACAGAGAAATCCTTTTGCTTTGCTCAGTGGTGACAGGATTTTGGTCCCGGTTCAGATCACAGCAGTAAATGCTGGTGATGTCACTCAAGTCATACTGAGTTGAAATTTGATCTAGTTTCTTCCTCATCACTGGTTTAACATTCCCAAAATCTGTTACCATTTTCATATATATCAGCCACAGCCGTTATAAAGAGAAGAACCTTTCTCCAAGGCAGAATTGTTTTAAAAACAGATAAATTAGAAAAGACAAGAGATTATGATGTCCACAAGGAACTTTACTCCTCTGGGTTGGTTTTCTCTGGAAAGTGCTCAAAACCCACAGTGAAAAATGGGACAAAACCAGAAAGTGAGGAAGAAAGAGAAAGAAGGGGGGGGGGGGGGGGGAGGAGAGAGCTCAGAGTTGCAATTGGAAGCACTTTTAGACTTTGCATTGTAAGAACATCCTTAGACCATTCCCCAGTGAAATGAGAAATGGAAAAAAGGGAAATCGCCCCCTTCTTTGTGCTTGGTGAGAATCTGCCAGAAACATACTGACCTTGTTATCCTCTGTCATTTATCTCCTGCTGCTGGAACATCCCTGGCTTCAGTGGATCTTTCCTAGATTTGCACCCACACTGGCAAAGAGATCACAAATACTCTGTCATCTGTTATGATGAATGGCAAGTGTGTAGTCTAGCAGTGGCGGCAGCTGGTTTTGAGGATTCTGGATGCCTCTCCGAGGTTAGTGCAACATCCCCCAGGTTGCCCACCTGAGCATTTTACTTGATGGATGTAATTGCACCTCTGGGAAGCCTTCTGCAGAAAGTCAGTGAGCTACCAAGGTAAAGAAGAAGAGAGGTTTGGTATGGGTACAGATTCCCAGGGATCCCTGCTCACACAGAGTATATCGACAACTCCTAGGGCAAAGCAAGCAATAAAACTGAGGGTAGCTCTGACCTTGACACTGCCCATGCCAGCAGGCTGAGGGCTGTTCATCTCAGTGGTGCAAGTTCGGACCAGCTTTCTCTGCAGGTACACGTGTGCCGTGGGAGTAGAACCACTGGCAGGTGCACCTGGGGATACACCTGAAGGCACATACCAGCTCTGAACAGTGGAAACTCAAGGTTTTGCTTGTCTACGTGCTTTAGAAATGACATTTCTGTGCTGCATGACGTTTTGTCAGTTTTTCCCTTGAAAGCGTGGCTGAAGCCTTTGCCCCACAGCGCCTTTCTGAATTTGCTGAGACAGATAAATCACTCGTCAAATACCGTGAGCCCAGCCCTGAGAGAGCATGTGTCCTCTGTGGTTTTGTCTATGCATTAGCCTCCTTCTTTCTTTTTTCCTTCTCTTCACACGTGTAATTAAAAAGCTCATTTCCTCGGAGACACATCCCAGGAAACATGGTTGGCTGGGGGGTTTATTATTTGGTGTTTTGTTTTGTTTTGTTTTGTTTTGTTTTGTTTTTCAGGGCTAGGAATGTTCTGGGATGGCAGGTCAGAAGAAGGGCAAAACAAAGTAAAGGACCTTCATACAGAGCACTTAAAGAAGCTCACCACGATGGAAAACAGGGGCGTATCCCACGTAACAAGATCAACAGTCATGTGACAGAGGTCCAAAGGGATGTCTTCTGTTTTAAAAGTAGCTACGTCATACTACTCATGTGGGAAGAGCAGGCTGCCCTCACCTGCCCCTTTCAGTGCTGTCGGAACAGGGTACCTAAGTGAACCACAGAAGCCTTTGCTGGTTTCCTCACAAGTACCCCGTACCAGCCCTCCTTGGCTGAGTGTGACACCCCAGGCGTGGCCAGGAGCAGGCCATGGAATAACTCAGGGTCTCAGAGGTTTCCCTCCATCTACTCGGAGGTTGCAAACAGGCATTTGTTTTCTTTTTCACAAATGTTAGTCCCAGTAGCTAAATCCCAGGATTGGCTCCAGGATCTCAAGGATGGGTTTTCCATCGCCGTATCCTGCCACAGGTAACGGTGCTCCACCCAGCCAGGACTGCCCCAGCTGAGGTCCCCAGCACTGGACTTAGTCAGCCCCTTTCTGAGGGAGGCAGGAGAAGTGGGGGCCTCCTGCGCAGCCTGCCAAAACAGTGCTGGCTCTGCAGTGCTAACAAGGGATGCTGGTTTTCAGCCAGCCATGGCGAACGTGCGTTCGCTCACAAAGTTTATCTGTTATTGGAGAGATGCTGTTTTGTTAGGCTACCACTCAGAATACATTTGAGCAGCATCTCAGCCTCCAATTTCAATACACTAGGCAGCAGCAACGAGAGCGTGTGTAACCAACTGTACTGCAAATATAAAATAGAAGTTAATTCTCTGTCGAGTGCTGGGAATGACATAGCCTGTAACATCTCCTTAAGTCAGTGAATGCAACCTGGGGATGCATACCGGTTAAAGATGAGGCTTTACAAATGCTTCTAAAAGCTCAGTGTTTCCCGTTACATGGTTCATTCAAAGCACCTAGCAACTTTTCAGGTCAATGTTGGTAGCCATAGGAGAACAAAAAATCCTCAGGGAGTCATGTGGGAAAATGTAGAAGGAAAAAGCACATCTGTCTTGTTTTAACTTCCAAGCTGGGGTCTGGATTTTCTAATTCCTCTTTTTCTGGGAAGGATGGGGAAAAGCGGAAAGAAAAGTTTCTGCAGAAGCATGTATCTCCTTCAGAGCAGAAGCGTGTGCCCACTTGTGAACACGCCTGTTTATCAGTGTCTAGGTATAAAAATGACAAGAGGCAGGAAAGAAATATGCAGCCGTTGCTTTCTGTCGTCTGTGATCTGCTGTCTGGCTGGGACTGCACTTTGCAGGGTTGGAAAAAGACCAAAGAGGTGCCAAAGGAAAAACCTGTTAAAATGTAAGGTATTTTTATAGACTGGAACTAAACCCAGCATACCTTCCTAGCTTAACTCCAGCCAGATGTACGAACAGACACAAAGTACAGACTGTTTTGATCTTACCTCCTCCTTTTATTTTCCATTCATAAGAAATACCGTGTTTGAATTGGACCACTAGCGCCTGAGGTTACTGTGCAGGGAATTTCACATCAACAATCACAAGGCATGTGCAGGCGGGGGGATGATCCTCACCCACCATCCCGGGTAACGAGGAGAGGGTCCCATCACAACTTCTGCGGTGTGTTTGCCCAGGCTGAAGACCCCGGGATGTGGTAGGGGAGCCACAGGAGAGGACTTTGCGTCCTTGGAGGGATCCTGCTCAGCTGAGCAACAGGGAACATGATAAATTCGTTAAAAGGAGCAACAGCACTTGAAGCTCCTGATGCAGCACTCGGGGCGACAGGGTTGGGGCAGCCTTGGGGCTCCCACGGCGCTCTCTGTGCAGAGCATTGCTGACACTGCCAGCACCCTGGCGAGCCCCGCGGACCCGGCTCAGCACTGCCCCTCTACCAGTTGTAGTGGTTTACCAAGGGTTATATTTACGATAGCGTGTATGTGACAAGAAAAATTGTGATCTATCACGAGAAAGGTGCTTTTCATCGTGAAGGTTATTTGGTGTCCCCAGGGGCACTACCTGCCATGGGTCTTCGTCCCTACGGGTGCGGAGCAGGATATCCCGTTTGCCAGGAGCTGTCCTTGTCCCCCGTGCCGCTGGTGTCCAGCCCCCGAGCATCCCGAGGGGCGATGCGGGTCCCCTGCCGGCGCTGAGCTCCAGGGCCAGGCGCCTTCATGTGCTGTGTTGGACCGACCGTCCTGTCCCTGCAGACCTGGCAGGTCGGGGAGCCCCGTGGCCCCAGGTATCCCGAACTCACGGCTACTCCTAAGTCATTTATTCCGGCTGGAGCTGGGACTGAGAGTCTTCGGGCTGAGCTCTGCGCTCCCGACACCCACCCCTGTCTTGGTCCAAGGGGCTGGTCTGCCAGGGGAGCCTGCAGTAGAGCCATAAAGGCGAATTCTCATACAATATTATCAGTGCAGGTAATAAGGGATTGCATTATTGCAATTTTTCACATTGAAGATTAATGAGGGATCATTTCATGTCAGGAAACAGGAATTTGGAGATGGGTTCTGGTCATTGGTTTTAGTCATTCAATGGTCATTCTTGACTCATTGCAACTAAAAGTTTTTGTAAGAGAGTTGACTTTAATACACTTGCTGCTTAACAATAGTAATCAGAATTTGAAATTGCTGAAGTATCTTGCTCAGACATTTTCAAATGGAATACCTTTTTCCTTCAGAAATGTTGTTACAGGTACCGTGAGGTGGATCTGTAACAAAAACTTGGAACGGCTAACATTGAAGTGAAATGTTCAGAATTAGCTTCCTTGTTTATGCTGGGGTGAGCCTACTTCACCGTAGACTCTTACAAGTCTTTCTTCATGTTTTTCATCTTACAAGTGTTTCTTCATGTTTTAACTTCCGATGGTGATTTTGGATGGGAATACTTTTGGACGCAAAAAAATTGTTCCTGTCAGAAAAGCTCTTCTTAGTCCTACTTCCATCACGTTTATTCTGTTTCTCCTGGCTGTTCTTACTAGTTTCAGCTTTGTTCTTTGAAATAAGGATTACCTCACTGTACATGTCTCAGCTGATGTCGTGACTAATATATCATGCTAAGAAAAAGGAGCTTCCCTTTTGGTACAAGAAACCATCTTCCCGAACTTTTATAGAATTTTTGCACTGTGACAATACTCCAGGCGTCAACTTTTCTTCCAGTATGAGGAATGGAGAACTGCCCAAGGATTACTCCTCTTGGAATTATTCCTCTTGGAATACTCCAAGGATTACTGTCACGTTAGCCATATCTGCAGATAGCGGAGTTTATCTACGGGTTTCCTATGTATAAAAGACTGCATTCAGTGGCTTTGTACAGATGAATTTGGGCAAGCTTGTAATTACCGGTTTCCTCAGCAGTGAGACGTGAGGAAATCCTAACAGCACGGGAGTGAAGGAAGAAATTACTGCGGACCAAAACTCCTTTCCCGGCTATTCCCTCTCAGCGTCAGATCAGTCATGCGACACGCAGTTAAACTCTCACCTAAGACACAGCGCTACAGGGACAAAAAAACCCAACCCAACCCAAACCCCAACAACCTTACTAACTGCCAGTGATTCAACTTTGCCATACATTAAGGACACAGATGTTCTGCCTCACATACTTGATTTTGCCACCCCTTTTCATGGGCTCTACGTGGTACGGTGGAAGAATGTTCTGTCCTTAATAAACGGATCTCTTTTCTGTTTTCGCAGTGGTTTCCCAAGGATGAGGGAAGGGCATGTTCATCGCGCCGTGGGCCTCGTGCTTCCCTCTGCTGTGCAACCGAGAGAAAGGCACGGGCGTGCAGAAACTGTTTCCCGAGATCCTGATCTTCTGAAATGTTAGTGTGGGCCTAGCTGGAGCGTACTGCCCTAGCATCAACACTGTCTATAAGACAAATCTTATGAAAAGATCCATTTTAGATGGATGAGTGTATTGGGTTGGTGTGGCAAGGTTTTGGTAGCAGGGGGGTTACAGGGGTGGCTTCTGTGAGAGGCTGCAGAAGCTTCCCCTATGTCCGATAGAGCCAAGGCCAGCCGGCTCTAAGACGGACCCACCGCTGGCCAAGGCCGAGCCCATCAGCGATAGTGGTAGCACCTCTGGGATAACACATTAAGAAGGGGAAAAACGTTGCAGGGGGCACAGAAACGGCAGCCGGAGAGAGGAGTGAGATCAATTAAGAGAAACCACCCTGCAGACCCCCAGCTCAGTGCAGAAGGAGGGGGAGGAGATGCTCCAGGCACTGGAGCAGAGATTCCCCTGCAGCCCGTGGTGAAGACCCTGGTGAGGCAGGCTGTCCCCCTGCAGCCCAGGGATGTCCACAGGGGAGCAGATCTCCACCTGCAGCCCGGGGAGGACCCCACACCGGAGCAGGGGGAAGCCTGAAGGAGGCTGTGACCCCGTGGGAAGCCCACGCTGGAGCAGGCTCCTGGCAGGACCTGCGGCCCCGTGGCAAGCGGAGCCCACGCTGGAGCAGGTCTTCTGGCAGGACTCGTGACCCTGTGGGGGACCCACGCTGGAGCAATCTGTGTCTGAGGGACTGCAGCCCGTGGAAGGGACGCACGCCTCAGCAGTTTGTGAAGAACTGCAGCCCGTGGGAAGGACCCATGCCAGAGAAATTCGTGAACTGTCTCCCATGCGAAGGACCCCGTGCTGGAGCAGGGGAAGAGTGTGAGGAGTCCTGCCCCTGAAGAAGATGAAGCGGCAGAGACAACGTGTGATGAACTGACCGTAACCCCCATTTCCCGTCCCCCTGCACCGCTGGGCGGGTGTAGATAGAGAATCTGGGAGTGAAGCTGTGCCCGGGAAGGAGGGAGGGGTGCGGGAAGGTGTTTTAAGATTTGGTTTTATTCCTCTTTACCCTAGTCTGGTTGATGACTGGCTATAAATGATGTTAATTTTCCCCAGGTTGAGTCTCTTCTGCCCATGACGGTAATTGGTTGAGTGATCTCTCCCCGTCCTTATCTCGACCCACGAGCCCTTTGTTACATTTTCTCTCCCCTGTCCAGCCGAGGCGGGGGGAGTGATAGAACGGCTTTGGTGGGCACCTGGCCAGGGTTAACCCACCACAGTCTTTTTGGTGAACGTGTTCTCACTCCTCACTTCATACTGACAAAAAAAATTAATTTTGACTTTGTAGAATTAAATAGTGTTCACAGCTAATATTCTTTGGAGTATTTTGCTGTTGCCGGAACTTTTCTGCTTCTCCCACTGCCCTCTTACCCGAAACACAGTGCTTATGAAATGCATAATTTTGCATTTTGTCCTGGAAGAGTCTTCGCTCACTGTTTTTCCAGCAAGCTTTGATGTTTTTCTGGGAAACCAGAGCTGCGGGATGCAGCACGGTGGTTCCCGTTCTTGTTTTTTCCGCTGTGCAGCTGATGGCCACTGAGGCAGCGATGCTTTGGCAAAGGCACCCGCCAGGAGCTGGAGGAGTCTTGGCAAGGACGCCGAGTACGGACACAGTGCCGCTGCCCTGCAGCCTGGAAATGGGGGGGGATTGATGCCGCTGCCTGGTGGTGCCAGTGCTTTCTGAGTTTGTGCCCCTGCTGTGAGTGCTGCTCTAGAGAGGAAATGCTGGTTGTGGCCAAGATGGGAGAAACTGAAGGAGTGTCCTCAGCAGCAGGGTGTTTCGAGATCGCCTGTTTGGTCTGTAATTTTGGGGTGCAAAACAGAGACGTTGAAGCCGGAGCGTCCATCCGGTCCTCAGCTGGCAACGCAGAATCAAGAGAGCTATGGAAGAGGCTCTGACTCTCGGGTCTCGCCTATGCTGAGACCAGTCGCTCCTGCATTCCCGAAAACGCAGCAAGAAGTTGTTTCCCACGCAGTTCAGGGCCCCGCGGGAGGGCGAGGACGGGTTCGTGTGTAGCTAGAGGGTGACGTTAAGAAAGCCTTTCCTCTGTCAGAACCAATCCCTGCCTCTTGGTTTCGGGTCGCCCCTCTCCTAAACCAGAGTGTCTCAGAGACACAGGCAGAAAGCTGACAAAGCACGTCCCGGGGTAAACGCCCGCTCGCCCCGGGAACTGCTGCTCTGCACCGCCGCCCGTGCTGGGACGAGATCTACGGACAGGCACGTTCTGCCTACGGGTCTGTGTTCTCACGCCTCCTGTGCAAGTAGCTGGGCTCCTCTGAGTGCCAAGGCACAGCCCAAGGAGGAAGGAATCCGTGTGCCAAAGCAGCGTTCAGAAGGCTGTTTTCGGGGAGAGAAGCCATCAGGCAAAGGAGCACGCTGCCGTCCTTGCTCGTGCCCTGTAACGGGCAGCTGCTGAAGCCCGCGGTAGGAAGACCAGCTCTCTGCACCCTCTTGTGACAGCTCTCCACAAGTACTCCGGCACAAACCCACAGCCCTCTGCGGCCGGGAACGTGGCTCCGACGCTTGCTCCTCCGAGACACCAGCTCGCCGGACGGGAGCGCTGAAGAAGCGGTGCTGCCAGCGGCTGTTGGACACGAGAGGCCTTTGAAACGGGGGGGCTCGGGGGATTTTTCAGCCTGTTCCTTGGCCGGTCGCTCCCTTCCACACCTGGCTTCTTCACTGCTTCCAAAGACGACCGAAGCTGAGCTCTGCGCGCACGGACACGAACCCCCGGGCACGGGCACAGCCACCGTCAGCGGGACAAACCTCTACCCACCTTGGAGAGGGTCCTGCTTTGTCACACCCTGTGGGGTGCCGAGAGGAGCGCTGGAGGCGGCAAGGTCATAGCTCACCCAACTCCTTTTATTGACAGGAACAGAACGCAAGCTCAGGAGATTTCTTTGCTTTAAATACCAGCCTGCATTTACTTTTTCCTTGTTTGACCCGTTTACTCTTTTCTGTGCTACCTTCAACGTCTGTAGGTAGTCCTTTCCTTCCTTTGATGTTTCTACCTCTTCCTTTCTTGCACTTTGCCCTCCCTGATTGCCAGCTGAGCTATTGTCAGATCTTTTAGGGTCCTTGTTTCGCCCACCTGGTACCAGGCCTGCCAACGCAAAAATAATTTCCATTATTTTGCCCCTAACTGCCTTCTCGTCGGGCCACCTTCAAAGTTTCGGTCTTTCACCTGCAACTGTCTGACAGGAAGGCGGGTAAGGACCGCAGCAAGTGATCTCCTAAGGACTGCAGCGCAACTACGCGCCGCAGGCCAGACCTCTTCTCTCTCAAGCAGAGCTGCTTTGAAAGGGCGGACGAATTCCCATCACGGGAAAGAGAGGTTGACAAGGGGGCGGACTGAACGGACTCGAAAGGGGATAGGAAGCTCAGCCTGCAGAACGAGACACAAGGATCTTCTTCCCCACAAGAATTCTGGCTTCACACTGGCAAGCTGCCCCCGGAGGAGAGCTCTGTCGGCCCCCCCGTCTGTGCACAGCCCTCCTGCCCGCGGTGGGAGTGCTCCAGCCGCAGGCTGGCCCAGCTGGGAGAGGAAGCCCCTGCCGGGCCCCTCAGGCACACCCGGGGTGGGGGACCCCTCCTGGCTGTCCCCACACCGACAGCCCGCAGCGTGGTCCAGGGCTCCGAGGATGCCCCTTCCAGCCGGGCAGAGCTCGGGATGCCCCTCACAGCACTGGGACCGGGCGGGGGCACCGGGGGCTGCCAACAGAGACCGGGGCTGACGCCCAGGTCGGTCCCCGTCAGGCGTGCGACGAAACCAGCTTCCCCTCCTGCCCACTCTGCCCTCGGCATCTGCTGCGCTGCGGCTGCAGCAGGATTTGCTGGGGTTTCGTGGCCCTGGGGCTCCGGGGGCCCACGGCCGTGCCCCCCAGCAGGCTGGTGCCACCCGCGGTGAGGCGTGGGAGGAAAGGGAAGAGGCAGCAGGAGAAGGGGCAGAAAGCAGCACCCAGAGACCCCCAGTGCCAGGGAAACAGGCATTTATTTCCTTTTCCGTGAAGACACCATTGCTGGGGCCCTGCTAGTGCCGCCGGCGAGGCGGCCTCTTGCAGGGCCGGGGAGAGTCCTGGGGGCTGGGCGCCCTCCTCTTTGCGGGGCGCCGGCGCCCCCCGGGCGAGCGGTCCCTGCCCCGGCCGGGAGCGGAGGGACCTGCCGCCGCCTCCTGCCCCGGCTCCTCCTGGGGCTGCTCCTGCTCTGCCCCTGACGGGCTGCTGGAGGAGCTCGGGTGAGGGGTGGGAGTCCCCTCCCGGGAGCCGCTGCAGCTGGGGCTGGCGGAGCTGGAGCTGGCGGAGCTGGAGCTGGCCGCAGGGCTGTTGTCCTCCTCCCCGGCAGCATGGGGGCACAGCAGCCTCCAGGCCTCCTCGCTGCACTGACGCTCAATGATACCCACGATGCCATAGACCACTGATGTTGTATAGTACCCAAGGAGAGGCTCCAGCATCTGGAGCATGACCTCTTCATCCGGGCCGTGGACGCACAGGACGTGCAGGATGCTGCTCTCTGCAGTCCTTGCCTCCCACCACCACGGCCCAAATATTGCCTCCAGCTCCTGGCGCAGCCAGGGCAGCACGGGATCGAGGAGATGCCGTCGTCTTTGGAAAAGATACGCCCAGACCGCAGGCAGGAGGCCACCCACGTCCTCCAGCTCTGCAGCCTCCAGCTCAGCTGGGGACGGTATCCCCTGCGGAGATGATGGAGGGGACGCCACAGGGTGACGGGGGCTGTTTTCGGCCAGGCGGATCGGAGCACTGCCTGCCTGGCTGCTGGCATCTGGCGACTCTTCGGGGTGTGCGGCGACAAACCGCAGATAGTCGTCTTCTCCCAGCGCAGAAAACCTGATGCTCTCTACTGGTCTTCTGCAGAGCGGGCAGTCTGGTTTCACGTCTGTCCAACGCACGATGCAGCCCAGGCAGAACTGGTGGCGACAGGGCATCGCGTAAGAGACGTCGTCTCGAGCATCGCGGCAGATGGGGCAGCTCCACTCCGTCTCCGTGGCCATGTTCGTGCTCCGCAGCAGGCTGGGGAGAGCTGAGGCTGAGGAGCTGCTCCCCCTCACTGGCGCCGGCACTGCCAAAGGGTGTCGCGCGCTGCAAAGTGGAGAGAGGCCATGGTCACTCGCTGTCCCGGGGAGGGGAGGAGAGGGGAGAGGAGCAGAGGGGAGGTAGGAACGCCCAGGCCCCTCGAGAAGGACACCCTCCCGGCTCCCCGAGCCCCGTCGCCCGCCCCACGGCCACCCCGGGGGGACGCTTCCCCGCACAGCTCACCTCCGCTGCTGCAAGCTTGCCCCGCGGTGCCCGGCCGCCTGAACCTGGCAGGGCCGGGGAAACACAGGGGATGGCTCCGGGACGGGCAGCGAGAGCTGCCGACGGCAGCCCCCGAAGCACCACCCGGCACCAGGAGAAGCCTCGCTCGACCCTCCGGACCTCGCAGGCACGCTCGGCAGGAGTCCAGGCACGAGCCCAGGCACGAGCCAGACTGGCCCAGGCTCTGCCGGTGCCCGAAGCTAAGCAGCGAGGGACGTGAGGTCACAGTCCATCGCTCGCTGACGTCACAGCCCACTGCTCGGTAACTGCAGCCTTCACCACTCGGTGATGTCACAGCAGGCCATCTGCCCCCGCAGGCACACGGCATTAGGAGAAAAAACAAAACGGCATGTCTTGTTTTCATCTTCTACATTTCCGTGTCGCTCTCGCTTGGTCACCTGCAACACGCGCCCCTGACTGTGTGTCTCGCCCCCACTCCTGACGCCTTGCAGAGGTGTCCTGCGAGGGGGAGCATGTTGGGACCAGCTGGCGTGGACTGCCCGCGGCTGGGTGACGCCTGCCCCAGCTGGCTGCCTTTCCCTGTGCACTGCCGGGATTTTCAGGGAGGACCGGGGTGGTGAGTGGCCAGCGCTGGGCCAGAGATGCCTCCTGCCGATGGCAAGGGAGAAGCCTGAAGGGGCATTTTCCTCCAGCCCCATCCGCTCCCGCTGGCACTCGCCCACAGTGCCGGGTCCCTCTGCGCTTACCAAGTTTGCCATGCTTCTGGTAGCTGATGCTCCTAGCCAGCTGTTGAATTGGTGGTCCTCAAAATCACCAGCAATGGAGCCTGATCCTACATACGCAGGAAGGAGTTGTAGTTGCTGTCTCTCCAGAGTACGATAGAAGGGCTGCAGGCACCCTGCTCACGACTCCGTGGAGCTCAGGATCAATCGCCACGTGGGCCATGCTTTCATATCATCCGTTCCTGCCTCTAGCTTTTATATAATCATTTACAGTCCTGAGTCCAAGCACTTTTTCTTTATTTCAGAAGAGCATTAGCTGTTAAAGTTTGACTACATGAGAGTGAAGGGCACTGTGTAAGTCAGTGTGAGAGACTGAAAGAATTAATGTCTCAAACATTGTGGTGGGGCAAGTTCTGCTTAAAGACAAACCCTGCACAGCAAGGAACCAAGGTGAAAAGCCCATCAGCTCAGACATCAGCAACAGGAGGGGGAAGGCGTGCTGGAGGGTGCGCAGCTCCCTGTTCTGATAAGCTGTTCTGATACAAAGATCAAACAATGGCAGTGTCTGCAGGGAAGGAGAAGTTACTCCACAAATGACCCCCAAGCCCAAAGGCTCACAAACTGCTCATTAGCCTGATGAGTTCGGGTGCCCACCCGAAGGAGGGACAAGGGTGATAAAAGGACAAAAACTGAAGCCCTGGAAGTGCGCAAGCCCACCGGGACTGGACCCCTCGGCTGACTGGACCAACGCTGGACCCAGGACCGGTGAAATCTTTCTCTCTTCCTTTCTCTCTCTCTTTCTTCTTCTCTCTTTCCTTTTCCACAATCCCTACACCCCATCTGTTTCAAGATATAAACCATTGACCAAGTCTGTGACTAAGAGTGGATCCAGCCTCCCCTAGACTCTTCTCTGAGGAGGAGTCTGGAAATCAAGGGGGGCTGCTCTGAACCTCGTGACTCAATGGGAGGGATCTCCTTCTTCCCTGAATTGATGTATATGGTTACAAGATTTACAGAAGTAGTCTTATGCCAATTCCTGTTGTGAGAAACCCTGTCATCTACTACCACGCCTCCCCAGTTCCATTTGCTTCTGTCATAAATAAAATCTTTAACGGATGGTTTGGTGTCGTTTCATGTTCATTTAGCCCGAGGGAATTTCGAATTAAACATGACTCCCTGGTCTGTCCAGTCTGGGTCTTGATAGTCGGCCACGTGGGTCTGCCCATTGAAATCTCGTGAGGTGACAGCCCATATTTTCTGTTCCCAATGCTTCTTGTCTACATCAATGGGAGATGCAAACACATCCTGACATTTCAGGCCAGCCTCCGCACAAATTTTTTGCCAGTTTGGTTTTAAAGTCAGAGTTTTTCTTCGCTACAGCCCCACTGGATTGGGGTCTATGGGCACAAGGACACTTTGGTTCTTTTTGTAGGGCTGCACAATTTCTCTGCACTGCTTGCCCAGCAAAATGGGTCCCCTTGTTGCTATCTAGTGGTAGGGGAATACTAAACCCAGGAATGAGTTCTCTCTGCAATTTGTTTTTGCGACAGTTGCTTCATCTGCATGTTTACAAGGACAGGCCTCCATCCTGAGAACATATCTAAAATGATAAGGACATACTCAAAATCACAGCACCTGGGCCTCTGAATAAAGTAAACCTGCAAACTTACAAATGGTCCCTACAGTGTCGGGTGTGCAGCTATACTTGTCTTCTCCTTCTGCCTTACATTGTTTTGTTGTTGAAAAGTTGTGCTAACCATATGAAGACTGAGGAATTTGAAGGGCACTATGCTAGCAAGCTTCAGTCATTTACACCTTCATTTCTGACCAAACGAAACCCCCTTCCTGATCGTTCAAGCTACAGAACTCTTTGAGTAACCGTGTTGAGTGTTTAAAAAGAGAAAGAAATCGTCATTAACGTTCTTTAACTTCCCTTTTCCAGTATTAGCTATATCTTCAGATCCACCAACATTTTAATGGTGTAGTCATTAGCCCAGTGACTTCATTAAAGCCTTCTATTGCTCTCATCCCATTCCAAAATAATGTTGAGAACGGACAGATAACAGAAAAGGAGGCATGCAAGCAAAATTTGGGGCAAACCCATCAAAAATGTGGAGCAAACCTATCCTGTCATGGAGCTGCAATCATCCCCCCCCATGCTGGTGTGGGCCACTGGCTGGGCCACCTGAGCAAGGGCAGGTCTATCTGTTCTTCTTCTCACTATAGGAAGCGAGAAGTTTGCAGGGAGCTGTAAAGCACTCCAGCCAGGCTCACAGCAGGGCATCGTCTGCCTCTTTGGGTTGCTGTAGTACTATCAGGGGGAAGTGATCAAGGGAACTGCAGCTTGAAACCAGGGTGGGAGAGAAGGGGAGGGGTGGGTTCAGCAATAGGAGAGTTTCCCTACCTCTCCTTTACCATCTTCTTAGGAATATCTCCTAGGGATAAATCCCTGGGCACATCACAGGAGTTTGAACAGCCCCACCTTCTTCAGCCTTAAATACCTAATCTCAATCACTGCTGGCTGAGCAGGTACTTTTAAGTGGTATTCAGTACAAACTGGAACTTCTAAAGCAAAGTTCCTGCTGCTTTGGTGAGTGAGCCCGGTGTCTCTGGTTCTCCATCAATGGGAGTGTTGGTCTGAACACTGCCTCAGCTCTTTGCTTGCACTGGCCCCCTTCAGTGCCAAGAACGGCACCGAAACTGTGACCTGGCCCGTCCCTGTGCCTGGATTGCTGTCATTCCTAAGGGCAGGATCTTCTAAGGATCCCTAGAAGGCTTCTGGATCCTTAGGGAAGGAAAAGGTTAAAAAACCCCAGTCATCTGTCTCCCCAGATCAGAGACCTATCTGAGCATCCTTGGAGACAAGGATCTCTCGTGCCACTCGCAGCCAGACTGGCTGACCCTGGGTTCTCCTGCCCAGCCACCTCCTGTTTACAAGCAGGATGGGATGTGTTTGTCTAAGGAGATTTGCATTTCCCCTAGGTACATTATTTACAGAGCCCTGTAATACTTGGTTCTACTACTTGTCTCTGTCAGGTTTAAGTCTCTGTAAGATGAGGCAACTCCTTTGCAGCTGTGCATTTCCCTTTCCTACCTGAATCTTCAGTTCTTCACAAATTTGGAAATTCTAACTGTAGAGAGCTTAGACTCATAGACTCACAGAATCATGTAGGTTGGAAAAGACCTTTAAGGCTATCAAGTCCAACTGTAAACCTAACGCTGCCAAGTCCACCACTAAACCATGTCCCTAAGTGCCATAGCCAAAAGTCCTACACCCACTGCAGTCAGCAGAAGAGGAAAGACTTGTGGGGGTCCTGGAAGTCCATAGCACTCTGCAGCGTTGGGCCTGGGATATCTCTTTCCTTTCCATAACATTTTCTCATGACCTTGTGTGCATGCAGGACTGCTATAAAATAGGATGGCTTCTGAGCACTTGGCTGGAAGCAGTGATTTTACTGATGCAATTGCTTGGGCAAGAGTGCGCAGAAAGAAGAATATTGAATGCCCTGCATTAAAGAAATAGGATGAGTGGCACATGTCTGCAAGTGTAAATCAATACGATTCATGAACGCCAAGACACAGTGCCGCCTACCTTCAGCTTACCTCTGTAGGACCGAACTTTCTTGCTATCTGTCCCAACGCTAGTGCATGATAAAGGAATCGAGTTAATGACAGAGGCTAAATAGAAATACTGAAGCTGTGAAAGTCATACAGGCAATGTTTCGCTCGGGTGAAGATGACAGATTCAGAGCAGGGAGCGTTAATAAACGCATTGGTAACACACCTTGTTTGCTAATGCATAATGAAAAGCAATGCCCACAGGTGGCAGGAGCCAGGTTCTGAGTTGGAAGGTATTCAGAAATGCTGACGTCGGGATGTCTTGGCTCTAACGCGAGAATTTCAACAGCCTGAAATCACTGCAAGAACTGTATTTCTTCCTGTCATTTCCATTTACTGACAAACAAAACACTGAATTGTAGGAAGGAGAGTCTTGCTTGGTGAATACAACTGCCACTTGGCACTCTCACTGACTCAGGATATTTAGACAGAGAAAGCCCAGAAGAGCTTTCTTCTTTTTTCACTTCGTCAGGAGTGGGGGCGAGACACACAGTCAGGGGCACGTGTTGCAGGTGACCAAGCGATAGCGACACAGAAATGTAGAAGATGAAAACAAGACATGCCGTTTTGTTTTTTCTCCTAATGCCGTGTGCCTGCGGGGGCAGATGGCCTGCTGTGACATCACCGAGTGGTGAAGGCTGCAGTTACCGAGCAGTGGGCTGTGACGTCAGCGAGCGATGGACTGTGACCTCACGTCCCTCGCTGCTTAGCTTCGGGCACCGGCAGAGCCTGGGCCAGTCTGGCTCGTGCCTGGGCTCGTGCCTGGACTCCTGCCGAGCGTGCCTGCGAGGTCCGGAGGGTCGAGCGAGGCTTCTCCTGGTGCCGGGTGGTGCTTCGGGGGCTGCCGTCGGCAGCTCTCGCTGCCCGTCCCGGAGCCATCCCCTGTGTTTCCCCGGCCCTGCCAGGTTCAGGCGGCCGGGCACCGCGGGGCAAGCTTGCAGCAGCGGAGGTGAGCTGTGCGGGGAAGCGTCCCCCCGGGGTGGCCGTGGGGTGGGCGACGGGGCTCGGGGAGCCGGGAGGGTGTCCTTCTCGAGGGGCCTGGGCGTTCCTACCTCCCCTCTGCTCCTCTCCCCTCTCCTCCCCTCCCCGGGACAGCGAGTGACCATGGCCTCTCTCCACTTTGCAGCGCGCGACACCCTTTGGCAGTGCCGGCGCCAGTGAGGGGGAGCAGCTCCTCAGCCTCAGCTCTCCCCAGCCTGCTGCGGAGCACGAACATGGCCACGGAGACGGAGTGGAGCTGCCCCATCTGCCGCGATGCTCGAGACGACGTCTCTTACGCGATGCCCTGTCGCCACCAGTTCTGCCTGGGCTGCATCGTGCGTTGGACAGACGTGAAACCAGACTGCCCGCTCTGCAGAAGACCAGTAGAGAGCATCAGGTTTTCTGCGCTGGGAGAAGACGACTATCTGCGGTTTGTCGCCGCACACCCCGAAGAGTCGCCAGATGCCAGCAGCCAGGCAGGCAGTGCTCCGATCCGCCTGGCCGAAAACAGCCCCCGTCACCCTGTGGCGTCCCCTCCATCATCTCCGCAGGGGATACCGTCCCCAGCTGAGCTGGAGGCTGCAGAGCTGGAGGACGTGGGTGGCCTCCTGCCTGCGGTCTGGGCGTATCTTTTCCAAAGACGACGGCATCTCCTCGATCCCGTGCTGCCCTGGCTGCGCCAGGAGCTGGAGGCAATATTTGGGCCGTGGTGGTGGGAGGCAAGGACTGCAGAGAGCAGCATCCTGCACGTCCTGTGCGTCCACGGCCCGGATGAAGAGGTCATGCTCCAGATGCTGGAGCCTCTCCTTGGGTACTATACAACATCAGTGGTCTATGGCATCGTGGGTATCATTGAGCGTCAGTGCAGCGAGGAGGCCTGGAGGCTGCTGTGCCCCCATGCTGCCGGGGAGGAGGACAACAGCCCTGCGGCCAGCTCCAGCTCCGCCAGCTCCAGCTCCGCCAGCCCCAGCTGCAGCGGCTCCCGGGAGGGGACTCCCACCCCTCACCCGAGCTCCTCCAGCAGCCCCTCAGGGGCAGAGCAGGAGCAGCCCCAGGAGGAGCCGGGGCAGGAGGCGGCGGCAGGTCCCTCCGCTCCCGGCCGGGGCAGGGACCGCTCGCCCGGGGGGCGCCGGCGCCCCGCAAAGAGGAGGGCCCCCAGCCCCCAGGACTCTCCCCGGCCCTGCAAGAGGCCGCCTCGCCGGCGGCACTAGCAGGGCCCCAGCAATGGTGTCTTCACGGAAAAGGAAATAAATGCCTGTTTCCCTGGCACTGGGGGTCTCTGGGTGCTGCTTTCTGCCCCTTCTCCTGCTGCCTCTTCCCTTTCCTCCCACGCCTCACCGCGGGTGGCACCAGCCTGCTGGGGGGCACGGCCGTGGGCCCCCGGAGCCCCAGGGCCACGAAACCCCAGCAAATCCTGCTGCAGCCGCAGCGCAGCAGATGCCGAGGGCAGAGTGGGCAGGAGGGGAAGCTGGTTTCGTCGCACGCCTGACGGGGACCGACCTGGGCGTCAGCCCCGGTCTCTGTTGGCAGCCCCCGGTGCCCCCGCCCGGTCCCAGTGCTGTGAGGGGCATCCCGAGCTCTGCCCGGCTGGAAGGGGCATCCTCGGAGCCCTGGACCACGCTGCGGGCTGTCGGTGTGGGGACAGCCAGGAGGGGTCCCCCACCCCGGGTGTGCCTGAGGGGCCCGGCAGGGGCTTCCTCTCCCAGCTGGGCCAGCCTGCGGCTGGAGCACTCCCACCGCGGGCAGGAGGGCTGTGCACAGACGGGGGGGCCGACAGAGCTCTCCTCCGGGGGCAGCTTGCCAGTGTGAAGCCAGAATTCTTGTGGGGAAGAAGATCCTTGTGTCTCGTTCTGCAGGCTGAGCTTCCTATCCCCTTTCGAGTCCGTTCAGTCCGCCCCCTTGTCAACCTCTCTTTCCCGTGATGGGAATTCGTCCGCCCTTTCAAAGCAGCTCTGCTTGAGAGAGAAGAGGTCTGGCCTGCGGCGCGTAGTTGCGCTGCAGTCCTTAGGAGATCACTTGCTGCGGTCCTTACCCGCCTTCCTGTCAGACAGTTGCAGGTGAAAGACCGAAACTTTGAAGGTGGCCCGACGAGAAGGCAGTTAGGGGCAAAATAATGGAAATTATTTTTGCGTTGGCAGGCCTGGTACCAGGTGGGCGAAACAAGGACCCTAAAAGATCTGACAATAGCTCAGCTGGCAATCAGGGAGGGCAAAGTGCAAGAAAGGAAGAGGTAGAAACATCAAAGGAAGGAAAGGACTACCTACAGACGTTGAAGGTAGCACAGAAAAGAGTAAACGGGTCAAACAAGGAAAAAGTAAATGCAGGCTGGTATTTAAAGCAAAGAAATCTCCTGAGCTTGCGTTCTGTTCCTGTCAATAAAAGGAGTTGGGTGAGCTATGACCTTGCCGCCTCCAGCGCTCCTCTCGGCACCCCACAGGGTGTGACAAAGCAGGACCCTCTCCAAGGTGGGTAGAGGTTTGTCCCGCTGACGGTGGCTGTGCCCGTGCCCGGGGGTTCGTGTCCGTGCGCGCAGAGCTCAGCTTCGGTCGTCTTTGGAAGCAGTGAAGAAGCCAGGTGTGGAAGGGAGCGACCGGCCAAGGAACAGGCTGAAAAATCCCCCGAGCCCCCCCGTTTCAAAGGCCTCTCGTGTCCAACAGCCGCTGGCAGCACCGCTTCTTCAGCGCTCCCGTCCGGCGAGCTGGTGTCTCGGAGGAGCAAGCGTCGGAGCCACGTTCCCGGCCGCAGAGGGCTGTGGGTTTGTGCCGGAGTACTTGTGGAGAGCTGTCACAAGAGGGTGCAGAGAGCTGGTCTTCCTACCGCGGGCTTCAGCAGCTGCCCGTTACAGGGCACGAGCAAGGACGGCAGCGTGCTCCTTTGCCTGATGGCTTCTCTCCCCGAAAACAGCCTTCTGAACGCTGCTTTGGCACACGGATTCCTTCCTCCTTGGGCTGTGCCTTGGCACTCAGAGGAGCCCAGCTACTTGCACAGGAGGCGTGAGAACACAGACCCGTAGGCAGAACGTGCCTGTCCGTAGATCTCGTCCCAGCACGGGCGGCGGTGCAGAGCAGCAGTTCCCGGGGCGAGCGGGCGTTTACCCCGGGACGTGCTTTGTCAGCTTTCTGCCTGTGTCTCTGAGACACTCTGGTTTAGGAGAGGGGCGACCCGAAACCAAGAGGCAGGGATTGGTTCTGACAGAGGAAAGGCTTTCTTAACGTCACCCTCTAGCTACACACGAACCCGTCCTCGCCCTCCCGCGGGGCCCTGAACTGCGTGGGAAACAACTTCTTGCTGCGTTTTCGGGAATGCAGGAGCGACTGGTCTCAGCATAGGCGAGACCCGAGAGTCAGAGCCTCTTCCATAGCTCTCTTGATTCTGCGTTGCCAGCTGAGGACCGGATGGACGCTCCGGCTTCAACGTCTCTGTTTTGCACCCCAAAATTACAGACCAAACAGGCGATCTCGAAACACCCTGCTGCTGAGGACACTCCTTCAGTTTCTCCCATCTTGGCCACAACCAGCATTTCCTCTCTAGAGCAGCACTCACAGCAGGGGCACAAACTCAGAAAGCACTGGCACCACCAGGCAGCGGCATCAATCCCCCCCCATTTCCAGGCTGCAGGGCAGCGGCACTGTGTCCGTACTCGGCGTCCTTGCCAAGACTCCTCCAGCTCCTGGCGGGTGCCTTTGCCAAAGCATCGCTGCCTCAGTGGCCATCAGCTGCACAGCGGAAAAAACAAGAACGGGAACCACCGTGCTGCATCCCGCAGCTCTGGTTTCCCAGAAAAACATCAAAGCTTGCTGGAAAAACAGTGAGCGAAGACTCTTCCAGGACAAAATGCAAAATTATGCATTTCATAAGCACTGTGTTTCGGGTAAGAGGGCAGTGGGAGAAGCAGAAAAGTTCCGGCAACAGCAAAATACTCCAAAGAATATTAGCTGTGAACACTATTTAATTCTACAAAGTCAAAATTAATTTTTTTTGTCAGTATGAAGTGAGGAGTGAGAACACGTTCACCAAAAAGACTGTGGTGGGTTAACCCTGGCCAGGTGCCCACCAAAGCCGTTCTATCACTCCCCCCGCCTCGGCTGGACAGGGGAGAGAAAATGTAACAAAGGGCTCGTGGGTCGAGATAAGGACGGGGAGAGATCACTCAACCAATTACCGTCATGGGCAGAAGAGACTCAACCTGGGGAAAATTAACATCATTTATAGCCAGTCATCAACCAGACTAGGGTAAAGAGGAATAAAACCAAATCTTAAAACACCTTCCCGCACCCCTCCCTCCTTCCCGGGCACAGCTTCACTCCCAGATTCTCTATCTACACCCGCCCAGCGGTGCAGGGGGACGGGAAATGGGGGTTACGGTCAGTTCATCACACGTTGTCTCTGCCGCTTCATCTTCTTCAGGGGCAGGACTCCTCACACTCTTCCCCTGCTCCAGCACGGGGTCCTTCGCATGGGAGACAGTTCACGAATTTCTCTGGCATGGGTCCTTCCCACGGGCTGCAGTTCTTCACAAACTGCTGAGGCGTGCGTCCCTTCCACGGGCTGCAGTCCCTCAGACACAGATTGCTCCAGCGTGGGTCCCCCACAGGGTCACGAGTCCTGCCAGAAGACCTGCTCCAGCGTGGGCTCCGCTTGCCACGGGGCCGCAGGTCCTGCCAGGAGCCTGCTCCAGCGTGGGCTTCCCACGGGGTCACAGCCTCCTTCAGGCTTCCCCCTGCTCCGGTGTGGGGTCCTCCCCGGGCTGCAGGTGGAGATCTGCTCCCCTGTGGACATCCCTGGGCTGCAGGGGGACAGCCTGCCTCACCAGGGTCTTCACCACGGGCTGCAGGGGAATCTCTGCTCCAGTGCCTGGAGCATCTCCTCCCCCTCCTTCTGCACTGAGCTGGGGGTCTGCAGGGTGGTTTCTCTTAATTGATCTCACTCCTCTCTCCGGCTGCCGTTTCTGTGCCCCCTGCAACGTTTTTCCCCTTCTTAATGTGTTATCCCAGAGGTGCTACCACTATCGCTGATGGGCTCGGCCTTGGCCAGCGGTGGGTCCGTCTTAGAGCCGGCTGGCCTTGGCTCTATCGGACATAGGGGAAGCTTCTGCAGCCTCTCACAGAAGCCACCCCTGTAACCCCCCTGCTACCAAAACCTTGCCACACCAACCCAATACACTCATCCATCTAAAATGGATCTTTTCATAAGATTTGTCTTATAGACAGTGTTGATGCTAGGGCAGTACGCTCCAGCTAGGCCCACACTAACATTTCAGAAGATCAGGATCTCGGGAAACAGTTTCTGCACGCCCGTGCCTTTCTCTTGGTTGCACAGCAGAGGGAAGCACGAGGCCCACGGCGCGATGAACATGCCCTTCCCTCATCCTTGGGAAACCACTGCGAAAACAGAAAAGAGATCCGTTTATTAAGGACAGAACATTCTTCCACCGTACCATGTAGAGCCCATGAAAAGGGGTGGCAAAATCAAGTATGTGAGGCAGAACATCTGTGTCCTTAATGTATGGCAAAGTTGAATCACTGGCAGTTAGTAAGGTTGTTGGGGTTTGGGTTGGGTTGGGTTTTTTTGTCCCTGTAGCGCTGTGTCTTAGGTGAGAGTTTAACTGCGTGTCGCATGACTGATCTGACGCTGAGAGGGAATAGCCGGGAAAGGAGTTTTGGTCCGCAGTAATTTCTTCCTTCACTCCCGTGCTGTTAGGATTTCCTCACGTCTCACTGCTGAGGAAACCGGTAATTACAAGCTTGCCCAAATTCATCTGTACAAGCCACTGAATGCAGTCTTTTATACATAGGAAACCCGTAGATAAACTCCGCTATCTGCAGATATGGCTAACGTGACAGTAATCCTTGGAGTATTCCAAGAGGAATAATTCCAAGAGGAGTAATCCTTGGGCAGTTCTCCATTCCTCATACTGGAAGAAAAGTTGACGCCTGGAGTATTGTCACAGTGCAAAAATTCTATAAAAGTTCGGGAAGATGGTTTCTTGTACCAAAAGGGAAGCTCCTTTTTCTTAGCATGATATATTAGTCACGACATCAGCTGAGACATGTACAGTGAGGTAATCCTTATTTCAAAGAACAAAGCTGAAACTAGTAAGAACAGCCAGGAGAAACAGAATAAACGTGATGGAAGTAGGACTAAGAAGAGCTTTTCTGACAGGAACAATTTTTTTGCGTCCAAAAGTATTCCCATCCAAAATCACCATCGGAAGTTAAAACATGAAGAAACACTTGTAAGATGAAAAACATGAAGAAAGACTTGTAAGAGTCTACGGTGAAGTAGGCTCACCCCAGCATAAACAAGGAAGCTAATTCTGAATATTTCACTTCAATGTTAGCCGTTCCAAGTTTTTGTTACAGATCCACCTCACGGTACCTGTAACAACATTTCTGAAGGAAAAAGGTATTCCATTTGAAAATGTCTGAGCAAGATACTTCAGCAATTTCAAATTCTGATTACTATTGTTAAGCAGCAAGTGTATTAAAGTCAACTCTCTTACAAAAACTTTTAGTTGCAATGAGTCAAGAATGACCATTGAATGACTAAAACCAATGACCAGAACCCATCTCCAAATTCCTGTTTCCTGACATGAAATGATCCCGTGCATGATATATTAGTCACGACATCAGCTGAGACATATACAGTGAGGTAATCCTTATTTCAAAGAACAAAGTTGAAACTAGCAAGACCAGTCAGGAGAAATAGAACAAACATGATGGGAGTAGGACAAAAATGAGATGGCAGTGTGCCCAGGTGGCCAAGAAAGCCAATGGCTCCCTGGCTTGCATCAGCAATAGTGTGGCCAACAGAACTGGGAAAGTGATTGTTCCCCTGTACTCAGCACTGGTGAGGCCGCACCTTGAATCCTGTGTTCGATTTTGGGCCCCTCACCACAAGAAAGACATTGAGGTGCTGGAGCGTGTCCAGAGAAGGGCAACCAAGCTGGTGAAGGGTCTAGAGCACAAGTCTTATGAGGAGCGGCTGAGGGAACTGGGGTTGTTTAGTCTGGAGAAAAGGAGGCTGAGGGGAGACCTTATCGCTCTCTACAACTACATGAAAGGAGGTCGTAGTGAGGTGGGTGTCAGTCTCTTCTATCAAGTAATTAGTGATAGGATGAGAGGAAACGGCCTCAAGTTGTACCAGGGGAGGTTTAGACTGGATATTAGTAAAAATTTCTTCACCAAAAGGGTTGTTAAGCATTGGAACAGGCTGCCCAGGGAAGTGGTTGAGTCGCCATCCCTGGAGGTGTTTAAAAGGCGTGTGGATGTCTGAGGGACATGGTTTAGTGGTGGAATTGGCAGCGCTAGGTTTACGGTTGGACTCCATGACCTTAAAGGCCTTTTCCGACCTAAAATAGTTAAGTCTATTCTCAGAGCTTTCTTCCACCGCGGGCCCCTGCGCCTCACCCCAGGGGCGCCATCTTGTGGGCAGGCGGCCATTAGCCGCGGGCGAGCTGGTCACGTCCCCCTTCTCCTGGAGAGGGGTCCCGAGCGCGCGGGCCAATCAGGGCGGCCGACGCTGCGGAGCACGCGGGCCCCGCCCGGGTCGGCGCGGCCGGCGGTTCCCTCAGAGTCCCGGGCGGCCTCCGGTTCCCTCAGAGTCCCGGGCGGCCCCTCAGAGTCCCGGGCGGCCCCTCAGAGTCCCGGGCGGCCCCTCAGAGTCCCGGGCGGCCTCCGGTTTCCTCAGAGTCCCGGGCGGCCCCTCTCAGTCCCGGGCGGCCCCTCAGAGTCCCGGGCGGCCGCCGGTTCCCTCAGAGTCCCGGGCGGCCGCCGGTTCCCTCAGAGTCCCGGGCGGCCGCCGGCCTCCGCCGAGGGCCGCGGGAGTTTTGTGTGTGCACCGTGAGCTCAGGTAGTGAGTGAACGCCGCCGCTCTGCAGCGGGGGCAGGGTAGAACGCGGCTTTGGCGGCTGTAGGAACAGCTTTGTTGGGCCACCGCTGTGCTGAGGGTGCCCGAAGGGCCGCGTCTCCCCACAGCGCTGGGTGGCGGTCGTTCAAGTCTGCTTTCACGTAGTGCGCGGCCTCGAGGGGCGGCAGATCCTCGGCCAGGGTCCGCCGCATCCCACGTCTTGACACAGCGACTGCGAGACTGCCGCGCGTCGAGGGATAACATGGCGTGCCGTTCCTGTGAAGGTGTGCGTTGTAGCCCCTGCATCCTTCTCGCTGGGAGTGATGCGTGCCTGGCCGTGGGTAGCCATCGGGCAGCCTGTTCTTCATTGCGGCGTGTGCTTCAGCGGGAGGCCTGGGCGAAGGCAAAGCCTGAGTAACAGGCAAGCTAAAATGTAAGCACCTGACAGCATGTCACCACGCGAAGACGTGCAGCTGCGCGTCAGTGGCCAAGAGCGTAGTGATGCAGCACTGCCTTTGAAATCCGCTGCGTCTCTGTTGATATGAGTTTCATGTGGGGTTTTTTAACAAGTAATTTAATGTCTTTGTTTCTCTCCTTTAGTCTTTAAATATGGACTGAGCATCTCTGTACTGCATGAGTGTTAATGAGGCACAGCTTGGCACACTTGCAAAGCAAATGTGGAAGATGTCTGCGAGCATGGGAGCGAAAGCGGTGAGACTTGAGGGAGGGAGGTCTGTGGGACGGGGGCTTTGCTGCTCTGCCGCAGGTGGAGAGGTGAGGGCAGGGAAGAGCTGCTGCTGTAGGGTGGGGGAACCTTCAGACACCAGCGTTTGTGGATGCTCTGACTGTCTCTCGGTAGCAATGTGACAGCTGGGTTTCTGGCACGCTGGCACAGGCAGAGGAAACGGTAGGGTTGTGGCCTTTTGCAGCCTCATGAGGGTAGAGGTACCATCTCAGAGCAGTGACCCGAGGAGGCAGCCGACTTCTGTGAAAGACTCCATTCTCTATTGACCAAAGGCATTGCTCGGCCTGGTTAGATTTTTTTTCTCCCCTCTTTCTTTTTCCTTCCCTCCTTCCCCCCCAGTCAGATGATTAAGTGATTCAGACAGAAGTAATAGCAACGATCATTAGCAGGAGTCAGACAGGAAGTTGCAGTGCAAAACAAACAAACTTTTGGCAGAAGTCCATTTTTAAGGTACTCTGCAGCACGTTTAATGATGTAATTCTCCAGTGCATCTGAATGTTTAACTATACCTGCGAAGGCGAAAAGTCCCTGGCTCATGCAAAATAGCCCTGAAGTATATAATTAATTTTGATCCATTGAAAATTCAGCAGGCCTGCACTGAGTTATAATGTTGGGCTTTTTGCGGGTGGCTTAATGCGTTTCTTTTGTGCATGCAGATTTTATCAAAGGTGGTGGCTCTTGGTCTAGTCAATATAAACTTCTTGTCTTTTGGAGCATATATGCGTTTCTGACATTATGTCCAGAATAGCAAAAGATTTTATTAACACTGTGTGAGGTCCCAGGAGAAGCCTAAACATGGGAAAAATACAGATTTTAAAAGAAATTGCTCATTTCCTTGTCTGTGAGTAAAATGTGAGTTTGCCGGACCTGGGCAGATGGCTTTTATATTTTCAGAACCTGTCAGGTTTTTGCTTGGAAAGTGAAGAGTGTGGGATTTTTTCTTGACCTTTCATATTTATCTCTGTTCCATTTTTCACGCTCGTGAGGCACCCCCCATATTATGAGGAAATACTAATTTCTGTTTCACGAGCTGCTTTGTGCCTTTCACACAGTATTGAGCTGTGTCCAGTCAAAGATCCACTGCGTGTGCAACTTTACAGTAAGCATTTTTCCTCTGAGTAACTTACGCAGCTGCAAGAATTTTTAGTTGGTGCTCTTTGCAATCAGCTCTATAAGTGTCAGTACACCAAAGTACAGAAACTACGTGGAGACAGCACAGGGTTATGTTACAGTTGGGATGTGGGCATAGCTTACGCAGGCACGGCCGGAACGGCCTAAAGCTGGCTAAGCCATCTTCTTGTAACAGCGTAACTGGGAAATGTCAAATCCAGGCAAGCAGCTTGGTTTGTATGTGGAATATTCACCTCTGCTGCTGTCTTCCTGTTGCATCTGTGTTGCTATGGGTATCTGAATTAGCGAACTTTGAGGTAGCTCAGGCATGTCTTGGAGACAACACGCTTGGTCTTTGTCAGAAACTTGCAGAAGTGCAGCTCGGGTTTCCAGGCTGTGGTATATGTGGCACGAGTGCTATGGGGACTGGTGGCAGGCAGCCTGCTGCTGGTGTAGAGCTGGTTGTAGAGCCCAGCTGCAGGAGGCGGCCCAACTTCTCCAATTTCTTGGCAGACTGACTAAACCTTGCAGGTGTGTTTAATGGTATTGGCATGCCCAGCCCTCTCTTCTGACCAAGTGACCTTTTAACAGCTTCAGTCCAGTGGCACAGTTTATCACATTTTCTCTTAAGGCACCATGTCCCAGGGCTTTGGAGAGCATAGTCTGTGGTGGGCTTGCACCGCAGCAGGGAAGCAGTGGCAACATCTGTCTCCTGTCGTGGGAGCACCGTGGCTGAGACAAAGAGGATCAATTCAAGCATTCCCTCCAGTGGTGTTTCCTCTGTTGGGCAAGTCTGCCTGCCCCAGCCATTTCTCTCCCTCTCCTTGCTCTGCAGGGAGAGTGAGGTGAACCAGCCCGCTGCCCTGCACTGCATCTTCATCCCCATGAAGCCTGTGGTATTTCTCTCAAGTCTGGGAGGACTCGGTTGCTCCCCTCAGGCCAGAACTGAGATTGTGTTATAAGAACTTTGTCTAAACCAAGCGATGTTAGGTGAGGACTACAAGCTGCTGCTGCTGCAAGACTGAGTTCGCAATTTGCCATTGCTGTCTGCTTTTGTGGTATTTGTACCACTGCAGACGAGGCAGGAGAGCTTCACTCTGCTTATTCTGTGGTGGGTGTGAGCAGCCGTGCAAGCTGCAAGGCAGTGGCAGCACAGCTCTCCATTCACAAAGCCCGACTTTGTTGCAGAGAGGCCTCCTAAAGAAAAATGGGCTGACTAAATTAGACTGTTTCAGTGTGGACTAGGAAAAGTGGGAGTATATTTTAATGTCAAAGAAGAGTGAAATCTTTTTGTGTGAAATTGCTGTCTGCAGAGAGAGAGAGTGATGGTTAGGGCTCTAGGTGAATCAACAGTGGTAGTAATACCACAGTGCAGTGAAATGTGGCAATACGTTGTTACGGGGCAATAATGTTTCTGTTGATGTCAGCATAGAACATTAGCAAGAACTGAAAAACTGATTAATAGAAAACAACTTTTCTTCCAAGGCAACGTACCTGATCTCCAGTGCAAGACTGGGAGATAATAGCTAGAAGCTATATAAATGTGCTATAGGCAGATGAAAAAAGGGCAGTGAACCATGATGGAGGGAAAATTGCCTTTCCACCTGTAGTTATTAATTGAAGGAACTCTTTTGAAGCAACCACATTTAAGCAAATGCACAGTAAGGCACCTAGAAGTAAAAGTGGATTTCAATTAGTTTTTTTTTACCTTCTCAGCCAGTGTTTCTGGCAGAGCCTGCAGAAGTTACTACCATTGGTGGAATTAATACAGCTGCTGTCCTCATCTGTGTGTGTATATAGGAGGCATCTTTCATGCAACTGGTAACTACTTTAAAATTGGAGTGACTGTTCAGCTCCGCTTTTTACACAGAGCAGCCTGTGGTTTTCTCTGCAGCAAGGAGCCACTGCATGGACAAGGGGGAATTGCTTTTCTTCAGTTTCCACTGGCCAACGGGGATGCCTTTTTAAAAAATAGTGTAAAAAGTTATTACTACAGTAGCTGGGAAGACAACGCTGCAGTTCACGATTTTGCTTGCCGTGGGTGCCTCGCAAGCTATCTCCACAACATCATCACAGTGGTTGCCTTAGGATGGAAACGGCACTGGTTAGTGGGAAGCTGTTTGGTCTTTTGTGCTTTTAGCAGTACTGCGAAAGAGAGAGGTCAATTTAGTTCTTTCATTAGCTTTGTCTGGGTCGTGTAGTTTCATCACTGTAAAATGAATCGTGTTTGATCCAGGAGGAAACGGGCTCCTGTCTTCGAAGGCTTGGCTGGTTGCTTTTCAGGACCTACACAAGGTCCTTGGTAGAGCTCACGCCTTGGGGCTCTTAGACAAAATGTAGCGTTTCACTTCTTCTGGCTGAGCAGGACAGGGTTTACCATTTTTGAGAAACGACAGTTCATCTTCTCATTCCCGACAGTACTACAGAGCTGGCTGTACTGGCATGAATCCACCTAAGTCCAGCAGCATCAAAGGAAAAAATGTCTGTGAGAGAGAGACTGCCCAGATCAGCAGTGACACCAAAGACGTTAGTGCGTGACCACAGCCAAGAAGTACCAAGTTTCTTGAAATTCACACCCAGAGGCCCCACCTTCTTTCCGTTTGGTCCCTGAACTAACTGATTTAACAAAACCAGTTCTGTCTGTCTTTGAGCAATCCAGTCCTTGCCTTCTTTGTCCTTCATACATTTTTGAAACTGAGTTTTCGGAAGCTGTGAAAAACAAGTTCTAATTGAAATGAAAGCATTTGTATTGTCTTCTGAAGTCAGGGCTTTCTTCTCCCAAAATGGCATTTTCTGTTGGAAATCATTTGTCAAGAGTCAAACAAATCCTCTTCAAACAATTAGAAACTTGCTTTCTTTTTCTTAGGAAGGACTGCTGTTGTCATCAAGGTCTGGTAATTGCCATTAGCACATGAATGCCACAGCTTGAGTGTGAAATACACATACTGTATCATTTTTACATTTCACAGCTCGAAACGCACTTGTGTGTTTGGGTTTTTATTCATTCCCTGAGCAACATGCTGTGTGTTGCCTCTAGCTCACACCTCTCTGTAATGTGGTTTTACTGGTTATTAGATTTCTAAGACCCTGTCAGAAATTTAACCTTTTTTTTTTAAATTATTTTTACTTTTCTAAATAGTGAACATTGTGCCATAATATTTGGATGTGTAACTGTTCTGACGGAATTTCAGGTATCTGGTAGCTAGTGAGTGGGAATAAAGCGGGTTTGTTTGACCTGAGAGAGTCAGTGAAGAAAAACAGATTCTAAGAGAAACGAGTGTTGTCTTTTTGAGAAACATTATTTTGTTTGGTTAGTAGAACTGCTGAATAAACTGTCAAAACTCTTTCAAGCCTTACCATGTGGTTCCCAGAATAAGTAATTCTTTTAGCGGAGGAAGTATTCATGCACAGTTCTGGCATTTCAGAAGGCTAGCGTTGTTTCCTGGGCTTCAGTGAAAATCTCTGAAATACCCTGGTCTGGGTGACCCCTGCTGATTTTCAGCAGACAGCTTGAAAACGGCAAGTTTGCAACCTTTTCTTCTGTGATTGGATGCAAAGTATCTCCTGGTGTCTTCCTCACTGATCCTGCCTCAGGACAGGTATTTCATTATGTCAGGAGCGTGTGCCAGGGAAAAGAGGTTACTAGCAGAATGCCGCTTTACCAGGACAGTTTGTGCAGGCACCCAGGCTGCTAGGGAGGAAAGGAGATGGTTGCCGTGTTGAGATTTGAAATGGCTGTAGCGCAACGCTGCCGACGTGGCCCACAAGCAGGTGTGTGTTCCCCATCCACGTTGAGGTGCAGAAGGCAGTTTCATTTTTTGTTCTGATCTTCTTCTTAGGAGCCACCAGAAGGAGCCACTGCAGTGGAAGGCACTGACAATGGCACAGACAGAGAGAAGAGGAAAACCTCCATCTTGGAAATCGTAGCAGCGTACGAAAGTGAACGGAATGAAAAATTGGTGGATGTTCGGTGCTGTGCAGATATCCCGCCATGTTTTATCCCACCACTGTCCACTCAAGTGCTAGCTTCTGGGATGCAGATTTACCCACGAGGAGCCATCACCCTTTCACGAGCTATTGCAGGTGAAGTGCAGTTAATGGCATCTCCAACTAATCATCTCCAAAACTGGAGAAAGTTATCCCACTTTAGTCTGGGAGGGGGAGAAAATTTGGAACTAGAGTAAAATCGTGAAGTTCAAAGCAGTATATGTCATTCTTGTGTTCTTGAACTGCCCATACCACAGCATGCAAACCAACCTGCATTCAAGAGGCCAGTTCCTTCAAAATTTGGCACTTTTCTGGATTTGCGGTATCTAAAGCGGGTGGACGGCATATTTCCTGAATGTCATCTCTCTTGCTTCCTGCTGTTTCTGCATAGAGCCATGAGGTCTGTTTTGGTTTCTGCACACAGATGTATTGCACTGGAGGTTTAAATGACAGGTTCATCCTCTGCTGGCAAATCTTAACGGACAGGTTCTGAAAATATTTTTGTATCTGAGAGTAACTAGAATCCAATTAAGTAAGTGAGAAAAAGAAAAAGTTATTTACCGTCCTGCCAGCATAAATGAATTTTTTGGAGAGGTTGTGTGTCTGAGCAACACAACATTTGACACTAGCCCATCAGTTACATACAAACTGCTCAGCACAGTGGTAGCCAGCATAAGCTCTGCTTGGGCAAAACTTTACCTGACCTCCACAGGCAGTTAAATAACATTTCCTGGGACCTGTTCTGTTGCTTCACTCAAAATGGAAGGATTCTTCCAGTTCCTGCTGGCTTGGCAAAACAAAGCTCCTGCCTCAGCATGCCACCAGACAGAGAATAATCCTTTCTCTTAAAAATGAGTTGTCAGTGGTATAGATTCACTGTGCTGTGTACAGAAGGAGTGTTCTTCAGAAAACAGGGACACCAGTCACTTTTCATCCAGTGCTGAATCACTCATGAGGTTTAGAGAATTGAGGCGATGCTTTAGCTGCTTTATGTCATTTGTGCAAACCTCTCTCCAAGGGCAGCTATCTCAGTGGAGACCAGTGTCCTCTGGGATACTGACGGACTGGCTGGTGTAGCAGGGCTGCAACTCACACTGCGCAGGTCCAGGATGGCCACAGGCTTTGACATGGCATCTAAGTGGGTTAGCCAAGTAAGGGGGTTCAAAGGCAGCCAAAGCTGACCTTGAATAATGGAGAGTATTGTAGTGTAGTGCAGTTACTCACCCTGGCTTAAATTTGGCAACATCACGAGTAACTGCCGGGGTTTGATTCTCCAGTCAGTTTGCCAATTTACCAATTCCCAGTACATGCAGGACGTGCTGGGGGAGTTTTCCTAGGAAAGCTTTAGTTTCTTTGCCTATCAACCTCATTTTTTTCTTTCCTGCTCAAAACTGCATTAGGAATCTACCCTGTGTGGTATTTAAATGAGTAGCATGAGAGTCAAGGTGTGAGTGAAGTGCAGTCACTGAACAGTGACAAGAAAAACCAGCATGTTAAGCTGTAAGCAGTACCTGGCAACTTTCACCCAGAGAAGCGTACCATGTGAACATATTATTTGTTTGCAGCCACAGGGGCTGCGGAGAGTATATCGGTAATTTTCGGCTTGCAAGGAGGAGGCACAGCTGGCTTCTGTTTTGACACATTGGACTGCCAAATTTAACAAATTGGCAATGAGGTGGTTTTTATCTAAGATTTCTGCAGTAAATTAATTAGCAATTATGTTACACTGTTGTTGCACGTTGCTCATCTCAGAAGAAGTGAGAGGTGCTCTGGATAGTTTTGGGCCAGAGGAGTCTGTGTATTCTTGAGGAGCTACACGTGCATCCTGCTGTCGTGAGATGTGTTTTGGACTACATCTACCAGTTAAGTGTGCCTGTGCAAAACCTGCTTTGATTAGATGCATCCTTTGGGCAAAGCACAAGGTTTGAAGGTTCAAGTCTCTTGCCTTTGGGTAATAGACTCCATCGGGGAATGTTACGTTCTCTCTATGGAGGAAAATGTTCTGTCACCTTGGCCTTCTTGAATAGGACTAAACACATTTTTACAAACCTTCAAAATGTGTATTCAGACCACGTGTAAAACAGCCTTCTCAAATGCAAGAAATTGAAAGTTCTTGCACTGCCTTGTTTTACAGATGTGGTCCAAACGTGTCTAAAATGTAGGTTTCTGTTTATAACGGTACCATAAATAGCTATCAGAAGAATTAGGTATTTGGTTTGGGTAAATACACAGAGACAGCAAAGTATGAAATCTTAAGACAATCACAAAGTTTGGACTCGCACATTTAAAGTTCTGATGCGTTCTGCCAAGCTAGTGACCAAGCTCCACTGCTGTCTACAGGAGTGAATCTGACTGTGTGCCGCTCTCAATTCTTGTAAGAAAGTGGAGATTCCTGTTCTGTAATTAAGGACAGAATGGTGTCCTGGAGCTGACGCTGTAGTGGGAGTCCAAATGGTCATAGCATATAGTGAGGTGTAATACTGACGTTGGAAGGCGTTATGGATTTTTGTGGGCGTATTGTATCAGATGCTCCAGCTAAATACTGAATTAATTCTTCAAAGACGTCTATTATAGTGCTCATATAAGTAATTAAGCTGTGATTTAGCTTAGGAGTGTGGTCATAAGTAATGCTGGCTCCCTGGCAGCTGGGGAGGCAGGGTGCAGCACTCTTAATGCCTAGTAAATGCTCAGCTTGAACTGTATTTGCCTGAGCCCATTCTGCTTCAGAGCAGTACGAGACAGACCAGGAGATGCACCTCCGGGGAATCAGGATACCTTCTGGGTGATTAAAGTGACTCTGCTTTTGACCTTTGGTCTTTCATGTTATCACACCATCCACGGTGTGCTAATAATCTCAGAAAAATTCATGGCTTAAGCAAGGTATGCCACACTGTGCATTATAAGGCTTTTATTTTGTTCTGTGCTGTGCAGTTGTAAACCCTGAAAGCTAAGCCCCAAGACTAACGATAGCAAAGGAGCCCCAAGAGAGAATTTCCTGTAGTCACATGACGTTCTTTTCTCCAAGTGAGGGCAAAACTGTCCAGTTCTGGTTCTGTGCACACCCCATCCCTCCTGCAGGTCTTCCAAGAGCACTTTTGACATTGCAGGAATGGTCTAGGACTGGTCTTGCATTTTCATGAATAAAGGGCAACTTAGTATATGCACCCCTACAGAAATAAATGATCCAAAATGTTACATATATATTCTGTATGAAGTTAAGCTAAATAAGTGGATACTGAAAATGTTATAACGTTACAGTGCCCTAAGGTTGTTAAATTACAATAGTATCAGTGGTAGCTATATGAACCGATTGTTCAAGAATTCCTATTCTCAGCTTAAGAACCATAACAAAAAAATCAATGTGGCTTATGCACAATAAAAGAAATATTCAAAGGCACCAAACAAGAAATGAATTTACTCTAGGATTTTTGTTTTCAGTTTTATTCTTAATGAGTTAAAAGAATCTTTAAATGTAATCTGGAGTTGTTAGAACGGTAAGGAGCGTCAAGGTACACAGCTAAGTGCTGTTAACTAGTCCTTCTGCTAATTTCAGTTAATAAACAAGAAGAAGAGTTTTACCTTCTTTTATCTACAGAGTTTCTGAGTATGTAAGAATGAATTTCCCAAAGGCAGAGATGATTTGACTAATTCAGTCACTGACTAAAGTACATTATGAGTATACAGCTAGGTTTGCAGATACTGCACACAAACCTTCACCCTTAATTAGATTATACCAGAAGTAGATAATGGTTTTACAGTCTGCTTCTCATCATCTTATTAAGCGTAACACCATACAGACTGGAAACAAGGTGGTTTCGTATAATCCTATGTGGGGTCATATGGTTTGAAGCAGTCTGTGAATCCATCTTCAGAGGAACACATTCAGGAGTTTGTGCCAATCCTTTGATCTGTTCTGAAATGTTCCTATTTTCAGTAGCTTTCAAAATGGGATAGTGCCACCCAAGCTACCTAGCCGTGAATGAGAGCCACGTAGAGTCCAGCTGTTCTTGCCTTCCAGTTGTCTTAATGAGGATGAAGAGGCTGGAGAACTGTTGTCATGAATTGCAGTTGTACCCACGATGGCATTAGGTTTTATGACACAGATGTTTATCAGCATTTGAAGAAAGTAATTGCTTTTCTTTTCTAAGTTCAATGAAGAGATTGGGACTGAAGGAACATAGTAACTTAGTTCCAGTATTTCAGCTCTCTTGGGTGTTGGTATAAATAGCTTTGGGAATATGGAGTGACTGGGAAGACAACAGAAAGAAACAAGTCAACCGGCTCCACTAGCCTCCTTCTTGGAACAGGCTGTCAACACTGATAAACAAAATGCATGATCATTGCTACTAGACCAGTTCTGGTCTCTTCCTAAAACGCTGATGCAGTGTTAGCTCTTGTGATCTCTGTTCTATTGATTTATGAGGAGAGAGGATGTATTTTTATTCCAAGAGGATTTCTGTTCAAGGTGTGATGAGCTCAGAGTATTTGCTAAGTGTTTCAGGCTCTGGAGGTGGGGAAGACAAGTCTTCAGTGCTTTCTGAATGTGGAGACAAACCTGAACGTGACCCATACAACAAACCGAGATGCCAACACGTAGCTTTTGTGGTTGCTCTTGCAAATGGAAAGAACTTCCTGATTTTTCTAGGAAGCAACTTTTCCTTGAGCCTGAGTCTCAAAACTCACGTGCAACTGCCTAGCTTTATAAAAGTGAGCATGCCTTTTCCAAAACTGCTTCTGAGTGGGGCTTGAGCCTGCAAGCTTCATACCACGAGTTCTTTGAACTGAGATTCACTGAACACAGGGACAGATCATTTTCTGCTGTCTGATGAACCTCGTCTGCATACTGGGTGCATGTGAATTTGTGAAGAATGTGGCTCTAGTGAAGTTGTCACACAAGCTAATCTTGAAGCAAACCACAGTTATAATTACCTTTATGCTTCTGCTGTTGTTGTTAAGGTCAACATGTTTTGTTGTGAATACACTGGCACTCTTTAGAAGTGTCATGTAATGATTTGATTGTGTATTTTAACTAAGCAAATGACAATATTCCCACTTGTTTTCTGGATGCAGGATCAGACCTTATTCTTCCCCTCCCTTACCTCCGCAAAATTCCCCGACCTACAGCTATTTTTAAATACTGTGCTGCCCATGAGCTGAGTATCTCCAGTCCTACCTTTTAAACTTTTGTTAGTCTATTAATCAAATTCAGAAAAGGTTGGGAGAGAGTGACTCCCTGGTTTAAAAACTGGAAGTGTAGCTGTGAAATTATAACTCTCTGATGAAGAGGAAGAAGGTGACATTTTTAGCCTTTTCACGTCAAGATTTTGGCACAGGGCCTCATGTTCACTGTATCATTTTATTAAAGCTGCCCTACTTATGTCAAGAGCTGTGCAAGATTTTCATTCAAGTTTTGTTCCCCAAATACATTTCTAAACCTCATGCAAAATGAAAGACGGTTCTCTAATCGTGTATTGGGGATTTTTTTTCTCGGCTCCGAGAATTGGCTGTGTACAAGGATGATAAGTGCGAAGCTATTTTTGGTTGACAGGAAGGCTCTTTAGACAAGCTTTTCACATGGCATTGGTGTGACTCTTGTGTGTAATCTTATACACAGAAAAGACTGGTATGCCATTTTCTGACATTCTTCTATAATTGACCTGGAATACGTAAGACTATCCCTCTTATATAAATCATATTACGTTTATGAGTAAATATTAGTATAGAAGCGCTCGTGCCTACAGAGTATAAATGCCCCCCCCGCCTTGTTTTGACTGTAAAAGAAATGAGAGAGAAGTATAGAGGAGTATTCTAAAAACGATGCATAAATTAAAGCAGTAATTCATTAAAAACTGTGAAATGTTTATGTTGCAGGCAACAATTAATAGCCAATGTGGAATTCTCCTGTGGAAGATAAAAGAAACTCAGAGGAGGCTATATAGAAATCTTATTCTTATCTTTTGGTGGAAGCAGGTAAATTCTTTGGGGATTTTGGAACAAATGTCATCAGAAGTGTCACTATGTATAATAGTGCATTACTTTAATGACTGTGTTGTTCTAGCTCCACTCATGAAGGCTGGCTATTTTTATTCTTCCCTGAGGTTTTGATTTGCAAAATAAATGCACTTCAGGCAACAGGATTCTTGAACTGTAGTAACGTACACTAGAAGTATGTAGGTTCCTCTGGCAAGAAAATTGAAGCTCCTCTACCTACAACAGATAAAATTACTACTCTTGAGTAAGCCATCCTGCAGTTTCTGAAACTTGCCAGACAAAATTTAAACCTTACTTACTTTATGCTGTGGTTAAATTCACCATCCAACTTTCAGTAGCTGATTGATGCTGTCTGTTGCATTTTTTTTCAAGTCCTGATGGTAAAAGCTAGGCATTTCTGTTTCCTAATCTTCTAAAGACCATGATAAAACCTACTTCTGTATACTTCAACATTTCTCTGAAGACAATGATAAGATGAATTTTAATGTGAGATGTGCAGAATTCCAATGTAGCTCAGTCCAGTTATGTTTTTTTTAACATTTTATAGAAGATGAAGATACCTTTTGCAACACAGATACGTGTATGATGTGGAAACAACTTATTAATGAGTCAGTAACAGAGCTGAGAGTGCAAGACAAACATCCCTGCTCTAATTGCTAAATGAAAGCCTCTCCCTGCCATGGCAAATGTACAGATGGAGAGGGAACTGTGGTAGTATCTCTCTGTATGGCAAACAAAAGGCATGAGAGATGCACATGCTCTGGGTCAAACCATATTATTAGCTTTCTTTTAGTGTGCTTTTTGAGACTCAGACATGTTCCACGTAGGGAAGAAAGGCCAACCTCGGCCTTAGACCACCTATTTTTAAAAGCCTACCTTTTTTCAGGCACGTAATCAGAAGGCAAAATTGCATAACACTAAGCGAGCCCACTCCACTTAATTCATTCTTCAGAAGAAATCAAGTGGGATTGTCTTTAAAGAAGAAAATGCTTACCGTGGCTTCTGAAAACCCTCAATAGTTTTCAGGAGTTCTTGAGTCCAGCTGCAATAGCAACAGTATAAATAGTCAGCAATAAACAAAATGTCTCACCTGTTTTTCCAGTGGGTGTTTTAAGAACTGTCAAATTCATGTGCATGTTGTTAATGTCTTCCTCAAGCCCTTCTTCAGTTTCTCTAATGGTTTCCCCTCCATTTCCTTCTGTCTTTCGGTAATGAGATGCACTTCAGGACTTAAAAAAACAGTTAAAGGTCACTAGACACCAAGTCAATTAAGAAAGAGCCTTAGCATCCAAATGCTACTGTAGTAATATCATTCTAATTAAATATTACGCAGTGTTTTGTACTGTATAGATGAAAACAGTGTAGGAATAAGAAAGAGATGAGCTATGAACCGGCACCTGCGTGGTCTCTGGGGGATGAGAGGCTTGCTGAGCCTCCACAGCTCCAAGGACTGGCAAGCTTGGCTGGGAATCTCATGCTGTAAATCGTACCAACCCTGGCAAAAATCATGCATTCATTTTGGGGTAGCTGTTTTGCCATGCTGTCCTTGGCAGCTATGTCGTCTTGGAAGGATGACTTGAATACCCTTTTAAAATCAGACTTTTCATGTAGCTTACACCCCAGCTTGCTGGAAAATGTTGAGCCAGAGGTTTTTTGATCAAAATGTCAACAAAAGTTCCATGAGCCCTTGCTACATCCAAGGTGAGATTACAGCTAACCATGCTTTTCCTCAAGAAGCTTTGGAATATAAAGTGAAGTAGGAACAAATACTTTCTAGAATCTGAAAATGCAGCTTGCAGACAGAAGGAAGCATTTATCCTTCTGTGATTCCCATGCATGAGATTTCTGGTGCTAAATTACAGCCAGCATTAAATAAGTGATAGTGATAGTAAGCTGGGGAAAGTCAAGACCATAAGAAGCTATACTTAATTTATCTCCTCTTTTGCCACTGTAGTAAATGGGAGCAGGGCCAATGAATGACCTACCCCGGATTCCAGCTTTTTCACCAGACTGCAGTATCCTTTCCCTTTGTTTAGCAACAAGAAAAGGCGTGTAAAGAATTTGGTTGGTTACTGGCTTAATGGAGGTTTACTGGCAAAAACAGTGGGTAAGCTGTCTCGGATCCTATTGCCCAAGCCAATATAAAACATAACAACGCTGTTATGTAAGTTACCCCGTTAGAAAATACCTAGAAGTTTTCCTCAAGTTTGAGAGCAGAAATTTTGAAGATACTGCTGGAGATAAGTCTCCCAAGTCAAGGCAGACTGTCACAGAATCATGGAATAGTTTGGGTTGGAAGGGACCTTTAAAGGTCATCTTGTCTAACCCCCCTGCAATGAGCAGGGACACCTTCCACTAGACCAGGTTGCTCAGAACCCTGTCCAACCTGACTTTGAATGTTGCCAGGGATGGGGCACCTACCGCCTCCCTGGGCAACCTGTTCCAGTGTTTCACCACCCTCATTGTAAAGAATTTCTTCCTTGTGTTCAATCTAAATCTACCTTACCCCCTTGTCCTGTTGCTACAGGTGCTACTAAAAAGTTTGTTCCCATCTTTCTTATAAGCCCCCTTTAAGTACTGAAAGGTCGCAAGAAGGTCTCTCCAGAGCCTTCTTTTCTCCAGGCTGAACAACCCCAACTCTCTCAGCCTTTTTTCCTAGGAGAGGTGTTCCATCCCTCTGATCATTTTTGTGGCCCTCTTCTGGACCTACTCTAGCAGGTCCATGTCTTTCTTGTGCTGAGGACTCCAGAGCTGGATGCAGGACTCCAGGCGGGAACTCACCAGAGCGGAGTAAGGGGGCAGAATCACCTCCCTCAACCCACTGGCCATGCTTCTTTTGATGCAGCCCAGGATATGGTTTGCTTTCTGGGCTGCAAGCACATATTGTCATCACATGTCCAGCTTTTCATCCACCAGTACCCCCAAGGCCTTCTCCGCAGGGCTGCTCTCAATCCCTTCATCCCCCAGCCTGTGTCGATGCTGGGGGTTGCCCTGACCCATGTGCAGGACCTTGCCCTTGGCCTTGTTGAACCTCATGAGGTTCACGTGGGCCCACTTCTCGATCTTGTCCAGGTTCCTCTGGATGGCCTCCCGTCCCTCAGGCGCGTCAACCGCATCGCTCAGCTTGGTGTCATCTGCCAACTTGCTGAGGGTGCGCTAGATCCCACTAAGTCATTGATGAAGATGTTAAACAGTACTGGTCCCAATACGGACCCCTGAGGGACACCACTCCTCACCCATCTCCATCTGCACATTGAGCTGTTGACCACTACCCTCTGGATGCGACCATCCAACCAATTCCTCATCCACACAACAGTCCATCCATCAAATCCGTATCTCTGCAATTTAGAGGGAAGGATGTTGTGGGCGACCATGTCAAAGGCCTTACAGAAGTTGAGACAGATGACAGTCGAGGCATGTAGAGTTACTAGCTGAGCTAGTGACTCCAAAAATAAAAGTTATTTATTTTAACTGGGCAACATTAATGTTGCCAGAAAAGAATGTGCTCCTGGACTGTTAGTTCCTGTTGTTGTCACTGCTTAAGCCTGCTGTGTACTTGTAACTCAAGCATGGCTGCCAAGTGCTTCATCTGACACTGTTTCTTGCCTTGCAGTTAGTAGATGTTCTGAACTGCCTCTGTACTTTCTTCGGGACATAAGCACCATGCAAACTTAGCCTACAACTTACTCAAACCTAAAAAATAGCCTGCTTGCTGTGTTCCACAGAGGTGAGGCGATTCAGCGGTTCCTGAGGTTACAGAAGCTTTTGATGACACTGATTTCACAGTGCATGATAAAATGAAATATTTTGCCTGTTTGTCTTCATTTCAAAGAATGGATATTTCTGCTGTCATTTACACAAGAATTACAGAGGAGTTAATTAGTTAAATGTTAGCAGACTTAGTGTTTTATAAACAGAACAGTATCGGTTTATGAACTTACTGTTCTAGAAACACCAAACCAGAGAAGAGTTTAACCCACAGTTTTTTGGTAAAGCTCAGGTCTCTTAAAAAGCCTTGGATTACAAGAATTACCGTATGAATTTGCAAAACTGGTAGTAGCGTCTTTTATGCAAATCCAAGGAGGTCAGATCTTTTTTTGGTCTTGTGCTTCCTTTTGACTTTTCTAGCTGGAGATCCATATCTAAAGTTCGGGCTTTTCTTCAGCTTTCACTTAAGCTCATTGCTACTGACGCCTCTTCTTCCCCGCTAGAGGAGGGCTGAAGTTGACCAGGTTATATCTCTATCAATTTATATCGGTATTCAGCCAGCAGGAAGGATATTGGATCTTCTTAACCATTCAGCTTTTCTGAAGAGAGTCAATGCTACACATCTCCCAGGGTGTTGGGAATGCCAGCTCTGAAGCAGCGTACTCGTTTCTAGCTAAGGTGACTTTGTTCTCTTAAGTTTCTGACTGAGCCAGAAGTCAGACTGACCCTTTGTTTAAAATGTAAAAGAATTCTGTGCAGCAAGACTCCCGTCTGGACTTCAAGTTGGTTGAGACCTGGGCTTCTGGATGCAATTGTTGGTTTCGTTTCTAGCTGGTGTATCCACCATGCATGCAGATCCAGCAGAAGATATGGCAGTTCAGCAGCTATTCCTGTTGGTGGTGACTTCTCCCATGAAATGACTGAGGCAGAAAATGACAGCTGAGACAAACAGTGTTAGAGAAACCTGTACTATTCCAACAGGCCCATACAAGTAACTGTGCTTTTGCTGAAATGCAGACTTTGTAGTGTTCGGTGGTAGGGAGCTAATTGGTCTCATATTTTGTATTACCATGAACAAATGTTCTACTCCATATCTGTGCAAGGGGCCCAAATGGGATTTCAGAAGATGTTTCTCTTGTAAAGGTTCTCTTCTAGCATAAACACTTGCATACTGGAACACATTGGCCCTTCCACTAATGGCTGCTTTTCTTGTCAGCCACGGGCCTTTCATTTCCTAGCCATGAATGCGGAACAGTCACTCAGGCTTAGATGAGTCTGATGAAGGTAACAGATTGCACACATTTGGCCTATTTCTGGCCTATTAGTTATGACCACACTAGAGCTGTTCAGCTGCAGAACCCTGAGGTTTACCCACCCCTTTTGCCTTTACTTTCAACACACACTGATTTGCAAATGTGTTGCCATGTTTATTTACAAATGTTTATACAAGTGTTTTACAAGTGTTTCCTAACCAAAAGAGGTTATGTTGCACCTGCACCGCAGTTTATTTCTGTGGAGCAACTGAGGTCCCATTCCACAGTCACACAGGCTTCACTCTGGTGAAAGGAGAGATGGGTTTCCTTCCCACCTGAATCAGCATTGGTCCTGATGCACAGGCAGGAGGCTTTGTAACCCAAAAAGGTTTGAAATGGTGAGACTTACACCCCCGCCCAGGAACTGGGCTGCACTTCTGGATTCACCAGTTTGGATATAGCCTGCCCCTGCAGTTGTTTTATTTTTATTGCTTTGCGTTATTCATCATTTTTGTTCAGTAGAGGGCCCGTGCAGGAGCTGACAGCTATTCTTTGATATGTCACATGTCATTATTTTAGGGCAGTTATGTCCCAGCCTACATAATTAAAATAGAAGGGGAAGGCTTCAGGAGCTTTAAAATACTTATTGTTGGAGTTATCCAGTTGTCACTGGAGGCTTTGGACGGAAAAGCCAGTGTGAGGAAACTACTAAAATAGGACAAACCACAAGTTCAGGTCTAAAGCATCCCCAAGCTTGATACGTAAGACTTTTATTTATTTTTTTTTTTTTACCAGAGTTGTGTAGTAGAAAGAATGAAGGCTGTGGGCAGGAGTACCCTCTGGTTTCTGACAGCTGTGGGCGCAAATCTGGATTTCAGTAAGGGGTTGCCTCTAACACAAGAAATGTTCAAAGTTAAGGCAGCTCTTCGTACCTGTTGCACTGTGTGATGTGTTGGAGTTACTGTGCACCTGTAGTGTGTCCATGCCTTCTGTATGTCCTGCAGGTACAGAGTGTACCTGGGTGATGAGGAGACCCAGCCTTTGACTGATTCATTTCCTTTTCAACTGGATTAATCTTGATTGTATACACTTCACTTTCTGCCACCAAGATAAGATAAGGATAGGTTTCCTTGAGGCATTTTTGTGTCTTGCATGTTAGGCAACACTGAAATGTGACTAGCAGTGACTGAATTCCACTGAAACGGCAATCTGTTCCAGCACCCACACGTGGAAGTTGCTCTGGCACTTGATTGTTCACAGTTCAACCCAAGTTTTGTATGTGGACGTGAACAATTTTCTTTTGCTAGATATTCTTCTGCATCTTCTATTTGTTCTGCAGGCAAAGATTGTTGGTAATAGAGATTTATCTCCAATATCAAAAGCATAGAAAAGGTCTAATTAAATGATTTTTTTCTTCATTCTTCATCTAGATAACTTTCTTAACCTCTCTGCATCATCTAGCAACTAGGATATAGCATCTCTGTTCCTTCCCCATCCAGTTGTCCTTATAATTTTTATTATGTTTGTTATTATTATGCTACTTATTACTTTTTAAAGAGTGATGCTTTATAACTATTTGTTAAAAAAAAAGCACATGGGAGGAGAGGTATCACCAGTCTTTAGAAGGGTATTTCCTCACTGTGTATCCCAAGGGAGCTGTCTTCTAGGAGAAGACAATGGGGGAGGGTCAGAAATAAAGGTTGTCTTGTTAAACTCTCTGGCTTGAGCAAGCTAACGTCCTCTGTGTGCAGGGCGCAGAGCGCCATAGGCAGCTGTGAGCTCTGCTAGAAGAATTCAGTTTTGCACTGCCTAACTCATGTTGAATCACGTGGGATTAAGTTGGTTCTTAGCTGGTACCGAACTGCTTTGCCAAGTCAGGAGAGTGCCAAACCAGGGCTCAGAGAAGGTGCTGCAAGGCTGGAAGTGAGGCTTCCCATGCAGCTGTGGTCAGAGGGTTTCCCCAGTGCCTTCCTGTGCCTGGTTTGCTCACTCAGTCTTCTTTGCAGGCTTTGGCACTCTCGTCTTGATACAAATGGTTGCACTCAGGTTAAACTGGCTGTGGCTTATGGTGCATAGAAATGATTTAAAAAAAAACAACAGTGGAAACTTGGCTCCTGTTGAAAAGCTGTCATGATTTATCCACCTGTTTAGACACTTTGTTCTGTTGTGAATCTGTCTGCCTTAGCAGTACCTATCTGCATTTAGCCCTGCTGCTTCAGAAGAGGAGTTGCAGCCTGTATGCTCTCTTGTTGGTAGAAGGCTCAATTTGGCTGACCAGATGCAGCCCTCTGAAGTGTGTTAAATCTAAATTCAGTCTGACAAAAAGTTAGTTTCCGTGCCTATAAACATCTAACTACTTGAGTTCACAGCACCTGAGCGTTGCCTTACAGACTCTCAGGAAGAAGCTGTTCCCAGCCTCAGGCTTTACAAAACTCACTTGGCAGTGTGCTGTCAGAGACGGAAAACCATGAATAACGTCCACATAGCTGCCGTTTCTCTCCATAGGGCTCTCTCATGGCCAGAGTCGTGTGGCATTAGTAGCTGCAGCATGAGTGTAGGCATGTATCAAGTGGTACGTTCTTTGCTTCAGGCCTGGCTTGGCTGGTGTATGGATTCCCTGAGTGAGGACTTTAATGCCTTTGGGCAAATGAGGGCATTTGCACTCATTTCAGTCTCTGCCAAAACCTTTGAAATTCCTATGAGTCTGTGGGATAGCAGTGATCCTTATGCAAATTAAAACAAGAAGATGTTAAAACTCAGCAGAGCAGCACTTCTTAAATACACAAGTCTTGCAGAGTAGCAAGAAACTATTCTCACTTAGACAGCAGGCAAGGGTAAGGGTTTGCTTCATAGTTCATCACTCGACTACTGTCTTTCATTGACGTTATACCAGTGTTACTCAGTCAACCTGCCCCTTCAGTGTAAGTCAGTCTAAACAATCTCTTGAGAGATGCCAAGGGTGAAGTTGGTGGCCATTAAGTTTGTGGAAATAAAATCATCTATTTTCTGAGAAACGCCGTGGAAGTAAATCAAGAGGGAACATTTGCAATTTGTAAGATTTAGGAGCTAGGTCAGGGCAGGCAGGGATTTAATTTAATTCTTCCACTGTAAGTCTTAGATCAAAAAAGATGCTTCACTTGGTCCAAGATTAAAGATCTCATCTTCTAAGTAAGATTTAGGGTTTGCCAGTGGTAAGTGAGAGGGAGATCAACAATGGGAGCTGTGGGAGGATGAGTGGAGACATACCCATGTGTTTTTTCAGAAACGTGCCTGGCAGAATGAGAAAGAGTGACACAGATTTTCAGGTGTGGATTGGCAGATCAAACTGACTTAAATGCAGCACTGTGATCTGCTTTCCTTCTCCATTTCCTCTGCTGACTCTGTCACGCACTCAACGTGCAGCTTGGTGTACTTGCCTTATGTCCACTTGTTCTGGAAAGCTGAATTTCTGCACTCTGCAAGTGAAAAGCAGAGCATGTGTTTCCACAGTGCTCCATTTAACTGACTCCACGTTCCCTGTAGAAAGAATCCCTTCCTACTAAGGCGATGCCTACAGCAGTAGTGGCACCAACAGAAACTAGTGCCCATTGAATGTGTAATGGCATGACGTGGACACTGATTTAGTATGTCAGGTTCTCCCTTGTCTCTTACTGTAGCCCAGTGTACTTTTCTTCCTATAAGTGTTCTGGTAGGTTGCTGGGACAGTTTCATTAAACATTCACCTTTACGAGTCTATATAACAATTTTGTGGTCATTTCCTCACTCCTCGCAGCCCTTACAGCAAATTTCTGTAAGAAGATTTGGCACTCATAATGACATACAGCAATATGTATAACTGTAATTTTAGCTGCATACACACTCTCTTATATGCATATATGTACACTATTTGTACGTACATGTATATGTACCTTCGTGTGTGTATACCCACACACACACACACACATACCCAGGTGTGTGTAAAACTAGCCTGGGGACTCCCATTTATGAACACATAAACCCACACATTTATGGGGTGCTGGCTTTTCTTGGTGCATTTTATTTGACATGGAGCTTCACAGATAGGAAGTGTGCAGACTCACCAGGAGGATCCTAGATGACTGGGAGTAAAAATGTGATGGTCTTATTTTGGAGGGGCCTTCGTCTGTTCTCCCTCTGCAGATTTTTATGGTTTTCAGTTAAGAACTTGTTATACCAAAGGCTTTGGTAAATACCTTTTGTAACAGTTGCTGTTATTTGATAAATAGTGACCTTCTTAACAGGGTTTCCCATGGTTTTTTGTCAGCAGTGCCAAGTGTATTTTTGCATAGAAAAGGGGGAAGAAAGAAACATACAAACCTTACTAATAGCAAAGTAATTTTGCATGAAATATCTTGGCAGAGGGGTCTGTTCACCTCTTTCTCACTCAAAAGGAGAAAAAGTTCAGGTGCATTTTTTTTTTTACGTAATGCAAGAGTTTCTATTACCTTACACATCATTGAAACAGTAGCAGAAATGCATCCGGTTTAACTTGCCAGTGCCAAGGCATTCATTACCCGGAAATTTTGTGCAAGTTCAGAGAGACTGAGAAAAACTGCGCCTTATTAGCTCTTCCTCTTTCAGGCTTTGTTCCTTTATTTACCCAGATGCACTGGGTTCTGCTTCATCATACCCTGCATGAAAATAAGCTATCGCAAATCATGCCAGAATGTCCTTTTCCAGCCCACTATAGTTTTTTTAGTGGTTTGAGGAGCTCTCTGAATAGTTAGGGATAATCTTGTTATCATTGACTCTCCCCCCACTGAAGTAATTCTGAAATATTTCACCTACATGCTAAGGTAAAAAAGATCTGTGAAAGAAATACAACTAATTTCTGTTTCTAAATGCTGGGTCTGAGTTCAGATAATGTGATGGGATGACACAAGTTCTTAAATAAACAGATAAAACTGCATCTGGTTAAATCTCACTGGAAGAGATTTTTTCTTGTTATAATTACATTATCTTAAAACCACTGATAAAAGATCTGCAGTGGAACATGCTGGGATGAATTAGTGCAGTAACTCTTTCTTTTTCATTAGGATGATTTAAACCTTTGACAAATGTCATGGCATTAACATTTTATGCAGAGCCATGAAGAAATGGCTGCTGGAAGAATCAACAGCCTTTCTAAAAGTCAGCACTTTTTGCCTGTCTTTATGAGACCACTGGTCACTCTGCAATATTAAGTGACAACGTTGCTGTAAGAATTATGTCCCTGTGTGAAGTTTCGCTTGGGCATCTGGCCATTGCAGGAATGAAACTGCCGACAAATGCAATAGCAATCTCCATCACTGCGCTTGGGTATGGTTCAACCGTGCATTTCCATTTGGCAAATATTCCTAATAAGTCTCCCTCAGGACAAGTAACCTTTAAAAAATAATATTTTCCTTGTGAATTTGCTACAGAGATAGCTGGTCTAATATGTTGTTTGTGCAGTAATATGTACTGATTGGCGATTCCTTCTTGCTTTCCACCATGCCTCTCCTCAGTCCCTCTCTGACAAAGTTGCAAAGGGAGCCTCTTCCCCTCCTCCACTTGTTGCGCTTTCCCGTCGCGACAATCTAGGAGAAACGACGCATCGCCAGGGACTCGCCCTGGGGAGAAACAGACCAACACAGATACTGTGGATCAAGCGATTTCTCCGTTTATTTGCTGCATAACATTCGGTTATAGACCATAACCATGCGCAAGCCATCTACTGATTGGTTAACATGTGTTGTTCATGCGCCTAAAGCAACAGTTTGATAGGATAAGGTCTTCTGATCACGCGAATGATTCCTCCTGTCTGTGTCTTGCCTGGTGTCCTGCTTTCAGTCACGTAGGCCCAACTTGTTCAGCTTTTTGTGCTTATTTCATCAAACTTTGTAGCAACAGTTAATCTTCGCTACGTCCTTGAGGCCTGCTGCTTGCAGAGGCCTCTGACTCACAGATTGAAGAGTCCCATTGTGTCGATGTGTCACTATGTGTCTATTTTTCTAATTATCCCACAATTCCCCATCCCTAAGCACAATTGAGCTAAACTTCATTTACAACAGGTGAGTACAATATGTAGGCTTGCATAGTTTGCTTAACTATTCTATCTAGAATATTTTTCAAAAGCACTAGAGCATAGGGAATGATCATACAGACAACAGCCAAAACACACTGACCCCCAACTATGGAAAGACCCCATTTTTTCAACCAGCCAAACTAATCTCCAGGAATGTCTGGAAGACCTACTACTTTTATGGCGTCTTGGAGCTGTTGAATGATCTCGGCTTGTCTGATGGTTCTCAGTGTGTTGGTGTTGTTTTTAAAGTCTAAACAACAAAATTCTGGAAAAACAGTGTTGTTCTGCTTACACCCTACATCAAATTGGGCCAATAAAAAATCTATGGGTGGAACTAATACCTGCAATTGATTCATAGTCGTTTCTTGAAGATTTGCTAATTCATTGATGGCTCAAGCAGTGGCGTTTCCTTGTTTTAAAATCAGGCAGGCTAAAGCTTGTATATTCATTCTGTTTACCCAAGGTCCTACTGGAGTAAGTGATGAAATCGTCAAATATAGAAAATCGGTGGGTAGATGAGTTGTGGGATCACAGGAACCATCCAACTTCACCATCTGCACACTTCTTCTTTCTCGATGTGTCATGTTAACTAAGTCTTTTTCCGTGGGTGCCCAGGCTTTCAATTGCTCTATGGAACATAGTCCTCCTCGCAGTCCTGGGGGTATCACTTCCCTTGTACATCTGGTTGGATCCATTTGGCTGGCACCCATCTGGGTCCACTGTCTGTCTGGACACAGGCGTATCCTTGCCCCCACTGTAAAATGGGTACCAGTGCTTGCCATTCCATTGTGACTGGATCTCGGTACCAAACTGGCGCTCCTAGTGCGTGGTCGGACAATGACGTAGCAGAAAAATGTCGTTGTGCCGCAGTGTGATGCTGAGATGGGTCTGAATTACCCCGTGGCATATGATTTAGTACCAAGCAGGCCTTGGCTAACAGTTCATTTTGGCAGGTTACAGGTACCTTCTCCCCCTCCCTAAGGCAATCTCACTGCATCTTCAGGGTTTGATGGGCTCGCTCAACTATTGCTTGACCTGTGGAATTGTAGGGTATTCCGGTTGTATGTGTGATGCCCCATTTGTTCAAAAATTCGCGAACTCGAGAACTGACATAGTTGGGGCCATTATCTGTTTTTATCTCTTGAGGGACCCCCAAAACACTGATTGCTTGACAAATATGTCGTATGGTGGCCGTCGCATTACTCTTAGTTTCAGCAGTGGGACAGATATAACCGCTACAGGTATCTACAGTAACATGTAAATATTTCCGGGGTTTAAAAGGTTCATAGATAGTAATGTCTTGTTGCCAAATTTGATTTGGTTGTAGACCTCGAGGGTTAATTCCCCATGTCCAGGAGTTAGTTTGACGACAGTGTGGACAAGAAGCAACCACTGCTCGAGCATCAGGCAAGGGTAGTCGAAATTGCTTTGCTAGTGCCCTTGCCCCTTGATGAAAAAAATCATGAGAAAGTTTGGCTTGCTGTAAAATGGGAATACCTACTGATTGGATGAGCGTTCCTGCTGCTTTGTCTGCATGAGCATTTCCCTCCGTTAAGGCGCCAGGTATCTGTGTGTGACTATTAATGTGTGCAAAAAATACAAGGCTTTGTCTTTTTTCTAAAACTGACAGAAGTTCCTGAGCAGGCCCAGTCCCTCCTGGCAAACTTTGTTTACATCGTTGTGTTAATCTATACACATATTCACTGTCTGTGACAATGTTTAAAGGGGTGGTAGGCCAAGTAGTTAAAGCAGTTAATACTACATGTAGTTCTAAAATTTGAACCGATCCTTGACTTTTCCAAGTTCTGGTATGCCATCAATTGTCAGAAAACCAGGCCATAGCTGCCTGTTGGGTCGCTCCAGAGGCATCAGTGAACACTGTAAGGCTTTGGAGTGGTTTTTCTGAAATGGGTGTTTGTGGTTTAAAGGTTGATGATAAAAGGCTTTTAATGAGAGGGTCACCCCTAGCTGGGATAATTTGTCCCATGAAATCTGCTAAGGCTGCTTGCAAACACATATCAAACATTATTAATTGTTCAAAATTATGGGGACTGACAGATGTTGAAATAAATTTAGGATCTCTCCCAGATAACTGCTGCGTTCGCCATCGTCCTCAAGAGATCGCATCTGCTAATGCCACTAAAAATTGTGGTGCGGCTTGCTTTGGATAACTGGTATACAGCCACAACAGAGGGCATACCCGTGAATCAATAAATTGATATATCAGTCCGTTTGCTCCTTCTCGTTGCATGGTTATATGTAATTCTAGTGTGACTTCTGGGGTATAACGGTTGAGACTCCTGTGAGCTAGTTTAGTAGCTATCTGCTGTAACACAGCTTTTTGTGTACTTGTCAATGTTCAAGGAGCTGCGACATCTGGGGTTCCTGCTAAATCTGCTAACAAGGGTTGTAATTCCATGTGTGTAATAGGAATAAACTGTCTTAACCATTGCAGATTACCAACCAGCAGTTGTAGGTCGTGTAGGGTTGATACTTGATGTTCAACTTGCAGTTTTTGAGGTTGGACTGCCCGCCTCTGAATGAGTGTACCCGAATATTTCACTGGAGCAGTTTTCTGTACCTTTTCAGGTGCTATTTCTAAACCATGTTCCTTAAGAACTTGAATCAGGTATTCTAAGGTTGTGTTAATATCTCCCTCCCCACATAACAAAATATCATCCATGTAATGATACAGGACCCAATCCTGATGTGTATCTCGAAACTGACGCAACGCGCGAGAAACAAACCACTGACACAGAATTGGGGAATTTTTCATCCCCTGTGGTAACACCGTCCAGTGATAGCGTTGTACTGGTTCTTGATTGTTGATTGTTGGAATCATCATCGTGAATTTGGGTTGATCATCCGGATGGAGTGGAATAGAAAAGAAACAGTCTTTTATGTCAATTACCACGACTGGCCAGTCTTGGGGTAACATGGACGGCCAGGGCAGGCCTGGTTGCAAAGGTCCCATGTCTTCAAGAACAGCATTGACTGCCCTAAGGTCATGCAAGAGACGCCAGGCACCTGACTTCTTTTGGATGACAAAACCAGGACAATTCCATGGACTGGTGGTTGGGACTAAATGTCGTTTTTCCACTTCATGCTGTACTAATAGCTGTAGCTGAGACAATTTCTCTTGAGGAAGGGGCCACTGATCAACCCACACTGGCTGCTGGGTCTTCCAATTCATGGCTATGGCTGATGGGTATTGGCCAGCGCCCCATACAAAATATGCAGATTAGTGTTTAACTGTGGGTCAGAAACTATGCGAAGCGATAGGCCCTGCATAGTGTCTCTCCCTAACAGGGGTAAAGGAAGTCCCTTTAAAATAAAAGGTTTGATAACAGTTGATTGACTCTCTCCTTTTATCTGAATCTGAATTGGCAAGAGACTTTTTTGGGTACCACGACTTCCACCGACCCCTGTTACTGAGATGCTGGTCTCTTCCAAAGGCCATGTTATTGGCCAGACTTCCTGTGGGATTACTGTGATGTCGGCCCCAGAGTCTAAAAGGGCTCTAATTTGACATACGGTCTGTCCCCATCGCTCGCATACTGGCTGTAATATACAGTCAAGGGTAGGTCGTCTTGACATATCTAATACCAAGTGGGCCATAGGAGTATCTTCAGGAATATACATTGGTATTTCAGTGAGGGGAACTATAGTAGCTTGTATCATGTCATTTGTTTCAGTGTGTATGTCTGGAATAATATTGACTCCCCATTTGTGAGCCCCATGGCCCACTAAGATTCCACCCACACTCCTTCCCAATCCTCCTCCCTTCAATGTTACCGTTGTTGGTTGCTCTAACCACACCCCTGTAGTGGTTTTTAAAGCCTGTCGGTGGTCATCTTCCAGGGCAGGGATTCGTCCTTTTGTTGTCCAACCGTCAGTGACTCTCGGCACTCCACTGGATACACTTGGTGGGACGGATTGTTCCCCGGCAGTCCCGCCCGCCCCGTGCTGGGACTGCCCCTGTAGTTTCCCAGTTGTTCCCCATTCCGTGTCATGCGACATTGTTTCGCTAGATGTCCTACTTTTCCACAGCGAAAACAACTCCTCTTTTGTTCTGAATTTAAAGTCCTCCCCTGATTAGCTCTGGACACCGAAGGACACTGGCTTCTGACATGGCCACTTCCCCCACAGCCAAAACAAGAAATGTTTTTCCCTGGGCAGTTGTTTGTTCGATTACGCAATACAGCTGCAACCGCTGCAACCACAGGTGTCACTGCGGTTTGAGCCTCTGCTTCCAATACTCGTTTAATCATATCTGCTACTGAGGCTTTTGCTGGCAACTGCATTAAAATTTGCTTTGTTTGGTCATTTGCCTGAGTGCGAGCTAGCTCTTTTGCAAGAACCAGTTTAACCTCGTCCGGTATATCCGCTACCTCAACCGCCTTTTGTAAACGTTCTAAAAAATCCTGATATGGTTCATTAACTCTCTGAATAACCTTTGTATACGGTATGCTTTTCTTTTCAAACTTCCCGATTTTTGCAAACGCATTCCTAGCACAAGTTGAAGAAGCTACTATCACCCAACCTCCCAATCCAGCCTGATTCTGAGGGGCCGCATGGTGTCTGGTCTCTACTAACTGCTCCATAGTGACTCCTGCTAAATTGTGTCCTGGAGTAAGAGCGTCTAACACAACTGCTTCTGCTTCCTCCTTAAATGCCTGCTCCCAAAGGCATATCAAAGGTGCTGTGAGTGCTGCACACGCCAACTGTCTTGAGTCAAATGGTAACAACGGTTGAGCATATATTACATCTAGCAGAGCTCGTGTCCTTGGGCCATTCAGTCCATTGTCTCTACAACTCATCTGCCATTCCTTCACTAACTTATAGTCTAATGGTTGCCATCTCGGTCCATCGGGAGTAATTAACAATGCTCCCCCTTCATCTGAAGGTTTTAAATCAACACCCTCTAAGACACACTTTTTTGCTATTAATTTCTGTTCAATATTTGCTGCTAAATTTCTAAATTTTGCCAAAACCTCCGCTACCTCTGTGATCTGATTCTGTCCCGGTTTCGACACGACCTCCTCGTCCGAGTCTGGCAATGGAACTGCGTCCGCTTGTAACTGCCCTCTAACGTGACTTTCTTTTTCATTCGGATCTACCTCCATCAAAGACAATGGTGGTGCACTAGGACCCGTGATTGTACCACTCGCTGGCGGGGGGGCTGCCGCCACCACCCGCGCCGCTACCGCTGCAGGTGGGACATGATCAGGTGGGTCCTCCGCCTCATGCGAAAACAACCCTGGCGGGGGAAGGGGTGGATATCCAAAAGGAAGATCCCCCGCTTGCCCGCGAGAAATTGGAAACTCTAATGCATCCGGAACACCCTCCGCCTTTCCCAGCCTCTCTCCCTTCACCTCCGACACTTCCCCCGACACCTCCTGTTCACTTTCATCTTCCTTATCAGCTTGTAAATCTACTGAATTGACCACTTCCCCTCGTAATGCCGCTGTGGCAGCCAGCCAAACCGCCTTCGCCTCCCTTCCTTTCCTCAACACTGTCAACACTGAACCCAGAGCTGCGAGCTTATCTGCAGATCCTTTTTTCCCACTCAGACACTCTTCCACTAACTCCTCGCGCGCAGCCTGCAGCCGCGACACCTCAAATAACTCTCCCGGCTTTACTATGAAGCCCCGTTGCATCATCCACTGGATGAGATTCGTGACTGGAGCCGTATGCACTCCACAGTCCACCTCCCTGCCTACCGCCTTTAATACCTGAATAATCGCTCCGATGGATGCCATCGTCACTGGCAGGGTCGCCCCGTTGGCTATCTTCTATCCGACTGGCCAGTCAAAACACCCGCGCACTCCTCTCCCGCGATCACGTCGGGGTCACCACTTGTTGCGCTTTCCCGTCGCGACAATCTAGGAGAAACGATGCATTGCCAGGGACTTGTCCTGGGGAGAAACGGACCAACACAGATACTGTGGGTCAAGCGATTTCTCCGTTTATTTGCTGTGTAACATTCGGTTATAGACCATAACCATGCACAAGCCATCTACTGATTGGTTAACATGTGTTGTTCATGCGCCTAAAGCAACAGTTTGATTGGATAAGGTCTTCTGATCACGCGAATGATTCCTCCTGTCTGTGTCTTGCCTGGTGTCCTGCTTTCAGTCACGTAGGCCCAACTTGTTCAGCTTTTTGTGCTTATTTCATCAAACTTTGTAGCAACAGTTAATCTTCGCTACGTCCTTGAGGCCTGCTGCTTGCAGAGGCCTCTGACTCACAGATTGAAGAGTCCCATTGTGTCGATGTGTCACTATGTGTCTATTTTTCTAATTATCCCACATCCACTCAGCTCAGGTCTGGCCCCTTTTCGAAACCAGTCTGGACTTACTGGGAGCATGCTCGCACTGTCAACAAATCCCCCTGCCCATAGTGCTAAAAATCACTTCCTCTTCTACCAGTTTGTATCACCCATTTTTAGTAGATTTTCATCATTCATCTTTATTTACGAGGAACAATGAAAATGGGAAGAGTCAATTTGCTCAGAGTTTACCAAAAAAGCATTGCTAATTTTAAAGCCATAGTAAAAGGCTACCAAGCTGTATTTATCAGCCACATTGCAAGCATAAAGGGCAAACTACAGACCAGAAATGAGGAAGTTTTACTAAGCATACAGCGGCAAGGGATTATGAACACGGAAACAAAGGTTTAAATCATTGCAGACAAACTCTTTTCTTATTAAACAAATTAACTCAATCCATTTCTCTTCTACACCTTCCATTTATATAGAGGACAACGTATTGTATGGTTGCTCTGGATATTTAATCAAAAGTTCAGCAAAAAACTCTAATGCACCCCTGCCCAACTACGCTCTTTTTTTGCAACTTCTCTTACACCTTCCTTTCACTTGTTTGCAGTGTGACTGTGCTGCCAAGCGGCTCATCTTCCTCTGCATGCGTGACAGTGATAGCTTCATTTGGAAGAAGCAGCCCTACAAGTGTGTGCAACAAAATCAGAAGGAAATTGTTTTCCTTATTATTATGGTTGTTGTTACTGTTCTTCCTTTATCTCTGATGTCCAAGTCAGACCGCCAGGGCTTTTTAAAGAGAATTTTGTGCTACAAGACCAGAAAATTGCCACGGGCAGCAAGAGAACATGTCTGGGCATCATCTTGCTCAGATGGTTTAACCAGAGCAGAAGTTGCTCCTGTTGAGTTCCCTGCAGGAACAAGAAGCATGCTGATGCGGCGGCAAACACACACGTAGCGCCGCGGGCACGAATAAGGCAGCAAGCAAAGGGAGATAGACATTTTTAATTCTACTGCTGAGGTAACAAAGGCAATTAATAAAATGGGAAGCTATGTTACAAAACATAAACCAAACCAGTTCAGCCTCCTCCTTTACACAAGTATAGTCTCCAGGACTGGTCTCATAAGAGATCGCCAGATGTCTCAGCTGGAGTTGCGGGCCTCTGCCCTCAAGGGCACATGTAAAGAGGCTGCTGAGGGGTGCCAGCTGGCAAGGTGGCTGGGAGGTTGAAGGTTCTGTGCTTGGAGGGTGCTACAGCTGGGAAAGGGGAAGTGCCTGTGCTTCAGTGATCCCATCTTCCATTTGCAGGAGCGGGAGGACACCTCCCGCTGTCTGGGGGGTGATGTCTTGAGCAGCCCTCCTGGCCCCCTTGCAGGGAGAAGCTCTCTGGCGTGGGTGCAAGTGGGGGGCCCAGCCGTGCAGACACTGTCTGACTTTATGCAAGTCACCTGGCTTCCCCAAGCCTTTTATTCTGTGCCTGTGCAATGGGGACGAAAGCATTTCCAGGCCCTCACAGGCCACTGAGAAGGCCTGCGTGCTAAACCAAATGGGACCTGTGACTACCCAAAATACGGTAAGGCCTCCTAGCCGTGCCGAAGTGTAGAGCTGGGAGAAAAAGATGAACTTAATGAAGTTCGTTGTGTTTGTGGGGTGTATTTCTTCTGCGTTTTATTACTCACTCCTGTTTGGACAAACGCTTGTTATGTCAGGCAGTAGTACTGTTAACTGAGGTGAATATGTACAGCGGGAAAACTCTAAACCCCGTCATTCTTTTAAATCAAAATGCCATGGGAAACATGGGAAAGTGCTTTCAGTAAAAGCTTCCACTGATGGAGCATCTCCCAACCCTAACTGGTTAGAAATTCCGTGGTCCTTTTTAAGTTAAATTGCTGTTCATTTATCCATGCCTCTCTCACATAACCAATGAAGTAGCTATCTAGATGCCTGCTCAGAGACCTGAGCTGTTATCTAAAGCGATAATGGAGCCTGCTTTTTTAATAATTCACTGCATAACCTTACGTGTTTAAAAATCTTGCTTCAGCTGATCACTTCTAGTTCAGTTGTTTCAAGATTGCCAATCCTAAGTTATTAACCACCGTGAACTAGGTACTCAAAATCATGACTTTAAAAAAAAATAAATCTTTCTGTTCCTGCATGCCTCCAGGGTTTCAAGCTGGCGTTGTTGAGAATACTGAGTTTTACCTAGAGTTGTGAAGGCTAGACCCTTATCACTTCCCTGGGGGAAAGCTGAGAGTGTAAAACAGTGCCAGCTGCTGCAATGTTGAGAAAAAAATATTTAATATTAATTAGATATAAGAATTGGAAACACATGACTTTAATAGTGGACTACTGTTTGAAATGGAAAAATAGAAAACAAAGTTTCTAATTGAAAGGGAAAAGTGGAAAACAATGTTTCTACTTGAAAGGGAAAAGAAAATACTGGCATTGGAGTACATGGAGTCAGTTCTGTGCACGGAACTCTTTTTCTCAGAGAGCTGTCCCCGTGTAAGAGCCTTGCCAGCTTCAAATGAGAAATATTTTCTGCATAAACCATAATTTTTTCCATTGTCACTATTCCAGAACACCTTTGCATCTGAACAGGTACCTGGGGGGTGGGGCAGGGAGAGGGGAGGGAAGGCACTTTTTAGGAAACCTTCCAAGGCAAAAGTTCTTGCTCTTTTTTTTTTTTTTTTTTCCCCTTCAGAAGGTTTTATTTAGGTTTAAGTGGAAAATAATTGGAGAAGGAAATTAGGGAATTCCATCATGAAAAGTCCTGCAAGGCACTGATATAGTCTTGATTCCTTACGAGTGGTCACCCTCCCTTTTCCCTACATTGCTTTCATACCTCTTTGCTGCATGTTACTCCCCAAATGCTGCATAGGCTGACCATGTTGGTCTCTTAGCTCTGCTGGTGTTTTCGTCCAGGAAAACACTGGCAAAGGCTAAGTTTCAGAGATTCAGACTGCAGTTAGTTTGAATTCATGAATCCATCTTTTGAGCTATAAAAGTGCTTTTGTGGTTGAGGGAAAAATTCCTGAGGTCCTCATTGCTCTCCTAGAGTAGTATTGCATTATGTATACCTCTGCACGCATGAATGAGCACTGTGGTAGAGTAAGATAGGATTAAAATTGTCCATCAGTTTTGGAGGGAAGAAGGAGACTTGGTCTGTACGAAAGATCTGTAGACAGATAGTTTCTCTGGAAAACATTTTAAAAATCCCAGTTTATCTTAATAATAGAACTACTTTGATTTTGTACTGCTCTGCAATAACCTGTGCACTGCTTCTTGAAGTAGCCACCAGCTTCACTGGTGCCCGTTTACAAGTGACTGACATTGGATAGTGCGTGACTGGAATCATGCAGGGCAACAACAGGATTTTGAATCAAAAAAGCATTTATGTACTCTCCAGCTTTTCCTTTTTCTTTCTAAAGAGCTGGTGAATTTCAAAAAGGTAGTTCTGATGGGCGGTGATACGTTTTCCTATCTCTGAATGGAGCTCTGTGACTTCTACCCTTGGGAATCCATTGCTGTGTTTTCCTAGTCATTCCTAGGGAGATTTTAAAAAAAGAAAAAGTAAAACTTCTTTCTAATGACTTTTCGAAGAACTTTTGAGAGATGAGATTAAACGTGTCCTCTTTAGCTTCAGTGCACTAATTTGATTTGTGTTAGTTCTGTGCACAGAACTCTTTTCTCGGAGAGCTGTCTCTGCATAAGTGTCTGCTGAGGTTGAAATGATAAATATTTTGTGCATAAAAGATAACTTTTTCCAAGTGGCATCATTCCAACTCTGTTTCAGTGTAAGGGCTCCAAACCAGTTAAATCCTGCATCTGTGGGCTGCGTGTTATCTGTGGGGAAAGAAGCACAGTTATTCAGTAGAGTGACTATTAAATCATCTAGACTGTAAGAGGATTATATATGCACACAAGCTTAAGCGTAACTGAGTGCCTTAGCATTTACATATACAGCTCCTAATTGAATTTTGTCACTAAACATTACAAACACAAACTCAAGAGCCATTTGACTTTCATTTATCACGAAGTGCATCCTCTACAACAAAAGCATTTTGAGAAAATAGCCGTTTCTTTCAAACAGAAAGTCAAACAGTATTGCAGAAAGAGATCTGGAAGTGGTAAGGAGCTATTCACAACTTTCTTGTGCTGGAAACTCCCTGTGGTCAGCTACAGCCCGTATCTGGACTGCCTGCATTTCAGCCACGCATACTGCCAAGAGCCTTCAAAAGTTCCTCATGAAAAGACATTTGTTTTTTTTGTTTCAGAGCATTATATAGTATAATGCCAAGGAGCATTTTTTAAAGATGAGAAGCCAACACGTGCATCTTTGGTGTTCACAATACTAGATATCCCATGCTGAAGAGGACAAGAGCTGTTCAGAATTACGAGTTGGGTTTAAAAATGGAAAAAAGCATAGCTCTGTGCCTGGCTTGATCTGCCATTAAAAGTGGCACCGGGCTTCTGCCGTTATAGTGCTGCTGGCCACTGGTGTTTCTAGTGCAGCAGTGCATGGTACCTTTGTGCCCTGAGCCCCTTGGCAGTCTCCAGCCTACTCATCCTTCGGACCACTGCCCAATGTAAGACAGTGATGACATTCCCCTTTTTGAAGCGCTGGAACTGAGACACAGAGCCTTGTCCCAGGGGAAAGTTGGGGACCAAATACAGGTCCTGGAGGTGTTAAGGTGGCATCTTAACAGGGGTTTTTCAAGCTACATTTGAATCTGAAAGGGCAGAAGTACAAATAGCTTGGGTGGGGTGCATTTCTCCTCTGAAAAATGGAAAGATAAAACAAGTTTCAGTGGAAGATTTGTACAAAACCTCATCAGTTGAAAGCTACAGCCACTTCTAAGATTTTGAGCTTTGACAGAAGGGAAGTTTTTCTGTCCTATTAAACTGCCTTTATCTCAACCCAGGAGTTTTACTTGTTTTCGATTCTCTCCCCCATCCCGCTGGGTGGGGGGAGTGAGTGAGCATCTGCGTGGTGCTTACTTGCCGGCTGGGGTGAAACCATGACAGTAGTTTTTGGCTTGTGGTGGGCTGTACAGGTCTCGTGCATGGGTAGAGGAGGAGTCTGATGGAGCAGTCACTTGAATTGCTGCAGATCACCCAGTGTGCTCCTGCATTGCCTCTACATTCAGTCTTTCTGCTCCAGCTAGATGGAGAGCAAAGACGACCTAAGCCCTAAGCTCTGTTGCCACCTGGAAAGTTCATGGGTCCTGAAACCGAGTAAACTGTGTTCGCATGACAGACAAAATGGAGGGGCAAAGGAGGACCTGTGTCTGAACCCTTCTACCTTAAACAAGTTTAGGTGGAAACGTGAGAGGCTTAGAGACTTAGTTGTTTCAGATAGGTTTGGAATGCCTTGCAAAAGAAAGGTGTTTGTCACTCCATGTGCCAGCTCAGATGAAGAAGTGAGGAGCACAGCAAAGAAGGGTTGCATTATTTTTCACTTAAAATGATAGTTAGTCTGGATTTTTTTTTACGTTTTTGAGTAAGGCTCTGTGTAGCTGTTTCGTTTAGCCCTCAGCTCTTCTGACAGTGACAGCTTTCACTGTGTTTGTTCCTCTGTGATAGGAATGAAGTATGCATGACTACAAAAGTTTGAAGATGTAGAGAGACACTAGGGTGGAAGAAATATATGGGCAATGCCGGATAGAAGGTTCTTTGGGAAACCAGAGATAAGCGGAATTATTTGTTCTTTAAGGCAAATTAATTGTCAACCTTTGAAGTATTTAAGACCATGCTTTGCTGGCACAACCTTAGCCCTAAAAGTGTGTTTAGCTTCTTGATGCAGAAAAAATGGGAGTCATCAGCTCGACAGCTTTCCCTGTCACACGATAAATCATATGGCCTCAGAGTATCGAAGCTATCTAAATGACTGAGATACTTGCAGGAAATGCAAGCATCTGTTACTGCCCTCTTAGCATGTGTCGTTTCTACAAAATTATCAATATTGCTGTCGGGCCTGGTGACTGTTGGTATTGCTCAGCTCCGCGGAGCTCGACGGTGGGCAGAGCCGGGGTCTGGAGCCAGTCCTGCCACGGAGCCAGGATGATCTCACTACGCAGGAGAGAAGAGAGGTAAGGTGGGAAGCAAGGGTAAAGTGACATGTCCAGATGCTGGCTGTGGTTTCTAAACTTCTCAAATTCCCACCCTACCACTGCATCCTTTTTCTGACAAGGCCATAAAGGAAACCTGTTAGCTGGTGGTTGCGTGACTGTTTAGCTTCTGAACTCTCTCCCCACGTTGCGTGTTACTTGGAAGGGTAGCGGAGGCTGAAGTAAGAAGTTCTGTCTGTCAGCATCTGTGCTAGAGAGGTGTCTACCCACCTTGTTAGTGGGGAGATGAAGCCCAATTGCAAGACAGCGGTCTGCGATACTTTCCCTCTTTGCGATACTTTGAAGCCACGAGCAGCGTATGTGCAACTTAAAGATGAGTAAGGGGATGTTTCACACAGCCTACTTGGCTGGAGGAGGTGTGATGGCAGGTGTGCTTCTCAGTGCTGGTCTTTTCCATCTACTACTGGGTGATGCTGTGCCCAGGTGGTGTGTTTGGCCCTATGCGAGTTGGCTTGACAGTTGCTGCGAGGCTGTTCCTCGCGAACGTGCCTTATTTGAGAGGCTGTGAAGAAGAGCCCTGAGAGGGGCAGGAGCAGCCTCCTAAGCTGCACTCCTGCTCCTCTGCTCCCTGCCACCGTACACGAGTGTTGCCTCTTGCTGCACAGCCCCTATTGCTCGGAGTGGCATCCATGTTGATGCTGCACCACCAGCTGTTCCAAGCCAGAAAGCTGTCTGTCCCACAGTACTGAGGTGAAAATCCATACTGCGGAGTTATGCAGCAGAGGTCCTAGAGAGCAGAAAGCGAACCCTGTCCCACACAACCTTCCCTGTCCCATGCCTCATCCCAGTCCCTCTTCTCTCTCACTTTCGCTGGATCTGACAATAGGCTGAGTCGTGGGGGAATGGCTGTGACTACATCAAGGGTGGGAGGGCCAAAAAAAATTAAACTACCTTGAAGGAGGAGGTGGGGAGTAGGTGAAGGAGCTTAGAATCACGCTGCTCTTGGATTTGGCACTTACAACAGGTCTTCCTGCTCCTTCCAGAAGTAGGAAGGGTGGAAAAAGCCTGGTGGTCCTCAAGTTCCGGGCAAGTTCCCGGAAGGTGCTATGAGAGAGACATGGCTCGGTGCTGCTGTGCAGTGGCAGCCAGCTGTTAGATGGGAGTGGGGAGCAGGGTAGAGGTTGTTCCCTGCTGCTGCAGACCTCTCAATGGAATGACTACATAAACACAGAAAGGCTGGTGGGAAAGCAACAGGAGTGAAAACGATTTAGTCCCTGGAAGATGACGAATCCCACGGTGTTGCAAAGAGAAAGTACTTTCTGGCTGCAGGGTTTGGTTTTGAGAAGCAAGCCAGAGAGACAAAAGAACAGCAGATCTCTCCTACAAAAGAGCTTGGCTGGGGTCAAAACCCAGCTAATCACAACCCAAGTGAAGTCAACCAGACCGAACCATCGCTGTACCTTCTCTCTGAGCTAATGCTGATAGGATTCAGCTGAGAGGATGACACTTCCCTATCAAAGCCCTCCTGGTACCGTAACTGTGGGATTTTAGGAGAACGTGAGGGTACAAGGTATGTGCAGAGAGGTGACATTTGAGCGCATGCCTCCTGTTAACCTTGGCACCTTCCCAAGCTCATTCTCCTTATCCCTTCTCCTCTGGTGGTATTTCTACATTTCTTCTCTCACCCCGCCTTTGTCCTGGAGTAGAGATGTACAAAATGTCTCTGCTGGCCAAATGAGAAGTGAAATGCCAGCCTGCATGAGGTGAAAGCTGAAGGACAGTTTTGGGTTTGTGTGTTGAGGTTTTGATAGAGGGGGAGGGGCTGCAGGGCCGGCTCCTGAGAGAAGCTGCCAGAAGCCTCCCCGGCTCCGAGTCGGGCCCGCCGCTGGCCAAGGCCGAGCCCGTCAGCGATGGCGGGAGCCCTCTGGGAGAACAGGTTGAAGAAGGGGAACCTGCAGCGGGGGAGGAGAGCGGGATGTGAGAGAAAGCCCTGTGCAGGCAGCACGGTCAGCGAGGAAGGAGGGGAGGGGAGGAGGTGCGCCGGAGGAGGTGGATGCCCCCGCAGCCCGTGGTGAGGAGGCAGGCTGTCCCCCCCCAAGCCCACGGAGGGGAGCGGGCAGCAGATGCCCGCCCGCAGCCTGTGGGAGGGACCCCACACTGGAGCAGAGGAGTGAGGAGTCCTCCCCCTAAGGAGGAAGAAGCAGCAGAGACAACCTGTGAGGAACTGACCGTAACCCCCATTCCCCATCCCCCTGCGCCGCCGTAGGGGAGGAGATGGAGAAAACCAGGAGTGTAGCTGTGCCCGGGAAGGAGGGAGGGGTGGGGGAAGGTGTTTTTAAGATTTGGGTCTACTTCTCATTTTCCTTGTTTTGATTTGATTGGTAGTTTTGCTCAAGTTGAGCCTGTCTTTTGCCCCTGACCATAAGTAGTGAGTGACCCCTGCCTGTCCTTGTCTCAACCCACAAGCATTTCTGTCTATTTTCTCCTCATCCCACCAGGGTCAGGGAGGGGGGAGGAGTGAGCAATCGGCTTCGTGGTGCTTTGTTGCCATCTGGGCTTAAACTATGGCAAGGACTTGTTTTTCTTGGTAAAGGCTAGGGCTGGTAGAAATCACTCTGTACCTGCCAAGTACTGTTACCCCAAGGCTTGCCTCTGGCTTGGATGCCCGTGCCCTTTGTCCATCCCTCCTTGACAGCCCTTGCCATAGCTAGGTTGCCCTGGCCAACATCAGACAGCAGAAAGAAAACAGAGCAGAGCAGAAGTGTGGGTAGCTGGGCAGAGAGCAGGACTGGAGGCAGGCTGAGGGCATCGGACCTGCGTTGAAACCAGCTTCCCCTCCTGCCCGCTCTGCCCTTGGCATCTGCTGTGCTGTGGGTGCGCAGCTGCAGCAGGATTTGCTGCGGGAGGAGGCACCGCTGACATGGTCCCGGGGCTCCAGGGGCCCATGGCCGTGCCCCCCAGCAGGCTGGTGCCACCCACGGTGGGGCGCGGGGGGAAAGGGAAGAGGCAGCAGGAGAAGGGGCAGAAAGCAGCACCCGGAGTCTGTGTCAGGGAAATAAGCATTTATTTCCTTTTCCTTGAACGAACATTTGCTGGAGCCCTGCTAGTGCCACCGGCGGGGCAGCCTCTTGCCCGACTAGGAAGAGTCCTGGGGGCCGGGGGCCCTCCTCTTTGTGGGGCGCCGGGGCTGCCCAGGTGAGCGGTCCCTGCCCCGGCCGGGAGCGGAGGGTCTGCGGCTGCAGCCCTGGGCAGAGGGACCTGCCACTGCCTCCTGCCCCGGCTCCTCCTGGGGCTGCTCCTGCTCTGCAGGGACAGGCACAGTTGGGGGGTGGCCAGGACCCCCGCGGAGGGCAGCCTCCGACGTGCTGGGTTGGTCCTCCCTGGTGGAGCCTGCCGGGCTGCTGGAGGAGGCCGGGTGGGCAGCAGGGGTCCCCCCCTGGGAGCTGGTGGGGCTGGAGCTGGAGCTAGCTGCAGGACTGTTGTTCTCCTCCCTGGCAGGAGCAGAGGAGTGCAGCAGCCTCTGGGCCTCCTCGCTGCACTGATGCACAATCCTGTTGATGAGGCCGTGGATCAGTGGTGCTGTACGTTCCTGGAGGCCAGGCTGCATATGCTGTACCATCGCCTCCCTGTCCAGCCCATAGGAGCACAGAGCGTGCAGGATCAGCTTCTCTGCTGCCACTGCCAGCCACTGCTGTTCCTCATATATTGCTGACAGCTCCTGGCGCAACCAGGGTAGCACAGGGTAGAGGAGGTGCTGGTTTTGCTGGAACAGTGCTGCCCAGGCCTCGGGCAGGAGACCACCCTCAGTAGCCCTGGCCTCTGTACCCGCAGCCCACTGCTCTTCCAAGAACAATGGAGGGGCTGCTGCGGGGTGATGGGGGCTGCTGTTGGCCAGGTGGCTGAGAGCTCTCCTTGCCTGGCTGATGGCGACTGATGGCTGTACAGAGGGCATGATGGCATGCTCTATATAGTCATCTTCTCCCCGCACAGAAAACTTGACCTTTTCCATCTGTGTTCTGCAGACTGGACAGTTTGATGTCCTTTTTGCCCACCGCAGGATGCAGCCCAGGCAGAACTGGTGTTGACATGGCTGCACGAAGGCGGTGCTGTTCTGAGCTTGGCGGCAGATGGGGCAGCTCCAGTCTGTCCCTGTGGCCATGTTTCCACTCCCCGGTGGCTCGGGGAGAGCGGAGGAGGAGGAGCTGCTCCCTGTTGCTGGTGCTGGCACTGCCAAAGGGTGTCGTATGCTGCAAAAGGGAGAGGAATATAAATGTAATATGGTAAGAGGTTTCTATATAACATGGTAAGAGGTTGAGAAGATCAGTCTTTCTTGATTAGACCACATATTCAAGCACACAGAAGAGCTTGCAGATAACTGGAACAAATGGCAAGTGCACTCTTCAAAACACCAATAATTTAAAAGTTTCAGGTAAGCCACAGGCCTGCTCCATTTTGATTTTAATCCAGTATGATCTTCCCTCAAAGAGTTCTCTAAAACACTATTCAGTGAAGACTTGTTTTGAAAGGACTGCCCTTCCTTTCATTGGGAGCAGGACTATCCATGGTTTCCTGTGATGCTTAAGGTTTCTGAAGAACACTACAATATTTTTAAACAGAATTGCTATTAACAAGGACAATATTTTTCTGCCAGCAATTTGGACTTATTCTCATAATATACCTACGTCGTAGTTTAATCCCAGCCAGCAACTAAGCAGCACGCAGGTGCGTGCTTACTCCCCCACCACCCCGTGGGATGGGGGAGAGAATCGGAAAGAAAGTAAACTTGCGGACTGAGATAAAGACAGTTTAATAGGACAGAAAGGGAGAAAATGGTAATTATAGTGATAATAATAATAAAATGACAGTAGTACTAAAGGAATTGGAATATACAGAACAAGTGCTGCACAATGCAGTTGCTCACCAATTGCCTACGGATGCCCCGTCAGTTCCCAAGCAGCGTTCTGCCTCCCCCGGCGAACTCCCCCTACTTCACGTACTAGGCGTAACGTCACACGGTCTGGAATACCCCTTTGGCCAGTTTGGGTCAGGTGTCCTGGCTGTGTCCCCTCCCAGCTCCTTGTGCCCCTCCAGCCTTCTTGCTGGCAGGGCACAAGAAGCTGAAAAGTCCTTGGCTTAGTATAAACACGACTTAGCAACAGCTGAAAACATCAGTGTGTTATCACTGTTAGTCTCACACTAAATCCAAAGCATAGCGCTATACCAGCTACTAGAAGGAAAATTAACTGTATCCCAGCCGAAACCAGGACCTACAAGAAAACTCTGGATGCACTGCAAAGTGCCGCCACTCCCAGGTGACACCAGGCAGACGTTTCCAGTGAAGAACACCTTCGCTAAAGGCAGCACGTGCCCAAGGAAGGGTTTGGTGCGAGGCATTCCCACCTTCTGCCAGGGGATCAAAGCAGAGGGGACCGTGCCTCCGCTCCTCCTGGGACCTGAGCCCCAGCCTGCCTTCCGTCCACATTCCCGAGGGGGCTCCTGCACCCCGGCCCTTGAGCCCTGTAGCCCAGGAACAGCACACGGCCATTGCCAGCAGCAGGGCACAGGCTCTGCATGGAGTGTGCAAGGCCTCCCAGCCGACGCTGCTCAGGCCTCCTCTGCCGGGGTGTGACCTGGCCGGCCTGGAGCCGGGCTTTCACCGGGCTGAGCTGCCACAGCGCTTTCTCTGCTGACCAGGCGGCCACGGTGCCTCCCTTCATTGCACTCTTGCTCACCTCGGTAGGGTACGGCCGTGGTTTTACACAGAGCCCAGCACCAAGACGTGTTTCTGTGCAGGAGGTATTTGGCGCAACTAGAGTGAGGTCGTAGCGAGCAGCAGAGGCTGGCAGGAGAGCAGAGCCCCAAGATGCCAGGGCAGAGGGGGAGGCATGGAGGCCAGGCCTGGGCTAATGAGCGATGGGGCACAGGCTGGACCTGGAGACCTCCTCGCCCCGGCAAAGGGCTGCACAGGGCTGTACCCTCTCCCACCAGACGGGCCCTGTCGACCGCAGGTTGCAGCAGGCTCGAGATGGGGGACATGCACACAGCACCAGAAGGAGGAGGAGAGAGCATCACGGGTGGCAACGCCGGCAACGCCAGCTGCACTGCTCGTGGTGAAAGATTAAGACTTTTCCGGCGGCTTTCTTAGTTTTACTGTCTTCTTTCATAATGAGGTGACTAACAAGTGCCCCCCGAGTCCCCTTGAGGGCCGGCGCATGCCCTGCTGCTAGCCCGGCCCTGGTTTCTCCAGCTTCTGGGGCACCCTAGTGCTGCCGGCAGCGTGGCCTCCCGTGGGCTGAAGAGGCCTGGGAGCCGCAGGGCCTCCTCTTCGGGGGGCACTGGGCCCCGCAGGTGACCAGTCCCTGCCCCGGCCAGCAGCGGAGGGGTCTGCCACTGCCGGCCCCAGCTCCTCGCGGGGCTCCTCCTGCGCTCTGGGGCTGGGGGCAGGAGTCCCCTCCAGCGAGTCGGCAGGGCCAGGGCTGTCCGCGGGGCCGTCCTCCCGCTCCTCAGCAGCACGGGAGTGCAGGAGGCCCCGCTGCTGCAGGATCTGCTCCCTGCACCGGCCTGTGGCGACGCTGATGAGCTGGCGCACGAATGTCGCCGTCTGGTGTTGCAGGAAGGGCTCCAGCTCGCAGACCAAGGCCTCCTCGTCCAGCCCGTAGCGGCACAGATTGGTGATGACGGTGCCCTGTGCCAAAGCCAGCTCCCACCAGCAGGCCCTGTGCAGCACCTGGTTCAGCCAGGACAGCAGGGGCTCGAGGATCTCCAAGGAGCCGCGGAAAAGGCCTGCCCAGACCTCAGGCTGGAAGCCAGCCGCCTGAGCCCTGGGCGCTGGCCTCACAGCCCGCTGCTGCTCCGGGTGGCCAGCGACCGAGGGATCTGAGGGCTGTTGAACAATTATCTCCAAAAAGTCCACCTCTGACCACACGGAGTAAAGGATGGAGTTGATGGGCTGCCTGCAAAGGGGGCACGACGGTTTCCTCTTTGCCCACCGCACAATGCAGCCCAGGCAGAACTGGTGGAGACAGGGGGTCACGTAAGAGACGTCGTCTTCAGAGTCGCGGCAGATGGGGCAGCTCCACTCTACCTGCGTGGCCATGTTTGCTTGTTGTGGCAGGGGGGTGAGCCGAGGACAAGGAGCTGCTCCTCCTCACTGGCGTCACACGCTGCGAAAGGGAGAGAGGCCGTGGTCACTCGCTGTCCCGGGGAGGGGAGGGGAGGAAGGAACGCCCAGGCCCCTCGAGAAGGACACCCTCCCAGCTCCCCGAGCCCCATCGCCCGCCCCACGGCCACCCCGGGGGGACGCTTCCCCGCACAGCTCACCTCCGCTGCTGCAAGCTTGCCCCGCGGTGCCCGGCCGCCTGAACCTGGCAGGGCCGGGGAAACACAGGGGATGGCTCCGGGACGGGCAGCGAGAGCTGCCGACGGCAGCCCCCGAAGCACCACCCGGCACCAGGAGAAGCCTTGCTCGACCCTCCGGACCTCGCAGGCACGCTCGGCAGGAGTCCAGGCACGAGCCAGACTGGCCCAGGCTCTGCCAGCGCCGAAGACAAGGAGCACAGCATCAGCTAAAACTAGGGAGTTCAGCCTGGAGACCAGGGTCTACCTTCGCCCATGAGGGCAGTCTGGTGGTGGGGCCAGTTTCCCAGAGAGATTTTTGCCATCTCTATGCTTGGGGGTTTCAAGCCCCAGCTGGACAATTCCCAGAGCACCTGGTCCGACCCCAGGGCTGACCGTGCTTTGGGCAGGAGGTTGGACTACAGACCTCCCAAGGTCCACTCCACCCACAGCCTTCCGGTGATCTTACCCTAGTCCTGTGAGAAGAACCAAGTTTCAGGTGGTCATCAGCAGAGTCCATATCAACAACTTTACAGGAGAAAAAAGGAAATACCATTTTTTGTTTTCATGTTCTATACCTCCGTGGCTCTCATCCGTTTGGCGTCTGCTTACTTTGCAAAATGTAAAGTTTTCCACAGCACAGTGCCACACTCCTGGCAGTGCAGCAGAATGGATAAGCTAAAACTCAGATTGTCAAAAGTACATCCCTCTGGATCAGTGGATAAACTACAGTTGCGAGGGATGTTTGCAGAAGACTAATTGTTTAGACCCAAGGCTTTCTAATAGTCTGAGCAGTGAATTCTGCCCATTTAACTGTGTTGGTAAGAACAGCTCAAAGAAGCTTTGTATTTTTATTGCAGAATGCTTAATTGTATTTGTCTGTGTTTATGTTGTGCTCCACTCAGTAGTATAGAGAGAATGCTGTTCAGAAGAAGCTTTTGGAAAGAAAGTATTTCCTTAAAAATTTACTTTCTGAGAGAGATCAACCTCTCTGCAGGCAGCGAGGGCTGGACTCTTGGGAACATTTTTGCTGCACACTGCAGCCTTGTGACAGTCTGGCTCTGCATGTTCTCAACAAAACCAGGAAGCCTTAATTTTTTTCTGGGCTTGCGAGTGTAGCTTTGGGTGCTGCTTGTGGAAGGTAGTGTATTTGATCCGTGACAGTGTCAGAGAGAGGCTCAGGAGAAGGACCCTGTAAAGAAAGAGGCTGAAAAAAGCAAACAAAATGAAAATAAAGGGAGAGACAAGAATCCTTATTAGCAGTATTTTCTTATAGAGGTTTTTGTAGCAGTATTTTTCATTCTATTCATGTAGTCATTTTACTTCCATTTTTTAAGTTCCAAGCCTGTAAAATCGTGTTAGGATTCACCTCAAGCTCAGATTCTTCCCTATCTACTGTTTTCTTCAGTGAGCTTTCAGTCAGATTTTTTTTTTTTTTCCCTTCCAAGAAAAGGAACGGTACATATGAAAGTCCTCTGTCACAGGGCATTAAACAGACCCATCTCTTGCTGTTTCAAAAGCCCAGGGATAGAATGATTTTTTTCTCTGGGCCCATTAATTATAAAACATTTGTGGACACTGAGGGGTGAGAAAAGTAATCAAATATTCAGCAGCGTCTGTTTTCTATTTATTGGACACGCACCTTCCAAGAAAATGTGAAAGGCTTTTGTTCCCTGGGTCCATAATCTCAGGCACGGCACCCTGAGGGGAGGACCAAGCTCGTACTTCTGTGACTCCTATCGCATCCGCTCCACTGAACTGTCATTTCTAAGCAAAGCTTAGTTGCTGACGGGTTTATACGGATTCCTTAGTATGTATCCAGGCTCTAAAGCAGCTTTCTACTCCTGCTGCTGGAGCGGCTGACATGAACTCCTGAAGAGAATTAACATTTCTATTTTAAGATGCAAAAATAAAAATTTTAGCTCTGCAGGAAAAACGTGAGCAGTGGGATTGTTGTTTGCCAGGCATTTCTTAATTCTCCAAGTATTTTAACACTGAAAACTTTTCTGTGATAACTCGTTGCTTCAGTGGGCTGTACTCTGCCATCTGCCCCCATCACTGGTGGAGTGGTTGATGCTTCCTTACCCGACGGGAGGGTGGAGGGTAAGCTGTAAGGCACTGGGCTTTCTCTGTACCTTTGATCAAATACCTGTGTTGGTGCTCTGCCCATCTGGTTTGAAAGAGCACAGCAGCATTTCATACCAGCTGATACTCTCCAGGCTTTGGGTGAGCCAGGTGCCTGCACACATCTGACTTGACGTTAATGAGTGGCCTTACTGCCCTCAAGATTTCCTACAACTGACACCTGCTTAAGTGTGGGGCTGCACTGTGCCCTTGCACAAGCTACTGACTCCCAGCTTAGCCAGCTATCTGTAACTTCATTGTCATGACTGGTAGTAGACACCTTTGATTCTCCTGTGGGTGCAGGCTGTCTTTGGCACTGACAAGCTGTCTAGGCTGTAATGTTCCCCTGAGCCTTGCTCTGTTTTCTACTGACCTCCATTTCTTTTGAATGCAAAGTTGCCTGCGGCTTTGCCGTATGTTCCGGTGGCTGCAGTTCTTAGGTAAGAACCCTGCATGTGTATGTAAGTAGGTGTATACAATGTATAGGTATATGTGTATGCTTATTAGACTGTAAGAGACTTTATGTACGTGCATCTTCTGTGACCTCTTCTCCCTTTGCGGGAGGAAAAAGGAAAAGGGGATAATGGGGTTTTGTAGATAAACTCCTTTGTGTTTGAGCAGCCATGGGAATGGCATAGCCTGCAAAGAAAGTATTCTTGCATTAAATGGAATGTGCTGGAAGTTCATCCTACAGTTTTTAGGTTCTATTTGGAGTCTGAAACCATTTCCTAATTGACTCAGATGCAAGCCAGGTTTTCCCAAATTATTAGTTCCTGTTTCAGGGCTGGATTTTTTGAAGTTCACATATTTTAGGCGGAAGAATTTATGGCCAGACTAGCCTAGGTCCTCAGAGATATCAAAGTATTTCTCATCTGCTTCAGGACCTGAATAGGTACCCTTCTGTCAGACAAGCTCTCACACACAGGACGTCAACTATCTTGAGCTTTTTTCAAAAGCTGGTCTCTTATTTCAGTGCCTACATAGAAATCAAGCTCTGCTGTGAGGAATGCCCTTCACTCATGCAGAGACAGAAGTACCATTTTGTATATTGGCGGTTTCTCTGCATATAAATGACCTCATCACAGTTTTGCAGCATGGTTTTCCATATTACTGAATAGTTAATAGCATTGTCTTCATTTTTTTGCCCTCACTGCAAAGAAAACTCAAATCACAGACAGTAGGAAGCCAGACTGTGAATTATCTCTCTTTTGAAAATGAATAGGTAAAGTATACCTACTGAAAATATGAGACCTTTGTGATTAATTCCTTGCAGAATCTGTCTGAACTAAGGTAGATAAGCACATTAATTTGAAGGGCCATGAAATGTATCTGGTCAGATATTCTGTTTAAGTGGATGTTGCTTGCTATCTGTTTTTCCTCCTTCTCCATCCACACATAAGAACTCAGTGAAAAATAGAGTGCTGGTTAAACTTAGGATGGCTCCACACCATGACAGCTTGGTGGCAAAGCCAGCCTCAAGTGTTTGTAGTGACTCATTTTGCCTCCATACTGCCATTTTCTTCCCCCGAAGATATACTGGTAGAGTTATTCTAATGCTATCACACTGGCTACCAACTGTTTAAAAAATTAGCGCTGGAACAAGTTGCCTGGAGAGGTTGTGGAGCCTCCGTCCTTGGAGATATTGAAAAGCCATCCGGACATAGTCCTGGGCAACCGGCTCTAGGTGTCCCTGCTTGAGGAGGGGGGTTGGACCAGGTGACCTCCAGAGGACCACTCTGTGAGTCTGTGAAAAAGGAATTGGTGCTCTTTTCAGGCCAAACCATTTGAGTGACCTTGGCTAGAGTATGGCCTGACAGTCAGTTCTCTTGACACAACTGGTGGTACAGGGCAACACCAAGTGTGAAATACCAGCTGCCAGCGAGCAGACACTGGTGCATGCAAGAACTTCTTAGTCTGACATTGTTGCTGAAGACATGAGTAAATGAATTGTGGAACCCCTGCCTCACCAGCATGCTCAGATGTTTGACCCAACTGCATTTAATTTCAGATAAATGTACAGGATGAAATAAATACAATGATGAATACATGTATGGTTGCTCTCATGCAGACTGTGGCTCAGGATTCCAGGAGGAGGTGGCTTAGCATGCCTTCTGAAAAAGTACATTGTCTAGGAGCCAAATCATAAGTGAGTTCTGAAAAATCTTGGTTGAAATCAACACTCTTGGGGAAGGAAACACTTGCAAAAAGCACTTGCAAAATTAGTCTGACCCTGATTATGGTTCTAGTAGTACTTTTTTCAAAGAATCATGCTTTGCATCTAAAAATACTGTTTCCCAGAAGGCTCAATGAACGAAAGTTCAGCACTGAGAATAGGACACATACATGGACTATGCAGACCTGAGCCATCCTGTGACTTTGAAGAGTTGTCAATACCACCAAATTGAGGCAGTTAAATAAATAAACAAGAATATGTGACATTACATTAATGTTGAGTCTTTGACTGAAGCTGGGTCAAACAGAGGCCCTTAGAGATTACTGCTGTTTCTCTAAAGGCACAAGAGTCCTTCTCTGGAGACCCAAGTTCCAACATCTCATCAGCAGCTTTGTGCATTGCATTCTTGCAATGGGAATATTGGGTTTTGTTTGGCTGAGGACTGATGCTGTTTTACCTGTCTGAGGTCCTTGATCACACCTCAAACTTTTCTCCCTGGAGCAGTAGAGTTGTTGATTTTTTCCCCCTTTTGGCCCCAAATTACTAACTTCAGATGCCTGGCCCTCACTGTGTCACAGAAACCTTCCACTGCTCCCTTTCCCCCCCGTAACAACCCCATGCATGTCAGTACCTCCTCTGCCATGATGAGACTACATGGCTGTTTTCCACTGGGTGCACTGCTCAGACATCTCCCTTCTTTCTGGGCTACCATGGGTAATCTTTCTCAGACTTTATTTATTTTATTGAAGTGCCCACACTTTAAAAAATCTATGCATAAACATATGGAGAAACAGGATCAGGGCTGCAGCTTACAAGACAGACAGGTGCAAGGCACTCTGAGAATCCAGAAGTGCATACATCCGGTCCAGCTGTTAGCTTTAGTCTTGGTTCTGCTATATTAAACTAGGGTAATTAAGATGTTGGCTACACAGTCAGTGTAATTAGATAAATCTGGGCTGCCACAGAAAGTAGTCTTGCCTGTTATCTCCACCTCCCATTGACTCTATGGAGCTCACACAATCTTTTGAGAAGCTACATCTAAATTTATACCAGGGAAATGATCCATTTTCAAACTAACCCCAAAAGTGTAGGCAGGAAAAGCTTGCAACAAGATTAGTTCCCTGATATAGTCTGTAGAAATCCCACTGCTAACAAATGAGGGCTGGTGGGAGAGAGCTAGAGTCAATGGGTGCAGAGATTTATGCTAGCTTAAACCACAGCATGGAGTGGTCTCAGAGCAGAACTATCTCAGAATCTTTAAAACTGAGGGCAGGCTGTGTTTGTTCAAGAAAACCTGCAGCTGTGCTATGCAGGACTGGGTGGTTGAGGAGAAATTGCAAGTGTACACTTTACAGATATTCAGTGAAAACAGAGAACATCACTATCTCACGGCCAAGGTCATGGCTGCAGATAGTAGGGAACACTGAAAGAACAGCCAATTTCAGGAGGAAAACTCTGTCCGATATTGTTACTGCAGAAGAGTTGAAGGAAGGTTCCTGTAAACAGCTATGTACTGCAAAGCACAGTGCCCACCAGGGTGACTGCAAGGGGCGCAGACTAGATTGGTTAATGAGCTACATAAGCAAGTGAGTTTGATCAGGGAGAATCCATGTCCTCAACTGGACCCTCCCTCCTTTGGGCGGTGTGCCATAACTGGAGGAAATGGAAGCAGGAGGAGATCACACACTAGGAGGTTTTTAAGAGGTGTTGCAGTCAATTTGGGGAAAGGCAGAAGGGTATTTTGCAGGCTCTGCAAACCTTCCAAATAGCTAGGGGACTTCACAAGATATCAAAATCCTCAGATGTGATATATGTCCTGAACATGTTTGCATCTGCCTGGGAAGCCAAATGGCAGATACTTTCTCTCCAGGCTTACTTGGTATTTGCATGTTTTAGGTCAGAGCCAAGGTCTCCATTCTGTCTCTACTGTAGATTAAGGTGCATTTCTACCATCAAACAACCCTGGGCTCTCCTCTGCCTGTCTACAATTTCTAATGGAAATCACCCAGGAAGAAACAAGAGTCCTAGATCAGAAAGAAGACAAAAAGGAAAAATCCCTGTAATCTCAGTTTAGGGGGGACTTGGAGATTTTGTGGTCAGTGTCAGATTTACCTCTAACTTGCACAAACAACATGCTCCGTCTTTGTCTCAATTGTTCAGTTCCTGATCTGACAAACAAAATTTTCAGGGGAATTCTGAAGATTTATTTGTAGGTCCCCATTAAAGAACTGAAGATTAGGCCAGGAATCTCATGACAAATCATTTCTGTTTCCTAGTGTAGAGCTAAATATCTTCAATGAGATGCAGAGTGCACAGTTCAGTATGCATAACAAAGCATCCATCTTGCAATGCATATGGATAACAGATTAAATGATAGCTATTTAAAGTACAGTGAGGGGACACCAAAGGCTTCACAAGATTAATTTGCTGCTCTTTGAATAACAAAAACGTCAAACACAGAAATGTGAGTGGTTAGTCAGATCAAAGACTTCCACAGCTACAATGATAAATGCTCAGACTGTGCCTTACAGAAGACCAAACAAAGGCGTTGAGGGAGAAAGCAAACATGCTGGGTGACTCCTTCCTTTCTCACTGTTTTCACCTGTCCTGATTCATGTATCTGCCAGTCAGTGTGCTAGCTCTGAGAGAAACCTAGAGCAGAGAGAGTGTGGCATGCGCCCTCCCCTTCCCACTGCTGGCATTGCCTTCTCGATTTGTGCCCTCTTAGAAGTGCTCCCAAATACAGTGCAGAACCCCTTAAAAATATCTTTTGTTTGAGCCTGTGTACACCCTCACTCTGGAGGCTGTGAAACTCTTGGGCCAAGGAGAGTAGTCAACTCTGGGTAACCACGGACTTGTTTTTCCTTTTTCCTATCAAGACCTCTTGCTTCTGAATGCTAGCTCTGGGTGTGCCTATTCTCACAAGTTTCCTATCAGTTTCTGCTACTGAACATGGTAGCATTTTTCTAATGAAGGTGTCTGATGAGGGAGGCACGTCATTGAGTGGCCGGGAACATGGGTTACAGTGCAGTGAGGTGTGTGTGACCCCTCTCCAGAGTGGTCATGGCATATAGGGCAGAGCATTTCTCTGCCTGCTGCTGTCTGAAAAAGAGGCGCTGCTTTTGGAGGCAAGTCAGCATCCCAGTCCTCCTTCCCAGAAAAGAAGGACCTTCTCTGACTCTTGCTGTGCTCCCTTTGTGTCAGGTTGTCCTGAACGTCCGAGCCTGTGTCCAGCAGGCCATGGCAGAGGTGAGACCACGCAGCTTCTGCGCAGAGAAAAGCAGGGTATTTTGCTGCAAACCCAAGCTCGTAGCCTGCTATGGCTCCTGCAGGTGAGTCGGCCTCAGCCCGAAGCACAAGCCACTTGATCTCCACCTCGTGATGTGTTGGCCGCGCAAAGCACGTGGGTTATGGTGTGGTTCCCAAAACAAATTTGCTGCCAGCTTGGTGAGCTCACTGCAAAATGGTCAGATGTTGGGTGGTAGGATAGTCAGTCTGAATCTGAAGCTGTCCTGTGGGCTAGGTTGGGATGTGCTTCTCCTCTGCTTCCTTTCAGGAACATGCTGGGGACCAGAGAGTTGTATCTTTACCGACATGGGAGTACTCCACAGACATGCAGACCTTTTTCTCCCTACAACCCCCATCGCGCAGTGATTTTAGACATTTGCATGAGATACTTGAGGGCAGACACTTGAAGAGGTGTTGGTCTGGGTGAGTTCTTCCCATTCTCTCTCCCCTTCGCCTCCCTCCCCAGGCAATAGTTGCACTGCTAAAACACATGCAGTTCTCATGCTTTATACTGCAGAAATAGATTTATTCCCATGTGCACTACACAAATGCCTCTGGTGGTAGTGTCTGACTGTAACTTCTGTGCAGACAAATGTTTTTTGGCCTAAGCCACTACAGCCTGGTTCAGTGCCCACCAAATTACTGTGTGCGCTCCCACTTACTTTGACGAGCATCTGCTCCATCTCTGCTGAATTGCCCTTTGTCACTTTTCCAGTGATAGCTACTGAACTTATTCTGATCAACAGCAAGGAAAGGATTTTGTCCAGATAATCTTTTTCTGTGTTTGAAACAAAGAGCCTAGCATTTTTAGCATGTGAATAATAGATCATTCAGAGGAAAAATCCTCCCTTCTGGACATATATTTCAAAATTTGTGGCATGTTGTAGCTCCACAGACAGTCAAAAAGGAGTTCCTGCTAAAATTTCCATGCATGTTGATACCTTGTATTTTCAGCCTTTATTTTTCTTGTGACTTTACTGTCTTACTGATTTTCTTAACTTTTCTATGCCCTGATAAATGACTTTTCTTCCTTTGGAAGGAGTTTACTTTTAGACGCTTTCAATCTTCATTTAAAAGTTGGGTTTGTATCCAGATTATTATTCTCATTGATTTCTGTTTCTTCCTCCTCCCAAATTCTTAATAACTTTGTATCATGTCAGAACAAAAAAAATGTTACACATTTGGAGGGATGTTGTATGAGATAAATGATACATACCACTTAGCTGTTTGCTCAGCAGAAGTGGCAGCATTTGTTGTCCGTTCGCTTGTTTATGGTGGGAGCAACATTCTGTAATAGCTGGAACAGCTACTGCCCGAAAAGAGATTGAAAATGCCATATTTTCATTCCACACACAGAAGTATGGGGCAAAGTGGAAGAGGGAGAGGAGGAAAACCCTTCCAATAAACATAACCTCCAGTTATTCTCTATCCTTGCTTGCACTCTGCTGCTCTGTAATAACACTGTCATTGGTGACAACCATCCCATCCGATAGATGGTTTAAATTGTTCTCAGCTTCTTCTTGCTTTTTCTGTGGGCCATTTCTCTGGGGGGATTTAACGTTAAAATTGTTTAATCAAAACTCAGATTCTCTCCTGATGTTGCGATAGTTTCATTCTCAGCTGGTGGTGCCGAAATTGTTCTTTCCAGGGGAGCAGCCTTTGCGTTAAAGCTGCCCTTCCAGTGTGAAGCGACTGCATTTTTTGCTAGTACCCAAAGGACAGGGGGAAGGTTGGGAATTTTTCAGTCTTCCAAAAGGTGTCAGTAGGAAAATGTACATTGCCCAAAGGTAACCATCCATGCTTCTCTCCTCACTTACTTGATCCTGCCCTATCAGCCAAACTGCAAAGCTCCCTTCCCTCTGCTTTGAAATCTGAAAAACCTTATATTTTATCCATTTCCATCGGGAGCAGCAAACAGACTTTGTGCTCAGGACCTCTGCGTGACTGAAGTCCTACATGGCTTTCAGACAAAGCAGCCTCTCTGCTCTTCCAGCTTGCTCTCCTTTCAAAAGGAGACACTTTGGGTTTGGAAAAATATTGGTTGGTCAGCTTTTACAGCTGTGTAAATAAAGAATGAAGAATAAAATCTGGAGGCATAAAAATGACAGGTCTAAAAGTTCTTGTCTTTGTCTCAGGTCTGTTACATCAATGTAAATTGGAAGGGAATCTCTTGCCTCAAATATTTCATTTCCACCCCCAGTGGTAGATATAGTCTACTGACTCCCTGACCAGCTCTTTAAATTAGTATGCTGTTCCCCTTCTTTTATGTGAATTACTATGAGGACACATTTGTCGTGCCTTTGCCAGCTGGATTGCTCTGCTGTGCATAGCTTGACGTGATACGGCACTTCCAGACGCATGAAATATTTCCATGTTTCTGATATTTCAGTGAGTGTCTGCATGACAGCACAGAACAAACCTGCCCAAATACGTGGTCCACCAAATTACCAGGCAATTAACTCACTCCAAGTTACTAGTTGTTGCCCCTTGCTCTCCTGAATTATTCCTTCCCCTGTGATGTGGCAGTGCCCTAAGAGCGCCTTTTCTTTGTGCTGCAGTAGTTTGTGACGGCCCCGACATAAAGCACAGGATTCCCACCACTGCTTCCCCCTGCCCTTCCACCAAAGCCACTGAGTTCACAAGTATACCACTGAATATTGTCTGCTTCCTCAAAATCAGTCACTCTCTGCAGAGTCCTCCCCTCTTCAGCCATCATTCCTCCTTTCCCAGATCTTGCCTGACTTTGGACTGTCTGCCGCGCAGTGACATGTTCATCTCTTCCTCACTGCAGTCAGCTCTGACACGCTCTTGTCTGTCTCTCAGCGAGACAAAGTTGTTTTGTTCAAGATCATGAGGCACTGGGGTTTGAAAGGAATCTCAACGTTCGGTAGCAGGGGAAAAATGGCATTGCTGGAGGCTTGATTTAGGTGTCCTGTGTCGTGCCACTGAGGCACCTCAACCAGGGACTGCAGGCCTCCAGCTGCTGCTCCAAAATGAAGTGGATTTTGTGTCTGCCAGCCGGAGGTGGGGATCTGGGGTAATGCAGGGAAACTGACAGATTGGTGATGCCCACCCTTGGGCAGCGGGATCAAAGCATTGGACCTTGTGAGCACGACTCAGTTGCACTCCAGGCATTCAGACATCCAAGGACAAATCCTGCCTGTCTTTTTTAAGAGATGCTATGATTCGGTTTTGTACCTGAATCCTGACCTGCAGAGAGCTTCTCCAGCCTGGACTCCACGTAGGCATATGGGTGTGAGCTTTTACATCCATCCTTGCTGTGTAACCCAGGCATGAGATGCAAAAAGCCTACAGCTCTCTCAAGAGACATTGAAGGAAACCATTTGACTACCTGATTTCTCCCAGAAGAAGGATGTCTCCTTTTTTCCCTTCCCAGTCAGAAGAGGCTCAGTTGGGAGGGACTTCAAGTCCAACACTTCAGTCCATTTTTGCTGGAGGGCATGCCTGGAATGCACAAAACCCACCTCGGAGTGCATACCTAGTGACCTTCTTCCTGAATCCGAGGGGGCAGTTTCTCTCCTGTCATGCCTGCAGGAAGCACTTCAGTGAAGAAGGTTAACTTTTTTTTTTCCTTTTGTGGCTAGATACCTGGGTGACAGTTATCGACAGCAGGTGTAAGGAAGCAGGTGCTTAGTGCTAGCTTCCTGCTCCAAGTGGGCTGCAGACTGATGCCAGAGGACAACATGGCTCTCTAAGCGGAAGAATATGATCACTTCCTTTTTCTCCCTCTCAGTGAATAAACTCTGCTACTGCCCTTTCCAAAAAGAGAACCATGCTACCTTTTTGATCTTTAATTTCTTTTAATCTCTTTACTCGTTTACCCACTTAATCCAAGGAATCTCCTTGCTGCCCTGACATAAGAATAGTTTATTATTGCCTCTAAATGAGTAATTGCTACTTGACTCTGTTGTTGTTGTTGTTTAGTTTCTTTATAGAGTGTCTGAGACAGGGCTAGTTTAAGTGTATAATCCTGGTGGTTATTTTGAAGACTTGCTTGTGACACATGAATTGTCTTCCAGATTATATATTGTAAACGGACAGTTTTCTGAGTACACTTAGCTGGAAGAAAAACTCATTGGGTCTCATATCTGGTCATTTGAAAATCGTAAAATTACTGTAAAAACCCTTCTCTCTTGACTGAAAAGTCGTATCTTGTTCATTGTGGCAAAAGCAGATCTTAGGTGAATGGGCTATGCCACGTAACTAATTTGTGAGGGTGACTCAATGAAAAACAAAAGAGCAGCTTGACATGTATGGCAATCAGTGTAATGAGCTGAAATTCATGGCAGGAGAGAACATCCTTGCATACGGAGTATGAAGGTGAACAAAAGAAAAGAAGCAAAGAACCATTCTAACAACAAGCCCCCAAACATTTGGAAGGAAAACAAAAAGGCAAACCCTTTGTGTTGCAAGTTAAGCAAATCTCTGGTAGACAGGATTAGGAAAAAAATTTCCGACAAACTGTTTTTGCAGTTACCCACTTCAGAGCTCAGGCACAGCTCAGGCTCCTCTCCTATTGCTGCCTCTGGCCGCGGCAAGGCAGCGCTTCCACTTCTGGACTGCGTGACAATTTCTATGTACCCAAACCTGAGCTATATTTCCACAGACCTGTCTTGGTTTTGACTCCGTTCAAAGAACATTTTTCATGTCTTCTCACTCAAACTCTTCTTCCCAAATTGAGGAAGAAGCTCAATAGCTTCAACAGCAAAATAGCTCCTAGCAGCCTGAAACTGTCTTGCTATGAGCATGCCCGGAGCCTAGTGCACGACATCACCAAGTAAGAGATGTCAAAATAAGTATTTCGTCATAACAAATGTTTGGACATGCTTTGTGGCTGATTGATATATGTCATGAAATAAAACTGCGTTAAATTTTTCGTACACGGTTTTACTTTAAAAAGTTTATCAGCTCCCGTTGGCAATTGCTTTCTGCTGTAAGGGTCTATTTTAAGACTGAGCTAGTGAAGTTGCATGTTGCCTTTGCCAGTATTGCTTTCAGCAGACTTTTTTTTTATCCTGTTCTTTGACATTGCTTCAGGCAGTCTGAGTGCTTGAAGATGTCCAGTGCCAGTACAAGATCTGTGTTGCCAAATGAACTCACTGGGGTGCCTTAAACTTCCCTAGCTGCCAGTACCACAGAAAGTGACACAGACTAATGGGTGCAGTGGAGAAATAAAGAAAGGGTTACCACTTCTTTGGCAAAGCTGTTGATGATGACATGTCACTTGAACCTTGGAAGCTGATTTTCTGACAGATACTCCCACACTTTGTGGGCAGAACTGTCACAGGCAGATCTAATTGAATAGTGAAATGTCGTTCCTTCCTTTTTTCTGAAATTATAATTGTAACTAATATTTCATGTCAGATTTGGTAACCTTGGAAGTTAATGTTATATCTTCCCTTCCATAAGACAAATAGCAATATCGGTTTCCCCAGGTCTTTGCTAGTGTGGAGTAGTGGAGATCCTAGACACTTTTACGCTTGGCACAGTACAAGGATGAGAAAACCCCAGTACATCTGAAAGGACCATTCCTGGGCAACAGGGGCATGAAGGTGGAGATTTTAAAAATGAGGATATGTGGCAGCCTGACTCCTCCAAACTCTGTTGCAGATTGGGTGTCCAAATCTCCCTCACTTAAATTTATAAGGCTGCCTAGACCTTCATAGCATTTCAATATCAGTCTCTCAGAAGTTATAATAGTTGGTATTTGTGAGCTGGTACTTATTGTCTAATGTGGCGAGTGCAATGACACCACTTGCTGGCACTATGCACGACAAAGAGTCACTGTGTGGAAATATAACCCAGATATGTCACTATTGCCGTGCGATTCATTAGAGTCAACCACGTCAAACTGACAATGTTGTCATAGCTGTTCTGAATTTCTCAGTTCTTGTCTCCCCTTTGCCTTGAATTCTTTGGTTTTTTTAAATAGTGGAAAGAACAGTGTATTGAGTACTTGATATTTTTGCTCGGGGGGGATGAAAATACAGAACTTCAGTTTGGTTTTAGTTAAGCCCTATCATCATCCTGCGTGTCTGTCGGAAGAGCATGAGCCATGTCTCTCAAGCTTTTTCTGCCAGAGAATACCAGGTTTCTTTGGGAAAGAGATGAGAACGCTAGTAAGAAACTGATGGATTATTTGGATTTGGGTGGAAAATCTGTTTCAACAGTTTCTCCACAGCGATATCATATGGAGCCAGGGCAAAGACTAACGTAACAAGAACAGTAACCACGTTTTTTTCACCTATCAGGATGCATTGTCCTGAGAGCGGAATGGAAGTTGGAAAATTTGCTAAGCATAAATTTATACACAGTGGCGATCCATCAATCTAAATTAAGCTTAATTGTAAAATGCATGGCTTGTGTTACAAGTATTTTGAAATTATGGCCTAAATAGTTAAAAAAAAAAAAAAGGGAAAGAAAAAATTGCAGTATTTGAAATAGTGGATTAAAATTTTCAGAAGCACTTGAGGAGCTTTTGTCCAAAAGTCTTTCTAACCTACTAAACCACTTGTTTTTAAGAATTTCTTATGCGGATAACCCCCCACACACACACACATTTTAGCAAGGGACATTGAGCTGCTCTGTCTCACTGTAGACAGGTACTTACTGACATTGAAACAAGTTTGTGGGAGATTAAAAACAGAGATGATGGATGACCTGTACATGAGGTTTAGATGGGTACAAAAGATAAGGCCCCATCTGTACTGTGAATTGATTCTGGAATCACTGACTGAAGTTCGGGAAAACACCTCAAGCTGACTGCAAACCTTCCACTGAATTGAGTGAAGCCAGGCGAATATCACAAGATTGCAAGATTAAGGAGGCAATTTTGAGAGTGGGAGCATTCTGAAAATTGTAATAAGCACTCGTTTCCAGCTGAGAACCAGAAAATATCAGGAAAAGGCTTGAAACAGAATTTAGGAGTCACCTTAGTGAAAACTTTGAAAAGGGTGAAATGTGTTGGATGACAGTATCTGCAGATTCTAACTTCATTTGTCTGCAGTGAGTTTGATTAATCCCGTTAGAAGTAGCTGTTTAGGCAGCCTTCTGATGCTATGCAACAGTATCATCCCCATCACACACATGCTTGTCTTTGATGCCTGTTTTCAGAATAATTTCAGGCGTAAACTGCCTTGAGTAGCTATGTATCAATTTGTCTTTTTAACCTTCACTACACTGTTTCATATTCAAAATTCAGATTTTAATCGTGGGAATTAAGTACTAATCCAGAAGTCTTTCTAACCTTCAGGATCTTCGATCTATGTAGATACCTTTTGATTTCCAAACTGAGCCCTTGTTATCAGTCTTTAGAATAGAAAAAAGACACCGTTATAGGCTCAAATATTATTTAAAATGGTGGTTGGGAAAACACTTACAGATTTTTAAGCAACCAGGCTTAAGCATCTTGCTAGAAAAGCATCTAAGCTAGAAAAAGACAACGTTGGGTTTGGACTAGATCTCTGCCAGAAACCTTCCTTCCGTTTCCACTTGGTTTAGCTCGCAAGCACACCTTCTGAAGGAAAGGGAGGTGGAGCGCGGAGTGTGCAGTGATTTGGTCATTAATGGTGAAAAGCACCCTTTAGACACCATCTGCAGTGGGCATTTCTATTGAGCTGAGAGGAAGTAGTGGGAAAAGCGATCAAACCGCTGTACTGGGTCTGGCTGGGATGGGCGTAATGTTCTTCCCAGCAGCCCACAGGGTGCTCCGCTCTGCATTCGTGACTAAGAAGGTGCTGGTAACACACACCAGTGTTTTGGCTAATGCTGGGCTGTGCTTGCACAGCATCAAGGCTTTCTCTGCTTCTCACGCTGCCTCCCCCAGCAAGCAGTCTAGTGGTGGGAAGAGGCTGGCAGAAGGCACAGCTGGGATGGGTGACCTGAACTGGCCAAGGGGTATTCCGTATCATATAACATCATGGTCCGCGGTAAAGACTGGAGGGCTGCTCTTGCCGAAGTAGCTGTTGCTCGGAGACTGGCTGGGCATCAGTCTGCTGGTAGGAGGCAGGGAATGACCGCGTTTGCATCACTTTTTTGAAAAGCCTCTTTCATATTAAATGGTCTTCATTTCAGCCCGTGAGTTTTCACGCCCCATGAGCAAGCGGCTACATGGGTGCTTAGCTGCTGGCCTGGGTCAACCCACAGCAACCACACAGCTCGTAGATGAGTGGCCTGTTTTGGTTTGGGGTTTTTTTTGTTTGTTTCCTCCTAAACTTGAAAGCCACAAGAGGATAATTAAAACTTCAATTCCAGAAAAATAACCCATCAAAAAAATTCTACTGCGTATTTCCTAGAACCAGCTAGACCCTATTAAGGGACACTTTAGGGAGCACATGAATTATGAATGGCTACCAACTTATTTTCTCGGAACAACTACCTCATTTCTTTCCTTACTGCTGCATAATTTTAGCCCTTAGGTGACAAAAATCCTATTGTATTTACGTTAATTACATTGTACACTTACTATCTTCTAACTTATCTTTACAAGGTCCCCCAAACTCTTCAAAAGTATTAATTTATTGTTCTGCATCTTGCCAGGGCAGGGATGATCTCAGCAAAGCAGAGAGCTGTGAACCGTTTCCAGTTGCCCATCATTCATTCTTCAAGCCAGAGAGTATGCCATGTAAGTTCAACCAAAGACTTCAGTTTGGTATCTTTCACAATCAACCGGGGACTTGATACAAAAAAGGACTCCCTGAAAGTTCCTACTTCAAAAGTTTCAAGCACAGGAGTTTTACCACGGTAGTAGAGACCCTAAAAATGATTCTGGTTGAGCTACCATGGACTGTAGAACGGGAAAAGAGTTACCTAGTTCAAGAAATAATTTAAAGTGCATTACTCTGGAGCAGTTACATGGAAATAAAAGTAGGAGTACTCTGTCGACTGCTTTGCACATCAGTGGAGTGCTGCGTGCATTTTCATGCATGCAGTAGGCCAGTAAAATGTTCCCTAGGATTCTGTGGAAGCAGGCAAGGCACATTAGCGCACTTAACCCACCTTCAGTTGCCCTGCAGCAGGGTTCCCTCTTCCACTTGTGTCTTCTCAGGGAGCGCACCAGTGTCTTCTCAGGGTGTGCAAGAGTGTGCTCTAGGAAAGATGTGTAGCGGACAGACCAGCCTGGTTGGTGGTGGGGTCACAGGCTGATGCCCTCTCCCTCCTGCTGCTCCTCAGCTGTCAGTCACCCACCCCTCTGCCACTCAGCAGCACCGGGGTGTCTGGTTCTCAAAGGAATATAGGGAAGTCAAGAAGTTTCTAGCTTAAGTTATGTGTAAATTACTCGTGTGTGTGTGTGTGTGTGTGTGTGTATTTCTTAAGTAGAAAATACATATTGTGTGATGTGTTTAGCTGACAGGGTATTTCATAGGCACTTGCATGCTACCATGAAAAGCCGTATAGGCACCCATTTTCCAGCTCTGCTGTGATTGATGCGACGCCAGTTAAACGGAATTAGTATTTGCCGCTTACCAGAAGAATCTCAACATTTCCATTTTCCCTGTGAAAGCAGCAGCAACAATGGTTGTGCTTCTCTTTCTTCACCTTCTTTACTCCAAGTAAAGCCAACAGATGCCCTCAAAGTGCTGCCATCGGTGAGAACATCTCTATTAAAACCAGGGATGCTAAACTGGTAATAATGATGTACAGAAAAGTTATAGTGTGAAATTTAAAAACACCTTTTTTTTTTTTCTTAGTGAGAATGACAACAATTTACTTTGGAATTAATATAAACTTCTTATTTTTATGGGTTGCAAAACACTGTTTCCCTTGCTGCGTACAAGAGGCTTCTGTGGTGCTTTTTCCTATTTTTTGTCACACAGGAATTTTCTTTGTGTTTCAAATTAATGACTGATCTTGGTCCAAGTTAAAACCCAGGACTGGCTCAGTTGCGCTGTGCTGCTTTACGCCGCGTGTGACCTTGAAACTGCGAAACAGTGGCTCAGAGAAGCAGATGTGCGGGGAGGAGCAATACGTGCCTTAATGAGAACGGCAATCTTCCTTGTGCTCCTAATGGTTTTAGCTTTCCAGTGATCAAGCGACATTGATTTTCCTTCTCTCTTCCCCTCGTGTCGAGACTGTTTTCGGTGACTTGCGGCGATCTAACTGCTAAGCCATAGCATCAGCAGAATTCCTTCTTCCAGCACAGGCAAGGGGACCCATTCGGTTTGTGGAGGCTTTTACTCCCTCTATTGCTGCTGCCGCTGCTTTTTTTTTTGGTGGCGTTACATGTAAGTGCCTCTAACCGAGTGGTTGCCGGCCAGCTGCAGCAAAGCAAACCAAACAGTACGTGTTCAGTACTGCTGTGCTCCCCGGGCTCAGAACTAGCGCTGGGGCTGTGGCGGCAGCGCCCTGCATTATTCAACCTTAGGCACCCTTAGACTCGCGTGCGTATTGGTAATTCCTTTGGTTGGCCTTTCTTCGTGGTCTCCATGGCAACTGTTTCCATTGCCATCAGCACCTCTGGGGCCCAGCCTCGCTCACACAGCAATTAACAGCTGTGGTGCCGCTGTATCGAGATGCCTCGTGCCCTCGGTATTGTTCGTCTCTGAGACAAATGTCTTCGTGGTGGCCCTGGCTAGCGCTGGCTGCCTCGCTGCCTTCCGTGGCCTCCTCCTCCGGGGAGGTCACTGGGGAAGCTCGGTCTCTGCCGCCCGTCCCGCTCCGGACTGAAGTGCCTGTGGATGCTGGCTACGGCCGCAGCCTTTGCAGCGTTTGTCTGCCAGCTCCGCTCCCACGCTTCCCGCAGCTTTCACTGGAGGTGAGCAAGGAGAGGCGTTGCGGAGGCCCCCGGCAGGAGCGCAGCCCCACTGGCACCGGTTTGAGTGAGTAAGCCCAAACGCAGAAGTTTAGCCTCCCAGTCCCCAGGTTTCCCACCACAGACAATGCGTGGTGTAGCTTGTTCACAGCCCCACGTTGTAAAATACCCTCCAAGGCTATGATCGTGGAGGGAAGTGTGGTTTTTAAATGCTTGAGTACAAGAATCTCTGCATAACATCCCACGCTGGCCGCTGGAAGTGCTGGGAGCACTTCCCCACCACACTGCCCTGTAAAATGAAGTTTTTAAGAAGAGGCCGACTGAAAAGAGAAGTACAACATTTTGAAATCCTAAATTCTGTAATTTTATTTTACCAAAGACTATTGGTCAGATTAAATGTATGAAGAATAAAGCTTTCACAAGGTTCCGTGAGATGGTTACGAAGAAAATCACAAATTCTAAATTAGTCTCTGCCATTTGATCTTCAGTGTGATAGTCTCTTGGTGTTCAGCTGCAATTTCACAGGAAGGTGGAGCATTGTTTTAAAGCAGACTCCAAAGTAGCCTGGAAAGGTTTCTTCTCGCCTCCCCCCCACCCCCCCTACAGATTTATTGCATCGATTATAAATTTCAAGTTTGGCTTGGATTATTTATTTTAGAATGTCTGCTGGACTGGAAAGTATACAGTGGGACACTACTTGAGACCTAAATTAAAGTGCAAGTTTTTGTGCAAAAATTATCACATCCTCTTTTTCACTCCTATGCTAAACAGATAAGCAATTGGATCACAGATGAAAATTGTTTTTATCACTTCTTCAAATTAAAAAGAAAAAGGCATTTTTTTCTGTTTGGGTGGGGTTTTTTTGTTTTTTTCTTTTTCTTTTGTCCTCTTAATACAGCTGTGGAGGATCGATGCTAAATCTTGAGAAGGTTACCTTCAGGAGGAATGCACATGTGCCCCAGCTCTGGTTGAGAAACCTGCATGTAATACCGTTTCTTCCCAAAGCCTTCTCTTGTGCCATTGAGCTCACCAGTATCTGATGCTTTAAATTCTGAAAAGGATGGAGAATCATCCTAATAAAACTCCCCTTTTTATTTTTACCCACCCTGTAACAGTATTCGCTGAAGGTGGTGCTACTTTATGCTTTTTAGTAATGAGGACTGCAAATTGATAATGTCGCTTAGAGCCTAGGAGAAGTCGGTGGAAGATGCTGTGCGGTCCCCACAGGCCACAAATGCTGCTGCACTACCTCTGCTCCCTGCCTTTCCTTTTCCTCCGTTCCCAGATAAAAGCAAATGCAGTCTTTAGCCTGCAAGAGCTCTGACTGCTGAATGCTGCAGTGCCCAGCCAAACAGTTACTCAAAAAACCAAGAGGCAGCGTCTCAAAACCAAACAGGATGGAGAATTGTATTAACAGCAAATGAAACTGCCCCGTGAAAAAATGTATCTGCTCTACAGGGCAAGGTAAATTTAGACAAACAGGGCTGGACAAAAGAGCCAGTCTAGATGCAGCAGAGGAAAGGCAGGTAGAAATAGCCAGCTCAGGACTCCGTGCAGCCCCAGCCTGACTCCCACTAGTCCTTGTTTTAACGCGGTTTCCGTACGCTTCCCGGGGGCCCCTTGGCTGCTTCCCAAGGAATCGCCGTTGCAGTGCACCGTCCTTGAGGCTGCACCTCACTGGCAGACCGAGAGCGGCTGGGTCCAGGGGCTGGCTGCTTGCGGTCGCAGCCTCCTGGGCCAGAAATTAGTCTTCTCCTCCAAACTAAGTCGCATGCAGCTTCTCTAGGGGCAGGAGTCTCTGGAACACTCCTGGCCTGGGCAGGCAGCATTTCAGCAGGGCTGCTCCTTGGAGCAGGGCAGACCTGTGCCAGGAAAGGTCCTAGGCATTGATCAGCATGGTGTCACCCCCCACCACTGTCAGTGCAGCAGTGCAGACACAGCCCCAAAGGACACCGAAGTATAGGACGGATGTGGCTGGCATGACAACCAAAGCTAGTCCCTGAAGTAAAAACGTCACAACCCTGGTGTGCATGCTGTCTAGCATCATGTGTCAGAGCAAGTGATACAGGGCCTTGCGCTCCTTGCAGTGCAAGGAATGAACTGCTGCCACCTTTCTCAGCGTTTGCTCATAACTCCTGGAAAATGTTTTCTCTCCACGTGACTTCCCTGATTTTCTAAAGTGCTACTTTAGTTGTACACCTTTTGCTCTTCATCCCAGCAAAACTGGTGGTTTATCAAGAATCAGGAAGTATTAGGAAGATTTATTTGGTACGGTTTATTCTTAAGAAAAGATAGATTCCAGTGAAAACTCTGTAGGCCTCAGCTTAGAGACTTAAACTTTGTGTATAGCCACACCGTTTAATGCCCTTGCCAGACATGAAAGATCACATTTATCTGTTGTGGTACATGTGGACTCATGTGGCAGAGTCTGAATCAAATTTAGACTTTTCCTGCATTACAGCGTGATGGGGTCCAGTGTTGCAGTTCGCTGCTCTTCTGTATTTACAGAGTACATTATAATAAATGCCTGGTGGTGAAACGACTGAGAGTCACTGATCAGATTCAATTACCATTGACTGAAGCAAAGAGAAATGGAAAAAATTGGCTAGGGATGTTTATCACCACTAGAGCTTGCACAGCGTGGTCAAGAGAAGTGCAATGCATTCCCGGTTAGCATGGGGTTGATTTAACAGCACGACACCTGGCTGCTTTGCTTTTCATGCTCTCGCAGTCTGCTTTCCGTTACAGGAGTGCAGTACCTACCCGGCGTGAGAGCACTGCAAAGATGATTTTTGTGAAGGCAGCTGATGCTGTAGCTTCCTTGTGGAACCAGCAGGACAAACCTGCGGCTGGAGTCAATGGGCCTACAGTAGTGGGTACCTGTTGTCTAGCTACTTTGGAATGTCTTTATGCTAATTTCTGATTTCTGACGGGATCAGTGTTTCTCTTGGTGTCTGGCTAACACGCAGTGGAAGGGCTTGTGACACAAAACATTTAAGTCAGCATATAAACTTGTCGTTTTCACTGAAGATTTTTTTTCAATGTACATACTAAGCTATGTGAGGAGCAAATGGTGAAACAAAGAAATAAAAAAGCCCTAACCTTCTGTAAGTTAGAGTTATAGAAGTGTGTTGCAAAGTTCAGATCTGTCTTTCATTTCACCCAGTCTGGGCCTGAAAAGTCCATCTGGCCCATTCTTCAGGAAGAGGGATGAAGCATCACCGCCTTTTGAGGACCAGTAGGTTGATGGGGAGGTTCCCATGCAAAATGGCCATGAGGTCTGCTTTAAAAATGCTTTTTTGTAAAAAAAAAACCCTCCGAACAAGCCAACCCAAACCCAAACAAACTGTCTGTCATGTCTGGCCATGATACAATTGTAAAATATTTCCAAGAAGAAAGGATAACGTGAAGTTTAGTGGAAAAAAAAAAGAATAAAATTCCTGAAATGTTGATCCTTTCCCAGTTCTAAACAGTTGTTCTGAAAACAATAGTGCAGGCAGGTATGGTATATCAGAAATCATTGCTTGCAGGTGTGACTGAACATACAGTTTTAAAATCCTTCTCTGTTAAGGCTGAACTTTCTGTAGTTGTTTTGTGGTCCCGAATGCTCTCTTGCATGAATCAGGTATTCAGATCTCAAAAAATCTAGAAAGATCACCCAGAAAGCTCATCCTCAAAATCACACAATGTTTTTTATAGAAGCATTTCCCAAAATATGTCCAGTGGTAAAGATACCAAACGGATCCAATTTCCGATGTGCCCCAAAGGTACGCAGAAAAAAAGGCTTGGATAGTGATATGTTAGCATCGTCACCAGGTACTAAGCTTAGATTCTCAGGCAAGAGAAAACCAGCAGGTACCGCATCTTGCCTGCTCACACACCGTGCTTGATTTAGGTTGTAATTTAGTCTGGATTTAGTGGTGCTTTCATGTGCTGTTTGTTTCACTGTTATAATACTAGATCTCTTGTTTAAGGTAGAACATTTTCTCTCCTGTTGATACCGATGCCTTTGTGTTTTCTTGCAGCCCTCTGTACTCTGTGTCTCACCTATTTTGAATTACTGTGGTTACAAACCACAACCAATTTACAGCAGCAGGAGTGTAATTAAAAATAATAGCCATAGCAGCTGTATTGAAAAAACAGTCTTTCCCTGTACCAGTTAATGACAGATCTTGCACTAATCTGAATGCAAAACATGCTCCTTTAAAGGCTTTTTCCAATATGAAAGGGAACGGAGACCCATTAATAACTATATTCTACTGCAAGGTTTTGAAAAATGAAGAAAGGCCTCCCCCCTCCTGCCTCCTGGAAATTGCATCCCTGATGCCTGGGAATCTGTAAATGCAGATGATTTATGCCACTGACAGCCTCCAGGTCCCCGAGAAACAACAATGGAAAGCTTCACAAGAAAGTCTCCAGGGGTTCAGGCACAGTCATCTACTGTGGAAGAACTGGACAGAAGGATATTTACTGTGCAGTGTTTCTCAGACCATGGTAAATAGAAAGTTCAGGAATGAAAGGAAAGAAAGTATGAGTAGAAAGTGGGGAAAGGCTATCAATTCAAGGTGAAATATTCCTGTTGTCCTCAAAATCCCTACCTGAGGAAGACCAGGGCTGCAGAGGCGGTGTTAGCCCAAATTCTGTTGACCTCCCTGAGGTTAATAAAAAGAAATCCTGAAATGCTTCCAGGAGCTGAAAAGGAGGCCTAAAATTTTTTACATTTTTCAACACTTTTCCTGCAGAAAATACTTTCCTCTTCTGCTTGAAACTGAAACTTTCTGCAGGTTTACGTGGATTTCGGTTGACACGTACTAGAAATACGTGCCTTGACGAAATGGAATATTTTGACATTTTTATTTGTAAAGATCCTCACATTTTTATTATTATATACAAAGTCAATTTTGGAATGAAACATAATAATTATTTGAATTAACCAGAAATGGTTGTTTTGGAAATTTGCTTTCTGGGTGGACAGAAAACATGTGGATGATTCTATGCTACTACAGTTTTCCCCGTAGCTAGATGGGAAAAAGTGAAAATAGAAACAAAACCACTGAGATAAGCACACCACTAGTATTAAGTCCTTCCCCGGGGGTACTACTGTGTCATTTACTTTTGGTTTGAATATTGCTTGGAAGTGGAGTGTACTGATTCATGCTGTCAGCAGAATTTTAGGTTTGTCGGTAAGGATTTATGAGAGGCTACTAAGAGCAATTTCGGACGCCCTTTTAGTCAGTCATCCATTAAAGGAAGACAGAGCTATTCGCACAATCACTTTGGCAGTCACTCACACGGGGTGCAAAAACCCGGCGTGTGGGAATGGTGGTTTGCCACATCTGCTTTTCAGCAGGCTGAAGGACAGTGTGCATGAAAACAAACCCCAGGCTCCTTTTGTACGTGTACAGCGTGCTGTGGAGGTTTTGTTGTTTGCTCCACAGGCAACGCTGAGCTCAAGTTCTTCGTTCAGGCAAGGCACAAGCTGTCTTTCTTACGTTGGGCTATTCAATTTAGTTTTCAAACCTAGCACAATAAATACTCAAGCAAAAGTTAACTTCCTTGGTAATCTGGGGAGAGGGAGACAGTTCTGGAAGGATCTTTTGTAAAAGCAAAACCTTCTGTCCACATGAGGTGAACTTTCATTGAGGGGGGTCTGGCCGAAAGTTTTAAATCTGAAAAGGTTCACACTCATGCTCTCCGTGCCACTTCCGTAAATTAACTCTCAGATGCAGCACAGTCTTAAAGCTCTGCCTTAGCAGGGGGGGGTTAACAGTGAAGTTATGCCAATAGTCGCCATGTCCCAGCTGCCAGTCTCAGTACTGTCACTGTATGTTGCCTTTCTAGGAAGAAAATCTTGAGGGGGCAGGCTGGGGTACTCAGATTTCAGGGCAGGAAGGAAGGTGGGGTGGAGGAGCTGAGCCATGTAGGCAGGTGGTCTTCAGAGAGGGCTGTGCTGGGTGAGGGGCAGCCTTCAGTGTAGCTCATGAAAACATAAGAGAGAGGCAAAACAGGGGGGGTAAGGAAGTGGAAGTGGAGGATGGTCCAAAGAGACCATTGGCATTGCATCACAGATACTGCTCCACTGTATCTCTGTACAGCCACAGTTGCCAGCACTGAAAATCTTGTAGCTCCGCTCGCATCTGCCTCCCCTGCCTGCCCTTTCGTATTGCAGCCGCTCACAGCAGAGTGTCTCTGTGGGGGTGCAGGGTACGGAAGCAGCAAAGCGTGGAGGACAGTCTCAAACCATGGACTGAAACAGTAGATTTTTTTCCCCTTCCCATTTCTTTCTCCCACAGAGCACATATGCCATATTCTCACAAACTGACCATACAAAAGCCAACACAAAACTCCAGAGAAACCCCCCTGCCTTTATTTCCCCGCCATTAAAACATGGGTCTCCTGCTACTTCTGTGTTGTCTGTGCTGAAGCAGGAACTTGTGAAAGCTGTGCATTTTCCCACAGCGCGTTTTGTGGATCTGTGCAGGGAGAAGAAGATGCGGCCGCAGCGTCATGCTGGTCTGGCAGCCCTTCCTGGCCCGGCGTCGCCCGGTCTGTCTGTCCTGCGGGTACCGCTCTCCTGCTGCGGTGCCTAGTGCTTTATCTGCTCCTGTTCTAAAGGAGGTCAGAAACCAATCTGTCAACTCTTTCCTTCTCTAACAAACCCTCTGTTGGTGAAATCTTGCCTAATTCTTCCAGCTGTAGTTGACCAGAGTTCGATTTCCTCCTCCCACTAGGTGTATTTATACCCTTTCAGCAGCTCCTGTTTCTCACCTGCAAAGAAGCGGCTGTGTGTGAAAACCCTTCGGAGACTTTGGGGCAGATAAAAACTTCTAAAACTCCTTCTGTAGGGTGCAGAGTGACCCCACATGTGTTGCTGTGCTCCATCCACAACGCTAAGTTCTTTCACGGAATTTTTAGCCACGTGATTCACCACCCTCTTCAGCACCTTTTGTTCCCGCATATCACAGCCTCCCTCCCCAGGTACACGTGACACTGCTAGGTGATTGTGGATAACCAGTAAGGTAACTTACTTGTGTGCATGTTGTCCTGCGTTAGTTTTACAGCTTTAGTAATATCAGTACTGAGTGTCCCACCCTGCGATAGCTCTAATGGTATATAGATACTTACATCAATGTAATGTACTGACTGGGAAATGGACACAACCAAACCAGATCATCAGGAGCCCACCCTGGTCAGTGTCTTGCTAGTCGCTTTTCTTCAGAAGAAGATCTTACCCCACTCTAAGATAGTTGTGTCGGTCCATCTCTGTGTAGGTCAAGTCTTAAAAAATAAGGTATCCTAGAAAAACAAACGAGTAAGCCTGGTGTAGTGAGAATACTTCCATCTCAAAAGTTCCTGTACGTACATGCACTTGTATTGGGTCTGGCTGGGATGAAGTTAACTTTCGGCACAGCAGCACTCATGGTGCTGTGCTGTGTATTTCTAGTGGAACAGTGTTGATACACCAGTGTTTTGGCTGCTGCTGAGCAGTGCTCCCACAGCATCAAGTCTGCCTCTCCAACCAGCCCCACTACCACCAACCCCCCCCAAGGCCAGTAGGGTGGAGGCGGGCAAGAGGTTGGGAGGGGACATAGCCAGGACAGCTGACCAAAGAGGTATTACATACCATATGACTTCATGCTGAGCTATAAAAGCCAAGAGAAAGGAGGAGATGGGGATCGGGGGAAGGCATTCCTTACTAAAGCATTTGTCTTCTGAAGCAACCACTACACGTGCTGAGGCCCTGCTTCCCAGAAAGTGGCTGGACGTCACTTGCTGATGGGAAGTAGAGAGAAAATCTTTTCGTTTTCCTTTGTTTGCACGTGCGACCTTTGCTCTTCTTTATTAAACTGCCTTTATCTCAGAGACCCAGGAGGCTTCAATCTTATTTTCTCCCTCCTGTCCTGCTGAGGAGGGGAGTGATAGAGCAGCTCGGTGGGCACCTGGCAGCCAGCCAAGGTCAGCCCACCACAGCACTGCATTTCCTTTCAGCTGGCGCAAGTCTTTTTCTTTCTCGTCCTGAAGTAGAAGGCATCAGCAAGGCTGTTGTGCACTGCTGGGAAAGCCTGACATGTCAGCAAGTATTTCTGACAGCAGAGCAGAACGTTCACAGACAATGGTGGTGAAGTAAGCAATGACAACAGGTCGAAATCCTTAGCACCTTCGAATCACTGTGCATCTTTGAAAGCAAAGCCTGCTTCGGGTGATTCCTTTCCAACTACTTCTTAAGTGGCAAAGCCTGTTCTTAAAGCATCTGGGAGAGGGCAGATGTTCCTTCAGGGTGTGGTAATGCCCACGTGGAAAGATTAAGGCCTGCAGTAAAGCAGACAGAGCTGTAAAGATTGCATAACTACGCAATAGCAAAAGCATGAAGCGAACAGTGCCCTTCACTCGGTGGAATGCTGCAAGGAGGCTAAACTCTGTTCTGCATTACACCTGGAGCAGCTGTTTAGCCAGCTGAAAAGCAGGTGTGAAGAACTGTTCTAATTTATGATAGAAGAGAAAAGAGTGAGAAATCAAGTGCAATGTTAAGGGTATAACTTTGGGTGCTCAGTGGCCACGGTGGTGCAATTTCTGAACTCGGATTAAGGCTCGGCGGCAGCAGCCTCTGAGCTCCTTTTGGGCGATAAATGCAGTGTTCAACTAACTTGAATAACGACAAAAGCTGCTGCTGACAGGTATCATACGGATGTATTGATTTCCTTTTTCGTGGTTTTGTGTGTACCAGCCAAAGAAGAACACTCTTTGTTGTTTATTTCCATTTCAGCAGCAAAAAGCAGTTCTGGGGGTTCTGCCCATTATTTACAGTTTATATGTGCATAGGTCTGTCAGTCATACGTCTCCTGCGGGAAATTGCTTCGTCTTGGAGGATACAGAGACCCCAGCAGCTGGGGGTGTCTTCCCAGTTAATCTCCAAAGCCACATAAAAGAAGTGAACGAGCAGCTCTGTCTTACGTCAGGGCAGGTGGCAAACCTTGCCTGTGAGAATGAACTCAGTGAAAGAAGACTCCAGATCACCTCCCGTATGCCTCTGCCTCCCAGCAAGATATCAAGTGGCTGGGGCAGCCTGCTAGAGAGAACTTGTCTGTACCAGAGCCTGCAGAGCAGCCTGAGGACACGTCGTGTCAAAACAGCAATCATGGGGCTCGGTACGAGTGCTATCAGTAGAGCCCTGGCAGCAGAGTGCTCGGCACAGCCTGCAGAGACTGTGCAAACACCATGCCAGCCCCTGAGCGAAGGGGACAATCCTCCAGGAAACGTGTCTGGCAGCAGCTGGACGGGCACAGGCTTGCTCGCTCCTGCAGACCGCCCCTGGGCTCAGTGAAGCTTGCGGGTCCGGCAGCTGCAGACAGGAGCCTGCTAAACTGGTGACCACTGCTAAGCACAAATGCAGGCATCGCCTCCCCTGTATTTTGCTCTCTGGGCTGGCAGCTGCTCCAAACTGGCTTCAGCAAATGCCTTGATCTTGGATAGGATGATTTTTAAAGTTTTTTTACGGACGAAGGGAAAGAGGGAGGAATGGAGAAGAGAAATAGAATATCTTCCAAAAACCAGGAGTGATCAAGTAACTTTTCAGCTGCCCAGCTTTTAAAATGTGGCTGGTCTGCCCCTCCTGAGTAAATGGCCATGCTCACACAGATGCGGAATGACTTGCTAGAAACAGAAGAATTTATTCCTCGTCCTCACAGAGACAGCCAAAATAGCTTTGCTCTTTCTCTTCTGAAGTTTGCATCTCTAAGTGTTTAGGAAAAATCTGTTCAGCAAAACCACAGTTTGATTTTAGTTAACCTTAGCTGTGTTGTGTGGTGGAAAACCAGTTACCTGCTTACTTTTTGCTAAATCTGGAACTTTCACCCACAAAAGTAAGTTCTCCCACAAGTAGCAAACAGAACCCTTTTTCTCCCCTAGGAGAAGTCCTTTAAGCTTGTGTATTTGGGAGCGCTAGAGTGGACGAAACCTGATTTGTCATGGGTTTGTATCTTGTGGTTAGTCAACGTTAGTTGTGGCTAGGAGACCAGGAAAGTTCAAGTTCCACTGGAAGCTTTTCCTGTGTTTGAAGCTTTTAAAAGATGGCTTCTCTCCCACACAGTTTGAAGGCTGTGTACTTGTGGATGGGGGTGCACTGTAAGTGATCGGCAACGCGGCAGCAGTCAGCCACAGCTCCTCCTTCATTCAGCTCTGCCTGTGCAGCTCCGTTGCATGGGATGCCGATTCTTGCCCCAGTGTGGTACGAGGTGCAGGTTGTGCCTGAAATATCCCCTGGATGCATGCCCACGAAAAACCCCAGAGGAACAGCGAATCAGTCTACCGAGCGTTAGCGCTGTCCCAAAGAACCACAGAGGTTGTGGATAAATTTGAAAACCATCTGCCTGCCCAAAATAATGTTCCCCTCCCTTCTGGTCCTAGCATTGCTCAGCAGATGCTAGCCATGCTGTTCCACCAGTCAGGGAAATGCGTAATTGCCAAGAAGTCGTGTTCCTTTTGTGGGACAGGGTCCTGTATGTCCTGCAAAAGGAGTTTGTATTTGGTATTCGGAGGCTAGCAAATGAAAATCAATCTTGTATTGTTCACTACCAGACAAAGCCATGCTCTCAGAAGCTGCATGGTTAAGCTGAAGCCAATGCATGGGTATTTTGTTCTTCTGCAGCGTGGTATCTGCTGCCAAATTACCTGCACTTGGCTGAATTCAGGCTTCATTCAAAGTTGAAGCTTCTTCGCCATTGAAGCTGATAGCAGGCTTTCCGTTGGCTCTGGTTGGCCTTAGACAAAAGACCTTGCAAAGGAAACACAAGCAGCTTATGGGCTAAAGCTGGGAAGTGATGCAGTAGACAAGGCACCAGGTGTGTATGAGTATTTGTGGTCCCCGTGATTCACAGTAATTCAGAGCAGTCACATTCCCTTGTGTTTACTTTATTGATGTTTGAAACTAAAGTAATTGTGGGTAACAACAAACATTTGCTTTTGCAGTGGCAGCAGCTGATGAAATGTGATGGCATTTTATTAAGAATTCAGTCAGTGAGATTGTTTTGATTTGTTGTGTGAAATCCATTAACTGAAATGAGAGCTGCAGTATCTCACAGGTTCAGGAATACTGTTGTACTTATTTTTAGCAGGTTTGGGGGTTTTCTGTTTTGTGGTGGGTTTGGGGGTTGGTTTTTTTTTGCTTATATTAGCAGAAGTTGGTATATGGATGCCAGGAAAGGGATCTTGCTGCAATATGCAACGTATTGGGCGAAGGGAACATGCTTCAACCTGCAGTCAGTGCATTGCAATGTGTTTACGAATGGTCGATATCTCGGGCCATTTTGTCTCAAAGGATGAGTGCGATGTCAGTTATTTTGGAAGAATGTGTAGCTGGGTGTCTGCACTGACTTCATTAATAACAGCTCTTCCAGACACACCCTTACTTGTGCCAAACCTATTCCATATGTGAAGACGTCTCTGTGGCTTGATGAGGTTTGGGACCTTGTTTCAGGATACTGTGTGCCACAAGGTTGAAAATTATGTATTTGTCATTCAGCAGAGAAGGTTTAAACAAATTAGGAAGTTATGAGACCATGTGGATTTTTCATCTCATTGTTGTGTGAAGGGAGAGAATAACTTTGAAAGAAGTCCCGGAACATGGGGGTTTTTTTGGTGAAACAAAACCAGTAGATTCTGCAGGCTCTTAACCCAAAGGCATCTGTGTGCCACCACTTACCCTGTAAGCTTTCTGTATGTCCAAGCCATAAACGGAATGGACATTAAGATCATTTTCATTCTGTATCATGAGCTTACAATCAGGTTTTCGTCCATACCATAACCAAGGTTATTGGTTATGCAGACACTGTGGAACTAGGAGGAAGGAAAATCCCAAGCTATGTTAATGTGTGACTGTCTCTCTAGACCTCCTTTACCGTAGTGTTTGAGTGCCTGTATAGACTGCGCTTGCTTTGATTACAACAGTCTGAAAGCAGCCGTTCACACCGATGTTTTCTAAACTGTAGTAGCTGACCACATTCTTTGATAAGGGACACAGCAGCCCACCTCGGCTGTGAGACAACAGATGGTAACTAGTTAAACCGAAACAACTCTACGTCTCTTGACTTGCAAAGCGTGCAGAACCTCCTTACTTGGAAACATGAGTTTTATGAAAGCAGAATATAAGAGGGGAAATCTCTGTACCATATTGTCAGGAAACTGTTCTAAGACGAGAGCCCATGCTGTTACGCTTTCTCTTGTTAGGTACTGTCTGCAATTTATACACCTCCTTGAAGGCAGATATCCTTACAAAATCATTCATCAATCAAGGTGAATGCATGGGTTTGTGTCCACACCAAAAATTCACCATTTAAGCATTTCCCACATTAACATCTTTTGCAGGGCGGAAATGCAAGATATGGCTTTCTAACAAAAAAAAAAAGGAAATATATCCTTTACTTCTGCTAGTGCCTTGTGAGAAAAAGCTTTGAAGACGATCTGGGCAAGCAGCTTGCACTGGAGTTAAAAGGGAGGCCTCCAGCTGAATTTAGCCTGTTAATTTGGCTTAAAACCAGAGGTGCCTTGTTTCCTTCATTATTGTTAGCAAACCTAACTTTTGAGTCTGGCCTTTTTAAAGCTGGGTGACTTGCAGCAACTGCAGCAACTTTTCTTCTGCTGTCTGTGGAAATAGAAGTTCTGTAAAAAGATTTAGCTGAATTTGTTTTCAAGTGCTCTGTAAAGAGCAAGTGCAGGAATGACTTTGTGCATGCCCCTTACTGGTTGCTACCGTCTGACTGTTGCATTCAAAGGTAACTACCAGAAGCTGACATGCTTGTAGGTGGCCTGAAGTAATCTGAACTTTACGGTTATGTTCAATCAGTGATACAGACAGGGCAAACCTCTGAACACCCACACTCACATGCACATACACACACACACACACACACACAATCTCTCTCTCTCTCTCTCTCTCTCACTCTTCAGGCACTTTCAACTCATTCTGTCTCTGTGGCTGTCCCTCAGTCTGGAAGAGCTCCTAGGATCCCCTGTGCCAAGCACAGAGTCATCTCTGACTCCAGGACGTAGTAAGTGCAAAAAAACCCCAGCGATGGGAAGAAACGTGTCCTGTATGGAGCACGCAAATAGCTTCCTAGATGGAACTGATGAAATAGCTGTTTTCCCCCACCCAAGGATCTCATTTCCAGAAGACATCTGAGTGAGGCAAAGTCACATTTGGACCAGTGTGGTGAAGGCTCGGGGGTAACTCAGACAGACAAATGGGTATTTCATGCCAAGTTAAACTTGGACAGTGTGTATTGTTGACATAGCATTAGTAATTGCTTTTCAACATTTACTGCAGGTTTCTGAATGGATGAAAACCGATTCTAAGCCTTGTAAAATACTCTTCTTCTTAGCAATAGCTTGCCCAGAAACATTAAAGTAATTTTCTTAGCCGGTATATACTGTCGTAGCTCTGCAGGTACTAGTTAACGCCCCTTGCTCCTCCTCAGCAGCCACACAAAGAAAGGACACAGCTTGTGGGAGAAGAAAAGGCACAAGGTTCTGGAAGGAGGGTGCTGACAGCCAAGTCAATATCATGTAATCTGGTGGGGTTTTCTTCACTCTGTGCAGCAATAACTTACTATGACAGTTTGTCACGTTAGCGTTTCATTGACGCAAAAGGGACCAGCTGTTGGTTTATTTCTCTGAAGGAGCCCATAATGGAATTGCTGAAATATTTAAGGCGTAATTGCACAAAATGCTATTTCAGGCCTTTATATTGATGTGTGTCTGTCACCGAAAATTCCAAGATGTTTCCCAAATGGAAAGTGGGATGGAGATTTGTCAGGCTTGGGAAAGCAATTTTGGAAAGAGCTCCATTTCTGTTTAGAGTTCTGCTCCACTGACGGATATTGTAGGCATCCTTATGTTTAATAGGAATACTGGCTCTTGTCCTTTTCTTTCTAGCGTGAAATTCTCTGCATCTCAGCTGTAATTTCCACGACTGCTATAAGCTATGAGTATTTCTCAGACTTACTTAGCATATAATCACTTAAATGCCGTGCTGTTCTTCCCCATGCTTTTTACATTAAGCCAGGAGTAAAGTAAACTAGAAATACACAAGCCGGTCTCTTGTTATTAGAGGGTAAAAGAGTGTGCGGCAAATTAGATGGTAAATCAGTGAGAAACCTCATTTCTCAAAATGCGGTATGTGGCACTCATGCCCGTGATAGAGCCATTTATTGTTCGAAATCCCTTTCACTGAGGGAAAATCGCATTATATGGCAATCTGTGTGCCATCGGAATATATTGCTGGGAGTAACGGCATGTGTATCGCATCAGTGTTTTGGGTCACTCTGTACTGTTCTACCCCCTTCTGATGAAAAAAGCCTTGATAAAATATGCCAGCATGCCAGATTGAATTGTGTTCTGCATGTGACCCCCAAAGGAAGGAAGGTCATGGGGCTGTTCAAGCCTCATTTCTGCACGTTTTAATGAGATTCTGAAAGGGCTGGGGAGGAGGGAAAGACCATTTGTCACTTTGGAAACAAAAGAAGAGGCAGCAGAAACAGAACCTGAATGCAAATGAGACCTTTTTCCACTTGGGACAGGCTGATTTCCATATTAACTATTTTTTTCTGTATTTGTCCAAACACATTTCCTTTGCTATTTTGTATTCAGAAGCCAAATGATGATAATGAATCAAATTTGCATGTTTTCTAAAGAAATACTGCAGATGAACCTACGTAGATTAATTATGTTGTGCTGCATTTTAACGGTTATATCTTTAAACAAAGCTGAAATCCACCAGAACTCACGACCTGGGCTCAGCGTGTGCTTTGTCTCTCACTTTGTCATAGCACAGTGAAGAAAGGCAGATAAGGTGGGAAGAAACTATGAAAGTATTTATATGCGTCCTTTTTATGACACTGAAATTATGCACAGTACTTTTCCGCAATGTAGACAGAACACATTTTTCCTATAAAGAACACAGAAATCTAAACATGTTGATACAGTTTCTACTCTCTGGTAAAGCGGAGGGGCCAGTGCAACTTTCTGAACTGCTCCGAGGAGTTTCTGAGCATTGCCAGCCAAGCCTTGGTTGATTCCAGGTAAACATATTTTACCACTACAGGGGCCTGTAGGAGGAGTGAGTCTGGCAGGAGAGCACCCAGGGGAGCAGGTAACAATCGTCTTCATTAATGACCTGCTGATGGGACAGAGTGCACCTTCAGCAAGTTTGCAGAGGATACAGAACTGGGGGAAGGAGTTGCCACCTTGGTACTGCTCTTCAGAGGACCTCAGTGGGCTGGAGAAATGGGCTGGCAGGAACCTCCTGAAGTTCAACAAAGGCAAATGCCAATTCCTGCACCTGGGGAGGAACAATCCCAGGCACCAGGATATGCTGGGGGCCACCCAGCTGGAAAGCAGCTTTGCAGAAAAGGACCTGGGCATCCTGGTGGACACCAAGGTGACCGTGAGTCAGCAATGCATCCTCGCAGCCAGGACGGCCAACGGCCTCCTGAGCTGCATTAGGCAGAGCATGGCCAGCAAGTCTGGGGAGGTGATCTTTCCTCTTCAGTCATCTCTGGTGAGGCCACATCTGGTGTGCTGTGTCCTGTTCTGGGCTCCCCAGTACAAAACAGAGATGGACTAACAGGAGCATGCCCAGCGATTGCCGAGAAGATGATTAAGGAGGTGGAGCATCTTTGACGTGAGAAGAGCCTGAGAGAGCTGGCCCCTTCAGCCTGGAGAAGAGAAGACTAACGGGGGATATTATCCCTGCGTATAAATACCTGACGGGAGGGAGTGAAGAAGTTAGAGCCAGACTCTTCTCTGTGGCCTCCAGTGACAGGACGACAACACAGCAACAAGCACAACTTAAAGTACAAGAAAATCCGTTTAAACAGAAGAAAAAACTGTTTTCCTGTGAGGGTGGTTAAACACTAGAACTGATTGCCTAGAGAGGTTGTGGAGTCTCCATCCTTGGAGATATTCAAACTCTGACTGGATGTGGTCCTGGGCAACCTGCTCTAGCTGGCCAGTCTCTGCGCAGGGCTTGGGACTAGGTGATGTCCAGAGGTGCCTTCCAACCCCAGCAATTCTGTGTGATTCTGTGTTCAATTCAAACCACCCTCTGGGAGCCCTGTCTTGATCCCGATCTTCTGACAGGGAGCAGGGAACTCCCTGCCTGTCCAGGGTATGGTTCTACCATCTCTTTCCCAGTCCTGCTTGGTGTAGTGCTCACCAAGTGCCTAGCAAGCCTCAGCGATGCCAGAGTGGATGTAGTTTTGTCATCCAAGCAAGACTTATGGTTGGCGTGAATGCTGATGCATTCATCCGTTGTTGAAAACTGTTTTCTTTCTATTCCAATTTTGAGTCTGGCCCTTGCTCTCCAGAGCAGGTGGAGGAGGAATCAGACCTCATCAGACTGTTCAGGGCGTTTGGTAGCATGACCCAGACCTATCCTGCCCTCAGAAATCAGAAATGGAGCTAGAAGCATTAAGATTAATGTCTGGCTCTTGGTTTCCACCTTCCCTGCCGTTGGTTCTTGTGAATCCCCATAATACCCGCGGTCGTGTAGTCATTCACAGCCCCCACCCTGTCCCCTGGTACCTTCTTGTCTTATTGTTGTCAGCTTTTTCCAACCATAAATGATAATGTAAGGAATTACAGAACCATGTGAACAGACAGATTGTCTTCTCAGTCATGCAAATATTGGCATTGTTTTCTTTCCCCTTCAGCTCCTCGATCGGCGGATTTGTCCTTATCCTTAGCAATTAAAACATCTTTCCCGAGGCAAACAAAAGGAAAATAATACAATAATAAAATGAGAATGCTTGCGTCTGCCTGATGTTATCTTGACAGCAGGTGATGACAGATACATTAAACAATAAAAGCCCTTCCTTGAAACACTGACTTGGAGGGGGGGAGGCAATCCCAAGGAGGAAGAACAATCTCTCTGCTCACTGTGGTTTGATAATAATTATAGCAAAATTAATTACTTGCCCTTCACAGGAGCTGAGCAATTGTACCACTTAGATCCTCTGAGTTCTGTATGTTTATTTATTGCGACATTAATTAAATACAGGCGGTTTATGACTTTGCTACCTTAGTGCAGTCACATTAAAAAAATCCTACTAGCACACGAATGAAGCATCTGACAATCCTGGATGCATGAGACTGTTGCGGTATTCACCACTAACCATCGCTATCTAAGCTCTCCTCTGTCTGCCTGGATTACACACTTCAGGCTAACAGTGGGGTAGAATTCCGTCTGTCTTCCTTTTACTCAGTGCTATAACTACTTCTGTAGCATCAGTGTTGTAAAGCAATCTGAGAGGACTCCAGCGCTGCAATGAGTTCTGGCACTAACTCTCTGGCAGGGCTTAAACTGTGACACTGTGTTACTCATTGACATCACAAGAAATATTCAGGAGCTACACGAGTGTGGCACCAGCAAACGAAAAGAGGCTTGATGGTGGTGGATCACAACACCGCTGTGCAAGGAGATGCTGGTATGAATAAATCCAGGGCTGAAGCTGCCAAGTTTTTCAGGTGCTTTTGGTAGTGTTATCTGTAATGAGTTAGAGGAGACATTGTAAAGGCACGATAGACAGCAGAAGGCATCAAAACCTCAGACACAAGCTGCAGTTTGCTTTGTTTTCAGAGAAAGGTGACACACACAGACGTTAGAAAGGAAAGCAATACTGCAGTCATGAATAGGTTATAAGACTCATTAATATCCTTCCTTTTTCACACTGCGAAATTATCTCTGTGACCAAAACATTGCAAAATATCTTTAAAAGCCAACGATGCTGATCAGTTCCTGCCTGGCAGCTCCTGTGGGTCAATTTTCCTTTTAGTTAAGAACAACTATATGTCCTGTGTCTTCTGTCTTCTCTGCTCATTCACAAAGCACCTTTTTTAAACTTACTAGGAAATTGCAGTAGTTGGACATTTCGAGGGAGACCGCCTGCACCATTTTGAGAAGGGCTGTTTAACAGATTTTTTGCAGAAGCCATTGATCAGGCGGGGATTTGTGCTGAGGCAGCATCTCTGTTTCATAAAAATGGAGCAAGTCCTTCTGGGTATCTTAAAAGCAAGTATGCTCAGCCAGGCTTTAATTACCTCTGATAAGCTCTCTCGCAAGCTGTAAGATTTTTTAAAATCTGTGTCTGAGGGACTCAGAAGATTATGTTCTTTGCTAATAACAGGTATTAGTGCACAGTTAGGGGACTGCAGTGCTTTTCTATTCTCAATTGTCAGACTGTTGGCGTAATTACAAAAGCTCAGGCACACTGCAACAGCCATGTACCGTGCTCTCAAGAAAGCAGAGAGACCTAAAAAGCCAAGTCTGCCCTTCTTCCTTCCCCTGTTAGGGTAGGGAGCCACACTGGGGTCACACTTGGTAAAGAGTTTCCAGCTCTTCAGTCTTCCGATCCATACAGACTGGGTACTCACATATCCGTATGTTTGACGTCGGTGGCTTCATAAGTGCGTTAGCACGTAATTTTGATATCAATGTGCAAGTGTTTTGCATGCAGCAACGCTGAACTGAGGTCGCTACGGAACCTGAATGATGAGGCCCTCGAAAGCGAGGGAATGACAGGTTTAGGGTTGGCCATTAGCAACAGCAAGTTAGCTCTGATAACCGCGGCTCACAGACAATCTCTGGGAGTACCTTGACCCAGACACTGGTACAGCAGGAAGGATTGGGCCTCAGACACTTTCCCTCCCTGACCTCCCCCGGTAACCTTGTCATCCTTGGACGAGGGCATCGTCTCTGCAGTAATGGAGCATGCCATTTGGGATTTTTGGCAGAACCACCACATGGAGTCTATCCTCTGCTCTCATGTCAGTCAAGCCTGTCAATGCCTTGTCTTTATACCTCCAAAGCCTCAGTGACCTCTGTGACACTGTCACAGCATCCTTATATCTCTTCAACATTTACTGTCACCTGTGGACTCCAAAGGTAGTCCTTCAATGACTGATTGATTTGCCCTGGAATTAGATACTGGTCTTTTGTCAGATGTGGTAAGCTTTTCATCTCTTTGTGCTTTTACTGTCCATCTTTCTCTTGTCTGGATTTCTAAATTTTTCTCTTAAAGGGTTCATATTCACACAAAAAGGTGTACCTTATTCAACAAATACTTAAGGATTTCTGTCCACAAACTAGTAAGGTCTACCAGGTCAGGTCAGTGCTACATCTGCCCTAGTAGAAGAAGGGGAAGCTATTTAGGCAGAGCATGTGACCCTGCCCACTATCTGCAGTCCATTACCCTTTGATTGCCCAGGACCCATCACTGTTCAGTTGGGAAAGAAGAAATACATGCTTGCCAAGCCTTTCTGTGTCTGTTTATAGGCCTGTTGCCTGTGAATTTGCCTAATCCCTTTTGGATCAGCTGCTACTCCCTGCCTTCACAGCCTCCTGGGATAACAGCTTCCAGAAGATTGATACCCACTGTGCAAAGTAGCATTTTCCCTTTATTTGTTTCAAACTGATCTCCTGGTGGTTTCATCGGGCTCCACCCCTACTTCTCAAATTGCACTGAGTGGTGGAGTTTGACAGTTACCTGATCCACGGCCTTTTCCCCCTTCCTTGAGAAGGAGAACAAGAATACCTAAATGTGGCATTTATGTGGCCTGTCTTGCCTGCTCCATAGTTAAAATTAATTGTACGTTACTTCCTCTTAGAGAACAGCCCTAATGGTGCATTCGACTCCTGCGTCCAGATAATTGATAAAAATATTGAACAGAACCAGCCCTAGAATTGAAAGATGATTGAAGATGCTTCTCCCATTGATGTAGCTGAGAAGCATTGGGAAGAGAAATTATGGGCTGTCAACTCATGAGATTTTAATGGACAGACCCATGTGACCACCTTACACAGCACCCTTTACTCTTATGCAGTCAAACTTAAAACTAATAGATAATGCTCTTCTAAACTATTGCCAGGTGTTAATAAAATCCTGAAGGACTTTCCACAGGCAGCGGAAAGAAGTTGACCAGAACCCACCACGAAGTCTGCTGCTTCTGGAATCCACGAGACTGGGTCTGCATGAAGGTATACCAGTGAAAACAGGCCCTTCAGCTGCACTGCAAGGCACCTGATCAGGTCCTGGTAATTACCAACGCTGCAGTCATGCACAAGGGCTGCTCAGCTGGATCCACGCTTCCCAGTGGAAAAAGGTCATGCCACCTTCAGACACAGCACAGAACCTATCACCTATCACGGCAGAGCTAGGTGATCTGGATGAACTTCCTTTGATCAAATGTCAACAAAAGCACAAGCTACAGCCCAGCAAATAGACTTCAATGACCCCATTATTATCACCTGACTTAGGGGCTGCTCTGGTAAGTCACTTTGATGACCCTGTAATTATCATCTGAACGTGTTGACTGTTCTCAGAAATTGTTGCTTAGTTTGCTCTGGGATTTTGCACTTGTGTTTCTATGATCGTTGGCCACATACCAATCCCTAAGAGCTGTTCTATGTACGACCCTTAAGCAATGAAGGATTTTGAGGGGTTGACTTTCTGTTGTAGCCAATTGGTACATGAAAGGGTAGAACAGGGCGTAACGCAAGAAGAGGCCGGAACAACAATGCCAAATCTGTTCGAGGATGAGGAAGAAGAAAAGGAAGAAGTGTGTGGATTAATGACTGTAAATGATTATATAAAAGCCAGAGGCCCACCAGTGCAACAGCTGGCCAGAAGCACAGAAGCATGGCAAACTTGGTAAGCGCAGAGGGACCCGGCACTGTGGGCGAGTGCCAGCGGGAGCGGATGGGGCTGGAGGAAAATGCCCCTTCAGGCTTCTCCCTTGCCATCGGCAGGAGGCATCTCTGGCCCAGCACTGGCCACTCACCACCCCGGTCCTCCCTGAAAATCCCGGCAGTGCACAGGGAAAGGCAGCCAGCTGGGGCAGGCGTCACCCAGCCGCGGGCAGTCCACGCCAGCTGGTCCCAACACGCTCCCCCTCGCAGGACACCTCTGCAAGGCGTCAGGAGTGGGGGCGAGACACACAGTCAGGGGCGCGTGTTGCAGGTGACCAAGCGAGAGTGACACGGAAATGTAGAAGATGAAAACAAGACATGCCGTTTTGTTTTTTCTCCTAATGCCGTGTGCCTGCGGGGGCAGATGGCCTGCTGTGACATCACCGAGTGGGGAAGGCTGCAGTTACGAAACAGTGGGCTGTGACGTCAGCGAGCGATGGACTGTGACATCGCGTCCCTCGCTGCTTAGCTTCGGGCGCCGGCAGAGCCTGGGCCAGTCTGGCTCGTGCCTGGACTCCTGCCGAGCGTGCCTGCGAGGTCCGGAGGGTCGAGCGAGGCTTCTCCTGGTGCCGGGTGGTGCTTCGGGGGCTGCCGTCGGCAGCTCTCGCTGCCCGTCCCGGAGCCATCCCCTGTGTTTCCCCGGCCCTGCCAGGTTCAGGCGGCCGGGCACCGCGGGGCAAGCTTGCAGCAGCGGAGGTGAGCTGTGCGGGGAAGCGTCCCCCCGGGGTGGCCGTGGGGTGAGCGACGGGGCTCGGGGAGCCGGGAGGGTGTCCTTCTCGAGGGGCCTGGGCGATCCTACCTCCCCTCTGCTCCTCTCCCCTCTCCTCCCCTCCCCGGGACAGCGAGCGACCATGGCCTCTCTCCACTTTGCAGCGCGCGACACCCTTTGGCAGTGCCGGCGCCAGTGAGGGGGAGCTGCTCCTCAGCCTCAGCTCTCCCCAGCCTGCTGCGGAGCACGAACATGGCCACGGAGACGGAGTGGAGCTGCCCCATCTGCCGCGATGCTCGAGACGACGTCTCTTACGCGATGCCCTGTCGCCACCAGTTCTGCCTGGGCTGCATCGTGCGTTGGACAGACGTGAAACCAGACTGCCCGCTCTGCAGAAGACCAGTAGAGAGCATCAGGTTTTCTGCGCTGGGAGAAGACGACTATCTGCGGTTTGTCGCCGCACACCCCGAAGAGTCGCCAGATGCCAGCAGCCAGGCAGGCAGTGCTCCGATCCGCCTGGCCGAAAACAGCCCCCGTCACCCTGTGGCGTCCCCTCCATCATCTCCACAGGGGATACCGTCCCCAGCTGAGCTGGAGGCTGCAGAGCTGGAGGACGTGGGTGGCCTCCTGCCTGCGGTCTGGGCGTATCTTTTCCAAAGACGACGGCATCTCCTCGATCCCGTGCTGCCCTGGCTACGCCAGGAGCTGGAGGCAATATTTGGGCCGTGGTGGTGGGAGGCAAGGACTGCAGAGAGCAGCATCCTGCACGTCCTGTGCGTCCACGGCCCGGATGAAGAGGTCATGCTCCAGATGCTGGAGCCTCTCCTTGGCTACTATACAACATCAGTGGTCTATGGCATCGTGGGTATCATTGAGCGTGAGTGCAGCGAGGAGGCCTGGAGGCTGCTGTGCCCCCATGCTGCCGGGGAGGAGGACAACAGCCCTGCGGCCAGCTCCAGCTCCGCCAGCTCCAGCTCCGCCAGCCCCAGCTGCAGCGGCTCCCGGGAGGGGACTCCCACCCCTCACCCGAGCTCCTCCAGCAGCCCCTCAGGGGCAGAGCAGGAGCAGCCCCAGGAGGAGCCGGGGCAGGAGGCGGCGGCAGGTCCCTCCGCTCCCGGCCGGGGCAGGGACCGCTCGCCCGGGGGGCGCCGGCGCCCCGCAAAGAGGAGGGCCCCCAGCCCCCAGGACTCTCCCCGGCCCTGCAAGAGGCCGCCTCGCCGGCGGCACTAGCAGGGCCCCAGCAATGGTGTCTTCACGGAAAAGGAAATAAATGCCTGTTTCCCTGGCACTGGGGGTCTCTGGGTGCTGCTTTCTGCCCCTTCTCCTGCTGCCTCTTCCCTTTCCTCCCACGCCTCACCGCGGGTGGCACCAGCCTGCTGGGGGGCACGGCCGTGGGCCCCCAGAGCCCCGGGACCATGTCAGCGGTGCCTCCTCCCGCAGCAAATCCTGCTGCAGCTGCGCACCCATACCACCGCAGATGCCGAGGGCAGAGCAGGCAGGAGGGGAAGCTGGTTTCAACGCAGGTCCGATGCCCTCAGCCTGCCTCCAGTCCTGCTCTCTGCCCAGCTACCCACACTTCTGCTCTGCTCTGTTTTCTTTCTGCTGTCTGATGTTGGCCAGGGCAACCTAGCTATGGCAAGGGCTGTCAAGGAGGGATGGACAAAGGGCACGGGCATCCAAGCCAGAGGCAAGCCTTGGGGTAACAGTACTTGGCAGGTACAGAGTGATTTCTACCAGCCCTAGCCTTTACCAAGAAAAACAAGTCCTTGCCATAGTTTAAGCCCAGATGGCAACAAAGCACCACGAAGCCGATTGCTCACTCCTTCCCCCTCCCTGACCCTGGTGGGATGAGGAGAAAATAGACAGAAATGCTTGTGGGTTGAGACAAGGACAGGCAGGGATCACTCACTACTTATGGTCAGGGGCAAAAGACAGGCTCAACTTGGGGAAAACCATAATCAATTTAATTTACTACCAATCAAATCAAAACAAGGAAAATGAGAAGTAGACCCAAATCTTAAAAACACCTTCCCCCACCCCTCCCTCCTTCCCGGGCACAGCTACACTCCTGGTTTTCTCCATCTCCTCCCCTACGGCGGCGCAGGGGGATGGGGAATGGGGGTTACGGTCAGTTCCTCACAGGTTGTCTCTGCTGCTTCTTCCTCCTTAGGGGGAGGACTCCTCACTCCCCTGCTCCAGTGTGGGGTTCCTCCCACGGGCTGCGGGCGGGCATCTGCTGCCCGCTCCCCTCCGTGGGCTTGGGGGGGGACAGCCTGCCGCCTCACCACGGGCTGCGGGGGCATCCACCTCCTCCGGCGCACCTCCTCCCCTCCCCTCCTTCCTCGCTGACCGTGCTGCCTGCACAGGGCTTTCTCTCACATCCCGCTCTCCTCCCCCGCTGCAGGTTCCCCTTCTTCAACCTGTTCTCCCAGAGGGCTCCCGCCATCGCTGACGGGCTCGGCCTTGGCCAGCGGCGGGCCCGACTCGGAGCCGGGGAGGCTTCTGGCAGCTTCTCTCAGGAGCCGGCTCTGCAGCCCCTCCCCCTCTATCAAAACCTCAACACACAAACCCAAAACTGTCCTTCAGCTTTCACCTCATGCAGGCTGGCATTTCACTTCTCATTTGGCCAGCAGAGACATTTTGTACATCTCTACTCCAGGACAAAGGCGGGGTGAGAGAAGAAATGTAGAAATACCACCAGAGGAGAAGGGATAAGGAGAATGAACTTGGGAAGGTGCCAAGGTTAACAGGAGGCATGCGCTCAAATGTCACCTCTCTGCACATACCTTGTACCCTCACGTTCTCCTAAAATCCCACAGTTACGGTACCAGGAGGGCTTTGATAGGGAAGTGTCATCCTCTCAGCTGAATCCTATCAGCATTAGCTCAGAGAGAAGGTACAGCGATGGTTCGGTCTGGTTGACTTCACTTGGGTTGTGATTAGCTGGGTTTTGACCCCAGCCAAGCTCTTTTGTAGGAGAGATCTGCTGTTCTTTTGTCTCTCTGGCTTGCTTCTCAAAACCAAACCCTGCAGCCAGAAAGTACTTTCTCTTTGCAACACCGTGGGATTCGTCATCTTCCAGGGACTAAATCGTTTTCACTCCTGTTGCTTTCCCACCAGCCTTTCTGTGTTTATGTAGTCATTCCACTGAGAGGTCTGCAGCAGCAGGGAACAACCTCTACCCTGCTCCCCACTCCCATCTAACAGCTGGCTGCCACTGCACAGCAGCACCGAGCCATGTCTCTCTCATAGCACCTTCCGGGAACTTGCCCGGAACTTGAGGACCACCAGGCTTTTTCCACCCTTCCTACTTCTGGAAGGAGCAGGAAGACCTGTTGTAAGTGCCAAATCCAAGAGCAGCGTGATTCTAAGCTCCTTCACCTACTCCCCACCTCCTCCTTCAAGGTAGTTTAATTTTTTTTGGCCCTCCCACCCTTGATGTAGTCACAGCCATTCCCCCACGACTCAGCCTATTGTCAGATCCAGCGAAAGTGAGAGAGAAGAGGGACTGGGATGAGGCATGGGACAGGGAAGGTTGTGTGGGACAGGGTTCGCTTTCTGCTCTCTAGGACCTCTGCTGCATAACTCCGCAGTATGGATTTTCACCTCAGTACTGTGGGACAGACAGCTTTCTGGCTTGGAACAGCTGGTGGTGCAGCATCAACATGGATGCCACTCCGAGCAATAGGGGCTGTGCAGCAAGAGGCAACACTCGTGTACGGTGGCAGGGAGCAGAGGAGCAGGAGTGCAGCTTAGGAGGCTGCTCCTGCCCCTCTCAGGGCTCTTCTTCACAGCCTCTCAAATAAGGCACGTTCGCGAGGAACAGCCTCGCAGCAACTGTCAAGCCAACTCGCATAGGGCCAAACACACCACCTGGGCACAGCATCACCCAGTAGTAGATGGAAAAGACCAGCACTGAGAAGCACACCTGCCATCACACCTCCTCCAGCCAAGTAGGCTGTGTGAAACATCCCCTTACTCATCTTTAAGTTGCACATACGCTGCTCGTGGCTTCAAAGTATCGCAAAGAGGGAAAGTATCGCAGACCGCTGTCTTGCAATTGGGCTTCATCTCCCCACTAACAAGGTGGGTAGACACCTCTCTAGCACAGATGCTGACAGACAGAACTTCTTACTTCAGCCTCCGCTACCCTTCCAAGTAACACGCAACGTGGGGAGAGAGTTCAGAAGCTAAACAGTCACGCAACCACCAGCTAACAGGTTTCCTTTATGGCCTTGTCAGAAAAAGGATGCAGTGGTAGGGTGGGAATTTGAGAAGTTTAGAAACCACAGCCAGCATCTGGACATGTCACTTTACCCTTGCTTCCCACCTTACCTCTCTTCTCTCCTGCGTAGTGAGATCATCCTGGCTCCGTGGCAGGACTGGCTCCAGACCCCGGCTCTGCCCACCGTCGAGCTCCGCGGAGCTGAGCAATACCAACAGTCACCAGGCCCGACAGCAATATTGATAATTTTGTAGAAACGACACATGCTAAGAGGGCAGTAACAGATGCTTGCATTTCCTGCAAGTATCTCAGTCATTTAGATAGCTTCGATACTCTGAGGCCATATGATTTATCGTGTGACAGGGAAAGCTGTCGAGCTGATGACTCCCATTTTTTCTGCATCAAGAAGCTAAACACACTTTTAGGGCTAAGGTTGTGCCAGCAAAGCATGGTCTTAAATACTTCAAAGGTTGACAATTAATTTGCCTTAAAGAACAAATAATTCCGCTTATCTCTGGTTTCCCAAAGAACCTTCTATCCGGCATTGCCCATATATTTCTTCCACCCTAGTGTCTCTCTACATCTTCAAACTTTTGTAGTCATGCATACTTCATTCCTATCACAGAGGAACAAACACAGTGAAAGCTGTCACTGTCAGAAGAGCTGAGGGCTAAACGAAACAGCTACACAGAGCCTTACTCAAAAACGTAAAAAAAAATCCAGACTAACTATCATTTTAAGTGAAAAATAATGCAACCCTTCTTTGCTGTGCTCCTCACTTCTTCATCTGAGCTGGCACATGGAGTGACAAACACCTTTCTTTTGCAAGGCATTCCAAACCTATCTGAAACAACTAAGTCTCTAAGCCTCTCACGTTTCCACCTAAACTTGTTTAAGGTAGAAGGGTTCAGACACAGGTCCTCCTTTGCCCCTCCATTTTGTCTGTCATGCGAACACAGTTTACTCGGTTTCAGGACCCATGAACTTTCCAGGTGGCAACAGAGCTTAGGGCTTAGGTCGTCTTTGCTCTCCGTCTAGCTGGAGCAGAAAGACTGAATGTAGAGGCAATGCAGGAGCACACTGGGTGATCTGCAGCAATTCAAGTGACTGCTCCATCAGACTCCTCCTCTACCCATGCACGAGACCTGTACAGCCCACCACAAGCCAAAAACTACTGTCATGGTTTCACCCCAGCCAGCAAGTAAGCACCACGCAGCCACTTGCTCACTCCCCCCACCCAGTGGGATGGGGGAGAGAATCGAAAACAAGTAAAACTCCTGGGTTGAGATAAAGGCAGTTTAACAGGACAGAAAAACACCCCTTCTGTCAAAGCTCAAAATCTTAAAAGACAGCTGATATATCTAACTAGCTGATATATCTAACAACATTTTGTGACCCTAACACTTGCAGGTCAGGCTTTCCAAAGCTGCTCCTAGTCCTTTAAAGTCTCGTGCTTCATCATTGCTGCAAATGACTGACAGCTTGGACCTGGAACCATGAAATGGCAGGCACTGAAAATGGGTTAGGAGGCAAGGACATGGATGGTGGGGTGGCAGGGGTGTGAATCTCTTGGCCCTTGCCTGGAGCAGCATCATAGAGCAGAGGAAGGACAGGCAGGTGGGAGCTCTGCTAGGGAGCTGTGCGCAGCCCCCAGTGCTGCCAGACCCCAAATGGGCACCTGCATGGTGTTACAAGGATGCTCCAGTTGGTCCACCCAGGTACAGGGGTGGACCACTCCCACCCAGTCCTCCTGAGGATGGGACCAGGCCCCACTCGTATGGTGGATGTGTAGCTACGGGTTTTACTGACTGCCTCGCTCCAGCTGCCATGCCCAAGTGCAGGACTGCCTGATGGCTACCCCCAGACAGCCCCGCTCACATCCTCTGCGGACCTTATCATCCCTTCTCCCACTTCTTAACCCTCCATTTCACCAGCCTTGTACCTCCTTATGTCCACCTCAGTCTCCGCCCATATCAACAACCCACCCCAAACTGCTTTTTGCCCACAGACACCAAGTTGGATATTTCTGAGACTGTTACCTGGCTAATCTTCGTCTGGTGTGATAGACCTGATACAGTTACCGGGGTATGGTAGCTTTTCAAGACTGTACTTCCCATAAGGTCCTTAGCACTCGCCCCAGTTACCTGTGGAGTTTGGCCATGTCTCACACAACTGCCGCTTAGCTGCCTGTGAGAAGTGGCCAACCTTCGTGGCACCATCTCTAACTTCTGCCAGCGTCTCACACTGCTCGTTGTTACATCCAGCAGTTTTCTCATGTCAGGTCCAACATTCTTCCATGTCCTGTTCCGCTTGGTTAGCCTGAGGCCAGAGCCCAGTCAGTGCTCTCCTCATTTGCTTGCAGCCCTAAGAGTGATTTTTAGGACAGGTCTTGCAGCATGAGTCTAAATAGCTCAGTAAGTGTGCGCAAATGCTCATCCTTGGGGATCAGACTAAAATGCACTCAGGAAGAGCTGTTGCTTGTCCTTTCCCTCTAGGATGAAGAGGTCCAGGGATACACCGATGGATTTCATGATCAGAAACACTTGCTCGACTCGTGAGTGCTGCTGGACTTTAACTTAAGGTGCAACTGCAGTATGAAGAAATACAATCAAGTAAAAACCACTGAAGTACAAACTACGGCTTGTGTAGGCCACAAGATTAGGGCCCTTTATTTTAATATTTCACCGATACGTTGAAATTAGTCAGCTACCTTTTGGCACAGGGGCTGCTCAACCTCCAAAAATGGAATACACTTTTTAAAACAGCGTTCAAAAGCAAGCGAATTGATGGAAAGGGAATGGCTAGCTTTGAGTTCTAAACCAGGAACCCGTTGAGTATGAATGCTACCTGAAGAGAAAGTGCAGTTCAACGGGTTTGCACAAGACTGAAAAAACCTAACGTAGACTGAAAACACGTGAAGATATGCCGGGGAAAATCTTGCCTGGAAGCTAAAATCTAATTCAGCAAAATAAGACAGGCAAGCTAAATTACTGTGAGTTGATACGAAAATATATAAATAGCAGGGTTACCAGTTGAGCTAAATTGCTGCCTCTTTGTGTAGGACAACCCCTCCTATTTCCGAGGTCTGCAACTTGGACAAATCGGAACGACTGCAGAGCAGACCTATTCAGAGCAAATTAGAAGGAGCCTCATTTGTTAGAGCACTGAGTCTTGTTGTGCTTTGAGACTGATTCTTACTCGAACAAGACTTGACCAGACCCTGAAGCTTTTACGGAGGTGCCCACATTTCTGAAACCTGAACACGAGACTGGAGAGCAAACAGCTGCGTGCCACGCTGACTCATTTACTTATGTGTGAGCTAGGCTGAAGATGCAGTCTCCACAGATTTGATACGATTGTTCTGAAAGCATAAATTTGCTTGTTTTGCTAATGCCTCTTCTCTTGTGTAGAGATGTTACATTTTTGCTTGTTTGAACCTCCCTAAATGCTCATGCCTAAGAATATGAAGAGCTTGTAAGGCTTTTCGCCTGCCCAGCCAACTGTTGAGGGCATTAGGTCTAGCAGAAGTTATCTCATTTAGGAGGTTAAATTCACTGCTCTTTAGTACGACGGATGATGTTCAGAAAGCTTGAAGAAAATAATGTACGACACCTCAACAAAGCTAGAACTCCACTGAATTCTAACTTTTAGCTCGTGTCTGAGCAATTAATTGGTGAGATTTTCAAGCTGTACGAAAATAATTTTAGTCTTCATGGCTGTGACACAGGTGAATTCCTCGTCCTTGTTCTTGTCAAAAGATTTTTTGTCTGTGCATCAAGTGGCCTCGCGAAGGCCCCAAGCAGGTAGCAAGCGAAGTACCCAGCATCAATTTGAGGACGACACCTGCAAGAAGTAAGCACTGTATATTTCTGAAACTGCCTGTAAATTTTTCTGAGTCTTTCAAATCCTATGTGGAAAAGCAGAGTTTATTCTTAAGATACCTGAATAGCAATACCTGAAATAGTTCTTAGCCCCGAAATGGAAAACAGGTATTTGTGAATCACTCACTCTGCTTTCTCTGGTGGCTTGGTCTTTGTCACCCACTCCTGGACGAACAGCGGGCAGATGCCTTGTGTACAGCAAACCCGCCAGCACTTGTGTGGCATGTCCTAGCTCACATGGACAAGGACTCTGGTGGGGGGAATTGCACAGCTGTTCTGGCATAGGAGGCCAATGGCCAGGAAGGCTCACAGAATGATGGGGAAAGAGTCGATGAGATAGGTCTGTACCTCTTTGAATCTTACACAAATGTGTGGGGAACTTTTTCCCATTGCTATAAGCGTTCTCCCGAATGTGCCAGCTGCTAGTGACCCACACAGGAGGAATCCCATTGATTCGCGTGTTAGGGCAGGACTTACCCAGCACCGTTAACAACGCTGACCACAGAAAACAAGTTGACAAGAAAAAACCCCAACAAACTGGAAGTGTACACAGGCCAAAAAAAATTAGTTTAAGCAATGTAAAAGTTGAGATCAAACATTGTCCAAAGAGAGGGTGTGTCCTGATGTGAGGCTTTAAGCCAACAGATAAAGGGCAATGGAGAGAGCTGGGCTGTGGTATACATCTTGCTCTCAGACATTGTAGACTGTTTGGCTGGAGTGCTGGTTTTAGGCCCACACCAGAAAAAGTACAGGCCATCTCCACTTAGGTGCAAATTCTGGTTTGTTCATCTCTCCCTGTACAGTAATTAGGAATTTGTTGTTACCCCTGTGGAGATAGCATCTTCTCTCTTGCTAATAGGAAGGTGCTAGAAAATTCAAGAAAAATAGAAAAACCACATGTGAGGCATAGAAACTCTTCACTTGTGCTAAGGAAACAGCTTTCTAAGTTACTGCTGAAGTGTACTACCTGCCTACACCCACTCAGCTTGAGCTCGCCTGCCAGCACACTTCATTATGCAAGTGTCATTTGCTATCATAAAGCTATGAGATGATTTTCCCAAACTTAGGTGTATCACACCCTATCGGCAGGCTTGTGTGTGTGTGCATGTGTATGCGTATAGAGGGGTTTTTGCTAGAAAGCGCCAATCTGATGTTGAAAAGCAGAAAGCTGGTTCCGCACTCCCTAGAGAGTGAATAATTTGGATTATTCCCGGCGTTGCAGGGTGTGTTGCTCATTGTATTCACACCTCTCTTGCCAGGTTGCTTTGTTCCCATTCCCCATGAATCTTCTCCATGGTGAAGGCTTCTCCTGTGTCACTGGCAGCTAAAAGATTTTCATACCTGTAATGGCAACGTAACATGTTAGAAATTGGTCTATGCCCTCTGTGTGGGCTTTAGCTTGTCCTTTGTGCTTGAACCCTTTGTTCTCAGGTAAGAAACTGGCATTTGCATTTAGCCGACCGGGCCTTTAATGGGAAATCGCAGCTCCCATCGTACCTCCCTCTGGCCAAAAGAGTTCGTCCTACAGGAGGTTTGGGCATGGTGTTGTTTATGAAACCGGTCTTCCCTGTAGCTGAAGTGGAATACCATTATCCTACACTGGCAAAACAGATGTTGCATTTTCCTGCGACTAATTAGCTATGCAGTGCCTAGCCTGCAAAGAGTGAGAGGAAATCCTCAATGCCTCTCTGCTACTGTCTTTTCCCCCCAGGTCTTCTGCCCGTGCAGCACACCGCCCCCGACCGCCGTGGTCGAGAGCTTCTTGGCCGGACAGCGGACAGCGAAAAGCAGTCCTGACCTATTTCAGGGCTTTGGCAATTTGACAGATCACTCACCACCAGTCACGAGAGGCTTGCTTGGGCTGCTGCTCGACTCAGGCGTATTTGGCACACACAGCTGAGACGGGAAGCCCCTCGGGCTGACTGCCGTGAAGACGGGCTCATGGCACCTCGGCCGTCCAGCCAGCGCCTGATGTGGAGTTTCACATCAGGGCAGGGCTGTTGCCTCCTTCCTGCCCCCTCGGGGAGTCCTTGGAGGTGATGGTGGCGTACTGAGGCCCCCTCAGACCCTAGAGAAACTGAGTTTTCAATCTGCGACCTAAGGCAGCTGTGTAAACCTAGATTCTAAGGGACAGTAGTACTCCAGCAGTGTGCCCTGCGAGTGAGACTACGGCAACCGACATACTTGCAAATAAGCACACTGAATTTGCAACCAGAAACGTCTGACACCCTAACAGTTGGTATGGCTAACTCTCTGGCTAGCCATGAGGGGTGTGTAACGTCATTTCAAGATAGCAGGAGAAAATAAACCATAGTGGAGAGGAACCGCCCAAGGGCGAATTCACTGGCAGCTCTGCAGCCGTCAGCCCCAGCTTGCCAGAGTGACACCTGACGGAGAAATTATCTGACTGCCGCCTGACCTGCCGTCAGCGGGCACCCACTTAACTTCAGGTGTTTGACAGAGCTGTAGCCTAAATTGGTGTCGGCGGGCCTGGGATTGGTAACCCGTCACTGCTGCTTGACAGGCACTTAGCAAAGATGATTAAGTAAGCGCGGTGCTCTTAGACAGAACGTACTTGGCTAAAAAAATCCCCCAGGTACGTCCTAAAATTCTTTTTTGTTCTATTGGTTGCAAACTTTGCGTCTCCATGCCTTATAGGCAAGTCCTACAGATGCAGTTTGGTCTGTGCGTATGTGTGCTGTCATCTTCTTGCTCTGTGCACAGGTAGGTGTGGACATGAATTAGATGCAGCTGCTCTGCTCAGTGAAACACTTAAAAGTCTCACTGGGTTCAAAAAGCTTTGCAGAAAGCCTATCCTTTTGCCCCCTGAAGAGAGTAGTGGAGCAAATCTATTGACAAATGAGAACAGCAAGGCCTTACGTCGAATTCCTACGCACTAAACTCTGACGTGACTTCATCTGAAACCTAGTCTGTATTCATACTGGTGTGGAAAAAGGTCAGAAGGGGCCACTAAAGAGGTGTTTATTAGTTAGAGGCATGAAGCGAAAAGTGCTGATTCTTTCTTCTTTTTGAGGAAATCATCTCATGAAATCAACAGCAAGCAAATGCATGCTAAACGTAGCAAAACACTTTTGTTGTCACTATGAGCATCCTACTACAAGACGTGATGGAGTACCATATGATTGTAGGACTTTGGTAGGCGTATCTCTCCTGACAGCGGCATGAAGTTTCATTGTGGTACTCTGAAGGCGAAACTGCTTCCAGCCGGTAAGTTGTGCTACACATGCTCAGCTCCTAAAAGCTTCCAGTGACACATATTGTTCTGGGTTTCTGGATTGGATCTACCCGAACACTCGGGCAAGCAAACAGCTTTGAATGTGTCCTGCAATAGGCTTCGGGGGAACGACTCACGCCTTCAGGAGAGTCAGAACATCAGATGTCTTATTGGGACTTCTTCTAGAAAGAGGAGAAACTACTACCAGGAGCTAAAAAAACCCAGCAGAAACCAGCTATGTGAGTCCGTGTGGGAGGTGCACATGCGGTTGTGGTGAATGTCGTTACACTCCTTCTTCCGTGAAGATTTACAGACTGCTGAATTATTGCAATCTAGTCTTCCAATGCCAATACTAGATGACAGAGCTGACAGATATCCATGCCCCCGACCTCATTCCCATTGACTGAAAACTAAAATTTCTTGCTTTCGGGAGTACAAAATGACTCTTTCTTCTATAGTGCCTATCCTTACCTCTTTTTCCTGCCTACTGCAGAGAGCTGCACGTCAGGAGCAGCACCTTGCCCACAGGTTTTCACTAACAAACATGGGCAGGTATTCTCCCAGCAAGTTGGGCAACCAGTTTCAATGCACTTTGGGTGCCAGCTAGACTCTGATTCAAAACACAGACGTGTACCGAACTCTAAGGCGGTGATTGATTTCTATTTAAGTCACCAGGCTAGGTATGCTTTTTCGGGGAAAGGAATGCATGCTGAAAACTGCTGAATCGGGCATCTCGATAAATCCCATTCCAGATGTGCGGCGCTAAACCAAGACACTTTGATTGTTCTGAAGGCGAGACATACTGTTGAGAAGTTGCATTTGCTTGGGTTTCGGGGAGTGGGCTCATGTCCCCTGAGGTGCAGGATGCAGTTTCTACACGTCTGCCGTTCAGCGAGTGCTTCTGCTAAAAGGTGATTCTCGTTTACATCTCTCAGTTTGTTTTCTCCTTTGTTTGCTTGCTTTGTTCTCAAATGTTCCTCCTATTAATGTGTCTTCTGGAACTGCCTGGCCTGCTTGAGGCTAAAAATAGCCCTTGTTGCTACTGCTGTAGCTCCACGCAAGCCACGCAACGCCCACGCTAGGAAAGAAAACCTCGTGCCCTGCTGAGCTTCCCCGAAATGACAAGCAGGTGAGAAATCCGTGTGACCAAAAAGCAGGAGGAAAGACAAATCCTGCCTTCCTGCTCTGCTTCTGCTAGGCTTGCTGATGGTGCAAGGTGGGCCAACAGCAGGAAGGCACGTCAGTGTTCCAGTCTCCCTCTGCCTCCTCCACGTCCACCAGGGACAGCAGATGGATGCCACTCACGGAGGAGAGGCGCGACGGAAACAGTGAAACTGCAGGGATGTGAAGCGGCAAAGACGACGTTTTCGTGTCGGTGTCCGAGCAGTCGTTCTTCAAATTAACTTAACTTGATTGACCTTTTGGGTGCGTATCAGGCTTTGGGTATGATCAGACCAATGCTGCCCATGCTGTCGCAGTGCTTCAAAGAGCAGGAATACCTCTCTGCCACAGCTGAGACGGCTTCAGCGGGCTGTGCCGGTGCTCCCGATGTCTTACAAAGGAAGAGGGCTCTGGGTAGACAAATGTTTTCCTCTGCATTGCAGCAGACAAGACTTAACGCTTCTCAGCCTTAAGCGGATAACTTTACGCTGCCGGTCTGCTTGGGCGGCTCGGTCTGCGCGGCCCGCGGTGCGTGCCGGTGAGACGCAAACGGTGGGGGCTTTCTGGCGAGCTCGGGCAAGTCACCTCACTGCTGTGTGGCACTGTGCTCCCCGTCTGTGAAATGGGGGGGTAATGAGGTACCCAGAAACGCTTCTGCAGCTACCTTGGCAACGGAGGCGTGACGCTCCATTGCTCCACAGAGAGGAATTTTGTGCGCGTGGTTCACTCTAGCCCGCGGTCGCCTTTTTTGCCCGTGTTACGGTTAAGGCTCATTGGCGAGAGCGCTTGACACACTTGTGGGAAGCCAGGACTCTGCGCTGCTGGGTGGTTCGCAGCAGGACAGCTCCTGGGTCACCTCTTCTCTGCCCTGCCAGCCAGGAATTTGGCTTGCCTATAGCCGCGGCGGCACCGTTCTCACTCCCCATAGCGCATCTGTGGCTCGGAGGCAAGCCTGGCAGAGTTTCCTAACGCAGAGGAAGCGCAAGCCGCTCTCTTGGTGTTCTCACCGAGCCGGCGAGTGGCAGGTTGTTGAGGACAGGCTAAGTCGGGTGCCCTGAGTTCAGAGTGGCCCGGCAGCTGCGGCTCGGGTGGACGGGGCAACGGAGCGCTTTTGAGTCCGGGCCCCAGGGCTGCGCAGCGGTCTCGGTCAGCAGTCCTGCCCGGTGCCCTGCGCGAGCACGATGGGGCAAGGGGGGACGGAGGCAGCCAGCGCTGCCAGGGCCGGGACCAGGGCCTGGATCCCACCCTGCTGCCCTTGCCGCGGCCGGTGCTCCGGGCTGCGAGGGTCCTCCGACCCCGAGCATCCCCGGGCTTAGGGGCACCAACGCTGCTACGGGGCCCCCGATCTCATCCCTCTGTGTGCTCGCTTTGCTCCCTGGGTTCACGCTCCTCTCCCCGCTCCTTTTTTTTTTTCGGGGGGGGGGGCGGGGTCTGGGTGTGTGTGCCGTCCAGCCTGCGGTGATGCTGGGCCAAGCAGGCGCTGGAGCTGCAGCTCCCCACAGCGGGGGCCGGGGGAGGAAGAGCGGGAGGGGGGGCTGCCGGCCGGCGGCCAGCCTCTGCCTGGCAGCTGCCGAGTTTCGGGTGGAAACGTCCCCGGGGCGGCGGGGGGCGTGTTGCTCCCGGCCCCCGCGGCGTGCGGCGGCGGGGAAAGCGCCGGGGGCCGGCGGCTGCGGCACAAAGGGGGGCGCCGGGGCCGGGGCCGGGGCCGGGCGGCGGGAGCCGCGGCGGTGCCCGGGGGGATCCCGCTCCCCCCCTCCCCTCTTTCCCCTCCCCGCCCCTCCCCGCCGCGCCGCTCCGCTCCGCTCCGCCCGCCCGCCCCTCCCCGGCCGGCGCCTGTCCCCTCCCTCCGCTCCGCAGCCGGGGCGGGGGGCTGCGAGCCGGGTCCGGCGGAGGGGGAGGCAGAGGAGGAGAGGCGGGCGATGGGGAAGGAGCCGCGGCGGTGATCCTCCGGGCATCGCGCGGGAGAAGGAGCGGGTGGCGGGAGGGGGCGAAGAGAGGCGAAGCAGGACGGGGGAGGGCGGCCGCGGCCCCCGCCCCTCTCCGCCGCGCCGAGGAGGGAGGGCGGACCACGATGCCCGGCCGGCGGGCGCTGCCCGCCCGCCCGCATGGAGACCGCCGCCCGTAGCGGGGCTGCCGCGCCGCACCGCGGGGTGAGCCGGGCCGGGCGGGGGCGGGGGGGGCCCGGGGGGGTGGGGGGGGGGTCGGCGGGCGCCCGCGGGCGCCCGCGGGCGGCGGTGCCCCCGGCCCGGCGGTGCCGGGGGGGGCGGAGCGGGCTCGGCGGGGCGGCCCTGGGGGCGGCCGGGGCGACGCGGGAGCCCGCGGGCTCGCCGTCCTGCTGCCCCCCGCCGGCTCGCCTTCTGCCCCCGCGGCACCCCCGGGGCGCCCCGGCAGCCGAGCGGGGGCAGCGCCCGGGGGGACGGCGCCGGCCGGGGGGGGCCGTGCGGGGCCGCCGCGGGGCGAGGGGCGCGCTCGGGGGTCGGTGTCCGGCGGGGGGGAGGGCGCCGGGCGGCCCCTCGCCCCGGCGGGGAGCTGCCCCGGGAAGGTAGGGGGTCCCCGGCCGCCGGCTCCGCTCCCGACCTCGGCGGAGCCGCGCGGGCCGGCGCCTCGCCGGCGGCTGGGCCGGGGTCCGCGGGGGGGGGGGGCCCGCGCCTTCCCCTCGCCCCGGCCGGTGGTGTCCGGCGTCCGCCCGTGTGCGCGGCCGGGAGGCGCGGGCCGCCCCCGGGCGGTGGTTCCCGCCGGCAGGAGCGGCGGTTCCCGGCGGAGGCGGGCGCCGCGTTTCCGCCGCGCCGGTGCCCGGCCGTGCTCTGCTCTCCCGGCCGAGAGCGGGGCTGCGGAGCTGCTCGCTGGCTGGGGAGAAGGCTGCCTGCTGTTACCGAAATCCGGAGTAAAACTCCTTGACAGCAAAGAATCAGGCACTCCTTTACTGGAGCTGGGCACACGGGGGGATCGCTCCACCTGGTGTCTGCACCTGTCTGGTTTAATCATGCAGGTTAAATACACCCCTGTTACACATATTCACTAAATTTCCAGGAAATGTCATACATAATCATTAACTTCCCGATAAATCATTAACATATGTAAATGTCTCTTTGCGCAGGTGCGGTGAAGTCTCTGGTGGTCTTCAGAAGCCCTCTGGTGGTCTTCCATAGTCTTCCTCACTTTGTCTGATCGTTGACATCTCTTATGTGATTCTGCGCAGTACAATTTTCGCCATCATGTATTAGATTACATAAAAATACATTCAATGTTAATTCTTAAATTTAACGTTTCTAATGATTGGCCCTTCAGTCACACCACCTTATCAATATTCTTATACTAAAACAATCATTGGTTAATCTTACTTAATTCCACTAACTGGAATCTTGATCAAAGTGGGGTTTCTAAGTAACAGAACTAAGGTCCATAACGATCTTTATTTGTTTCTTAAAACAAAACACTACAAACCAACAAATATTTGTCAAAGTTTCTGTGGCTAACTGATTTTAGGCAATACTTAAGTTCTTATAGTTACACATAGTATATTTTCTAAAGTTCCTAAGTTCCTATGACTACATTTCAAACTTAACACTCCCATACCTCTGCTTCACAATTTTCTACTTCTTAATCAAACCAAACTCTTTTATATAATTAGATTTTAATTTCTTTATCAAAATATTTGCAACAGTGCTGCAGTGGGGCGTGAGGGATACTCAGCGTGTATCGACCAGTCCTAGGGCAAAGCAAGCAATAAAACTGAGGGTAGCTCTGACCTTGACACTGCCCATGCCAGCAGGCTGAGTGCTGTTCATCTCAGTGGTGCAAGTTCGGACCAGCTTTCTCTGCAGGTACACGTGTGCCGTGGGAGTAGAACCACTGGCAGGTGCACCTGGGGATACACCTGAAGGCACATACCAGCTCTGAACAGTGGAAACTCAAGGTTTTGCTTGTCTACGTGCTTTAGAAATGACATTTCTGTGCTGCATGACGTTTTGTCAGTTTTTCCCTTGAAAGCGTGGCTGAAGCCTTTGCCCCACAGCGCCTTTCTGAATTTGCTGAGACAGATAAATCACTCGTCAAATACCGTGAGCCCAGCCCTGAGAGAGCATGTGTCCTCTGTGGTTTTGTCTATGCATTAGCCTCCTTCTTTCTTTTTTCCTTCTCTTCACACGTGTAATTAAAAAGCTCATTTCCTCGGAGACACATCCCAGGAAACATGGTTGGCTGGGGGGTTTATTATTTGGTGTTTTGTTTTGTTTTGTTTTGTTTTGTTTTGTTTTTCAGGGCTAGGAATGTTCTGGGATGGCAGGTCAGAAGAAGGGCAAAACAAAGTAAAGGACCTTCATACAGAGCACTTAAAGAAGCTCACCACGATGGAAAACAGGGGCGTATCCCACGTAACAAGATCAACAGTCATGTGACAGAGGTCCAAAGGGATGTCTTCTGTTTTAAAAGTAGCTACGTCATACTACTCATGTGGGAAGAGCAGGCTGCCCTCACCTGCCCCTTTCAGTGCTGTCGGAACAGGGTACCTAAGTGAACCACAGAAGCCTTTGCTGGTTTCCTCACAAGTACCCCGTACCAGCCCTCCTTGGCTGAGTGTGACACCCCAGGCGTGGCCAGGAGCAGGCCATGGAATAACTCAGGGTCTCAGAGGTTTCCCTCCATCTACTCGGAGGTTGCAAACAGGCATTTGTTTTCTTTTTCACAAATGTTAGTCCCAGTAGCTAAATCCCAGGATTGGCTCCAGGATCTCAAGGATGGGTTTTCCATCGCCGTATCCTGCCACAGGTAACGGTGCTCCACCCAGCCAGGACTGCCCCAGCTGAGGTCCCCAGCACTGGACTTAGTCAGCCCCTTTCTGAGGGAGGCAGGAGAAGCGGGGGCCTCCTGCGCAGCCTGCCAAAACAGTGCTGGCTCTGCAGTGCTAACAAGGGATGCTGGTTTTCAGCCAGCCATGGCGAACGTGCGTTCGCTCACAAAGTTTATCTGTTATTGGAGAGATGCTGTTTTGTTAGGCTACCACTCAGAATACATTTGGGCAGCATCTCAGCCTCCAATTTCAATACACTAGGCAGCAGCAACGAGAGCGTGTGTAACCAACTGTACTGCAAATATAAAATAGAAGTTAATTCTCTGTCGAGTGCTGGGAATGACATAGCCTGTAACATCTCCTTAAGTCAGTGAATGCAACCTGGGGATGCATACCGGTTAAAGATGAGGCTTTACAAATGCTTCTAAAAGCTCAGTGTTTCCCGTTACATGGTTCATTCAAAGCACCTAGCAACTTTTCAGGTCAATGTTGGTAGCCATAGGAGAACAAAAAATCCTCAGGGAGTCATGTGGGAAAATGTAGAAGGAAAAAGCACATCTGTCTTGTTTTAACTTCCAAGCTGGGGTCTGGATTTTCTAATTCCTCTTTTTCTGGGAAGGATGGGGAAAAGCGGAAAGAAAAGTTTCTGCAGAAGCATGTATCTCCTTCAGAGCAGAAGCGTGTGCCCACTTGTGAACACGCCTGTTTATCAGTGTCTAGGTATAAAAATGACAAGAGGCAGGAAAGAAATATGCAGCCGTTGCTTTCTGTCGTCTGTGATCTGCTGTCTGGCTGGGACTGCACTTTGCAGGGTTGGAAAAAGACCAAAGAGGTGCCAAAGGAAAAACCTGTTAAAATGTAAGGTATTTTTATAGACTGGAACTAAACCCAGCATACCTTCCTAGCTTAACTCCAGCCAGATGTACGAACAGACACAAAGTACAGACTGTTTTGATCTTACCTCCTCCTTTTATTTTCCATTCATAAGAAATACCGTGTTTGAATTGGACCACTAGCGCCTGAGGTTACTGTGCAGGGAATTTCACATCAACAATCACAAGGCATGTGCAGGCGGGGGGATGATCCTCACCCACCATCCCGGGTAACGAGGAGAGGGTCCCATCACAACTTCTGCGGTGTGTTTGCCCAGGCTGAAGACCCCGGGATGTGGTAGGGGAGCCACAGGAGAGGACTTTGCGTCCTTGGAGGGATCCTGCTCAGCTGAGCAACAGGGAACATGATAAATTCGTTAAAAGGAGCAACAGCACTTGAAGCTCCTGATGCAGCACTCGGGGCGACAGGGTTGGGGCAGCCTTGGGGCTCCCACGGCGCTCTCTGTGCAGAGCATTGCTGACACTGCCAGCACCCTGGCGAGCCCCGCGGACCCGGCTCAGCACTGCCCCTCTACCAGTTGTAGTGGTTTACCAAGGGTTATATTTACGATAGCGTGTATGTGACAAGAAAAATTGTGATCTATCACGAGAAAGGTGCTTTTCATCGTGAAGGTTATTTGGTGTCCCCAGGGGCACTACCTGCCATGGGTCTTCGTCCCTACGGGTGCGGAGCAGGATATCCCGTTTGCCAGGAGCTGTCCTTGTCCCCCGTGCCGCTGGTGTCCAGCCCCCGAGCATCCCGAGGGGCGATGCGGGTCCCCTGCCGGCGCTGAGCTCCAGGGCCAGGCGCCTTCATGTGCTGTGTTGGACCGACCGTCCTGTCCCTGCAGACCTGGCAGGTCGGGGAGCCCCGTGGCCCCAGGTATCCCGAACTCACGGCTACTCCTAAGTCATTTATTCCGGCTGGAGCTGGGACTGAGAGTCTTCGGGCTGAGCTCTGCGCTCCCGACACCCACCCCTGTCTTGGTCCAAGGGGCTGGTCTGCCAGGGGAGCCTGCAGTAGAGCCATAAAGGCGAATTCTCATACAATATTATCAGTGCAGGTAATAAGGGATTGCATTATTGCAATTTTTCACATTGAAGATTAATGAGGGATCATTTCATGTCAGGAAACAGGAATTTGGAGATGGGTTCTGGTCATTGGTTTTAGTCATTCAATGGTCATTCTTGACTCATTGCAACTAAAAGTTTTTGTAAGAGAGTTGACTTTAATACACTTGCTGCTTAACAATAGTAATCAGAATTTGAAATTGCTGAAGTATCTTGCTCAGACATTTTCAAATGGAATACCTTTTTCCTTCAGAAATGTTGTTACAGGTACCGTGAGGTGGATCTGTAACAAAAACTTGGAACGGCTAACATTGAAGTGAAATGTTCAGAATTAGCTTCCTTGTTTATGCTGGGGTGAGCCTACTTCACCGTAGACTCTTACAAGTCTTTCTTCATGTTTTTCATCTTACAAGTGTTTCTTCATGTCTTAACTTCCGATGGTGATTTTGGATGGGAATACTTTTGGACGCAAAAAAATTGTTCCTGTCAGAAAAGCTCTTCTTAGTCCTACTTCCATCACGTTTATTCTGTTTCTCCTGGCTGTTCTTACTAGTTTCAGCTTTGTTCTTTGAAATAAGGATTACCTCACTGTACATGTCTCAGCTGATGTCGTGACTAATATATCATGCTAAGAAAAAGGAGCTTCCCTTTTGGTACAAGAAACCATCTTCCCGAACTTTTATAGAATTTTTGCACTGTGACAATACTCCAGGCGTCAACTTTTCTTCCAGTATGAGGAATGGAGAACTGCCCAAGGATTACTCCTCTTGGAATTATTCCTCTTGGAATACTCCAAGGATTACTGTCACGTTAGCCATATCTGCAGATAGCGGAGTTTATCTACGGGTTTCCTATGTATAAAAGACTGCATTCAGTGGCTTTGTACAGATGAATTTGGGCAAGCTTGTAATTACCGGTTTCCTCAGCAGTGAGACGTGAGGAAATCCTAACAGCACGGGAGTGAAGGAAGAAATTACTGCGGACCAAAACTCCTTTCCCGGCTATTCCCTCTCAGCGTCAGATCAGTCATGCGACACGCAGTTAAACTCTCACCTAAGACACAGCGCTACAGGGACAAAAAAACCCAACCCAACCCAAACCCCAACAACCTTACTAACTGCCAGTGATTCAACTTTGCCATACATTAAGGACACAGATGTTCTGCCTCACATACTTGATTTTGCCACCCCTTTTCATGGGCTCTACGTGGTACGGTGGAAGAATGTTCTGTCCTTAATAAACGGATCTCTTTTCTGTTTTCGCAGTGGTTTCCCAAGGATGAGGGAAGGGCATGTTCATCGCGCCGTGGGCCTCGTGCTTCCCTCTGCTGTGCAACCGAGAGAAAGGCACGGGCGTGCAGAAACTGTTTCCCGAGATCCTGATCTTCTGAAATGTTAGTGTGGGCCTAGCTGGAGCGTACTGCCCTAGCATCAACACTGTCTATAAGACAAATCTTATGAAAAGATCCATTTTAGATGGATGAGTGTATTGGGTTGGTGTGGCAAGGTTTTGGTAGCAGGGGGGTTACAGGGGTGGCTTCTGTGAGAGGCTGCAGAAGCTTCCCCTATGTCCGATAGAGCCAAGGCCAGCCGGCTCTAAGACGGACCCACCGCTGGCCAAGGCCGAGCCCATCAGCGATAGTGGTAGCACCTCTGGGATAACACATTAAGAAGGGGAAAAACGTTGCAGGGGGCACAGAAACGGCAGCCGGAGAGAGGAGTGAGATCAATTAAGAGAAACCACCCTGCAGACCCCCAGCTCAGTGCAGAAGGAGGGGGAGGAGATGCTCCAGGCACCGGAGCAGAGATTCCCCTGCAGCCCGTGGGGAAGACCCTGGTGAGGCAGGCTGTCCCCCTGCAGCCCAGGGAGGTCCACAGGGGAGCAGATCTCCACCTGCAGCCCGGGGAGGACCCCACACCGGAGCAGGGGGAAGCCTGAAGGAGGCTGTGACCCCGTGGGAAGCCCACGCTGGAGCAGGCTCCTGGCAGGACCTGCGGCCCCGTGGCAAGCGGAGCCCACGCTGGAGCAGGTCTTCTGGCAGGACTCGTGACCCTGTGGGGGACCCACGCTGGAGCAATCTGTGTCTGAGGGACTGCAGCCCGTGGAAGGGACGCACGCCTCAGCAGTTTGTGAAGAACTGCAGCCCGTGGGAAGGACCCATGCCAGAGAAATTCATGAACTGTCTCCCATGCGAAGGACCCCGTGCTGGAGCAGGGGAAGAGTGTGAGGAGTCCTGCCCCTGAAGAAGATGAAGCGGCAGAGACAACGTGTGATGCACTGACCGTAACCCCCATTTCCCGTCCCCCTGCACCGCTGGGCGGGTGTAGATAGAGAATCTGGGAGTGAAGCTGTGCCCGGGAAGGAGGGAGGGGTGCGGGAAGGTGTTTTAAGATTTGGTTTTATTCCTCTTTACCCTAGTCTGGTTGATGACTGGCTATAAATGATGTTAATTTTCCCCAGGTTGAGTCTCTTCTGCCCATGACGGTAATTGGTTGAGTGATCTCTCCCCGTCCTTATCTCGACCCACGAGCCCTTTGTTACATTTTCTCTCCCCTGTCCAGCCGAGGCGGGGGGAGTGATAGAACGGCTTTGGTGGGCACCTGGCCAGGGTTAACCCACCACAGTCTTTTTGGTGAACGTGTTCTCACTCCTCACTTCATACTGACAAAAAAAATTAATTTTGACTTTGTAGAATTAAATAGTGTTCACAGCTAATATTCTTTGGAGTATTTTGCTGTTGCCGGAACTTTTCTGCTTCTCCCACTGCCCTCTTACCCGAAACACAGTGCTTATGAAATGCATAATTTTGCATTTTGTCCTGGAAGAGTCTTCGCTCACTGTTTTTCCAGCAAGCTTTGATGTTTTTCTGGGAAACCAGAGCTGCGGGATGCAGCACGGTGGTTCCCGTTCTTGTTTTTTCCGCTGTGCAGCTGATGGCCACTGAGGCAGCGATGCTTTGGCAAAGGCACCCGCCAGGAGCTGGAGGAGTCTTGGCAAGGACGCCGAGTACGGACACAGTGCCGCTGCCCTGCAGCCTGGAAATGGGGGGGGATTGATGCCGCTGCCTGGTGGTGCCAGTGCTTTCTGAGTTTGTGCCCCTGCTGTGAGTGCTGCTCTAGAGAGGAAATGCTGGTTGTGGCCAAGATGGGAGAAACTGAAGGAGTGTCCTCAGCAGCAGGGTGTTTCGAGATCGCCTGTTTGGTCTGTAATTTTGGGGTGCAAAACAGAGACGTTGAAGCCGGAGCGTCCATCCGGTCCTCAGCTGGCAACGCAGAATCAAGAGAGCTATGGAAGAGGCTCTGACTCTCGGGTCTCGCCTATGCTGAGACCAGTCGCTCCTGCATTCCCGAAAACGCAGCAAGAAGTTGTTTCCCACGCAGTTCAGGGCCCCGCGGGAGGGCGAGGACGGGTTCGTGTGTAGCTAGAGGGTGACGTTAAGAAAGCCTTTCCTCTGTCAGAACCAATCCCTGCCTCTTGGTTTCGGGTCGCCCCTCTCCTAAACCAGAGTGTCTCAGAGACACAGGCAGAAAGCTGACAAAGCACGTCCCGGGGTAAACGCCCGCTCGCCCCGGGAACTGCTGCTCTGCACCGCCGCCCGTGCTGGGACGAGATCTACGGACAGGCACGTTCTGCCTACGGGTCTGTGTTCTCACGCCTCCTGTGCAAGTAGCTGGGCTCCTCTGAGTGCCAAGGCACAGCCCAAGGAGGAAGGAATCCGTGTGCCAAAGCAGCGTTCAGAAGGCTGTTTTCGGGGAGAGAAGCCATCAGGCAAAGGAGCACGCTGCCGTCCTTGCTCGTGCCCTGTAACGGGCAGCTGCTGAAGCCCGCGGTAGGAAGACCAGCTCTCTGCACCCTCTTGTGACAGCTCTCCACAAGTACTCCGGCACAAACCCACAGCCCTCTGCGGCCGGGAACGTGGCTCCGACGCTTGCTCCTCCGAGACACCAGCTCGCCGGACGGGAGCGCTGAAGAAGCGGTGCTGCCAGCGGCTGTTGGACACGAGAGGCCTTTGAAACGGGGGGGCTCGGGGGATTTTTCAGCCTGTTCCTTGGCCGGTCGCTCCCTTCCACACCTGGCTTCTTCACTGCTTCCAAAGACGACCGAAGCTGAGCTCTGCGCGCACGGACACGAACCCCCGGGCACGGGCACAGCCACCGTCAGCGGGACAAACCTCTACCCACCTTGGAGAGGGTCCTGCTTTGTCACACCCTGTGGGGTGCCGAGAGGAGCGCTGGAGGCGGCAAGGTCATAGCTCACCCAACTCCTTTTATTGACAGGAACAGAACGCAAGCTCAGGAGATTTCTTTGCTTTAAATACCAGCCTGCATTTACTTTTTCCTTGTTTGACCCGTTTACTCTTTTCTGTGCTACCTTCAACGTCTGTAGGTAGTCCTTTCCTTCCTTTGATGTTTCTACCTCTTCCTTTCTTGCACTTTGCCCTCCCTGATTGCCAGCTGAGCTATTGTCAGATCTTTTAGGGTCCTTGTTTCGCCCACCTGGTACCAGGCCTGCCAACGCAAAAATAATTTCCATTATTTTGCCCCTAACTGCCTTCTCGTCGGGCCACCTTCAAAGTTTCGGTCTTTCACCTGCAACTGTCTGACAGGAAGGCGGGTAAGGACCGCAGCAAGTGATCTCCTAAGGACTGCAGCGCAACTACGCGCCGCAGGCCAGACCTCTTCTCTCTCAAGCAGAGCTGCTTTGAAAGGGCGGACGAATTCCCATCACGGGAAAGAGAGGTTGACAAGGGGGCGGACTGAACGGACTCGAAAGGGGATAGGAAGCTCAGCCTGCAGAACGAGACACAAGGATCTTCTTCCCCACAAGAATTCTGGCTTCACACTGGCAAGCTGCCCCCGGAGGAGAGCTCTGTCGGCCCCCCCGTCTGTGCACAGCCCTCCTGCCCGCGGTGGGAGTGCTCCAGCCGCAGGCTGGCCCAGCTGGGAGAGGAAGCCCCTGCCGGGCCCCTCAGGCACACCCGGGGTGGGGGACCCCTCCTGGCTGTCCCCACACCGACAGCCCGCAGCGTGGTCCAGGGCTCCGAGGATGCCCCTTCCAGCCGGGCAGAGCTCGGGATGCCCCTCACAGCACTGGGACCGGGCGGGGGCACCGGGGGCTGCCAACAGAGACCGGGGCTGACGCCCAGGTCGGTCCCCGTCAGGCGTGCGACGAAACCAGCTTCCCCTCCTGCCCACTCTGCCCTCGGCATCTGCTGCGCTGCGGCTGCAGCAGGATTTGCTGGGGTTTCGTGGCCCTGGGGCTCCGGGGGCCCACGGCCGTGCCCCCCAGCAGGCTGGTGCCACCCGCGGTGAGGCGTGGGAGGAAAGGGAAGAGGCAGCAGGAGAAGGGGCAGAAAGCAGCACCCAGAGACCCCCAGTGCCAGGGAAACAGGCATTTATTTCCTTTTCCGTGAAGACACCATTGCTGGGGCCCTGCTAGTGCCGCCGGCGAGGCGGCCTCTTGCAGGGCCGGGGAGAGTCCTGGGGGCTGGGGGCCCTCCTCTTTGCGGGGCGCCGGCGCCCCCCGGGCGAGCGGTCCCTGCCCCGGCCGGGAGCGGAGGGACCTGCCGCCGCCTCCTGCCCCGGCTCCTCCTGGGGCTGCTCCTGCTCTGCCCCTGAGGGGCTGCTGGAGGAGCTCGGGTGAGGGGTGGGAGTCCCCTCCCGGGAGCCGCTGCAGCTGGGGCTGGCGGAGCTGGAGCTGGCGGAGCTGGAGCTGGCCGCAGGGCTGTTGTCCTCCTCCCCGGCAGCATGGGGGCACAGCAGCCTCCAGGCCTCCTCGCTGCACTGACGCTCAATGATACCCACGATGCCATAGACCACTGATGTTGTATAGTACCCAAGGAGAGGCTCCAGCATCTGGAGCATGACCTCTTCATCCGGGCCGTGGACGCACAGGACGTGCAGGATGCTGCTCTCTGCAGTCCTTGCCTCCCACCACCACGGCCCAAATATTGCCTCCAGCTCCTGGCGCAGCCAGGGCAGCACGGGATCGAGGAGATGCCGTCGTCTTTGGAAAAGATACGCCCAGACCGCAGGCAGGAGGCCACCCACGTCCTCCAGCTCTGCAGCCTCCAGCTCAGCTGGGGACGGTATCCCCTGCGGAGATGATGGAGGGGACGCCACAGGGTGACGGGGGCTGTTTTCGGCCAGGCGGATCGGAGCACTGCCTGCCTGGCTGCTGGCATCTGGCGACTCTTCGGGGTGTGCGGCGACAAACCGCAGATAGTCGTCTTCTCCCAGCGCAGAAAACCTGATGCTCTCTACTGGTCTTCTGCAGAGCGGGCAGTCTGGTTTCACGTCTGTCCAACGCACGATGCAGCCCAGGCAGAACTGGTGGCGACAGGGCATCGCGTAAGAGACGTCGTCTCGAGCATCGCGGCAGATGGGGCAGCTCCACTCCGTCTCCGTGGCCATGTTCGTGCTCCGCAGCAGGCTGGGGAGAGCTGAGGCTGAGGAGCTGCTCCCCCTCACTGGCGCCGGCACTGCCAAAGGGTGTCGCGCGCTGCAAAGTGGAGAGAGGCCATGGTCGCTCGCTGTCCCGGGGAGGGGAGGAGAGGGGAGAGGAGCAGAGGGGAGGTAGGAACGCCCAGGCCCCTCGAGAAGGACACCCTCCCGGCTCCCCGAGCCCCGTCGCCCACCCCACGGCCACCCCGGGGGGACGCTTCCCCGCACAGCTCACCTCCGCTGCTGCAAGCTTGCCCCGCGGTGCCCGGCCGCCTGAACCTGGCAGGGCCGGGGAAACACAGGGGATGGCTCCGGGACGGGCAGCGAGAGCTGCCGACAGCAGCCCCCGAAGCACCACCCGGCACCAGGAGAAGCCTCGCTCGACCCTCCGGACCTCGCAGGCACGCTCGGCAGGAGTCCAGGCACGAGCCCAGGCACGAGCCAGACTGGCCCAGGCTCTGCCGGTGCCCGAAGCTAAGCAGCGAGGGACGTGAGGTCACAGTCCATCGCTCGCTGACGTCACAGCCCACTGCTCGGTAACTGCAGCCTTCACCACTCGGTGATGTCACAGCAGGCCATCTGCCCCCGCAGGCACACGGCATTAGGAGAAAAAACAAAACGGCATGTCTTGTTTTCATCTTCTACATTTCTGTGTCGCTATCGCTTGGTCACCTGCAACACGTGCCCCTGACTGTGTGTCTCGCCCCCACTCCTGACGAAGTGAAAAAAGAAGAAAGCTCTTCTGGCCTTGCAGAGGTCTCCTGCGAGGGGGAGCGTGTTGGGACCAGCTGGCGTGGACTGCCCGCGGCTGGGTGACGCCTGCCCCAGCTGGCTGCCTTTCCCTGTGCACTGCCGGGATTTTCAGGGAGGACCGGGGTGGTGAGTGGCCAGCGCTGGGCCAGAGATGCCTCCTGCCGATGGCAAGGGAGAAGCCTGAAGGGGCATTTTCCTCCAGCCCCATCCGCTCCCGCTGGCACTCGCCCACAGTGCCGGGTCCCTCTGCGCTTACCAAGTTTGCCATGCTTCTGGTAGCTGATGCTCCTAGCCAGCTGTTGAATTGGTGGTCCTCAAAATCACCAGCAATGGAGCCTGATCCTACATACGCAGGAAGGAGTTGTAGTTGCTGTCTCTCCAGAGTACGATAGAAGGGCTGCAGGCACCCTGCTCACGACTCCGTGGAGCTCAGGATCAATCGCCACGTGGGCCATGCTTTCATATCATCCGTTCCTGCCTCTAGCTTTTATATAATCATTTACAGTCCTGAGTCCAAGCACTTTTTCTTTATTTCAGAAGAGCATTAGCTGTTAAAGTTTGACTACATGAGAGTGAAGGGCACTGTGTAAGTCAGTGTGAGAGACTGAAAGAATTAATGTCTCAAACATTGTGGTGGGGCAAGTTCTGCTTAAAGACAAACCCTGCACAGCAAGGAACCAAGGTGAAAAGCCCATCAGCTCAGACATCAGCAACAGGAGGGGGAAGGCGTGCTGGAGGGTGCGCAGCTCCCTGTTCTGATAAGCTGTTCTGATACAAAGATCAAACAATGGCAGTGTCTGCAGGGAAGGAGAAGTTACTCCACAAATGACCCCCAAGCCCAAAGGCTCACAAACTGCTCATTAGCCTGATGAGTTCGGGTGCCCACCCGAAGGAGGGACAAGGGTGATAAAAGGACAAAAACTGAAGCCCTGGAAGTGCGCAAGCCCACCGGGACTGGACCCCTCGGCTGACTGGACCAACGCTGGACCCAGGACCGGTGAAATCTTTCTCTCTTCCTTTCTCTCTCTCTTTCTTCTTCTCTCTTTCCTTTTCCACAATCCCTACACCCCATCTGTTTCAAGATATAAACCATTGACCAAGTCTGTGACTAAGAGTGGATCCAGCCTCCCCTAGACTCTTCTCTGAGGAGGAGTCTGGAAATCAAGGGGGGCTGCTCTGAACCTCGTGACTCAATGGGAGGGATCTCCTTCTTCCCTGAATTGATGTATATGGTTACAAGATTTACAGAAGTAGTCTTATGCCAATTCCTGTTGTGAGAAACCCTGTCATCTACTACCACGCCTCCCCAGTTCCATTTGCTTCTGTCATAAATAAAATCTTTAACGGATGGTTTGGTGTCGTTTCATGTTCATTTAGCCCGAGGGAATTTCGAATTAAACATGACTCCCTGGTCTGTCCAGTCTGGGTCTTGATAGTCGGCCACGTGGGTCTGCCCATTGAAATCTCGTGAGGTGACAGCCCATATTTTCTGTTCCCAATGCTTCTTGTCTACATCAATGGGAGATGCAAACACATCCTGACATTTCAGGCCAGCCTCCGCACAAATTTTTTGCCAGTTTGGTTTTAAAGTCAGAGTTTTTCTTCGCTACAGCCCCACTGGATTGGGGTCTATGGGCACAAGGACACTTTGGTTCTTTTTGTAGGGCTGCACAATTTCTCTGCACTGCTTGCCCAGCAAAATGGGTCCCCTTGTTGCTATCTAGTGGTAGGGGAATACTAAACCCAGGAATGAGTTCTCTCTGCAATTTGTTTTTGCGACAGTTGCTTCATCTGCATGTTTACAAGGACAGGCCTCCATCCTGAGAACATATCTAAAATGATAAGGACATACTCAAAATCACAGCACCTGGGCCTCTGAATAAAGTAAACCTGCAAACTTACAAATGGTCCCTACAGTGTCGGGTGTGCAGCTATACTTGTCTTCTCCTTCTGCCTTACATTGTTTTGTTGTTGAAAAGTTGTGCTAACCATATGAAGACTGAGGAATTTGAAGGGCACTATGCTAGCAAGCTTCAGTCATTTACACCTTCATTTCTGACCAAACGAAACCCCCTTCCTGATCGTTCAAGCTACAGAACTCTTTGAGTAACCGTGTTGAGTGTTTAAAAAGAGAAAGAAATCGTCATTAACGTTCTTTAACTTCCCTTTTCCAGTATTAGCTATATCTTCAGATCCACCAACATTTTAATGGTGTAGTCATTAGCCCAGTGACTTCATTAAAGCCTTCTATTGCTCTCATCCCATTCCAAAATAATGTTGAGAACGGACAGATAACAGAAAAGGAGGCATGCAAGCAAAATTTGGGGCAAACCCATCAAAAATGTGGAGCAAACCTATCCTGTCATGGAGCTGCAATCATCCCCCCCCATGCTGGTGTGGGCCACTGGCTGGGCCACCTGAGCAAGGGCAGGTCTATCTGTTCTTCTTCTCACTATAGGAAGCGAGAAGTTTGCAGGGAGCTGTAAAGCACTCCAGCCAGGCTCACAGCAGGGCATCGTCTGCCTCTTTGGGTTGCTGTAGTACTATCAGGGGGAAGTGATCAAGGGAACTGCAGCTTGAAACCAGGGTGGGAGAGAAGGGGAGGGGTGGGTTCAGCAATAGGAGAGTTTCCCTACCTCTCCTTTACCATCTTCTTAGGAATATCTCCTAGGGATAAATCCCTGGGCACATCACAGGAGTTTGAACAGCCCCACCTTCTTCAGCCTTAAATACCTAATCTCAATCACTGCTGGCTGAGCAGGTACTTTTAAGTGGTATTCAGTACAAACTGGAACTTCTAAAGCAAAGTTCCTGCTGCTTTGGTGAGTGAGCCCGGTGTCTCTGGTTCTCCATCAATGGGAGTGTTGGTCTGAACACTGCCTCAGCTCTTTGCTTGCACTGGCCCCCTTCAGTGCCAAGAACGGCACCGAAACTGTGACCTGGCCCGTCCCTGTGCCTGGATTGCTGTCATTCCTAAGGGCAGGATCTTCTAAGGATCCCTAGAAGGCTTCTGGATCCTTAGGGAAGGAAAAGGTTAAAAAACCCCAGTCATCTGTCTCCCCAGATCAGAGACCTATCTGAGCATCCTTGGAGACAAGGATCTCTCGTGCCACTGGCAGCCAGACTGGCTGACCCTGGGTTCTCCTGCCCAGCCACCTCCTGTTTACAAGCAGGATGGGATGTGTTTGTCTAAGGAGATTTGCATTTCCCCTAGGTACATTATTTACAGAGCCCTGTAATACTTGGTTCTACTACTTGTCTCTGTCAGGTTTAAGTCTCTGTAAGATGAGGCAACTCCTTTGCAGCTGTGCATTTCCCTTTCCTACCTGAATCTTCAGTTCTTCACAAATTTGGAAATTCTAACTGTAGAGAGCTTAGACTCATAGACTCACAGAATCATGTAGGTTGGAAAAGACCTTTAAGGCTATCAAGTCCAACTGTAAACCTAACGCTGCCAAGTCCACCACTAAACCATGTCCCTAAGTGCCATAGCCAAAAGTCCTACACCCACTGCAGTCAGCAGAAGAGGAAAGACTTGTGGGGGTCCTGGAAGTCCATAGCACTCTGCAGCGTTGGGCCTGGGATATCTCTTTCCTTTCCATAACATTTTCTCATGACCTTGTGTGCATGCAGGACTGCTATAAAATAGGATGGCTTCTGAGCACTTGGCTGGAAGCAGTGATTTTACTGATGCAATTGCTTGGGCAAGAGTGCGCAGAAAGAAGAATATTGAATGCCCTGCATTAAAGAAATAGGATGAGTGGCACATGTCTGCAAGTGTAAATCAATACGATTCATGAACGCCAAGACACAGTGCCGCCTACCTTCAGCTTACCTCTGTAGGACCGAACTTTCTTGCTATCTGTCCCAACGCTAGTGCATGATAAAGGAATCGAGTTAATGACAGAGGCTAAATAGAAATACTGAAGCTGTGAAAGTCATACAGGCAATGTTTCGCTCGGGTGAAGATGACAGATTCAGAGCAGGGAGCGTTAATAAACGCATTGGTAACACACCTTGTTTGCTAATGCATAATGAAAAGCAATGCCCACAGGTGGCAGGAGCCAGGTTCTGAGTTGGAAGGTATTCAGAAATGCTGACGTCGGGATGTCTTGGCTCTAACGCGAGAATTTCAACAGCCTGAAATCACTGCAAGAACTGTATTTCTTCCTGTCATTTCCATTTACTGACAAACAAAACACTGAATTGTAGGAAGGAGAGTCTTGCTTGGTGAATACAACTGCCACTTGGCACTCTCACTGACTCAGGATATTTAGACAGAGAAAGCCCAGAAGAGCTTTCTTCTTTTTTCACTTCGTCAGGAGTGGGGGCGAGACACACAGTCAGGGGCACGTGTTGCAGGTGACCAAGCGATAGCGACACAGAAATGTAGAAGATGAAAACAAGACATGCCGTTTTGTTTTTTCTCCTAATGCCGTGTGCCTGCGGGGGCAGATGGCCTGCTGTGACATCACCGAGTGGTGAAGGCTGCAGTTACCGAGCAGTGGGCTGTGACGTCAGCGAGCGATGGACTGTGACCTCACGTCCCTCGCTGCTTAGCTTCGGGCACCGGCAGAGCCTGGGCCAGTCTGGCTCGTGCCTGGGCTCGTGCCTGGACTCCTGCCGAGCGTGCCTGCGAGGTCCGGAGGGTCGAGCGAGGCTTCTCCTGGTGCCGGGTGGTGCTTCGGGGGCTGCCGTCGGCAGCTCTCGCTGCCCGTCCCGGAGCCATCCCCTGTGTTTCCCCGGCCCTGCCAGGTTCAGGCGGCCGGGCACCGCGGGGCAAGCTTGCAGCAGCGGAGGTGAGCTGTGCGGGGAAGCGTCCCCCCGGGGTGGCCGTGGGGTGGGCGACGGGGCTCGGGGAGCCGGGAGGGTGTCCTTCTCGAGGGGCCTGGGCGTTCCTACCTCCCCTCTGCTCCTCTCCCCTCTCCTCCCCTCCCCGGGACAGCGAGCGACCATGGCCTCTCTCCACTTTGCAGCGCGCGACACCCTTTGGCAGTGCCGGCGCCAGTGAGGGGGAGCAGCTCCTCAGCCTCAGCTCTCCCCAGCCTGCTGCGGAGCACGAACATGGCCACGGAGACGGAGTGGAGCTGCCCCATCTGCCGCGATGCTCGAGACGACGTCTCTTACGCGATGCCCTGTCGCCACCAGTTCTGCCTGGGCTGCATCGTGCGTTGGACAGACGTGAAACCAGACTGCCCGCTCTGCAGAAGACCAGTAGAGAGCATCAGGTTTTCTGCGCTGGGAGAAGACGACTATCTGCGGTTTGTCGCCGCACACCCCGAAGAGTCGCCAGATGCCAGCAGCCAGGCAGGCAGTGCTCCGATCCGCCTGGCCGAAAACAGCCCCCGTCACCCTGTGGCGTCCCCTCCATCATCTCCGCAGGGGATACCGTCCCCAGCTGAGCTGGAGGCTGCAGAGCTGGAGGACGTGGGTGGCCTCCTGCCTGCGGTCTGGGCGTATCTTTTCCAAAGACGACGGCATCTCCTCGATCCCGTGCTGCCCTGGCTGCGCCAGGAGCTGGAGGCAATATTTGGGCCGTGGTGGTGGGAGGCAAGGACTGCAGAGAGCAGCATCCTGCACGTCCTGTGCGTCCACGGCCCGGATGAAGAGGTCATGCTCCAGATGCTGGAGCCTCTCCTTGGGTACTATACAACATCAGTGGTCTATGGCATCGTGGGTATCATTGAGCGTCAGTGCAGCGAGGAGGCCTGGAGGCTGCTGTGCCCCCATGCTGCCGGGGAGGAGGACAACAGCCCTGCGGCCAGCTCCAGCTCCGCCAGCTCCAGCTCCGCCAGCCCCAGCTGCAGCGGCTCCCGGGAGGGGACTCCCACCCCTCACCCGAGCTCCTCCAGCAGCCCGTCAGGGGCAGAGCAGGAGCAGCCCCAGGAGGAGCCGGGGCAGGAGGCGGCGGCAGGTCCCTCCGCTCCCGGCCGGGGCAGGGACCGCTCGCCCGGGGGGCGCCGGCGCCCCGCAAAGAGGAGGGCGCCCAGCCCCCAGGACTCTCCCCGGCCCTGCAAGAGGCCGCCTCGCCGGCGGCACTAGCAGGGCCCCAGCAATGGTGTCTTCACGGAAAAGGAAATAAATGCCTGTTTCCCTGGCACTGGGGGTCTCTGGGTGCTGCTTTCTGCCCCTTCTCCTGCTGCCTCTTCCCTTTCCTCCCACGCCTCACCGCGGGTGGCACCAGCCTGCTGGGGGGCACGGCCGTGGGCCCCCGGAGCCCCAGGGCCACGAAACCCCAGCAAATCCTGCTGCAGCCGCAGCGCAGCAGATGCCGAGGGCAGAGTGGGCAGGAGGGGAAGCTGGTTTCGTCGCACGCCTGACGGGGACCGACCTGGGCGTCAGCCCCGGTCTCTGTTGGCAGCCCCCGGTGCCCCCGCCCGGTCCCAGTGCTGTGAGGGGCATCCCGAGCTCTGCCCGGCTGGAAGGGGCATCCTCGGAGCCCTGGACCACGCTGCGGGCTGTCGGTGTGGGGACAGCCAGGAGGGGTCCCCCACCCCGGGTGTGCCTGAGGGGCCCGGCAGGGGCTTCCTCTCCCAGCTGGGCCAGCCTGCGGCTGGAGCACTCCCACCGCGGGCAGGAGGGCTGTGCACAGACGGGGGGGCCGACAGAGCTCTCCTCCGGGGGCAGCTTGCCAGTGTGAAGCCAGAATTCTTGTGGGGAAGAAGATCCTTGTGTCTCGTTCTGCAGGCTGAGCTTCCTATCCCCTTTCGAGTCCGTTCAGTCCGCCCCCTTGTCAACCTCTCTTTCCCGTGATGGGAATTCGTCCGCCCTTTCAAAGCAGCTCTGCTTGAGAGAGAAGAGGTCTGGCCTGCGGCGCGTAGTTGCGCTGCAGTCCTTAGGAGATCACTTGCTGCGGTCCTTACCCGCCTTCCTGTCAGACAGTTGCAGGTGAAAGACCGAAACTTTGAAGGTGGCCCGACGAGAAGGCAGTTAGGGGCAAAATAATGGAAATTATTTTTGCGTTGGCAGGCCTGGTACCAGGTGGGCGAAACAAGGACCCTAAAAGATCTGACAATAGCTCAGCTGGCAATCAGGGAGGGCAAAGTGCAAGAAAGGAAGAGGTAGAAACATCAAAGGAAGGAAAGGACTACCTACAGACGTTGAAGGTAGCACAGAAAAGAGTAAACGGGTCAAACAAGGAAAAAGTAAATGCAGGCTGGTATTTAAAGCAAAGAAATCTCCTGAGCTTGCGTTCTGTTCCTGTCAATAAAAGGAGTTGGGTGAGCTATGACCTTGCCGCCTCCAGCGCTCCTCTCGGCACCCCACAGGGTGTGACAAAGCAGGACCCTCTCCAAGGTGGGTAGAGGTTTGTCCCGCTGGCGGTGGCTGTGCCCGTGCCCGGGGGTTCGTGTCCGTGCGCGCAGAGCTCAGTTTCGGTCGTCTTTGGAAGCAGTGAAGAAGCCAGGTGTGGAAGGGAGCGACCGGCCAAGGAACAGGCTGAAAAATCCCCCGAGCCCCCCCGTTTCAAAGGCCTCTCGTGTCCAACAGCCGCTGGCAGCACCGCTTCTTCAGCGCTCCCGTCCGGCGAGCTGGTGTCTCGGAGGAGCAAGCGTCGGAGCCACGTTCCCGGCCGCAGAGGGCTGTGGGTTTGTGCCGGAGTACTTGTGGAGAGCTGTCACAAGAGGGTGCAGAGAGCTGGTCTTCCTACCGCGGGCTTCAGCAGCTGCCCGTTACAGGGCACGAGCAAGGACGGCAGCGTGCTCCTTTGCCTGATGGCTTCTCTCCCCGAAAACAGCCTTCTGAACGCTGCTTTGGCACACGGATTCCTTCCTCCTTGGGCTGTGCCTTGGCACTCAGAGGAGCCCAGCTACTTGCACAGGAGGCGTGAGAACACAGACCCGTAGGCAGAACGTGCCTGTCCGTAGATCTCGTCCCAGCACGGGCGGCGGTGCAGAGCAGCAGTTCCCGGGGCGAGCGGGCGTTTACCCCGGGACGTGCTTTGTCAGCTTTCTGCCTGTGTCTCTGAGACACTCTGGTTTAGGAGAGGGGCGACCCGAAACCAAGAGGCAGGGATTGGTTCTGACAGAGGAAAGGCTTTCTTAACGTCACCCTCTAGCTACACACGAACCCGTCCTCGCCCTCCCGCGGGGCCCTGAACTGCGTGGGAAACAACTTCTTGCTGCGTTTTCGGGAATGCAGGAGCGACTGGTCTCAGCATAGGCGAGACCCGAGAGTCAGAGCCTCTTCCATAGCTCTCTTGATTCTGCGTTGCCAGCTGAGGACCGGATGGACGCTCCGGCTTCAACGTCTCTGTTTTGCACCCCAAAATTACAGACCAAACAGGCGATCTCGAAACACCCTGCTGCTGAGGACACTCCTTCAGTTTCTCCCATCTTGGCCACAACCAGCATTTCCTCTCTAGAGCAGCACTCACAGCAGGGGCACAAACTCAGAAAGCACTGGCACCACCAGGCAGCGGCATCAATCCCCCCCCATTTCCAGGCTGCAGGGCAGCGGCACTGTGTCCGTACTCGGCGTCCTTGCCAAGACTCCTCCAGCTCCTGGCGGGTGCCTTTGCCAAAGCATCGCTGCCTCAGTGGCCATCAGCTGCACAGCGGAAAAAACAAGAACGGGAACCACCGTGCTGCATCCCGCAGCTCTGGTTTCCCAGAAAAACATCAAAGCTTGCTGGAAAAACAGTGAGCGAAGACTCTTCCAGGACAAAATGCAAAATTATGCATTTCATAAGCACTGTGTTTCGGGTAAGAGGGCAGTGGGAGAAGCAGAAAAGTTCCGGCAACAGCAAAATACTCCAAAGAATATTAGCTGTGAACACTATTTAATTCTACAAAGTCAAAATTAATTTTTTTTGTCAGTATGAAGTGAGGAGTGAGAACACGTTCACCAAAAAGACTGTGGTGGGTTAACCCTGGCCAGGTGCCCACCAAAGCCGTTCTATCACTCCCCCCGCCTCGGCTGGACAGGGGAGAGAAAATGTAACAAAGGGCTCGTGGGTCGAGATAAGGACGGGGAGAGATCACTCAACCAATTACCGTCATGGGCAGAAGAGACTCAACCTGGGGAAAATTAACATCATTTATAGCCAGTCATCAACCAGACTAGGGTAAAGAGGAATAAAACCAAATCTTAAAACACCTTCCCGCACCCCTCCCTCCTTCCCGGGCACAGCTTCACTCCCAGATTCTCTATCTACACCCGCCCAGCGGTGCAGGGGGACGGGAAATGGGGGTTACGGTCAGTGCATCACACGTTGTCTCTGCCGCTTCATCTTCTTCAGGGGCAGGACTCCTCACACTCTTCCCCTGCTCCAGCACGGGGTCCTTCGCATGGGAGACAGTTCATGAATTTCTCTGGCATGGGTCCTTCCCACGGGCTGCAGTTCTTCACAAACTGCTGAGGCGTGCGTCCCTTCCACGGGCTGCAGTCCCTCAGACACAGATTGCTCCAGCGTGGGTCCCCCACAGGGTCACGAGTCCTGCCAGAAGACCTGCTCCAGCGTGGGCTCCGCTTGCCACGGGGCCGCAGGTCCTGCCAGGAGCCTGCTCCAGCGTGGGCTTCCCACGGGGTCACAGCCTCCTTCAGGCTTCCCCCTGCTCCGGTGTGGGGTCCTCCCCGGGCTGCAGGTGGAGATCTGCTCCCCTGTGGACCTCCCTGGGCTGCAGGGGGACAGCCTGCCTCACCAGGGTCTTCCCCACGGGCTGCAGGGGAATCTCTGCTCCGGTGCCTGGAGCATCTCCTCCCCCTCCTTCTGCACTGAGCTGGGGGTCTGCAGGGTGGTTTCTCTTAATTGATCTCACTCCTCTCTCCGGCTGCCGTTTCTGTGCCCCCTGCAACGTTTTTCCCCTTCTTAATGTGTTATCCCAGAGGTGCTACCACTATCGCTGATGGGCTCGGCCTTGGCCAGCGGTGGGTCCGTCTTAGAGCCGGCTGGCCTTGGCTCTATCGGACATAGGGGAAGCTTCTGCAGCCTCTCACAGAAGCCACCCCTGTAACCCCCCTGCTACCAAAACCTTGCCACACCAACCCAATACACTCATCCATCTAAAATGGATCTTTTCATAAGATTTGTCTTATAGACAGTGTTGATGCTAGGGCAGTACGCTCCAGCTAGGCCCACACTAACATTTCAGAAGATCAGGATCTCGGGAAACAGTTTCTGCACGCCCGTGCCTTTCTCTCGGTTGCACAGCAGAGGGAAGCACGAGGCCCACGGCGCGATGAACATGCCCTTCCCTCATCCTTGGGAAACCACTGCGAAAACAGAAAAGAGATCCGTTTATTAAGGACAGAACATTCTTCCACCGTACCACGTAGAGCCCATGAAAAGGGGTGGCAAAATCAAGTATGTGAGGCAGAACATCTGTGTCCTTAATGTATGGCAAAGTTGAATCACTGGCAGTTAGTAAGGTTGTTGGGGTTTGGGTTGGGTTGGGTTTTTTTGTCCCTGTAGCGCTGTGTCTTAGGTGAGAGTTTAACTGCGTGTCGCATGACTGATCTGACGCTGAGAGGGAATAGCCGGGAAAGGAGTTTTGGTCCGCAGTAATTTCTTCCTTCACTCCCGTGCTGTTAGGATTTCCTCACGTCTCACTGCTGAGGAAACCGGTAATTACAAGCTTGCCCAAATTCATCTGTACAAAGCCACTGAATGCAGTCTTTTATACATAGGAAACCCGTAGATAAACTCCGCTATCTGCAGATATGGCTAACGTGACAGTAATCCTTGGAGTATTCCAAGAGGAATAATTCCAAGAGGAGTAATCCTTGGGCAGTTCTCCATTCCTCATACTGGAAGAAAAGTTGACGCCTGGAGTATTGTCACAGTGCAAAAATTCTATAAAAGTTCGGGAAGATGGTTTCTTGTACCAAAAGGGAAGCTCCTTTTTCTTAGCATGATATATTAGTCACGACATCAGCTGAGACATGTACAGTGAGGTAATCCTTATTTCAAAGAACAAAGCTGAAACTAGTAAGAACAGCCAGGAGAAACAGAATAAACGTGATGGAAGTAGGACTAAGAAGAGCTTTTCTGACAGGAACAATTTTTTTGCGTCCAAAAGTATTCCCATCCAAAATCACCATCGGAAGTTAAGACATGAAGAAACACTTGTAAGATGAAAAACATGAAGAAAGACTTGTAAGAGTCTACGGTGAAGTAGGCTCACCCCAGCATAAACAAGGAAGCTAATTCTGAACATTTCACTTCAATGTTAGCCGTTCCAAGTTTTTGTTACAGATCCACCTCACGGTACCTGTAACAACATTTCTGAAGGAAAAAGGTATTCCATTTGAAAATGTCTGAGCAAGATACTTCAGCAATTTCAAATTCTGATTACTATTGTTAAGCAGCAAGTGTATTAAAGTCAACTCTCTTACAAAAACTTTTAGTTGCAATGAGTCAAGAATGACCATTGAATGACTAAAACCAATGACCAGAACCCATCTCCAAATTCCTGTTTCCTGACATGAAATGATCCCTCATTAATCTTCAATGTGAAAAATTGCAATAATGCAATCCCTTATTACCTGCACTGATAATATTGTATGAGAATTCGCCTTTATGGCTCTACTGCAGGCTCCCCTGGCAGACCAGCCCCTTGGACCAAGACAGGGGTGGGTGTCGGGAGCGCAGAGCTCAGCCCGAAGACTCTCAGTCCCAGCTCCAGCCGGAATAAATGACTTAGGAGTAGCCGTGAGTTCGGGATACCTGGGGCCACGGGGCTCCCCGACCTGCCAGGTCTGCAGGGACAGGACGGTCGGTCCAACACAGCACATGAAGGCGCCTGGCCCTGGAGCTCAGCGCCGGCAGGGGACCCGCATCGCCCCTCGGGATGCTCGGGGGCTGGACACCAGCGGCACGGGGGACAAGGACAGCTCCTGGCAAACGGGATATCCTGCTCCGCACCCGTAGGGACGAAGACCCATGGCAGGTAGTGCCCCTGGGGACACCAAATAACCTTCACGATGAAAAGCACCTTTCTCGTGATAGATCACAATTTTTCTTGTCACATACACGCTATCGTAAATATAACCCTTGGTAAACCACTACAACTGGTAGAGGGGCAGTGCTGAGCCGGGTCCGCGGGGCTCGCCAGGGTGCTGGCAGTGTCAGCAATGCTCTGCACAGAGAGCGCCGTGGGAGCCCCAAGGCTGCCCCAACCCTGTCGCCCCGAGTGCTGCATCAGGAGCTTCAAGTGCTGTTGCTCCTTTTAACGAATTTATCATGTTCCCTGTTGCTCAGCTGAGCAGGATCCCTCCAAGGACGCAAAGTCCTCTCCTGTGGCTCCCCTACCACATCCCGGGGTCTTCAGCCTGGGCAAACACACCGCAGAAGTTGTGATGGGACCCTCTCCTCGTTACCCGGGATGGTGGGTGAGGATCATCCCCCCGCCTGCACATGCCTTGTGATTGTTGATGTGAAATTCCCTGCACAGTAACCTCAGGCGCTAGTGGTCCAATTCAAACACGGTATTTCTTATGAATGGAAAATAAAAGGAGGAGGTAAGATCAAAACAGTCTGTACTTTGTGTCTGTTCGTACATCTGGCTGGAGTTAAGCTAGGAAGGTATGCTGGGTTTAGTTCCAGTCTATAAAAATACCTTACATTTTAACAGGTTTTTCCTTTGGCACCTCTTTGGTCTTTTTCCAACCCTGCAAAGTGCAGTCCCAGCCAGACAGCAGATCACAGACGACAGAAAGCAACGGCTGCATATTTCTTTCCTGCCTCTTGTCATTTTTATACCTAGACACTGATAAACAGGCGTGTTCACAAGTGGGCACACGCTTCTGCTCTGAAGGAGATACATGCTTCTGCAGAAACTTTTCTTTCCGCTTTTCCCCATCCTTCCCAGAAAAAGAGGAATTAGAAAATCCAGACCCCAGCTTGGAAGTTAAAACAAGACAGATGTGCTTTTTCCTTCTACATTTTCCCACATGACTCCCTGAGGATTTTTTGTTCTCCTATGGCTACCAACATTGACCTGAAAAGTTGCTAGGTGCTTTGAATGAACCATGTAACGGGAAACACTGAGCTTTTAGAAGCATTTGTAAAGCCTCATCTTTAACCGGTATGCATCCCCAGGTTGCATTCACTGACTTAAGGAGATGTTACAGGCTATGTCATTCCCAGCACTCGACAGAGAATTAACTTCTATTTTATATTTGCAGTACAGTTGGTTACACACGCTCTCGTTGCTGCTGCCTAGTGTATTGAAATTGGAGGCTGAGATGCTGCCCAAATGTATTCTGAGTGGTAGCCTAACAAAACAGCATCTCTCCAATAACAGATAAACTTTGTGAGCGAACGCACGTTCGCCATGGCTGGCTGAAAACCAGCATCCCTTGTTAGCACTGCAGAGCCAGCACTGTTTTGGCAGGCTGCGCAGGAGGCCCCCACTTCTCCTGCCTCCCTCAGAAAGGGGCTGACTAAGTCCAGTGCTGGGGACCTCAGCTGGGGCAGTCCTGGCTGGGTGGAGCACCGTTACCTGTGGCAGGATACGGCGATGGAAAACCCATCCTTGAGATCCTGGAGCCAATCCTGGGATTTAGCTACTGGGACTAACATTTGTGAAAAAGAAAACAAATGCCTGTTTGCAACCTCCGAGTAGATGGAGGGAAACCTCTGAGACCCTGAGTTATTCCATGGCCTGCTCCTGGCCACGCCTGGGGTGTCACACTCAGCCAAGGAGGGCTGGTACGGGGTACTTGTGAGGAAACCAGCAAAGGCTTCTGTGGTTCACTTAGGTACCCTGTTCCGACAGCACTGAAAGGGGCAGGTGAGGGCAGCCTGCTCTTCCCACATGAGTAGTATGACGTAGCTACTTTTAAAACAGAAGACATCCCTTTGGACCTCTGTCACATGACTGTTGATCTTGTTACGTGGGATACGCCCCTGTTTTCCATCGTGGTGAGCTTCTTTAAGTGCTCTGTATGAAGGTCCTTTACTTTGTTTTGCCCTTCTTCTGACCTGCCATCCCAGAACATTCCTAGCCCTGAAAAACAAAACAAAACAAAACAAAACAAAACAAAACACCAAATAATAAACCCCCCAGCCAACCATGTTTCCTGGGATGTGTCTCCGAGGAAATGAGCTTTTTAATTACACGTGTGAAGAGAAGGAAAAAAGAAAGAAGGAGGCTAATGCATAGACAAAACCACAGAGGACACATGCTCTCTCAGGGCTGGGCTCACGGTATTTGACGAGTGATTTATCTGTCTCAGCAAATTCAGAAAGGCGCTGTGGGGCAAAGGCTTCAGCCACGCTTTCAAGGGAAAAACTGACAAAACGTCATGCAGCACAGAAATGTCATTTCTAAAGCACGTAGACAAGCAAAACCTTGAGTTTCCACTGTTCAGAGCTGGTATGTGCCTTCAGGTGTATCCCCAGGTGCACCTGCCAGTGGTTCTACTCCCACGGCACACGTGTACCTGCAGAGAAAGCTGGTCCGAACTTGCACCACTGAGATGAACAGCACTCAGCCTGCTGGCATGGGCAGTGTCAAGGTCAGAGCTACCCTCAGTTTTATTGCTTGCTTTGCCCTAGGACTGGTCGATACACGCTGAGTATCCCTCACGCCCCACTGCAGCACTGTTGCAAATATTTTGATAAAGAAATTAAAATCTAATTATATAAAAGAGTTTGGTTTGATTAAGAAGTAGAAAATTGTGAAGCAGAGGTATGGGAGTGTTAAGTTTGAAATGTAGTCATAGGAACTTAGGAACTTTAGAAAATATACTATGTGTAACTATAAGAACTTAAGTATTGCCTAAAATCAGTTAGCCACAGAAACTTTGACAAATATTTGTTGGTTTGTAGTGTTTTGTTTTAAGAAACAAATAAAGATCGTTATGGACCTTAGTTCTGTTACTTAGAAACCCCACTTTGATCAAGATTCCAGTTAGTGGAATTAAGTAAGATTAACCAATGATTGTTTTAGTATAAGAATATTGATAAGGTGGTGTGACTGAAGGGCCAATCATTAGAAACGTTAAATTTAAGAATTAACATTGAATGTATTTTTATGTAATCTAATACATGATGGCGAAAATTGTACTGCGCAGAATCACATAAGAGATGTCAACGATCAGACAAAGTGAGGAAGACTATGGAAGACCACCAGAGGGCTTCTGAAGACCACCAGAGACTTCACCGCACCTGCGCAAAGAGACATTTACATATGTTAATGATTTATCGGGAAGTTAATGATTATGTATGACATTTCCTGGAAATTTAGTGAATATGTGTAACAGGGGTGTATTTAACCTGCATGATTAAACCAGACAGGTGCAGACACCAGGTGGAGCGATCCCCCCGTGTGCCCAGCTCCAGTAAAGGAGTGCCTGATTCTTTGCTGTCAAGGAGTTTTACTCCGGATTTCGGTAACAGCAGGCAGCCTTCTCCCCAGCCAGCGAGCAGCTCCGCAGCCCCGCTCTCGGCCGGGAGAGCAGAGCACGGCCGGGCACCGGCGCGGCGGAAACGCGGCGCCCGCCTCCGCCGGGAACCGCCGCTCCTGCCGGCGGGAACCACCGCCCGGGGGCGGCCCGCGCCTCCCGGCCGCGCACACGGGCGGACGCCGGACACCACCGGCCGGGGCGAGGGGAAGGCGCGGGCCCCCCCCCCCCGCGGACCCCGGCCCAGCCGCCGGCGAGGCGCCGGCCCGCGCGGCTCCGCCGAGGTCGGGAGCGGAGCCGGCGGCCGGGGACCCCCTACCTTCCCGGGGCAGCTCCCCGCCGGGGCGAGGGGCCGCCCGGCGCCCTCCCCCCCGCCGGACACCGACCCCCGAGCGCGCCCCTCGCCCCGCGGCGGCCCCGCACGGCCCCCCCCGGCCGGCGCCGTCCCCCCGGGCGCTGCCCCCGCTCGGCTGCCGGGGCGCCCCGGGGGTGCCGCGGGGGCAGAAGGCGAGCCGGCGGGGGGCAGCAGGACGGCGAGCCCGCGGGCTCCCGCGTCGCCCCGGCCGCCCCCAGGGCCGCCCCGCCGAGCCCGCTCCGCCCCCCCCGGCACCGCCGGGCCGGGGGCACCGCCGCCCGCGGGCGCCCGCGGGCGCCCGCCGACCCCCCCCCCACCCCCCCGGGCCCCCCCCGCCCCCGCCCGGCCCGGCTCACCCCGCGGTGCGGCGCGGCAGCCCCGCTACGGGCGGCGGTCTCCATGCGGGCGGGCGGGCAGCGCCCGCCGGCCGGGCATCGTGGTCCGCCCTCCCTCCTCGGCGCGGCGGAGAGGGGCGGGGGCCGCGGCCGCCCTCCCCCGTCCTGCTTCGCCTCTCTTCGCCCCCTCCCGCCACCCGCTCCTTCTCCCGCGCGATGCCCGGAGGATCACCGCCGCGGCTCCTTCCCCATCGCCCGCCTCTCCTCCTCTGCCTCCCCCTCCGCCGGACCCGGCTCGCAGCCCCCCGCCCCGGCTGCGGAGCGGAGGGAGGGGACAGGCGCCGGCCGGGGAGGGGCGGGCGGGCGGAGCGGAGCGGAGCGGCGCGGCGGGGAGGGGCGGGGAGGGGAAAGAGGGGAGGGGGGGAGCGGGATCCCCCCGGGCACCGCCGCGGCTCCCGCCGCCCGGCCCCGGCCCCGGCCCCGGCGCCCCCCTTTGTGCCGCAGCCGCCGGCCCCCGGCGCTTTCCCCGCCGCCGCACGCCGCGGGGGCCGGGAGCAACACGCCCCCCGCCGCCCCGGGGACGTTTCCACCCGAAACTCGGCAGCTGCCAGGCAGAGGCTGGCCGCCGGCCGGCAGCCCCCCCTCCCGCTCTTCCTCCCCCGGCCCCCGCTGTGGGGAGCTGCAGCTCCAGCGCCTGCTTGGCCCAGCATCACCGCAGGCTGGACGGCACACACACCCAGACCCCGCCCCCCCCCCCGAAAAAAAAAAAGGAGCGGGGAGAGGAGCGTGAACCCAGGGAGCAAAGCGAGCACACAGAGGGATGAGATCGGGGGCCCCGTAGCAGCGTTGGTGCCCCTAAGCCCGGGGATGCTCGGGGTCGGAGGACCCTCGCAGCCCGGAGCACCGGCCGCGGCAAGGGCAGCAGGGTGGGATCCAGGCCCTGGTCCCGGCCCTGGCAGCGCTGGCTGCCTCCGTCCCCCCTTGCCCCATCGTGCTCGCGCAGGGCACCGGGCAGGACTGCTGACCGAGACCGCTGCGCAGCCCTGGGGCCCGGACTCAAAAGCGCTCCGTTGCCCCGTCCACCCGAGCCGCAGCTGCCGGGCCACTCTGAACTCAGGGCACCCGACTTAGCCTGTCCTCAACAACCTGCCACTCGCCGGCTCGGTGAGAACACCAAGAGAGCGGCTTGCGCTTCCTCTGCGTTAGGAAACTCTGCCAGGCTTGCCTCCGAGCCACAGATGCGCTATGGGGAGTGAGAACGGTGCCGCCGCGGCTATAGGCAAGCCAAATTCCTGGCTGGCAGGGCAGAGAAGAGGTGACCCAGGAGCTGTCCTGCTGCGAACCACCCAGCAGCGCAGAGTCCTGGCTTCCCACAAGTGTGTCAAGCGCTCTCGCCAATGAGCCTTAACCGTAACACGGGCAAAAAAGGCGACCGCGGGCTAGAGTGAACCACGCGCACAAAATTCCTCTCTGTGGAGCAATGGAGCGTCACGCCTCCGTTGCCAAGGTAGCTGCAGAAGCGTTTCTGGGTACCTCATTACCCCCCCATTTCACAGACGGGGAGCACAGTGCCACACAGCAGTGAGGTGACTTGCCCGAGCTCGCCAGAAAGCCCCCACCGTTTGCGTCTCACCGGCACGCACCGCGGGCCGCGCAGACCGAGCCGCCCAAGCAGACCGGCAGCGTAAAGTTATCCGCTTAAGGCTGAGAAGCGTTAAGTCTTGTCTGCTGCAATGCAGAGGAAAACATTTGTCTACCCAGAGCCCTCTTCCTTTGTAAGACATCGGGAGCACCGGCACAGCCCGCTGAAGCCGTCTCAGCTGTGGCAGAGAGGTATTCCTGCTCTTTGAAGCACTGCGACAGCATGGGCAGCATTGGTCTGATCATACCCAAAGCCTGATACGCACCCAAAAGGTCAATCAAGTTAAGTTAATTTGAAGAACGACTGCTCGGACACCGACACGAAAACGTCGTCTTTGCCGCTTCACATCCCTGCAGTTTCACTGTTTCCGTCGCGCCTCTCCTCCGTGAGTGGCATCCATCTGCTGTCCCTGGTGGACGTGGAGGAGGCAGAGGGAGACTGGAACACTGACGTGCCTTCCTGCTGTTGGCCCACCTTGCACCATCAGCAAGCCTAGCAGAAGCAGAGCAGGAAGGCAGGATTTGTCTTTCCTCCTGCTTTTTGGTCACACGGATTTCTCACCTGCTTGTCATTTCGGGGAAGCTCAGCAGGGCACGAGGTTTTCTTTCCTAGCGTGGGCGTTGCGTGGCTTGCGTGGAGCTACAGCAGTAGCAACAAGGGCTATTTTTAGCCTCAAGCAGGCCAGGCAGTTCCAGAAGACACATTAATAGGAGGAACATTTGAGAACAAAGCAAGCAAACAAAGGAGAAAACAAACTGAGAGATGTAAACGAGAATCACCTTTTAGCAGAAGCACTCGCTGAACGGCAGACGTGTAGAAACTGCATCCTGCACCTCAGGGGACATGAGCCCACTCCCCGAAACCCAAGCAAATGCAACTTCTCAACAGTATGTCTCGCCTTCAGAACAATCAAAGTGTCTTGGTTTAGCGCCGCACATCTGGAATGGGATTTATCGAGATGCCCGATTCAGCAGTTTTCAGCATGCATTCCTTTCCCCGAAAAAGCATACCTAGCCTGGTGACTTAAATAGAAATCAATCACCGCCTTAGAGTTCGGTACACGTCTGTGTTTTGAATCAGAGTCTAGCTGGCACCCAAAGTGCATTGAAACTGGTTGCCCAACTTGCTGGGAGAATACCTGCCCATGTTTGTTAGTGAAAACCTGTGGGCAAGGTGCTGCTCCTGACGTGCAGCTCTCTGCAGTAGGCAGGAAAAAGAGGTAAGGATAGGCACTATAGAAGAAAGAGTCATTTTGTACTCCCGAAAGCAAGAAATTTTAGTTTTCAGTCAATGGGAATGAGGTCGGGGGCATGGATATCTGTCAGCTCTGTCATCTAGTATTGGCATTGGAAGACTAGATTGCAATAATTCAGCAGTCTGTAAATCTTCACGGAAGAAGGAGTGTAACGACATTCACCACAACCGCATGTGCACCTCCCACACGGACTCACATAGCTGGTTTCTGCTGGGTTTTTTTAGCTCCTGGTAGTAGTTTCTCCTCTTTCTAGAAGAAGTCCCAATAAGACATCTGATGTTCTGACTCTCCTGAAGGCGTGAGTCGTTCCCCCGAAGCCTATTGCAGGACACATTCAAAGCTGTTTGCTTGCCCGAGTGTTCGGGTAGATCCAATCCAGAAACCCAGAACAATATGTGTCACTGGAAGCTTTTAGGAGCTGAGCATGTGTAGCACAACTTACCGGCTGGAAGCAGTTTCGCCTTCAGAGTACCACAATGAAACTTCATGCCGCTGTCAGGAGAGATACGCCTACCAAAGTCCTACAATCATATGGTACTCCATCACGTCTTGTAGTAGGATGCTCATAGTGACAACAAAAGTGTTTTGCTACGTTTAGCATGCATTTGCTTGCTGTTGATTTCATGAGATGATTTCCTCAAAAAGAAGAAAGAATCAGCACTTTTCGCTTCATGCCTCTAACTAATAAACACCTCTTTAGTGGCCCCTTCTGACCTTTTTCCACACCAGTATGAATACAGACTAGGTTTCAGATGAAGTCACGTCAGAGTTTAGTGCGTAGGAATTCGACGTAAGGCCTTGCTGTTCTCATTTGTCAATAGATTTGCTCCACTACTCTCTTCAGGGGGCAAAAGGATAGGCTTTCTGCAAAGCTTTTTGAACCCAGTGAGACTTTTAAGTGTTTCACTGAGCAGAGCAGCTGCATCTAATTCATGTCCACACCTACCTGTGCACAGAGCAAGAAGATGACAGCACACATACGCACAGACCAAACTGCATCTGTAGGACTTGCCTATAAGGCATGGAGACGCAAAGTTTGCAACCAATAGAACAAAAAAGAATTTTAGGACGTACCTGGGGGATTTTTTTAGCCAAGTACGTTCTGTCTAAGAGCACCGCGCTTACTTAATCATCTTTGCTAAGTGCCTGTCAAGCAGCAGTGACGGGTTACCAATCCCAGGCCCGCCGACACCAATTTAGGCTACAGCTCTGTCAAACACCTGAAGTTAAGTGGGTGCCCGCTGACGGCAGGTCAGGCGGCAGTCAGATAATTTCTCCGTCAGGTGTCACTCTGGCAAGCTGGGGCTGACGGCTGCAGAGCTGCCAGTGAATTCGCCCTTGGGCGGTTCCTCTCCACTATGGTTTATTTTCTCCTGCTATCTTGAAATGACGTTACACACCCCTCATGGCTAGCCAGAGAGTTAGCCATACCAACTGTTAGGGTGTCAGACGTTTCTGGTTGCAAATTCAGTGTGCTTATTTGCAAGTATGTCGGTTGCCGTAGTCTCACTCGCAGGGCACACTGCTGGAGTACTACTGTCCCTTAGAATCTAGGTTTACACAGCTGCCTTAGGTCGCAGATTGAAAACTCAGTTTCTCTAGGGTCTGAGGGGGCCTCAGTACGCCACCATCACCTCCAAGGACTCCCCGAGGGGGCAGGAAGGAGGCAACAGCCCTGCCCTGATGTGAAACTCCACATCAGGCGCTGGCTGGACGGCCGAGGTGCCATGAGCCCGTCTTCACGGCAGTCAGCCCGAGGGGCTTCCCGTCTCAGCTGTGTGTGCCAAATACGCCTGAGTCGAGCAGCAGCCCAAGCAAGCCTCTCGTGACTGGTGGTGAGTGATCTGTCAAATTGCCAAAGCCCTGAAATAGGTCAGGACTGCTTTTCGCTGTCCGCTGTCCGGCCAAGAAGCTCTCGACCACGGCGGTCGGGGGCGGTGTGCTGCACGGGCAGAAGACCTGGGGGGAAAAGACAGTAGCAGAGAGGCATTGAGGATTTCCTCTCACTCTTTGCAGGCTAGGCACTGCATAGCTAATTAGTCGCAGGAAAATGCAACATCTGTTTTGCCAGTGTAGGATAATGGTATTCCACTTCAGCTACAGGGAAGACCGGTTTCATAAACAACACCATGCCCAAACCTCCTGTAGGACGAACTCTTTTGGCCAGAGGGAGGTACGATGGGAGCTGCGATTTCCCATTAAAGGCCCGGTCGGCTAAATGCAAATGCCAGTTTCTTACCTGAGAACAAAGGGTTCAAGCACAAAGGACAAGCTAAAGCCCACACAGAGGGCATAGACCAATTTCTAACATGTTACGTTGCCATTACAGGTATGAAAATCTTTTAGCTGCCAGTGACACAGGAGAAGCCTTCACCATGGAGAAGATTCATGGGGAATGGGAACAAAGCAACCTGGCAAGAGAGGTGTGAATACAATGAGCAACACACCCTGCAACGCCGGGAATAATCCAAATTATTCACTCTCTAGGGAGTGCGGAACCAGCTTTCTGCTTTTCAACATCAGATTGGCGCTTTCTAGCAAAAACCCCTCTATACGCATACACATGCACACACACACAAGCCTGCCGATAGGGTGTGATACACCTAAGTTTGGGAAAATCATCTCATAGCTTTATGATAGCAAATGACACTTGCATAATGAAGTGTGCTGGCAGGCGAGCTCAAGCTGAGTGGGTGTAGGCAGGTAGTACACTTCAGCAGTAACTTAGAAAGCTGTTTCCTTAGCACAAGTGAAGAGTTTCTATGCCTCACATGTGGTTTTTCTATTTTTCTTGAATTTTCTAGCACCTTCCTATTAGCAAGAGAGAAGATGCTATCTCCACAGGGGTAACAACAAATTCCTAATTACTGTACAGGGAGAGATGAACAAACCAGAATTTGCACCTAAGTGGAGATGGCCTGTACTTTTTCTGGTGTGGGCCTAAAACCAGCACTCCAGCCAAACAGTCTACAATGTCTGAGAGCAAGATGTATACCACAGCCCAGCTCTCTCCATTGCCCTTTATCTGTTGGCTTAAAGCCTCACATCAGGACACACCCTCTCTTTGGACAATGTTTGATCTCAACTTTTACATTGCTTAAACTAATTTTTTTTGGCCTGTGTACACTTCCAGTTTGTTGGGGTTTTTTCTTGTCAACTTGTTTTCTGTGGTCAGCGTTGTTAACGGTGCTGGGTAAGTCCTGCCCTAACACGCGAATCAATGGGATTCCTCCTGTGTGGGTCACTAGCAGCTGGCACATTCGGGAGAACGCTTATAGCAATGGGAAAAAGTTCCCCACACATTTGTGTAAGATTCAAAGAGGTACAGACCTATCTCATCGACTCTTTCCCCATCATTCTGTGAGCCTTCCTGGCCATTGGCCTCCTATGCCAGAACAGCTGTGCAATTCCCCCCACCAGAGTCCTTGTCCATGTGAGCTAGGACATGCCACACAAGTGCTGGCGGGTTTGCTGTACACAAGGCATCTGCCCGCTGTTCGTCCAGGAGTGGGTGACAAAGACCAAGCCACCAGAGAAAGCAGAGTGAGTGATTCACAAATACCTGTTTTCCATTTCGGGGCTAAGAACTATTTCAGGTATTGCTATTCAGGTATCTTAAGAATAAACTCTGCTTTTCCACATAGGATTTGAAAGACTCAGAAAAATTTACAGGCAGTTTCAGAAATATACAGTGCTTACTTCTTGCAGGTGTCGTCCTCAAATTGATGCTGGGTACTTCGCTTGCTACCTGCTTGGGGCCTTCGCGAGGCCACTTGATGCACAGACAAAAAATCTTTTGACAAGAACAAGGACGAGGAATTCACCTGTGTCACAGCCATGAAGACTAAAATTATTTTCGTACAGCTTGAAAATCTCACCAATTAATTGCTCAGACACGAGCTAAAAGTTAGAATTCAGTGGAGTTCTAGCTTTGTTGAGGTGTCGTACATTATTTTCTTCAAGCTTTCTGAACATCATCCGTCGTACTAAAGAGCAGTGAATTTAACCTCCTAAATGAGATAACTTCTGCTAGACCTAATGCCCTCAACAGTTGGCTGGGCAGGCGAAAAGCCTTACAAGCTCTTCATATTCTTAGGCATGAGCATTTAGGGAGGTTCAAACAAGCAAAAATGTAACATCTCTACACAAGAGAAGAGGCATTAGCAAAACAAGCAAATTTATGCTTTCAGAACAATCGTATCAAATCTGTGGAGACTGCATCTTCAGCCTAGCTCACACATAAGTAAATGAGTCAGCGTGGCACGCAGCTGTTTGCTCTCCAGTCTCGTGTTCAGGTTTCAGAAATGTGGGCACCTCCGTAAAAGCTTCAGGGTCTGGTCAAGTCTTGTTCGAGTAAGAATCAGTCTCAAAGCACAACAAGACTCAGTGCTCTAACAAATGAGGCTCCTTCTAATTTGCTCTGAATAGGTCTGCTCTGCAGTCGTTCCGATTTGTCCAAGTTGCAGACCTCGGAAATAGGAGGGGTTGTCCTACACAAAGAGGCAGCAATTTAGCTCAACTGGTAACCCTGCTATTTATATATTTTCGTATCAACTCACAGTAATTTAGCTTGCCTGTCTTATTTTGCTGAATTAGATTTTAGCTTCCAGGCAAGATTTTCCCCGGCATATCTTCACGTGTTTTCAGTCTACGTTAGGTTTTTTCAGTCTTGTGCAAACCCGTTGAACTGCACTTTCTCTTCAGGTAGCATTCATACTCAACGGGTTCCTGGTTTAGAACTCAAAGCTAGCCATTCCCTTTCCATCAATTCGCTTGCTTTTGAACGCTGTTTTAAAAAGTGTATTCCATTTTTGGAGGTTGAGCAGCCCCTGTGCCAAAAGGTAGCTGACTAATTTCAACGTATCGGTGAAATATTAAAATAAAGGGCCCTAATCTTGTGGCCTACACAAGCCGTAGTTTGTACTTCAGTGGTTTTTACTTGATTGTATTTCTTCATACTGCAGTTGCACCTTAAGTTAAAGTCCAGCAGCACTCACGAGTCGAGCAAGTGTTTCTGATCATGAAATCCATCGGTGTATCCCTGGACCTCTTCATCCTAGAGGGAAAGGACAAGCAACAGCTCTTCCTGAGTGCATTTTAGTCTGATCCCCAAGGATGAGCATTTGCGCACACTTACTGAGCTATTTAGACTCATGCTGCAAGACCTGTCCTAAAAATCACTCTTAGGGCTGCAAGCAAATGAGGAGAGCACTGACTGGGCTCTGGCCTCAGGCTAACCAAGCGGAACAGGACATGGAAGAATGTTGGACCTGACATGAGAAAACTGCTGGATGTAACAACGAGCAGTGTGAGACGCTGGCAGAAGTTAGAGATGGTGCCACGAAGGTTGGCCACTTCTCACAGGCAGCTAAGCGGCAGTTGTGTGAGACATGGCCAAACTCCACAGGTAACTGGGGCGAGTGCTAAGGACCTTATGGGAAGTACAGTCTTGAAAAGCTACCATACCCCGGTAACTGTATCAGGTCTATCACACCAGACGAAGATTAGCCAGGTAACAGTCTCAGAAATATCCAACTTGGTGTCTGTGGGCAAAAAGCAGTTTGGGGTGGGTTGTTGATATGGGCGGAGACTGAGGTGGACATAAGGAGGTACAAGGCTGGTGAAATGGAGGGTTAAGAAGTGGGAGAAGGGATGATAAGGTCCGCAGAGGATGTGAGCGGGGCTGTCTGGGGGTAGCCATCAGGCAGTCCTGCACTTGGGCATGGCAGCTGGAGCGAGGCAGTCAGTAAAACCCGTAGCTACACGTCCACCATACGAGTGGGGCCTGGTCCCATCCTCAGGAGGACTGGGTGGGAGTGGTCCACCCCTGTACCTGGGTGGACCAACTGGAGCATCCTTGTAACACCATGCAGGTGCCCATTTGGGGTCTGGCAGCACTGGGGGCTGCGCACAGCTCCCTAGCAGAGCTCCCACCTGCCTGTCCTTCCTCTGCTCTATGATGCTGCTCCAGGCAAGGGCCAAGAGATTCACACCCCTGCCACCCCACCATCCATGTCCTTGCCTCCTAACCCATTTTCAGTGCCTGCCATTTCATGGTTCCAGGTCCAAGCTGTCAGTCATTTGCAGCAATGATGAAGCACGAGACTTTAAAGGACTAGGAGCAGCTTTGGAAAGCCTGACCTGCAAGTGTTAGGGTCACAAAATGTTGTTAGATATATCAGCTAGTTAGATATATCAGCTGTCTTTTAAGATTTTGAGCTTTGACAGAAGGGGTGTTTTTCTGTCCTGTTAAACTGCCTTTATCTCAACCCAGGAGTTTTACTTGTTTTCGATTCTCTCCCCCATCCCACTGGGTGGGGGGAGTGAGCAAGTGGCTGCGTGGTGCTTACTTGCTGGCTGGGGTGAAACCATGACAGTAGTTTTTGGCTTGTGGTGGGCTGTACAGGTCTCGTGCATGGGTAGAGGAGGAGTCTGATGGAGCAGTCACTTGAATTGCTGCAGATCACCCAGTGTGCTCCTGCATTGCCTCTACATTCAGTCTTTCTGCTCCAGCTAGACGGAGAGCAAAGACGACCTAAGCCCTAAGCTCTGTTGCCACCTGGAAAGTTCATGGGTCCTGAAACCGAGTAAACTGTGTTCGCATGACAGACAAAATGGAGGGGCAAAGGAGGACCTGTGTCTGAACCCTTCTACCTTAAACAAGTTTAGGTGGAAACGTGAGAGGCTTAGAGACTTAGTTGTTTCAGATAGGTTTGGAATGCCTTGCAAAAGAAAGGTGTTTGTCACTCCATGTGCCAGCTCAGATGAAGAAGTGAGGAGCACAGCAAAGAAGGGTTGCATTATTTTTCACTTAAAATGATAGTTAGTCTGGATTTTTTTTTACGTTTTTGAGTAAGGCTCTGTGTAGCTGTTTCGTTTAGCCCTCAGCTCTTCTGACAGTGACAGCTTTCACTGTGTTTGTTCCTCTGTGATAGGAATGAAGTATGCATGACTACAAAAGTTTGAAGATGTAGAGAGACACTAGGGTGGAAGAAATATATGGGCAATGCCGGATAGAAGGTTCTTTGGGAAACCAGAGATAAGCGGAATTATTTGTTCTTTAAGGCAAATTAATTGTCAACCTTTGAAGTATTTAAGACCATGCTTTGCTGGCACAACCTTAGCCCTAAAAGTGTGTTTAGCTTCTTGATGCAGAAAAAATGGGAGTCATCAGCTCGACAGCTTTCCCTGTCACACGATAAATCATATGGCCTCAGAGTATCGAAGCTATCTAAATGACTGAGATACTTGCAGGAAATGCAAGCATCTGTTACTGCCCTCTTAGCATGTGTCGTTTCTACAAAATTATCAATATTGCTGTCGGGCCTGGTGACTGTTGGTATTGCTCAGCTCCGCGGAGCTCGACGGTGGGCAGAGCCGGGGTCTGGAGCCAGTCCTGCCACGGAGCCACGATGATCTCACTACGCAGGAGAGAAGAGAGGTAAGGTGGGAAGCAAGGGTAAAGTGACATGTCCAGATGCTGGCTGTGGTTTCTAAACTTCTCAAATTCCCACCCTACCACTGCATCCTTTTTCTGACAAGGCCATAAAGGAAACCTGTTAGCTGGTGGTTGCGTGACTGTTTAGCTTCTGAACTCTCTCCCCACGTTGCGTGTTACTTGGAAGGGTAGCGGAGGCTGAAGTAAGAAGTTCTGTCTGTCAGCATCTGTGCTAGAGAGGTGTCTACCCACCTTGTTAGTGGGGAGATGAAGCCCAATTGCAAGACAGCGGTCTGCGATACTTTCCCTCTTTGCGATACTTTGAAGCCACGAGCAGCGTATGTGCAACTTAAAGATGAGTAAGGGGATGTTTCACACAGCCTACTTGGCTGGAGGAGGTGTGATGGCAGGTGTGCTTCTCAGTGCTGGTCTTTTCCATCTACTACTGGGTGATGCTGTGCCCAGGTGGTGTGTTTGGCCCTATGCGAGTTGGCTTGACAGTTGCTGCGAGGCTGTTCCTCGCGAACGTGCCTTATTTGAGAGGCTGTGAAGAAGAGCCCTGAGAGGGGCAGGAGCAGCCTCCTAAGCTGCACTCCTGCTCCTCTGCTCCCTGCCACCGTACACGAGTGTTGCCTCTTGCTGCACAGCCCCTATTGCTCGGAGTGGCATCCATGTTGATGCTGCACCACCAGCTGTTCCAAGCCAGAAAGCTGTCTGTCCCACAGTACTGAGGTGAAAATCCATACTGCGGAGTTATGCAGCAGAGGTCCTAGAGAGCAGAAAGCGAACCCTGTCCCACACAACCTTCCCTGTCCCATGCCTCATCCCAGTCCCTCTTCTCTCTCACTTTCGCTGGATCTGACAATAGGCTGAGTCGTGGGGGAATGGCTGTGACTACATCAAGGGTGGGAGGGCCAAAAAAAATTAAACTACCTTGAAGGAGGAGGTGGGGAGTAGGTGAAGGAGCTTAGAATCACGCTGCTCTTGGATTTGGCACTTACAACAGGTCTTCCTGCTCCTTCCAGAAGTAGGAAGGGTGGAAAAAGCCTGGTGGTCCTCAAGTTCCGGGCAAGTTCCCGGAAGGTGCTATGAGAGAGACATGGCTCGGTGCTGCTGTGCAGTGGCAGCCAGCTGTTAGATGGGAGTGGGGAGCAGGGTAGAGGTTGTTCCCTGCTGCTGCAGACCTCTCAGTGGAATGACTACATAAACACAGAAAGGCTGGTGGGAAAGCAACAGGAGTGAAAACGATTTAGTCCCTGGAAGATGACGAATCCCACGGTGTTGCAAAGAGAAAGTACTTTCTGGCTGCAGGGTTTGGTTTTGAGAAGCAAGCCAGAGAGACAAAAGAACAGCAGATCTCTCCTACAAAAGAGCTTGGCTGGGGTCAAAACCCAGCTAATCACAACCCAAGTGAAGTCAACCAGACCGAACCATCGCTGTACCTTCTCTCTGAGCTAATGCTGATAGGATTCAGCTGAGAGGATGACACTTCCCTATCAAAGCCCTCCTGGTACCGTAACTGTGGGATTTTAGGAGAACGTGAGGGTACAAGGTATGTGCAGAGAGGTGACATTTGAGCGCATGCCTCCTGTTAACCTTGGCACCTTCCCAAGTTCATTCTCCTTATCCCTTCTCCTCTGGTGGTATTTCTACATTTCTTCTCTCACCCCGCCTTTGTCCTGGAGTAGAGATGTACAAAATGTCTCTGCTGGCCAAATGAGAAGTGAAATGCCAGCCTGCATGAGGTGAAAGCTGAAGGACAGTTTTGGGTTTGTGTGTTGAGGTTTTGATAGAGGGGGAGGGGCTGCAGAGCCGGCTCCTGAGAGAAGCTGCCAGAAGCCTCCCCGGCTCCGAGTCGGGCCCGCCGCTGGCCAAGGCCGAGCCCGTCAGCGATGGCGGGAGCCCTCTGGGAGAACAGGTTGAAGAAGGGGAACCTGCAGCGGGGGAGGAGAGCGGGATGTGAGAGAAAGCCCTGTGCAGGCAGCACGGTCAGCGAGGAAGGAGGGGAGGGGAGGAGGTGCGCCGGAGGAGGTGGATGCCCCCGCAGCCCGTGGTGAGGCGGCAGGCTGTCCCCCCCCAAGCCCACGGAGGGGAGCGGGCAGCAGATGCCCGCCCGCAGCCCGTGGGAGGAACCCCACACTGGAGCAGGGGAGTGAGGAGTCCTCCCCCTAAGGAGGAAGAAGCAGCAGAGACAACCTGTGAGGAACTGACCGTAACCCCCATTCCCCATCCCCCTGCGCCGCCGTAGGGGAGGAGATGGAGAAAACCAGGAGTGTAGCTGTGCCCGGGAAGGAGGGAGGGGTGGGGGAAGGTGTTTTTAAGATTTGGGTCTACTTCTCATTTTCCTTGTTTTGATTTGATTGGTAGTAAATTAAATTGATTATGGTTTTCCCCAAGTTGAGCCTGTCTTTTGCCCCTGACCATAAGTAGTGAGTGATCCCTGCCTGTCCTTGTCTCAACCCACAAGCATTTCTGTCTATTTTCTCCTCATCCCACCAGGGTCAGGGAGGGGGAAGGAGTGAGCAATCGGCTTCGTGGTGCTTTGTTGCCATCTGGGCTTAAACTATGGCAAGGACTTGTTTTTCTTGGTAAAGGCTAGGGCTGGTAGAAATCACTCTGTACCTGCCAAGTACTGTTACCCCAAGGCTTGCCTCTGGCTTGGATGCCCGTGCCCTTTGTCCATCCCTCCTTGACAGCCCTTGCCATAGCTAGGTTGCCCTGGCCAACATCAGACAGCAGAAAGAAAACAGAGCAGAGCAGAAGTGTGGGTAGCTGGGCAGAGAGCAGGACTGGAGGCAGGCTGAGGGCATCGGACCTGCGTTGAAACCAGCTTCCCCTCCTGCCTGCTCTGCCCTCGGCATCTGCGGTGGTATGGGTGCGCAGCTGCAGCAGGATTTGCTGCGGGAGGAGGCACCGCTGACATGGTCCCGGGGCTCTGGGGGCCCACGGCCGTGCCCCCCAGCAGGCTGGTGCCACCCGCGGTGAGGCGTGGGAGGAAAGGGAAGAGGCAGCAGGAGAAGGGGCAGAAAGCAGCACCCAGAGACCCCCAGTGCCAGGGAAACAGGCATTTATTTCCTTTTCCGTGAAGACACCATTGCTGGGGCCCTGCTAGTGCCGCCGGCGAGGCGGCCTCTTGCAGGGCCGGGGAGAGTCCTGGGGGCTGGGCGCCCTCCTCTTTGCGGGGCGCCGGCGCCCCCCGGGCGAGCGGTCCCTGCCCCGGCCGGGAGCGGAGGGACCTGCCGCCGCCTCCTGCCCCGGCTCCTCCTGGGGCTGCTCCTGCTCTGCCCCTGAGGGGCTGCTGGAGGAGCTCGGGTGAGGGGTGGGAGTCCCCTCCCGGGAGCCGCTGCAGCTGGGGCTGGCGGAGCTGGAGCTGGCGGAGCTGGAGCTGGCCGCAGGGCTGTTGTCCTCCTCCCCGGCAGCATGGGGGCACAGCAGCCTCCAGGCCTCCTCGCTGCACTCACGCTCAATGATACCCACGATGCCATAGACCACTGATGTTGTATAGTACCCAAGGAGAGGCTCCAGCATCTGGAGCATGACCTCTTCATCCGGGCCGTGGACGCACAGGACGTGCAGGATGCTGCTCTCTGCAGTCCTTGCCTCCCACCACCACGGCCCAAATATTGCCTCCAGCTCCTGGCGTAGCCAGGGCAGCACGGGATCGAGGAGATGCCGTCGTCTTTGGAAAAGATACGCCCAGACCGCAGGCAGGAGGCCACCCACGTCCTCCAGCTCTGCAGCCTCCAGCTCAGCTGGGGACGGTATCCCCTGTGGAGATGATGGAGGGGACGCCACAGGGTGACGGGGGCTGTTTTCGGCCAGGCGGATCGGAGCACTGCCTGCCTGGCTGCTGGCATCTGGCGACTCTTCGGGGTGTGCGGCGACAAACCGCAGATAGTCGTCTTCTCCCAGCGCAGAAAACCTGATGCTCTCTACTGGTCTTCTGCAGAGCGGGCAGTCTGGTTTCACGTCTGTCCAACGCACGATGCAGCCCAGGCAGAACTGGTGGCGACAGGGCATCGCGTAAGAGACGTCGTCTCGAGCATCGCGGCAGATGGGGCAGCTCCACTCCGTCTCCGTGGCCATGTTCGTGCTCCGCAGCAGGCTGGGGAGAGCTGAGGCTGAGGAGCAGCTCCCCCTCACTGGCGCCGGCACTGCCAAAGGGTGTCGCGCGCTGCAAAGTGGAGAGAGGCCATGGTCGCTCGCTGTCCCGGGGAGGGGAGGAGAGGGGAGAGGAGCAGAGGGGAGGTAGGATCGCCCAGGCCCCTCGAGAAGGACACCCTCCCGGCTCCCCGAGCCCCGTCGCTCACCCCACGGCCACCCCGGGGGGACGCTTCCCCGCACAGCTCACCTCCGCTGCTGCAAGCTTGCCCCGCGGTGCCCGGCCGCCTGAACCTGGCAGGGCCGGGGAAACACAGGGGATGGCTCCGGGACGGGCAGCGAGAGCTGCCGACGGCAGCCCCCGAAGCACCACCCGGCACCAGGAGAAGCCTCGCTCGACCCTCCGGACCTCGCAGGCACGCTCGGCAGGAGTCCAGGCACGAGCCAGACTGGCCCAGGCTCTGCCGGCGCCCGAAGCTAAGCAGCGAGGGACGCGATGTCACAGTCCATCGCTCGCTGACGTCACAGCCCACTGTTTCGTAACTGCAGCCTTCCCCACTCGGTGATGTCACAGCAGGCCATCTGCCCCCGCAGGCACACGGCATTAGGAGAAAAAACAAAACGGCATGTCTTGTTTTCATCTTCTACATTTCCGTGTCACTCTCGCTTGGTCACCTGCAACACGCGCCCCTGACTGTGTGTCTCGCCCCCACTCCTGACGCCTTGCAGAGGTGTCCTGCGAGGGGGAGCGTGTTGGGACCAGCTGGCGTGGACTGCCCGCGGCTGGGTGACGCCTGCCCCAGCTGGCTGCCTTTCCCTGTGCACTGCCGGGATTTTCAGGGAGGACCGGGGTGGTGAGTGGCCAGTGCTGGGCCAGAGATGCCTCCTGCCGATGGCAAGGGAGAAGCCTGAAGGGGCATTTTCCTCCAGCCCCATCCGCTCCCGCTGGCACTCGCCCACAGTGCCGGGTCCCTCTGCGCTTACCAAGTTTGCCATGCTTCTGTGCTTCTGGCCAGCTGTTGCACTGGTGGGCCTCTGGCTTTTATATAATCATTTACAGTCATTAATCCACACACTTCTTCCTTTTCTTCTTCCTCATCCTCGAACAGATTTGGCATTGTTGTTCCGGCCTCTTCTTGCGTTACGCCCTGTTCTACCCTTTCATGTACCAATTGGCTACAACAGAAAGTCAACCCCTCAAAATCCTTCATTGCTTAAGGGTCGTACATAGAACAGCTCTTAGGGATTGGTATGTGGCCAACGATCATAGAAACACAAGTGCAAAATCCCAGAGCAAACTAAGCAACAATTTCTGAGAACAGTCAACACGTTCAGATGATAATTACAGGGTCATCAAAGTGACTTACCAGAGCAGCCCCTAAGTCAGGTGATAATAATGGGGTCATTGAAGTCTATTTGCTGGGCTGTAGCTTGTGCTTTTGTTGACATTTGATCAAAGGAAGTTCATCCAGATCACCTAGCTCTGCCGTGATAGGTGATAGGTTCTGTGCTGTGTCTGAAGGTGGCATGACCTTTTTCCACTGGGAAGCGTGGATCCAGCTGAGCAGCCCTTGTGCATGACTGCAGCGTTGGTAATTACCAGGACCTGATCAGGTGCCTTGCAGTGCAGCTGAAGGGCCTGTTTTCACTGGTATACCTTCATGCAGACCCAGTCTCGTGGATTCCAGAAGCAGCAGACTTCGTGGTGGGTTCTGGTCAACTTCTTTCCGCTGCCTGTGGAAAGTCCTTCAGGATTTTATTAACACCTGGCAATAGTTTAGAAGAGCATTATCTATTAGTTTTAAGTTTGACTGCATAAGAGTAAAGGGTGCTGTGTAAGGTGGTCACATGGGTCTGTCCATTAAAATCTCATGAGTTGACAGCCCATAATTTCTCTTCCCAATGCTTCTCAGCTACATCAATGGGAGAAGCATCTTCAATCATCTTTCAATTCTAGGGCTGGTTCTGTTCAATATTTTTATCAATTATCTGGACGCAGGAGTCGAATGCACCATTAGGGCTGTTCTCTAAGAGGAAGTAACGTACAATTAATTTTAACTATGGAGCAGGCAAGACAGGCCACATAAATGCCACATTTAGGTATTCTTGTTCTCCTTCTCAAGGAAGGGGGAAAAGGCCGTGGATCAGGTAACTGTCAAACTCCACCACTCAGTGCAATTTGAGAAGTAGGGGTGGAGCCCGATGAAACCACCAGGAGATCAGTTTGAAACAAATAAAGGGAAAATGCTACTTTGCACAGTGGGTATCAATCTTCTGGAAGCTGTTATCCCAGGAGGCTGTGAAGGCAGGGAGTAGCAGCTGATCCAAAAGGGATTAGGCAAATTCACAGGCAACAGGCCTATAAACAGACACAGAAAGGCTTGGCAAGCATGTATTTCTTCTTTCCCAACTGAACAGTGATGGGTCCTGGGCAATCAAAGGGTAATGGACTGCAGATAGTGGGCAGGGTCACATGCTCTGCCTAAATAGCTTCCCCTTCTTCTACTAGGGCAGATGTAGCACTGACCTGACCTGGTAGACCTTACTAGTTTGTGGACAGAAATCCTTAAGTATTTGTTGAATAAGGTACACCTTTTTGTGTGAATATGAACCCTTTAAGAGAAAAATTTAGAAATCCAGACAAGAGAAAGATGGACAGTAAAAGCACAAAGAGATGAAAAGCTTACCACATCTGACAAAAGACCAGTATCTAATTCCAGGGCAAATCAATCAGTCATTGAAGGACTACCTTTGGAGTCCACAGGTGACAGTAAATGTTGAAGAGATATAAGGATGCTGTGACAGTGTCACAGAGGTCACTGAGGCTTTGGAGGTATAAAGACAAGGCATTGACAGGCTTGACTGACATGAGAGCAGAGGATAGACTCCATGTGGTGGTTCTGCCAAAAATCCCAAATGGCATGCTCCATTACTGCAGAGACGATGCCCTCGTCCAAGGATGACAAGGTTACCGGGGGAGGTCAGGGAGGGAAAGTGTCTGAGGCCCAATCCTTCCTGCTGTACCAGTGTCTGGGTCAAGGTACTCCCAGAGATTGTCTGTGAGCCGCGGTTATCAGAGCTAACTTGCTGTTGCTAATGGCCAACCCTAAACCTGTCATTCCCTCGCTTTCGAGGGCCTCATCATTCAGGTTCCGTAGCGACCTCAGTTCAGCGTTGCTGCATGCAAAACACTTGCACATTGATATCAAAATTACGTGCTAACGCACTTATGAAGCCACCGACGTCAAACATACGGATATGTGAGTACCCAGTCTGTATGGATCGGAAGACTGAAGAGCTGGAAACTCTTTACCAAGTGTGACCCCAGTGTGGCTCCCTACCCTAACAGGGGAAGGAAGAAGGGCAGACTTGGCTTTTTAGGTCTCTCTGCTTTCTTGAGAGCACGGTACATGGCTGTTGCAGTGTGCCTGAGCTTTTGTAATTACGCCAACAGTCTGACAATTGAGAATAGAAAAGCACTGCAGTCCCCTAACTGTGCACTAATACCTGTTATTAGCAAAGAACATAATCTTCTGAGTCCCTCAGACACAGATTTTAAAAAATCTTACAGCTTGCGAGAGAGCTTATCAGAGGTAATTAAAGCCTGGCTGAGCATACTTGCTTTTAAGATACCCAGAAGGACTTGCTCCATTTTTATGAAACAGAGATGCTGCCTCAGCACAAATCCCCGCCTGATCAATGGCTTCTGCAAAAAATCTGTTAAACAGCCCTTCTCAAAATGGTGCAGGCGGTCTCCCTCGAAATGTCCAACTACTGCAATTTCCTAGTAAGTTTAAAAAAGGTGCTTTGTGAATGAGCAGAGAAGACAGAAGACACAGGACATATAGTTGTTCTTAACTAAAAGGAAAATTGACCCACAGGAGCTGCCAGGCAGGAACTGATCAGCATCGTTGGCTTTTAAAGATATTTTGCAATGTTTTGGTCACAGAGATAATTTCGCAGTGTGAAAAAGGAAGGATATTAATGAGTCTTATAACCTATTCATGACTGCAGTATTGCTTTCCTTTCTAACGTCTGTGTGTGTCACCTTTCTCTGAAAACAAAGCAAACTGCAGCTTGTGTCTGAGGTTTTGATGCCTTCTGCTGTCTATCGTGCCTTTACAATGTCTCCTCTAACTCATTACAGATAACACTACCAAAAGCACCTGAAAAACTTGGCAGCTTCAGCCCTGGATTTATTCATACCAGCATCTCCTTGCACAGCGGTGTTGTGATCCACCACCATCAAGCCTCTTTTCGTTTGCTGGTGCCACACTCGTGTAGCTCCTGAATATTTCTTGTGATGTCAATGAGTAACACAGTGTCACAGTTTAAGCCCTGCCAGAGAGTTAGTGCCAGAACTCATTGCAGCGCTGGAGTCCTCTCAGATTGCTTTACAACACTGATGCTACAGAAGTAGTTATAGCACTGAGTAAAAGGAAGACAGACGGAATTCTACCCCACTGTTAGCCTGAAGTGTGTAATCCAGGCAGACAGAGGAGAGCTTAGATAGCGATGGTTAGTGGTGAATACCGCAACAGTCTCATGCATCCAGGATTGTCAGATGCTTCATTCGTGTGCTAGTAGGATTTTTTTAATGTGACTGCACTAAGGTAGCAAAGTCATAAACCGCCTGTATTTAATTAATGTCGCAATAAATAAACATACAGAACTCAGAGGATCTAAGTGGTACAATTGCTCAGCTCCTGTGAAGGGCAAGTAATTAATTTTGCTATAATTATTATCAAACCACAGTGAGCAGAGAGATTGTTCTTCCTCCTTGGGATTGCCTCCCCCCCTCCAAGTCGGTGTTTCAAGGAAGGGCTTTTATTGTTTAATGTATCTGTCATCACCTGCTGTCAAGATAACATCAGGCAGACGCAAGCATTCTCATTTTATTATTGTATTATTTTCCTTTTGTTTGCCTCGGGAAAGATGTTTTAATTGCTAAGGATAAGGACAAATCCGCCGATCGAGGAGCTGAAGGGGAAAGAAAACAATGCCAATATTTGCATGACTGAGAAGACAATCTGTCTGTTCACATGGTTCTGTAATTCCTTACATTATCATTTATGGTTGGAAAAAGCTGACAACAATAAGACAAGAAGGTACCAGGGGACAGGGTGGGGGCTGTGAATGACTACACGACCGCGGGTATTATGGGGATTCACAAGAACCAACGGCAGGGAAGGTGGAAACCAAGAGCCAGACATTAATCTTAATGCTTCTAGCTCCATTTCTGATTTCTGAGGGCAGGATAGGTCTGGGTCATGCTACCAAACGCCCTGAACAGTCTGATGAGGTCTGATTCCTCCTCCACCTGCTCTGGAGAGCAAGGGCCAGACTCAAAATTGGAATAGAAAGAAAACAGTTTTCAACAACGGATGAATGCATCAGCATTCACGCCAACCATAAGTCTTGCTTGGATGACAAAACTACATCCACTCTGGCATCGCTGAGGCTTGCTAGGCACTTGGTGAGCACTACACCAAGCAGGACTGGGAAAGAGATGGTAGAACCATACCCTGGACAGGCAGGGAGTTCCCTGCTCCCTGTCAGAAGATCGGGATCAAGACAGGGCTCCCAGAGGGTGGTTTGAATTGAACACAGAATCACACAGAATTGCTGGGGTTGGAAGGCACCTCTGGACATCACCTAGTCCCAAGCCCTGCGCAGAGACTGGCCAGCTAGAGCAGGTTGCCCAGGACCACATCCAGTCAGAGTTTGAATATCTCCAAGGATGGAGACTCCACAACCTCTCTAGGCAATCAGTTCTAGTGTTTAACCACCCTCACAGGAAAACAGTTTTTTCTTCTGTTTAAACGGATTTTCTTGTACTTTAAGTTGTGCTTGTTGCTGTGTTGTCGTCCTGTCACTGGAGGCCACAGAGAAGAGTCTGGCTCTAACTTCTTCACTCCCTCCCGTCAGGTATTTATACGCAGGGATAATATCCCCCGTTAGTCTTCTCTTCTCCAGGCTGAAGGGGCCAGCTCTCTCAGGCTCTTCTCACGTCAAAGATGCTCCACCTCCTTAATCATCTTCTCGGCAATCGCTGGGCATGCTCCTGTTAGTCCATCTCTGTTTTGTACTGGGGAGCCCAGAACAGGACACAGCACACCAGATGTGGCCTCACCAGAGATGACTGAAGAGGAAAGATCACCTCCCCAGACTTGCTGGCCATGCTCTGCCTAATGCAGCTCAGGAGGCCGTTGGCCGTCCTGGCTGCGAGGATGCATTGCTGACTCACGGTCACCTTGGTGTCCACCAGGATGCCCAGGTCCTTTTCTGCAAAGCTGCTTTCCAGCTGGGTGGCCCCCAGCATATCCTGGTGCCTGGGATTGTTCCTCCCCAGGTGCAGGAATTGGCATTTGCCTTTGTTGAACTTCAGGAGGTTCCTGCCAGCCCATTTCTCCAGCCCACTGAGGTCCTCTGAAGAGCAGTACCAAGGTGGCAACTCCTTCCCCCAGTTCTGTATCCTCTGCAAACTTGCTGAAGGTGCACTCTGTCCCATCAGCAGGTCATTAATGAAGACGATTGTTACCTGCTCCCCTGGGTGCTCTCCTGCCAGACTCACTCCTCCTACAGGCCCCTGTAGTGGTAAAATATGTTTACCTGGAATCAACCAAGGCTTGGCTGGCAATGCTCAGAAACTCCTCGGAGCAGTTCAGAAAGTTGCACTGGCCCCTCCGCTTTACCAGAGAGTAGAAACTGTATCAACATGTTTAGATTTCTGTGTTCTTTATAGGAAAAATGTGTTCTGTCTACATTGCGGAAAAGTACTGTGCATAATTTCAGTGTCATAAAAAGGACGCATATAAATACTTTCATAGTTTCTTCCCACCTTATCTGCCTTTCTTCACTGTGCTATGACAAAGTGAGAGACAAAGCACACGCTGAGCCCAGGTCGTGAGTTCTGGTGGATTTCAGCTTTGTTTAAAGATATAACCGTTAAAATGCAGCACAACATAATTAATCTACGTAGGTTCATCTGCAGTATTTCTTTAGAAAACATGCAAATTTGATTCATTATCATCATTTGGCTTCTGAATACAAAATAGCAAAGGAAATGTGTTTGGACAAATACAGAAAAAAATAGTTAATATGGAAATCAGCCTGTCCCAAGTGGAAAAAGGTCTCATTTGCATTCAGGTTCTGTTTCTGCTGCCTCTTCTTTTGTTTCCAAAGTGACAAATGGTCTTTCCCTCCTCCCCAGCCCTTTCAGAATCTCATTAAAACGTGCAGAAATGAGGCTTGAACAGCCCCATGACCTTCCTTCCTTTGGGGGTCACATGCAGAACACAATTCAATCTGGCATGCTGGCATATTTTATCAAGGCTTTTTTCATCAGAAGGGGGTAGAACAGTACAGAGTGACCCAAAACACTGATGCGATACACATGCCGTTACTCCCAGCAATATATTCCGATGGCACACAGATTGCCATATAATGCGATTTTCCCTCAGTGAAAGGGATTTCGAACAATAAATGGCTCTATCACGGGCATGAGTGCCACATACCGCATTTTGAGAAATGAGGTTTCTCACTGATTTACCATCTAATTTGCCGCACACTCTTTTACCCTCTAATAACAAGAGACCGGCTTGTGTATTTCTAGTTTACTTTACTCCTGGCTTAATGTAAAAAGCATGGGGAAGAACAGCACGGCATTTAAGTGATTATATGCTAAGTAAGTCTGAGAAATACTCATAGCTTATAGCAGTCGTGGAAATTACAGCTGAGATGCAGAGAATTTCACGCTAGAAAGAAAAGGACAAGAGCCAGTATTCCTATTAAACATAAGGATGCCTACAATATCCGTCAGTGGAGCAGAACTCTAAACAGAAATGGAGCTCTTTCCAAAATTGCTTTCCCAAGCCTGACAAATCTCCATCCCACTTTCCATTTGGGAAACATCTTGGAATTTTCGGTGACAGACACACATCAATATAAAGGCCTGAAATAGCATTTTGTGCAATTACGCCTTAAATATTTCAGCAATTCCATTATGGGCTCCTTCAGAGAAATAAACCAACAGCTGGTCCCTTTTGCGTCAATGAAACGCTAACGTGACAAACTGTCATAGTAAGTTATTGCTGCACAGAGTGAAGAAAACCCCACCAGATTACATGATATTGACTTGGCTGTCAGCACCCTCCTTCCAGAACCTTGTGCCTTTTCTTCTCCCACAAGCTGTGTCCTTTCTTTGTGTGGCTGCTGAGGAGGAGCAAGGGGCGTTAACTAGTACCTGCAGAGCTACGACAGTATATACCGGCTAAGAAAATTACTTTAATGTTTCTGGGCAAGCCATTGCTAAGAAGAAGAGTATTTTACAAGGCTTAGAATCGGTTTTCATCCATTCAGAAACCTGCAGTAAATGTTGAAAAGCAATTACTAATGCTATGTCAACAATACACACTGTCCAAGTTTAACTTGGCATGAAATACCCATTTGTCTGTCTGAGTTACCCCCGAGCCTTCACCACACTGGTCCAAATGTGACTTTGCCTCACTCAGATGTCTTCTGGAAATGAGATCCTTGGGTGGGGGAAAACAGCTATTTCATCAGTTCCATCTAGGAAGCTATTTGCGTGCTCCATACAGGACACGTTTCTTCCCGTCGCTGGGGTTTTTTTGCACTTACTACGTCCTGGAGTCAGAGATGACCCTGTGCTTGGCACAGGGGATCCTAGGAGCTCTTCCAGACTGAGGGACAGCCACAGAGACAGAATGAGTTGAAAGTGCCTGAAGAGTGAGAGAGAGAGAGAGAGAGAGAGATTGTGTGTGTGTGTGTGTGTGTGTGTATGTGCATGTGAGTGTGGGTGTTCAGAGGTTTGCCCTGTCTGTATCACTGATTGAACATAACCGTAAAGTTCAGATTACTTCAGGCCACCTACAAGCATGTCAGCTTCTGGTAGTTACCTTTGAATGCAACAGTCAGACGGTAGCAACCAGTAAGGGGCATGCACAAAGTCATTCCTGCACTTGCTCTTTACAGAGCACTTGAAAACAAATTCAGCTAAATCTTTTTACAGAACTTCTATTTCCACAGACAGCAGAAGAAAAGTTGCTGCAGTTGCTGCAAGTCACCCAGCTTTAAAAAGGCCAGACTCAAAAGTTAGGTTTGCTAACAATAATGAAGGAAACAAGGCACCTCTGGTTTTAAGCCAAATTAACAGGCTAAATTCAGCTGGAGGCCTCCCTTTTAACTCCAGTGCAAGCTGCTTGCCCAGATCGTCTTCAAAGCTTTTTCTCACAAGGCACTAGCAGAAGTAAAGGATATATTTCCTTTTTTTTTTGTTAGAAAGCCATATCTTGCATTTCCGCCCTGCAAAAGATGTTAATGTGGGAAATGCTTAAATGGTGAATTTTTGGTGTGGACACAAACCCATGCATTCACCTTGATTGATGAATGATTTTGTAAGGATATCTGCCTTCAAGGAGGTGTATAAATTGCAGACAGTACCTAACAAGAGAAAGCGTAACAGCATGGGCTCTCGTCTTAGAACAGTTTCCTGACAATATGGTACAGAGATTTCCCCTCTTATATTCTGCTTTCATAAAACTCATGTTTCCAAGTAAGGAGGTTCTGCACGCTTTGCAAGTCAAGAGACGTAGAGTTGTTTCGGTTTAACTAGTTACCATCTGTTGTCTCACAGCCGAGGTGGGCTGCTGTGTCCCTTATCAAAGAATGTGGTCAGCTACTACAGTTTAGAAAACATCGGTGTGAACGGCTGCTTTCAGACTGTTGTAATCAAAGCAAGCGCAGTCTATACAGGCACTCAAACACTACGGTAAAGGAGGTCTAGAGAGACAGTCACACATTAACATAGCTTGGGATTTTCCTTCCTCCTAGTTCCACAGTGTCTGCATAACCAATAACCTTGGTTATGGTATGGACGAAAACCTGATTGTAAGCTCATGATACAGAATGAAAATGATCTTAATGTCCATTCCGTTTATGGCTTGGACATACAGAAAGCTTACAGGGTAAGTGGTGGCACACAGACGCCTTTGGGTTAAGAGCCTGCAGAATCTACTGGTTTTGTTTCACCAAAAAAACCCCCATGTTCCGGGACTTCTTTCAAAGTTATTCTCTCCCTTCACACAACAATGAGATGAAAAATCCACATGGTCTCATAACTTCCTAATTTGTTTAAACCTTCTCTGCTGAATGACAAATACATAATTTTCAACCTTGTGGCACACAGTATCCTGAAACAAGGTCCCAAACCTCATCAAGCCACAGAGACGTCTTCACATATGGAATAGGTTTGGCACAAGTAAGGGTGTGTCTGGAAGAGCTGTTATTAATGAAGTCAGTGCAGACACCCAGCTACACATTCTTCCAAAATAACTGACATCGCACTCATCCTTTGAGACAAAATGGCCCGAGATATCGACCATTCGTAAACACATTGCAATGCACTGACTGCAGGTTGAAGCATGTTCCCTTCGCCCAATACGTTGCATATTGCAGCAAGATCCCTTTCCTGGCATCCATATACCAACTTCTGCTAATATAAGCAAAAAAAAACCAACCCCCAAACCCACCACAAAACAGAAAACCCCCAAACCTGCTAAAAATAAGTACAACAGTATTCCTGAACCTGTGAGATACTGCAGCTCTCATTTCAGTTAATGGATTTCACACAACAAATCAAAACAATCTCACTGACTGAATTCTTAATAAAATGCCATCACATTTCATCAGCTGCTGCCACTGCAAAAGCAAATGTTTGTTGTTACCCACAATTACTTTAGTTTCAAACATCAATAAAGTAAACACAAGGGAATGTGACTGCTCTGAATTACTGTGAATCACGGGGACCACAAATACTCATACACACCTGGTGCCTTGTCTACTGCATCACTTCCCAGCTTTAGCCCATAAGCTGCTTGTGTTTCCTTTGCAAGGTCTTTTGTCTAAGGCCAACCAGAGCCAACGGAAAGCCTGCTATCAGCTTCAATGGCGAAGAAGCTTCAACTTTGAATGAAGCCTGAATTCAGCCAAGTGCAGGTAATTTGGCAGCAGATACCACGCTGCAGAAGAACAAAATACCCATGCATTGGCTTCAGCTTAACCATGCAGCTTCTGAGAGCATGGCTTTGTCTGGTAGTGAACAATACAAGATTGATTTTCATTTGCTAGCCTCCGAATACCAAATACAAACTCCTTTTGCAGGACATACAGGACCCTGTCCCACAAAAGGAACACGACTTCTTGGCAATTACGCATTTCCCTGACTGGTGGAACAGCATGGCTAGCATCTGCTGAGCAATGCTAGGACCAGAAGGGAGGGGAACATTATTTTGGGCAGGCAGATGGTTTTCAAATTTATCCACAACCTCTGTGGTTCTTTGGGACAGCGCTAACGCTCGGTAGACTGATTCGCTGTTCCTCTGGGGTTTTTCGTGGGCATGCATCCAGGGGATATTTCAGGCACAACCTGCACCTCGTACCACACTGGGGCAAGAATCGGCATCCCATGCAACGGAGCTGCACAGGCAGAGCTGAATGAAGGAGGAGCTGTGGCTGACTGCTGCCGCGTTGCCGATCACTTACAGTGCACCCCCATCCACAAGTACACAGCCTTCAAACTGTGTGGGAGAGAAGCCATCTTTTAAAAGCTTCAAACACAGGAAAAGCTTCCAGTGGAACTTGAACTTTCCTGGTCTCCTAGCCACAACTAACGTTGACTAACCACAAGATACAAACCCATGACAAATCAGGTTTCGTCCACTCTAGCGCTCCCAAATACACAAGCTTAAAGGACTTCTCCTAGGGGAGAAAAAGGGTTCTGTTTGCTACTTGTGGGAGAACTTACTTTTGTGGGTGAAAGTTCCAGATTTAGCAAAAAGTAAGCAGGTAACTGGTTTTCCACCACACAACACAGCTAAGGTTAACTAAAATCAAACTGTGGTTTTGCTGAACAGATTTTTCCTAAACACTTAGAGATGCAAACTTCAGAAGAGAAAGAGCAAAGCTATTTTGGCTGTCTCTGTGAGGACGAGGAATAAATTCTTCTGTTTCTAGCAAGTCATTCCGCATCTGTGTGAGCATGGCCATTTACTCAGGAGGGGCAGACCAGCCACATTTTAAAAGCTGGGCAGCTGAAAAGTTACTTGATCACTCCTGGTTTTTGGAAGATATTCTATTTCTCTTCTCCATTCCTCCCTCTTTCCCTTCGTCCGTAAAAAAACTTTAAAAATCATCCTATCCAAGATCAAGGCATTTGCTGAAGCCAGTTTGGAGCAGCTGCCAGCCCAGAGAGCAAAATACAGGGGAGGCGATGCCTGCATTTGTGCTTAGCAGTGGTCACCAGTTTAGCAGGCTCCTGTCTGCAGCTGCCGGACCCGCAAGCTTCACTGAGCCCAGGGGCGGTCTGCAGGAGCGAGCAAGCCTGTGCCCGTCCAGCTGCTGCCAGACACGTTTCCTGGAGGATTGTCCCCTTCGCTCAGGGGCTGGCATGGTGTTTGCACAGTCTCTGCAGGCTGTGCCGAGCACTCTGCTGCCAGGGCTCTACTGATAGCACTCGTACCGAGCCCCATGATTGCTGTTTTGACACGACGTGTCCTCAGGCTGCTCTGCAGGCTCTGGTACAGACAAGTTCTCTCTAGCAGGCTGCCCCAGCCACTTGATATCTTGCTGGGAGGCAGAGGCATACGGGAGGTGATCTGGAGTCTTCTTTCACTGAGTTCATTCTCACAGGCAAGGTTTGCCACCTGCCCTGACGTAAGACAGAGCTGCTCGTTCACTTCTTTTATGTGGCTTTGGAGATTAACTGGGAAGACACCCCCAGCTGCTGGGGTCTCTGTATCCTCCAAGACGAAGCAATTTCCCGCAGGAGACGTATGACTGACAGACCTATGCACATATAAACTGTAAATAATGGGCAGAACCCCCAGAACTGCTTTTTGCTGCTGAAATGGAAATAAACAACAAAGAGTGTTCTTCTTTGGCTGGTACACACAAAACCACGAAAAAGGAAATCAATACATCCGTATGATACCTGTCAGCAGCAGCTTTTGTCGTTATTCAAGTTAGTTGAACACTGCATTTATCGCCCAAAAGGAGCTCAGAGGCTGCTGCCGCCGAGCCTTAATCCGAGTTCAGAAATTGCACCACCGTGGCCACTGAGCACCCAAAGTTATACCCTTACCATTGCACTTGATTTCTCACTCTTTTCTCTTCTATCATAAATTAGAACAGTTCTTCACACCTGCTTTTCAGCTGGCTAAACAGCTGCTCCAGGTGTAATGCAGAACAGAGTTTAGCCTCCTTGCAGCATTCCACCGAGTGAAGGGCACTGTTCGCTTCATGCTTTTGCTATTGCGTAGTTATGCAATCTTTACAGCTCTGTCTGCTTTACTGCAGGCCTTAATCTTTCCACGTGGGCATTACCACACCCTGAAGGAACATCTGCCCTCTCCCAGATGCTTTAAGAACAGGCTTTGCCACTTAAGAAGTAGTTGGAAAGGAATCACCCGAAGCAGGCTTTGCTTTCAAAGATGCACAGTGATTCGAAGGTGCTAAGGATTTCGACCTGTTGTCATTGCTTACTTCACCACCATTGTCTGTGAACGTTCTGCTCTGCTGTCAGAAATACCTGCTGACATGTCAGGCTTTCCCAGCAGTGCACAACAGCCTTGCTGATGCCTTCTACTTCAGGACGAGAAAGAAAAAGACTTGCGCCAGCTGAAAGGAAATGCAGTGCTGTGGTGGGCTGACCTTGGCTGGCTGCCAGGTGCTCACCGAGCTGCTCTATCACTCCCCTCCTCAGCAGGACAGGAGGGAGAAAATAAGATTGAAACCTCCTGGGTCTCTGAGATAAAGGCAGTTTAATAAAGAAGAGCAAAGGTCGCACGTGCAAACAAAGGAAAACGAAAAGATTTTCTCTCTACTTCCCATCAGCAAGTGACGTCCAGCCACTTTCTGGGAAGCAGGGCCTCAGCACGTGTAGTGGTTGCTTCAGAAGACAAATGCTTTAGTAAGGAATGCCTTCCCCCGATCCCCATCTCCTCCTTTCTCTTGGCTTTTATAGCTCAGCATGAAGTCATATGGTATGTAATACCTCTTTGGTCAGCTGTCCTGGCTATGTCCCCTCCCAACCTCTTGCCCGCCTCCACCCTACTGGCCTTGGGGGGGGTTGGTGGTGGTGGGGCTGGTTGGAGAGGCAGACTTGATGCTGTGGGAGCACTGCTCAGCAGCAGCCAAAACACTGGTGTATCAACACTGTTCCACTAGAAATACACAGCACAGCACCATGAGTGCTGCTGTGCCGAAAGTTAACTTCATCCCAGCCAGACCCAATACAAGTGCATGTACCTACAGGAACTTTTGAGATGGAAGTATTCTCACTACACCAGGCTCACTCGTTTGTTTTTCTAGGATACCTTATTTTTTAAGACTTGACCTACACAGAGATGGACCGACACAACTATCTTAGAGTGGGGTAAGATCTTCTTCTGAAGAAAAGCGACTAGCAAGACACTGACCAGGGTGGGCTCCTGATGATCTGGTTTGGTTGTGTCCATTTCCCAGTCAGTACATTACATTGATGTAAGTATCTATATACCATTAGAGCTATCGCAGGGTGGCACACTCAGTACTGATATTACTAAAGCTGTAAAACTAACGCAGGACAACATGCACACAAGTAAGTTACCTTACTGGTTATCCACAATCACCTAGCAGTGTCACGTGTACCTGGGGAGGGAGGCTGTGATATGCGGGAACAAAAGGTGCTGAAGAGGGTGGTGAATCACGTGGCTAAAAATTCCGTGAAAGAACTTAGCGTTGTGGATGGAGCACAGCAACACATGTGGGGTCACTCTGCACCCTACAGAAGGAGTTTTAGAAGTTTTTATCTGCCCCAAAGTCTCCGAAGGGTTTTCACACACAGCCGCTTCTTTGCAGGTGAGAAACAGGAGCTGCTGAAAGGGTATAAATACACCTAGTGGGAGGAGGAAATCGAACTCTGGTCAACTACAGCTGGAAGAATTAGGCAAGATTTCACCAACAGAGGGTTTGTTAGAGAAGGAAAGAGTTGACAGATTGGTTTCTGACCTCCTTTAGAACAGGAGCAGATAAAGCACTAGGCACCGCAGCAGGAGAGCGGTACCCGCAGGACAGACAGACCGGGCGACGCCGGGCCAGGAAGGGCTGCCAGACCAGCATGACGCTGCGGCCGCATCTTCTTCTCCCTGCACAGATCCACAAAACGCGCTGTGGGAAAATGCACAGCTTTCACAAGTTCCTGCTTCAGCACAGACAACACAGAAGTAGCAGGAGACCCATGTTTTAATGGCGGGGAAATAAAGGCAGGGGGGTTTCTCTGGAGTTTTGTGTTGGCTTTTGTATGGTCAGTTTGTGAGAATATGGCATATGTGCTCTGTGGGAGAAAGAAATGGGAAGGGGAAAAAAATCTACTGTTTCAGTCCATGGTTTGAGACTGTCCTCCACGCTTTGCTGCTTCCGTACCCTGCACCCCCACAGAGACACTCTGCTGTGAGCGGCTGCAATACGAAAGGGCAGGCAGGGGAGGCAGATGCGAGCGGAGCTACAAGATTTTCAGTGCTGGCAACTGTGGCTGTACAGAGATACAGTGGAGCAGTATCTGTGATGCAATGCCAATGGTCTCTTTGGACCATCCTCCACTTCCACTTCCTTACCCCCCCTGTTTTGCCTCTCTCTTATGTTTTCATGAGCTACACTGAAGGCTGCCCCTCACCCAGCACAGCCCTCTCTGAAGACCACCTGCCTACATGGCTCAGCTCCTCCACCCCACCTTCCTTCCTGCCCTGAAATCTGAGTACCCCAGCCTGCCCCCTCAAGATTTTCTTCCTAGAAAGGCAACATACAGTGACAGTACTGAGACTGGCAGCTGGGACATGGCGACTATTGGCATAACTTCACTGTTAACCCCCCCCTGCTAAGGCAGAGCTTTAAGACTGTGCTGCATCTGAGAGTTAATTTACGGAAGTGGCACGGAGAGCATGAGTGTGAACCTTTTCAGATTTAAAACTTTCGGCCAGACCCCCCTCAATGAAAGTTCACCTCATGTGGACAGAAGGTTTTGCTTTTACAAAAGATCCTTCCAGAACTGTCTCCCTCTCCCCAGATTACCAAGGAAGTTAACTTTTGCTTGAGTATTTATTGTGCTAGGTTTGAAAACTAAATTGAATAGCCCAACGTAAGAAAGACAGCTTGTGCCTTGCCTGAACGAAGAACTTGAGCTCAGCGTTGCCTGTGGAGCAAACAACAAAACCTCCACAGCACGCTGTACACGTACAAAAGGAGCCTGGGGTTTGTTTTCATGCACACTGTCCTTCAGCCTGCTGAAAAGCAGATGTGGCAAACCACCATTCCCACACGCCGGGTTTTTGCACCCCGTGTGAGTGACTGCCAAAGTGATTGTGCGAATAGCTCTGTCTTCCTTTAATGGATGACTGACTAAAAGGGCGTCCGAAATTGCTCTTAGTAGCCTCTCATAAATCCTTACCGACAAACCTAAAATTCTGCTGACAGCATGAATCAGTACACTCCACTTCCAAGCAATATTCAAACCAAAAGTAAATGACACAGTAGTACCCCCGGGGAAGGACTTAATACTAGTGGTGTGCTTATCTCAGTGGTTTTGTTTCTATTTTCACTTTTTCCCATCTAGCTACGGGGAAAACTGTAGTAGCATAGAATCATCCACATGTTTTCTGTCCACCCAGAAAGCAAATTTCCAAAACAACCATTTCTGGTTAATTCAAATAATTATTATGTTTCATTCCAAAATTGACTTTGTATATAATAATAAAAATGTGAGGATCTTTACAAATAAAAATGTCAAAATATTCCATTTCGTCAAGGCACGTATTTCTAGTACGTGTCAACCGAAATCCACGTAAACCTGCAGAAAGTTTCAGTTTCAAGCAGAAGAGGAAAGTATTTTCTGCAGGAAAAGTGTTGAAAAATGTAAAAAATTTTAGGCCTCCTTTTCAGCTCCTGGAAGCATTTCAGGATTTCTTTTTATTAACCTCAGGGAGGTCAACAGAATTTGGGCTAACACCGCCTCTGCAGCCCTGGTCTTCCTCAGGTAGGGATTTTGAGGACAACAGGAATATTTCACCTTGAATTGATAGCCTTTCCCCACTTTCTACTCATACTTTCTTTCCTTTCATTCCTGAACTTTCTATTTACCATGGTCTGAGAAACACTGCACAGTAAATATCCTTCTGTCCAGTTCTTCCACAGTAGATGACTGTGCCTGAACCCCTGGAGACTTTCTTGTGAAGCTTTCCATTGTTGTTTCTCGGGGACCTGGAGGCTGTCAGTGGTATAAATCATCTGCATTTACAGATTCCCAGGCATCAGGGATGCAATTTCCAGGAGGCAGGAGGGGGGAGGCCTTTCTTCATTTTTCAAAACCTTGCAGTAGAATATAGTTATTAATGGGTCTCCGTTCCCTTTCATATTGGAAAAAGCCTTTAAAGGAGCATGTTTTGCATTCAGATTAGTGCAAGATCTGTCATTAACTGGTACAGGGAAAGACTGTTTTTTCAATACAGCTGCTATGGCTATTATTTTTAATTACACTCCTGCTGCTGTAAATTGGTTGTGGTTTGTAACCACAGTAATTCAAAATAGGTGAGACACAGAGTACAGAGGGCTGCAAGAAAACACAAAGGCATCGGTATCAACAGGAGAGAAAATGTTCTACCTTAAACAAGAGATCTAGTATTATAACAGTGAAACAAACAGCACATGAAAGCACCACTAAATCCAGACTAAATTACAACCTAAATCAAGCACGGTGTGTGAGCAGGCAAGATGCGGTACCTGCTGGTTTTCTCTTGCCTGAGAATCTAAGCTTAGTACCTGGTGACGATGCTAACATATCACTATCCAAGCCTTTTTTTCTGCGTACCTTTGGGGCACATCGGAAATTGGATCCGTTTGGTATCTTTACCACTGGACATATTTTGGGAAATGCTTCTATAAAAAACATTGTGTGATTTTGAGGATGAGCTTTCTGGGTGATCTTTCTAGATTTTTTGAGATCTGAATACCTGATTCATGCAAGAGAGCATTCGGGACCACAAAACAACTACAGAAAGTTCAGCCTTAACAGAGAAGGATTTTAAAACTGTATGTTCAGTCACACCTGCAAGCAATGATTTCTGATATACCATACCTGCCTGCACTATTGTTTTCAGAACAACTGTTTAGAACTGGGAAAGGATCAACATTTCAGGAATTTTATTCTTTTTTTTTTCCACTAAACTTCACGTTATCCTTTCTTCTTGGAAATATTTTACAATTGTATCATGGCCAGACATGACAGACAGTTTGTTTGGGTTTGGGTTGGCTTGTTCGGAGGGTTTTTTTTTTACAAAAAAGCATTTTTAAAGCAGACCTCATGGCCATTTTGCATGGGAACCTCCCCATCAACCTACTGGTCCTCAAAAGGCGGTGATGCTTCATCCCTCTTCCTGAAGAATGGGCCAGATGGACTTTTCAGGCCCAGACTGGGTGAAATGAAAGACAGATCTGAACTTTGCAACACACTTCTATAACTCTAACTTACAGAAGGTTAGGGCTTTTTTATTTCTTTGTTTCACCATTTGCTCCTCACATAGCTTAGTATGTACATTGAAAAAAAATCTTCAGTGAAAACGACAAGTTTATATGCTGACTTAAATGTTTTGTGTCACAAGCCCTTCCACTGCGTGTTAGCCAGACACCAAGAGAAACACTGATCCCATCAGAAATCAGAAATTAGCATAAAGACATTCCAAAGTAGCTAGACAACAGGTACCCACTACTGTAGGCCCATTGACTCCAGCCGCAGGTTTGTCCTGCTGGTTCCACAAGGAAGCTACAGCATCAGCTGCCTTCACAAAAATCATCTTTGCAGTGCTCTCACGCCGGGTAGGTACTGCACTCCTGTAACGGAAAGCAGACTGCGAGAGCATGAAAAGCAAAGCAGCCAGGTGTCGTGCTGTTAAATCAACCCCATGCTAACCGGGAATGCATTGCACTTCTCTTGACCACGCTGTGCAAGCTCTAGTGGTGATAAACATCCCTAGCCAATTTTTTCCATTTCTCTTTGCTTCAGTCAATGGTAATTGAATCTGATCAGTGACTCTCAGTCGTTTCACCACCAGGCATTTATTATAATGTACTCTGTAAATACAGAAGAGCAGCGAACTGCAACACTGGACCCCATCACGCTGTAATGCAGGAAAAGTCTAAATTTGATTCAGACTCTGCCACATGAGTCCACATGTACCACAACAGATAAATGTGATCTTTCATGTCTGGCAAGGGCATTAAACGGTGTGGCTATACACAAAGTTTAAGTCTCTAAGCTGAGGCCTACAGAGTTTTCACTGGAATCTATCTTTTCTTAAGAATAAACCGTACCAAATAAATCTTCCTAATACTTCCTGATTCTTGATAAACCACCAGTTTTGCTGGGATGAAGAGCAAAAGGTGTACAACTAAAGTAGCACTTTAGAAAATCAGGGAAGTCACGTGGAGAGAAAACATTTTCCAGGAGTTATGAGCAAACGCTGAGAAAGGTGGCAGCAGTTCATTCCTTGCACTGCAAGGAGCGCAAGGCCCTGTATCACTTGCTCTGACACATGATGCTAGACAGCATGCACACCAGGGTTGTGACGTTTTTACTTCAGGGACTAGCTTTGGTTGTCATGCCAGCCACATCCGTCCTATACTTCGGTGTCCTTTGGGGCTGTGTCTGCACTGCTGCACTGACAGTGGTGGGGGGTGACACCATGCTGATCAATGCCTAGGACCTTTCCTGGCACAGGTCTGCCCTGCTCCAAGGAGCAGCCCTGCTGAAATGCTGCCTGCCCAGGCCAGGAGTGTTCCAGAGACTCCTGCCCCTAGAGAAGCTGCATGCGACTTAGTTTGGAGGAGAAGACTAATTTCTGGCCCAGGAGGCTGCGACCGCAAGCAGCCAGCCCCTGGACCCAACCGCTCTCGGTCTGCCAGTGAGGTGCAGCCTCAAGGACGGTGCACTGCAACGGCGATTCCTTGGGAAGCAGCCAAGGGGCCCCCGGGAAGCGTACGGAAACCGCGTTAAAACAAGGACTAGTGGGAGTCAGGCTGGGGCTGCACGGAGTCCTGAGCTGGCTATTTCTACCTGCCTTTCCTCTGCTGCATCTAGACTGGCTCTTTTGTCCAGCCCTGTTTGTCTAAATTTACCTTGCCCTGTAGAGCAGATACATTTTTTCACGGGGCAGTTTCATTTGCTGTTAATACAATTCTCCATCCTGTTTGGTTTTGAGACGCTGCCTCTTGGTTTTTTGAGTAACTGTTTGGCTGGGCACTGCAGCATTCAGCAGTCAGAGCTCTTGCAGGCTAAAGACTGCATTTGCTTTTATCTGGGAACGGAGGAAAAGGAAAGGCAGGGAGCAGAGGTAGTGCAGCAGCATTTGTGGCCTGTGGGGACCGCACAGCATCTTCCACCGACTTCTCCTAGGCTCTAAGCGACATTATCAATTTGCAGTCCTCATTACTAAAAAGCATAAAGTAGCACCACCTTCAGCGAATACTGTTACAGGGTGGGTAAAAATAAAAAGGGGAGTTTTATTAGGATGATTCTCCATCCTTTTCAGAATTTAAAGCATCAGATACTGGTGAGCTCAATGGCACAAGAGAAGGCTTTGGGAAGAAACGGTATTACATGCAGGTTTCTCAACCAGAGCTGGGGCACATGTGCATTCCTCCTGAAGGTAACCTTCTCAAGATTTAGCATCGATCCTCCACAGCTGTATTAAGAGGACAAAAGAAAAAGAAAAAAACAAAAAAACCCCACCCAAACAGAAAAAAATGCCTTTTTCTTTTTAATTTGAAGAAGTGATAAAAACAATTTTCATCTGTGATCCAATTGCTTATCTGTTTAGCATAGGAGTGAAAAAGAGGATGTGATAATTTTTGCACAAAAACTTGCACTTTAATTTAGGTCTCAAGTAGTGTCCCACTGTATACTTTCCAGTCCAGCAGACATTCTAAAATAAATAATCCAAGCCAAACTTGAAATTTATAATCGATGCAATAAATCTGTAGGGGGGGTGGGGGGGAGGCGAGAAGAAACCTTTCCAGGCTACTTTGGAGTCTGCTTTAAAACAATGCTCCACCTTCCTGTGAAATTGCAGCTGAACACCAAGAGACTATCACACTGAAGATCAAATGGCAGAGACTAATTTAGAATTTGTGATTTTCTTCGTAACCATCTCACGGAACCTTGTGAAAGCTTTATTATTCATACATTTAATCTGACCAATAGTCTTTGGTAAAATAAAATTACAGAATTTAGGATTTCAAAATGTTGTACTTCTCTTTTCAGTCGGCCTCTTCTTAAAAACTTCATTTTACAGGGCAGTGTGGTGGGGAAGTGCTCCCAGCACTTCCAGCGGCCAGCGTGGGATGTTATGCAGAGATTCTTGTACTCAAGCATTTAAAAACCGCACTTCCCTCCACGATCATAGCCTTGGAGGCTATTTTACAACGTGGGGCTGTGAACAAGCTACACCACGCATTGTCTGTGGTGGGAAACCTGGGGACTGGGAGGCTAAACTTCTGCGTTTGGGCTTACTCACTCAAACCGGTGCCAGTGGGGCTGCGCTCCTGCCGGGGGCCTCCGCAACGCCTCTCCTTGCTCACCTCCAGTGAAAGCTGCGGGAAGCGTGGGAGCGGAGCTGGCAGACAAACGCTGCAAAGGCTGCGGCCGTAGCCAGCATCCACAGGCACTTCAGTCCGGAGCGGGACGGGCGGCAGAGACCGAGCTTCCCCAGTGACCTCCCCGGAGGAGGAGGCCACGGAAGGCAGCGAGGCAGCCAGCGCTAGCCAGGGCCACCACGAAGACATTTGTCTCAGAGACGAACAATACCGAGGGCACGAGGCATCTCGATACAGCGGCACCACAGCTGTTAATTGCTGTGTGAGCGAGGCTGGGCCCCAGAGGTGCTGATGGCAATGGAAACAGTTGCCATGGAGACCACGAAGAAAGGCCAACCAAAGGAATTACCAATACGCACGCGAGTCTAAGGGTGCCTAAGGTTGAATAATGCAGGGCGCTGCCGCCACAGCCCCAGCGCTAGTTCTGAGCCCGGGGAGCACAGCAGTACTGAACACGTACTGTTTGGTTTGCTTTGCTGCAGCTGGCCGGCAACCACTCGGTTAGAGGCACTTACATGTAACGCCACCAAAAAAAAAAGCAGCGGCAGCAGCAATAGAGGGAGTAAAAGCCTCCACAAACCGAATGGGTCCCCTTGCCTGTGCTGGAAGAAGGAATTCTGCTGATGCTATGGCTTAGCAGTTAGATCGCCGCGAGTCACCGAAAACAGTCTCGACACGAGGGGAAGAGAGAAGGAAAATCAATGTCGCTTGATCACTGGAAAGCTAAAACCATTAGGAGCACAAGGAAGATTGCCGTTCTCATTAAGGCACGTATTGCTCCTCCCCGCACATCTGCTTCTCTGAGCCACTGTTTCGCAGTTTCAAGGTCACACGCGGCGTAAAGCAGCACAGCGCAACTGAGCCAGTCCTGGGTTTTAACTTGGACCAAGATCAGTCATTAATTTGAAACACAAAGAAAATTCCTGTGTGACAAAAAATAGGAAAAAGCACCACAGAAGCCTCTTGTACGCAGCAAGGGAAACAGTGTTTTGCAACCCATAAAAATAAGAAGTTTATATTAATTCCAAAGTAAATTGTTGTCATTCTCACTAAGAAAAAAAAAAAAGGTGTTTTTAAATTTCACACTATAACTTTTCTGTACATCATTATTACCAGTTTAGCATCCCTGGTTTTAATAGAGATGTTCTCACCGATGGCAGCACTTTGAGGGCATCTGTTGGCTTTACTTGGAGTAAAGAAGGTGAAGAAAGAGAAGCACAACCATTGTTGCTGCTGCTTTCACAGGGAAAATGGAAATGTTGAGATTCTTCTGGTAAGCGGCAAATACTAATTCCGTTTAACTGGCGTCGCATCAATCACAGCAGAGCTGGAAAATGGGTGCCTATACGGCTTTTCATGGTAGCATGCAAGTGCCTATGAAATACCCTGTCAGCTAAACACATCACACAATATGTATTTTCTACTTAAGAAATACACACACACACACACACACACACACGAGTAATTTACACATAACTTAAGCTAGAAACTTCTTGACTTCCCTATATTCCTTTGAGAACCAGACACCCCGGTGCTGCTGAGTGGCAGAGGGGTGGGTGACTGACAGCTGAGGAGCAGCAGGAGGGAGAGGGCATCAGCCTGTGACCCCACCACCAACCAGGCTGGTCTGTCCGCTACACATCTTTCCTAGAGCACACTCTTGCACACCCTGAGAAGACACTGGTGCGCTCCCTGAGAAGACACAAGTGGAAGAGGGAACCCTGCTGCAGGGCAACTGAAGGTGGGTTAAGTGCGCTAATGTGCCTTGCCTGCTTCCACAGAATCCTAGGGAACATTTTACTGGCCTACTGCATGCATGAAAATGCACGCAGCACTCCACTGATGTGCAAAGCAGTCGACAGAGTACTCCTACTTTTATTTCCATGTAACTGCTCCAGAGTAATGCACTTTAAATTATTTCTTGAACTAGGTAACTCTTTTCCCGTTCTACAGTCCATGGTAGCTCAACCAGAATCATTTTTAGGGTCTCTACTACCGTGGTAAAACTCCTGTGCTTGAAACTTTTGAAGTAGGAACTTTCAGGGAGTCCTTTTTTGTATCAAGTCCCCGGTTGATTGTGAAAGATACCAAACTGAAGTCTTTGGTTGAACTTACATGGCATACTCTCTGGCTTGAAGAATGAATGATGGGCAACTGGAAACGGTTCACAGCTCTCTGCTTTGCTGAGATCATCCCTGCCCTGGCAAGATGCAGAACAATAAATTAATACTTTTGAAGAGTTTGGGGGACCTTGTAAAGATAAGTTAGAAGATAGTAAGTGTACAATGTAATTAACGTAAATACAATAGGATTTTTGTCACCTAACGGCTAAAATTATGCAGCAGTAAGGAAAGAAATGAGGTAGTTGTTCCGAGAAAATAAGTTGGTAGCCATTCATAATTCATGTGCTCCCTAAAGTGTCCCTTAATAGGGTCTAGCTGGTTCTAGGAAATACGCAGTAGAATTTTTTTGATGGGTTATTTTTCTGGAATTGAAGTTTTAATTATCCTCTTGTGGCTTTCAAGTTTAGGAGGAAACAAACAAAAAAAACCCCAAACCAAAACAGGCCACTCATCTACGAGCTGTGTGGTTGCTGTGGGTTGACCCAGGCCAGCAGCTAAGCACCCATGTAGCCGCTTGCTCATGGGGCGTGAAAACTCACGGGCTGAAATGAAGACCATTTAATATGAAAGAGGCTTTTCAAAAAAGTGATGCAAACGCGGTCATTCCCTGCCTCCTACCAGCAGACTGATGCCCAGCCAGTCTCCGAGCAACAGCTACTTCGGCAAGAGCAGCCCTCCAGTCTTTACCGCGGACCATGATGTTATATGATACGGAATACCCCTTGGCCAGTTCAGGTCACCCATCCCAGCTGTGCCTTCTGCCAGCCTCTTCCCACCACTAGACTGCTTGCTGGGGGAGGCAGCGTGAGAAGCAGAGAAAGCCTTGATGCTGTGCAAGCACAGCCCAGCATTAGCCAAAACACTGGTGTGTGTTACCAGCACCTTCTTAGTCACGAATGCAGAGCGGAGCACCCTGTGGGCTGCTGGGAAGAACATTACGCCCATCCCAGCCAGACCCAGTACAGCGGTTTGATCGCTTTTCCCACTACTTCCTCTCAGCTCAATAGAAATGCCCACTGCAGATGGTGTCTAAAGGGTGCTTTTCACCATTAATGACCAAATCACTGCACACTCCGCGCTCCACCTCCCTTTCCTTCAGAAGGTGTGCTTGCGAGCTAAACCAAGTGGAAACGGAAGGAAGGTTTCTGGCAGAGATCTAGTCCAAACCCAACGTTGTCTTTTTCTAGCTTAGATGCTTTTCTAGCAAGATGCTTAAGCCTGGTTGCTTAAAAATCTGTAAGTGTTTTCCCAACCACCATTTTAAATAATATTTGAGCCTATAACGGTGTCTTTTTTCTATTCTAAAGACTGATAACAAGGGCTCAGTTTGGAAATCAAAAGGTATCTACATAGATCGAAGATCCTGAAGGTTAGAAAGACTTCTGGATTAGTACTTAATTCCCACGATTAAAATCTGAATTTTGAATATGAAACAGTGTAGTGAAGGTTAAAAAGACAAATTGATACATAGCTACTCAAGGCAGTTTACGCCTGAAATTATTCTGAAAACAGGCATCAAAGACAAGCATGTGTGTGATGGGGATGATACTGTTGCATAGCATCAGAAGGCTGCCTAAACAGCTACTTCTAACGGGATTAATCAAACTCACTGCAGACAAATGAAGTTAGAATCTGCAGATACTGTCATCCAACACATTTCACCCTTTTCAAAGTTTTCACTAAGGTGACTCCTAAATTCTGTTTCAAGCCTTTTCCTGATATTTTCTGGTTCTCAGCTGGAAACGAGTGCTTATTACAATTTTCAGAATGCTCCCACTCTCAAAATTGCCTCCTTAATCTTGCAATCTTGTGATATTCGCCTGGCTTCACTCAATTCAGTGGAAGGTTTGCAGTCAGCTTGAGGTGTTTTCCCGAACTTCAGTCAGTGATTCCAGAATCAATTCACAGTACAGATGGGGCCTTATCTTTTGTACCCATCTAAACCTCATGTACAGGTCATCCATCATCTCTGTTTTTAATCTCCCACAAACTTGTTTCAATGTCAGTAAGTACCTGTCTACAGTGAGACAGAGCAGCTCAATGTCCCTTGCTAAAATGTGTGTGTGTGGGGGGGGTTATCCGCATAAGAAATTCTTAAAAACAAGTGGTTTAGTAGGTTAGAAAGACTTTTGGACAAAAGCTCCTCAAGTGCTTCTGAAAATTTTAATCCACTATTTCAAATACTGCAATTTTTTCTTTCCCTTTTTTTTTTTTTTAACTATTTAGGCCATAATTTCAAAATACTTGTAACACAAGCCATGCATTTTACAATTAAGCTTAATTTAGATTGATGGATCGCCACTGTGTATAAATTTATGCTTAGCAAATTTTCCAACTTCCATTCCGCTCTCAGGACAATGCATCCTGATAGGTGAAAAAAACGTGGTTACTGTTCTTGTTACGTTAGTCTTTGCCCTGGCTCCATATGATATCGCTGTGGAGAAACTGTTGAAACAGATTTTCCACCCAAATCCAAATAATCCATCAGTTTCTTACTAGCGTTCTCATCTCTTTCCCAAAGAAACCTGGTATTCTCTGGCAGAAAAAGCTTGAGAGACATGGCTCATGCTCTTCCGACAGACACGCAGGATGATGATAGGGCTTAACTAAAACCAAACTGAAGTTCTGTATTTTCATCCCCCCCGAGCAAAAATATCAAGTACTCAATACACTGTTCTTTCCACTATTTAAAAAAACCAAAGAATTCAAGGCAAAGGGGAGACAAGAACTGAGAAATTCAGAACAGCTATGACAACATTGTCAGTTTGACGTGGTTGACTCTAATGAATCGCACGGCAATAGTGACATATCTGGGTTATATTTCCACACAGTGACTCTTTGTCGTGCATAGTGCCAGCAAGTGGTGTCATTGCACTCGCCACATTAGACAATAAGTACCAGCTCACAAATACCAACTATTATAACTTCTGAGAGACTGATATTGAAATGCTATGAAGGTCTAGGCAGCCTTATAAATTTAAGTGAGGGAGATTTGGACACCCAATCTGCAACAGAGTTTGGAGGAGTCAGGCTGCCACATATCCTCATTTTTAAAATCTCCACCTTCATGCCCCTGTTGCCCAGGAATGGTCCTTTCAGATGTACTGGGGTTTTCTCATCCTTGTACTGTGCCAAGCGTAAAAGTGTCTAGGATCTCCACTACTCCACACTAGCAAAGGCCTGGGGAAACCGATATTGCTATTTGTCTTATGGAAGGGAAGATATAACATTAACTTCCAAGGTTACCAAATCTGACATGAAATATTAGTTACAATTATAATTTCAGAAAAAAGGAAGGAACGACATTTCACTATTCAATTAGATCTGCCTGTGACAGTTCTGCCCACAAAGTGTGGGAGTATCTGTCAGAAAATCAGCTTCCAAGGTTCAAGTGACATGTCATCATCAACAGCTTTGCCAAAGAAGTGGTAACCCTTTCTTTATTTCTCCACTGCACCCATTAGTCTGTGTCACTTTCTGTGGTACTGGCAGCTAGGGAAGTTTAAGGCACCCCAGTGAGTTCATTTGGCAACACAGATCTTGTACTGGCACTGGACATCTTCAAGCGCTCAGACTGCCTGAAGCAATGTCAAAGAACAGGATAAAAAAAAAGTCTGCTGAAAGCAATACTGGCAAAGGCAACATGCAACTTCACTAGCTCAGTCTTAAAATAGACCCTTAGAGCAGAAAGCAATTGCCAACGGGAGCTGATAAACTTTTTAAAGTAAAACCGTGTACGAAAAATTTAACGCAGTTTTATTTCATGACATATATCAATCAGCCACAAAGCATGTCCAAACATTTGTTATGACGAAATACTTATTTTGACATCTCTTACTTGGTGATGTCGTGCACTAGGCTCCGGGCATGCTCATAGCAAGACAGTTTCAGGCTGCTAGGAGCTATTTTGCTGTTGAAGCTATTGAGCTTCTTCCTCAATTTGGGAAGAAGAGTTTGAGTGAGAAGACATGAAAAATGTTCTTTGAACGGAGTCAAAACCAAGACAGGTCTGTGGAAATATAGCTCAGGTTTGGGTACATAGAAATTGTCACGCAGTCCAGAAGTGGAAGCGCTGCCTTGCCGCGGCCAGAGGCAGCAATAGGAGAGGAGCCTGAGCTGTGCCTGAGCTCTGAAGTGGGTAACTGCAAAAACAGTTTGTCGGAAATTTTTTTCCTAATCCTGTCTACCAGAGATTTGCTTAACTTGCAACACAAAGGGTTTGCCTTTTTGTTTTCCTTCCAAATGTTTGGGGGCTTGTTGTTAGAATGGTTCTTTGCTTCTTTTCTTTTGTTCACCTTCATACTCCGTATGCAAGGATGTTCTCTCCTGCCATGAATTTCAGCTCATTACACTGATTGCCATACATGTCAAGCTGCTCTTTTGTTTTTCATTGAGTCACCCTCACAAATTAGTTACGTGGCATAGCACATTCACCTAAGATCTGCTTTTGCCACAATGAACAAGATACGACTTTTCAGTCAAGAGAGAAGGGTTTTTACAGTAATTTTACGATTTTCAAATGACCAGATATGAGACCCAATGAGTTTTTCTTCCAGCTAAGTGTACTCAGAAAACTGTCCGTTTACAATATATAATCTGGAAGACAATTCATGTGTCACAAGCAAGTCTTCAAAATAACCACCAGGATTATACACTTAAACTAGCCCTGTCTCAGACACTCTATAAAGAAACTAAACAACAACAGCAACAGAGTCAAGTAGCAATTACTCATTTAGAGGCAATAATAAACTATTCTTATGTCAGGGCAGCAAGGAGATTCCTTGGATTAAGTGGGTAAACGAGTAAAGAGATTAAAAGAAATTAAAGATCAAAAAGGTAGCATGGTTCTCTTTTTGGAAAGGGCAGTAGCAGAGTTTATTCACTGAGAGGGAGAAAAAGGAAGTGATCATATTCTTCCGCTTAGAGAGCCATGTTGTCCTCTGGCATCAGTCTGCAGCCCACTTGGAGCAGGAAGCTAGCACTAAGCACCTGCTTCCTTACACCTGCTGTCGATAACTGTCACCCAGGTATCTAGCCACAAAAGGAAAAAAAAAAGTTAATCTTCTTCACTGAAGTGCTTCCTGCAGGCATGACAGGAGAGAAACTGCCCCCTCGGATTCAGGAAGAAGGTCACTAGGTATGCACTCCGAGGTGGGTTTTGTGCATTCCAGGCATGCCCTCCAGCAAAAATGGACTGAAGTGTTGGACTTGAAGTCCCTCCCAACTGAGCCTCTTCTGACTGGGAAGGGAAAAAAGGAGACATCCTTCTTCTGGGAGAAATCAGGTAGTCAAATGGTTTCCTTCAATGTCTCTTGAGAGAGCTGTAGGCTTTTTGCATCTCATGCCTGGGTTACACAGCAAGGATGGATGTAAAAGCTCACACCCATATGCCTACGTGGAGTCCAGGCTGGAGAAGCTCTCTGCAGGTCAGGATTCAGGTACAAAACCAAATCATAGCATCTCTTAAAAAAGACAGGCAGGATTTGTCCTTGGATGTCTGAATGCCTGGAGTGCAACTGAGTCGTGCTCACAAGGTCCAATGCTTTGATCCCGCTGCCCAAGGGTGGGCATCACCAATCTGTCAGTTTCCCTGCATTACCCCAGATCCCCACCTCCGGCTGGCAGACACAAAATCCACTTCATTTTGGAGCAGCAGCTGGAGGCCTGCAGTCCCTGGTTGAGGTGCCTCAGTGGCACGACACAGGACACCTAAATCAAGCCTCCAGCAATGCCATTTTTCCCCTGCTACCGAACGTTGAGATTCCTTTCAAACCCCAGTGCCTCATGATCTTGAACAAAACAACTTTGTCTCGCTGAGAGACAGACAAGAGCGTGTCAGAGCTGACTGCAGTGAGGAAGAGATGAACATGTCACTGCGCGGCAGACAGTCCAAAGTCAGGCAAGATCTGGGAAAGGAGGAATGATGGCTGAAGAGGGGAGGACTCTGCAGAGAGTGACTGATTTTGAGGAAGCAGACAATATTCAGTGGTATACTTGTGAACTCAGTGGCTTTGGTGGAAGGGCAGGGGGAAGCAGTGGTGGGAATCCTGTGCTTTATGTCGGGGCCGTCACAAACTACTGCAGCACAAAGAAAAGGCGCTCTTAGGGCACTGCCACATCACAGGGGAAGGAATAATTCAGGAGAGCAAGGGGCAACAACTAGTAACTTGGAGTGAGTTAATTGCCTGGTAATTTGGTGGACCACGTATTTGGGCAGGTTTGTTCTGTGCTGTCATGCAGACACTCACTGAAATATCAGAAACATGGAAATATTTCATGCGTCTGGAAGTGCCGTATCACGTCAAGCTATGCACAGCAGAGCAATCCAGCTGGCAAAGGCACGACAAATGTGTCCTCATAGTAATTCACATAAAAGAAGGGGAACAGCATACTAATTTAAAGAGCTGGTCAGGGAGTCAGTAGACTATATCTACCACTGGGGGTGGAAATGAAATATTTGAGGCAAGAGATTCCCTTCCAATTTACATTGATGTAACAGACCTGAGACAAAGACAAGAACTTTTAGACCTGTCATTTTTATGCCTCCAGATTTTATTCTTCATTCTTTATTTACACAGCTGTAAAAGCTGACCAACCAATATTTTTCCAAACCCAAAGTGTCTCCTTTTGAAAGGAGAGCAAGCTGGAAGAGCAGAGAGGCTGCTTTGTCTGAAAGCCATGTAGGACTTCAGTCACGCAGAGGTCCTGAGCACAAAGTCTGCTTGCTGCTCCCGATGGAAATGGATAAAATATAAGGTTTTTCAGATTTCAAAGCAGAGGGAAGGGAGCTTTGCAGTTTGGCTGATAGGGCAGGATCAAGTAAGTGAGGAGAGAAGCATGGATGGTTACCTTTGGGCAATGTACATTTTCCTACTGACACCTTTTGGAAGACTGAAAAATTCCCAACCTTCCCCCTGTCCTTTGGGTACTAGCAAAAAATGCAGTCGCTTCACACTGGAAGGGCAGCTTTAACGCAAAGGCTGCTCCCCTGGAAAGAACAATTTCGGCACCACCAGCTGAGAATGAAACTATCGCAACATCAGGAGAGAATCTGAGTTTTGATTAAACAATTTTAACGTTAAATCCCCCCAGAGAAATGGCACACAGAAAAAGCAAGAAGAAGCTGAGAACAATTTAAACCATCTATCGGATGGGATGGTTGTCACCAATGACAGTGTTATTACAGAGCAGCAGAGTGCAAGCAAGGATAGAGAATAACTGGAGGTTATGTTTATTGGAAGGGTTTTCCTCCTCTCCCTCTTCCACTTTGCCCCATACTTCTGTGTGTGGAATGAAAATATGGCATTTTCAATCTCTTTTCGGGCAGTAGCTGTTCCAGCTATTACAGAATGTTGCTCCCACCATAAACAAGCAAACGGACAACAAATGCTGCCACTTCTGCTGAGCAAACAGCTAAGTGGTATGTATCATTTATCTCATACAACATCCCTCCAAATGTGTAACATTTTTTTTGTTCTGACATGATACAAAGTTATTAAGAATTTGGGAGGAGGAAGAAACAGAAATCAATGAGAATAATAATCTGGATACAAACCCAACTTTTAAATGAAGATTGAAAGCGTCTAAAAGTAAACTCCTTCCAAAGGAAGAAAAGTCATTTATCAGGGCATAGAAAAGTTAAGAAAATCAGTAAGACAGTAAAGTCACAAGAAAAATAAAGGCTGAAAATACAAGGTATCAACATGCATGGAAATTTTAGCAGGAACTCCTTTTTGACTGTCTGTGGAGCTACAACATGCCACAAATTTTGAAATATATGTCCAGAAGGGAGGATTTTTCCTCTGAATGATCTATTATTCACATGCTAAAAATGCTAGGCTCTTTGTTTCAAACACAGAAAAAGATTATCTGGACAAAATCCTTTCCTTGCTGTTGATCAGAATAAGTTCAGTAGCTATCACTGGAAAAGTGACAAAGGGCAATTCAGCAGAGATGGAGCAGAGAGCTCGTCAAAGTGGGAGCGCACACAGTAATTTGGTGGGCACTGAACCAGGCTGTAGTGGCTTAGGCCAAAAACATTTGTCTGCACAGAAGTTACAGTCAGACACTACCACCAGAGGCATTTGTGTAGTGCACATGGGAATAAATCTATTTCTGCAGTATAAAGCATGAGAACTGCATGTGTTTTAGCAGCGTAACTATTGCCTGGGGAGGGAGGCGAAGGGGAGAGAGAATGGGAAGAACTCACCCAGACCAACACCTCTTCAAGTGTCTGCCCTCAAGTATCTCATGCAAATGTCTAAAATCACTGCGCGACGGGGGTTGTAGGGAGAAAAAGGTCTGCATGTCTGTGGAGTACTCCCATGTCAGTAAAGATGCAACTCTCTGGTCCCCAGCATGTTCCTGAAAGGAAGCAGAGGAGAAGCACATCCCAACCTAGCCCACAGGACAGCTTCAGATTCAGACTGACTATCCTACCACCCAACATCTGACCATTTTGCAGTGAGCTCACCAAGCTGGCAGCAAATTTGTTTTGGGAACCACACCATAACCCACGTGCTTCGCGCGGCCAACACATCACGAGGTGGAGATCAAGTGGCTTGTGCTTCGGGCTGAGGCCGACTCACCTGCAGGAGCCATAGCAGGCTACGAGCTTGGGTTTGCAGCAAAATACCCTGCTTTTCTCTGCGCAGAAGCTGCGTGGTCTCACCTCTGCCATGGCCTGCTGGACACAGGCTCGGACGTTCAGGACAACCTGACACAAAGGGAGCACAGCAAGAGTCAGAGAAGGTCCTTCTTTGCTGGGAAGGAGGACTGGGATGCTGACTTGCCTCCAAAAGCAGCGCCTCTTTTTCAGACAGCAGCAGGCAGAGAAATGCTCTGCCCTATATGCCATGACCACTCTGGAGAGGGGTCACACACACCTCACTGCACTGTAACCCATGTTCCCGGCCACTCAATGACGTGCCTCCCTCATCAGACACCTTCATTAGAAAAATGCTACCATGTTCAGTAGCAGAAACTGATAGGAAACTTGTGAGAATAGGCACACCCAGAGCTAGCATTCAGAAGCAAGAGGTCTTGATAGGAAAAAGGAAAAACAAGTCCGTGGTTACCCAGAGTTGACTACTCTCCTTGGCCCAAGAGTTTCACAGCCTCCAGAGTGAGGGTGTACACAGGCTCAAACAAAAGATATTTTTAAGGGGTTCTGCACTGTATTTGGGAGCACTTCTAAGAGGGCACAAATCGAGAAGGCAATGCCAGCAGTGGGAAGGGGAGGGCGCATGCCACACTCTGTCTGCTCTAGGTTTCTCTCAGAGCTAGCACACTGACTGGCAGATACATGAATCAGGACAGGTGAAAACAGTGAGAAAGGAAGGAGTCACCCAGCATGTTTGCTTTCTCCCTCAACGCCTTTGTTTGGTCTTCTGTAAGGCACAGCCTGAGCATTTATCATTGTAGCTGTGGAAGTCTTTGATCTGACTAACCACTCACATTTCTGTGTTTGACGTTTTTGTTATTCAAAGAGCAGCAAATTAATCTTGTGAAGCCTTTGGTGTCCCCTCACTGTACTTTAAATAGCTATCATTTAATCTGTTATCCATATGCATTGCAAGATGGATGCTTTGTTATGCATACTGAACTGTGCACTCTGCATCTCATTGAAGATATTTAGCTCTACACTAGGAAACAGAAATGATTTGTCATGAGATTCCTGGCCTAATCTTCAGTTCTTTAATGGGGACCTACAAATAAATCTTCAGAATTCCCCTGAAAATTTTGTTTGTCAGATCAGGAACTGAACAATTGAGACAAAGACGGAGCATGTTGTTTGTGCAAGTTAGAGGTAAATCTGACACTGACCACAAAATCTCCAAGTCCCCCCTAAACTGAGATTACAGGGATTTTTCCTTTTTGTCTTCTTTCTGATCTAGGACTCTTGTTTCTTCCTGGGTGATTTCAATTAGAAATTGTAGACAGGCAGAGGAGAGCCCAGGGTTGTTTGATGGTAGAAATGCACCTTAATCTACAGTAGAGACAGAATGGAGACCTTGGCTCTGACCTAAAACATGCAAATACCAAGTAAGCCTGGAGAGAAAGTATCTGCCATTTGGCTTCCCAGGCAGATGCAAACATGTTCAGGACATATATCACATCTGAGGATTTTGATATCTTGTGAAGTCCCCTAGCTATTTGGAAGGTTTGCAGAGCCTGCAAAATACCCTTCTGCCTTTCCCCAAATTGACTGCAACACCTCTTAAAAACCTCCTAGTGTGTGATCTCCTCCTGCTTCCATTTCCTCCAGTTATGGCACACCGCCCAAAGGAGGGAGGGTCCAGTTGAGGACATGGATTCTCCCTGATCAAACTCACTTGCTTATGTAGCTCATTAACCAATCTAGTCTGCGCCCCTTGCAGTCACCCTGGTGGGCACTGTGCTTTGCAGTACATAGCTGTTTACAGGAACCTTCCTTCAACTCTTCTGCAGTAACAATATCGGACAGAGTTTTCCTCCTGAAATTGGCTGTTCTTTCAGTGTTCCCTACTATCTGCAGCCATGACCTTGGCCGTGAGATAGTGATGTTCTCTGTTTTCACTGAATATCTGTAAAGTGTACACTTGCAATTTCTCCTCAACCACCCAGTCCTGCATAGCACAGCTGCAGGTTTTCTTGAACAAACACAGCCTGCCCTCAGTTTTAAAGATTCTGAGATAGTTCTGCTCTGAGACCACTCCATGCTGTGGTTTAAGCTAGCATAAATCTCTGCACCCATTGACTCTAGCTCTCTCCCACCAGCCCTCATTTGTTAGCAGTGGGATTTCTACAGACTATATCAGGGAACTAATCTTGTTGCAAGCTTTTCCTGCCTACACTTTTGGGGTTAGTTTGAAAATGGATCATTTCCCTGGTATAAATTTAGATGTAGCTTCTCAAAAGATTGTGTGAGCTCCATAGAGTCAATGGGAGGTGGAGATAACAGGCAAGACTACTTTCTGTGGCAGCCCAGATTTATCTAATTACACTGACTGTGTAGCCAACATCTTAATTACCCTAGTTTAATATAGCAGAACCAAGACTAAAGCTAACAGCTGGACCGGATGTATGCACTTCTGGATTCTCAGAGTGCCTTGCACCTGTCTGTCTTGTAAGCTGCAGCCCTGATCCTGTTTCTCCATATGTTTATGCATAGATTTTTTTAAAGTGTGGGCACTTCAATAAAATAAATAAAGTCTGAGAAAGATTACCCATGGTAGCCCAGAAAGAAGGGAGATGTCTGAGCAGTGCACCCAGTGGAAAACAGCCATGTAGTCTCATCATGGCAGAGGAGGTACTGACATGCATGGGGTTGTTACGGGGGGGAAAGGGAGCAGTGGAAGGTTTCTGTGACACAGTGAGGGCCAGGCATCTGAAGTTAGTAATTTGGGGCCAAAAGGGGGAAAAAATCAACAACTCTACTGCTCCAGGGAGAAAAGTTTGAGGTGTGATCAAGGACCTCAGACAGGTAAAACAGCATCAGTCCTCAGCCAAACAAAACCCAATATTCCCATTGCAAGAATGCAATGCACAAAGCTGCTGATGAGATGTTGGAACTTGGGTCTCCAGAGAAGGACTCTTGTGCCTTTAGAGAAACAGCAGTAATCTCTAAGGGCCTCTGTTTGACCCAGCTTCAGTCAAAGACTCAACATTAATGTAATGTCACATATTCTTGTTTATTTATTTAACTGCCTCAATTTGGTGGTATTGACAACTCTTCAAAGTCACAGGATGGCTCAGGTCTGCATAGTCCATGTATGTGTCCTATTCTCAGTGCTGAACTTTCGTTCATTGAGCCTTCTGGGAAACAGTATTTTTAGATGCAAAGCATGATTCTTTGAAAAAAGTACTACTAGAACCATAATCAGGGTCAGACTAATTTTGCAAGTGCTTTTTGCAAGTGTTTCCTTCCCCAAGAGTGTTGAATTCAACCAAGATTTTTCAGAACTCACTTATGATTTGGCTCCTAGACAATGTACTTTTTCAGAAGGCATGCTAAGCCACCTCCTCCTGGAATCCTGAGCCACAGTCTGCATGAGAGCAACCATACATGTATTCATCATTGTATTTATTTCATCCTGTACATTTATCTGAAATTAAATGCAGTTGGGTCAAACATCTGAGCATGCTGGTGAGGCAGGGGTTCCACAATTCATTTACTCATGTCTTCAGCAACAATGTCAGACTAAGAAGTTCTTGCATGCACCAGTGTCTGCTCGCTGGCAGCTGGTATTTCACACTTGGTGTTGCCCTGTACCACCAGTTGTGTCAAGAGAACTGACTGTCAGGCCATACTCTAGCCAAGGTCACTCAAATGGTTTGGCCTGAAAAGAGCACCAATTCCTTTTTCACAGACTCACAGAGTGGTCCTCTGGAGGTCACCTGGTCCAACCCCCCTCCTCAAGCAGGGACACCTAGAGCCGGTTGCCCAGGACTATGTCCGGATGGCTTTTCAATATCTCCAAGGACGGAGGCTCCACAACCTCTCCAGGCAACTTGTTCCAGCGCTAATTTTTTAAACAGTTGGTAGCCAGCGTGATAGCATTAGAATAACTCTACCAGTATATCTTCGGGGGAAGAAAATGGCAGTATGGAGGCAAAATGAATCACTACAAACACTTGAGGCTGGCTTTGCCACCAAGCTGTCATGGTGTGGAGCCATCCTAAGTTTAACCAGCACTCTATTTTTCACTGAGTTCTTATGTGTGGATGGAGAAGGAGGAAAAACAGATAGCAAGCAACATCCACTTAAACAGAATATCTGACCAGATACATTTCATGGCCCTTCAAATTAATGTGCTTATCTACCTTAGTTCAGACAGATTCTGCAAGGAATTAATCACAAAGGTCTCATATTTTCAGTAGGTATACTTTACCTATTCATTTTCAAAAGAGAGATAATTCACAGTCTGGCTTCCTACTGTCTGTGATTTGAGTTTTCTTTGCAGTGAGGGCAAAAAAATGAAGACAATGCTATTAACTATTCAGTAATATGGAAAACCATGCTGCAAAACTGTGATGAGGTCATTTATATGCAGAGAAACCGCCAATATACAAAACGGTACTTCTGTCTCTGCATGAGTGAAGGGCATTCCTCACAGCAGAGCTTGATTTCTATGTAGGCACTGAAATAAGAGACCAGCTTTTGAAAAAAGCTCAAGATAGTTGACGTCCTGTGTGTGAGAGCTTGTCTGACAGAAGGGTACCTATTCAGGTCCTGAAGCAGATGAGAAATACTTTGATATCTCTGAGGACCTAGGCTAGTCTGGCCATAAATTCTTCCGCCTAAAATATGTGAACTTCAAAAAATCCAGCCCTGAAACAGGAACTAATAATTTGGGAAAACCTGGCTTGCATCTGAGTCAATTAGGAAATGGTTTCAGACTCCAAATAGAACCTAAAAACTGTAGGATGAACTTCCAGCACATTCCATTTAATGCAAGAATACTTTCTTTGCAGGCTATGCCATTCCCATGGCTGCTCAAACACAAAGGAGTTTATCTACAAAACCCCATTATCCCCTTTTCCTTTTTCCTCCCGCAAAGGGAGAAGAGGTCACAGAAGATGCACGTACATAAAGTCTCTTACAGTCTAATAAGCATACACATATACCTATACATTGTATACACCTACTTACATACACATGCAGGGTTCTTACCTAAGAACTGCAGCCACCGGAACATACGGCAAAGCCGCAGGCAACTTTGCATTCAAAAGAAATGGAGGTCAGTAGAAAACAGAGCAAGGCTCAGGGGAACATTACAGCCTAGACAGCTTGTCAGTGCCAAAGACAGCCTGCACCCACAGGAGAATCAAAGGTGTCTACTACCAGTCATGACAATGAAGTTACAGATAGCTGGCTAAGCTGGGAGTCAGTAGCTTGTGCAAGGGCACAGTGCAGCCCCACACTTAAGCAGGTGTCAGTTGTAGGAAATCTTGAGGGCAGTAAGGCCACTCATTAACGTCAAGTCAGATGTGCGCAGGCACCTGGCTCACCCAAAGCCTGGAGAGTATCAGCTGGTATGAAATGCTGCTGTGCTCTTTCAAACCAGATGGGCAGAGCACCAACACAGGTATTTGATCAAAGGTACAGAGAAAGCCCAGTGCCTTACAGCTTACCCTCCACCCTCCCGTCGGGTAAGGAAGCATCAACCACTCCACCAGTGATGGGGGCAGATGGCAGAGTACAGCCCACTGAAGCAACGAGTTATCACAGAAAAGTTTTCAGTGTTAAAATACTTGGAGAATTAAGAAATGCCTGGCAAACAACAATCCCACTGCTCACGTTTTTCCTGCAGAGCTAAAATTTTTATTTTTGCATCTTAAAATAGAAATGTTAATTCTCTTCAGGAGTTCATGTCAGCCGCTCCAGCAGCAGGAGTAGAAAGCTGCTTTAGAGCCTGGATACATACTAAGGAATCCGTATAAACCCGTCAGCAACTAAGCTTTGCTTAGAAATGACAGTTCAGTGGAGCGGATGCGATAGGAGTCACAGAAGTACGAGCTTGGTCCTCCCCTCAGGGTGCCGTGCCTGAGATTATGGACCCAGGGAACAAAAGCCTTTCACATTTTCTTGGAAGGTGCGTGTCCAATAAATAGAAAACAGACGCTGCTGAATATTTGATTACTTTTCTCACCCCTCAGTGTCCACAAATGTTTTATAATTAATGGGCCCAGAGAAAAAAATCATTCTATCCCTGGGCTTTTGAAACAGCAAGAGATGGGTCTGTTTAATGCCCTGTGACAGAGGACTTTCATATGTACCGTTCCTTTTCTTGGAAGGGAAAAAAAAAAAAAATCTGACTGAAAGCTCACTGAAGAAAACAGTAGATAGGGAAGAATCTGAGCTTGAGGTGAATCCTAACACGATTTTACAGGCTTGGAACTTAAAAAATGGAAGTAAAATGACTACATGAATAGAATGAAAAATACTGCTACAAAAACCTCTATAAGAAAATACTGCTAATAAGGATTCTTGTCTCTCCCTTTATTTTCATTTTGTTTGCTTTTTTCAGCCTCTTTCTTTACAGGGTCCTTCTCCTGAGCCTCTCTCTGACACTGTCACGGATCAAATACACTACCTTCCACAAGCAGCACCCAAAGCTACACTCGCAAGCCCAGAAAAAAATTAAGGCTTCCTGGTTTTGTTGAGAACATGCAGAGCCAGACTGTCACAAGGCTGCAGTGTGCAGCAAAAATGTTCCCAAGAGTCCAGCCCTCGCTGCCTGCAGAGAGGTTGATCTCTCTCAGAAAGTAAATTTTTAAGGAAATACTTTCTTTCCAAAAGCTTCTTCTGAACAGCATTCTCTCTATACTACTGAGTGGAGCACAACATAAACACAGACAAATACAATTAAGCATTCTGCAATAAAAATACAAAGCTTCTTTGAGCTGTTCTTACCAACACAGTTAAATGGGCAGAATTCACTGCTCAGACTATTAGAAAGCCTTGGGTCTAAACAATTAGTCTTCTGCAAACATCCCTCGCAACTGTAGTTTATCCACTGATCCAGAGGGATGTACTTTTGACAATCTGAGTTTTAGCTTATCCATTCTGCTGCACTGCCAGGAGTGTGGCACTGTGCTGTGGAAAACTTTACATTTTGCAAAGTAAGCAGACGCCAAACGGATGAGAGCCACGGAGGTATAGAACATGAAAACAAAAAATGGTATTTCCTTTTTTCTCCTGTAAAGTTGTTGATATGGACTCTGCTGATGACCACCTGAAACTTGGTTCTTCTCACAGGACTAGGGTAAGATCACCGGAAGGCTGTGGGTGGAGTGGACCTTGGGAGGTCTGTAGTCCAACCTCCTGCCCAAAGCACGGTCAGCCCTGGGGTCGGACCAGGTGCTCTGGGAATTGTCCAGCTGGGGCTTGAAACCCCCAAGCATAGAGATGGCAAAAATCTCTCTGGGAAACTGGCCCCACCACCAGACTGCCCTCATGGGCGAAGGTAGACCCTGGTCTCCAGGCTGAACTCCCTAGTTTTAGCTGATGCTGTGCTCCTTGTCTTCGGCGCTGGCAGAGCCTGGGCCAGTCTGGCTCGTGCCTGGACTCCTGCCGAGCGTGCCTGCGAGGTCCGGAGGGTCGAGCGAGGCTTCTCCTGGTGCCGGGTGGTGCTTCGGGGGCTGCCGTCGGCAGCTCTCGCTGCCCGTCCCGGAGCCATCCCCTGTGTTTCCCCGGCCCTGCCAGGTTCAGGCGGCCGGGCACCGCGGGGCAAGCTTGCAGCAGCGGAGGTGAGCTGTGCGGGGAAGCGTCCCCCCGGGGTGGCCGTGGGGCGGGCAATGGGGCTCGGGGAGCTGGGAGGGTGTCCTTCTCGAGGGGCCTGGGCGTTCCTTCCTCCCCTCCCCTCCCCGGGACAGCGAGTGACCACGGCCTCTCTCCCTTTCGCAGCGTGTGACGCCAGTGAGGAGGAGCAGCTCCTTGTCCTCGGCTCACCCCCCTGCCACAACAAGCAAACATGGCCACGCAGGTAGAGTGGAGCTGCCCCATCTGCCGCGACTCTGAAGACGACGTCTCTTACGTGACCCCCTGTCTCCACCAGTTCTGCCTGGGCTGCATTGTGCGGTGGGCAAAGAGGAAACCGTCGTGCCCCCTTTGCAGGCAGCCCATCAACTCCATCCTTTACTCCGTGCGGTCAGAGGTGGACTTTTTGGAGATAATTGTTCAACAGCCCTCAGATCCCTCGGTCGCTGGCCACCCGGAGCAGCAGCGGGCTGTGAGGCCAGCGCCCAGGGCTCAGGCGGCTGGCTTCCAGCCTGAGGTCTGGGCAGGCCTTTTCCGCGGCTCCTTGGAGATCCTCGAGCCCCTGCTGTCCTGGCTGAACCAGGTGCTGCACAGGGCCTGCTGGTGGGAGCTGGCTTTGGCACAGGGCACCGTCATCACCAATCTGTGCCGCTACGGGCTGGACGAGGAGGCCTTGGTCTGCGAGCTGGAGCCCTTCCTGCAACACCAGACGGCGACATTCGTGCGCCAGCTCATCAGCGTCGCCACAGGCCGGTGCAGGGAGCAGATCCTGCAGCAGCGGGGCCTCCTGCACTCCCGTGCTGCTGAGGAGCGGGAGGACGGCCCCGCGGACAGCCCTGGCCCTGCCGACTCGCTGGAGGGGACTCCTGCCCCCAGCCCCAGAGCGCAGGAGGAGCCCCGCGAGGAGCTGGGGCCGGCAGTGGCAGACCCCTCCGCTGCTGGCCGGGGCAGGGACTGGTCACCTGCGGGGCCCAGTGCCCCCCGAAGAGGAGGCCCTGCGGCTCCCAGGCCTCTTCAGCCCACGGGAGGCCACGCTGCCGGCAGCACTAGGGTGCCCCAGAAGCTGGAGAAACCAGGGCCGGGCTAGCAGCAGGGCATGCGCCGGCCCTCAAGGGGACTCGGGGGGCACTTGTTAGTCACCTCATTATGAAAGAAGACAGTAAAACTAAGAAAGCCGCCGGAAAAGTCTTAATCTTTCACCACGAGCAGTGCAGCTGGCGTTGCCGGCGTTGCCACCCGTGATGCTCTCTCCTCCTCCTTCTGGTGCTGTGTGCATGTCCCCCATCTCGAGCCTGCTGCAACCTGCGGTCGACAGGGCCCGTCTGGTGGGAGAGGGTACAGCCCTGTGCAGCCCTTTGCCGGGGCGAGGAGGTCTCCAGGTCCAGCCTGTGCCCCATCGCTCATTAGCCCAGGCCTGGCCTCCATGCCTCCCCCTCTGCCCTGGCATCTTGGGGCTCTGCTCTCCTGCCAGCCTCTGCTGCTCGCTACGACCTCACTCTAGTTGCGCCAAATACCTCCTGCACAGAAACACGTCTTGGTGCTGGGCTCTGTGTAAAACCACGGCCGTACCCTACCGAGGTGAGCAAGAGTGCAATGAAGGGAGGCACCGTGGCCGCCTGGTCAGCAGAGAAAGCGCTGTGGCAGCTCAGCCCGGTGAAAGCCCGGCTCCAGGCCGGCCAGGTCACACCCCGGCAGAGGAGGCCTGAGCAGCGTCGGCTGGGAGGCCTTGCACACTCCATGCAGAGCCTGTGCCCTGCTGCTGGCAATGGCCGTGTGCTGTTCCTGGGCTACAGGGCTCAAGGGCCGGGGTGCAGGAGCCCCCTCGGGAATGTGGACGGAAGGCAGGCTGGGGCTCAGGTCCCAGGAGGAGCGGAGGCACGGTCCCCTCTGCTTTGATCCCCTGGCAGAAGGTGGGAATGCCTCGCACCAAACCCTTCCTTGGGCACGTGCTGCCTTTAGCGAAGGTGTTCTTCACTGGAAACGTCTGCCTGGTGTCACCTGGGAGTGGCGGCACTTTGCAGTGCATCCAGAGTTTTCTTGTAGGTCCTGGTTTCGGCTGGGATACAGTTAATTTTCCTTCTAGTAGCTGGTATAGCGCTATGCTTTGGATTTAGTGTGAGACTAACAGTGATAACACACTGATGTTTTCAGCTGTTGCTAAGTCGTGTTTATACTAAGCCAAGGACTTTTCAGCTTCTTGTGCCCTGCCAGCAAGAAGGCTGGAGGGGCACAAGGAGCTGGGAGGGGACACAGCCAGGACACCTGACCCAAACTGGCCAAAGGGGTATTCCAGACCGTGTGACGTTACGCCTAGTACGTGAAGTAGGGGGAGTTCGCCGGGGGAGGCAGAACGCTGCTTGGGAACTGACGGGGCATCCGTAGGCAATTGGTGAGCAACTGCATTGTGCAGCACTTGTTCTGTATATTCCAATTCCTTTAGTACTACTGTCATTTTATTATTATTATCACTATAATTACCATTTTCTCCCTTTCTGTCCTATTAAACTGTCTTTATCTCAGTCCGCAAGTTTACTTTCTTTCCGATTCTCTCCCCCATCCCACGGGGTGGTGGGGGAGTAAGCACGCACCTGCGTGCTGCTTAGTTGCTGGCTGGGATTAAACTACGACGTAGGTATATTATGAGAATAAGTCCAAATTGCTGGCAGAAAAATATTGTCCTTGTTAATAGCAATTCTGTTTAAAAATATTGTAGTGTTCTTCAGAAACCTTAAGCATCACAGGAAACCATGGATAGTCCTGCTCCCAATGAAAGGAAGGGCAGTCCTTTCAAAACAAGTCTTCACTGAATAGTGTTTTAGAGAACTCTTTGAGGGAAGATCATACTGGATTAAAATCAAAATGGAGCAGGCCTGTGGCTTACCTGAAACTTTTAAATTATTGGTGTTTTGAAGAGTGCACTTGCCATTTGTTCCAGTTATCTGCAAGCTCTTCTGTGTGCTTGAATATGTGGTCTAATCAAGAAAGACTGATCTTCTCAACCTCTTACCATGTTATATAGAAACCTCTTACCATATTACATTTATATTCCTCTCCCTTTTGCAGCATACGACACCCTTTGGCAGTGCCAGCACCAGCAACAGGGAGCAGCTCCTCCTCCTCCGCTCTCCCCGAGCCACCGGGGAGTGGAAACATGGCCACAGGGACAGACTGGAGCTGCCCCATCTGCCGCCAAGCTCAGAACAGCACCGCCTTCGTGCAGCCATGTCAACACCAGTTCTGCCTGGGCTGCATCCTGCGGTGGGCAAAAAGGACATCAAACTGTCCAGTCTGCAGAACACAGATGGAAAAGGTCAAGTTTTCTGTGCGGGGAGAAGATGACTATATAGAGCATGCCATCATGCCCTCTGTACAGCCATCAGTCGCCATCAGCCAGGCAAGGAGAGCTCTCAGCCACCTGGCCAACAGCAGCCCCCATCACCCCGCAGCAGCCCCTCCATTGTTCTTGGAAGAGCAGTGGGCTGCGGGTACAGAGGCCAGGGCTACTGAGGGTGGTCTCCTGCCCGAGGCCTGGGCAGCACTGTTCCAGCAAAACCAGCACCTCCTCTACCCTGTGCTACCCTGGTTGCGCCAGGAGCTGTCAGCAATATATGAGGAACAGCAGTGGCTGGCAGTGGCAGCAGAGAAGCTGATCCTGCACGCTCTGTGCTCCTATGGGCTGGACAGGGAGGCGATGGTACAGCATATGCAGCCTGGCCTCCAGGAACGTACAGCACCACTGATCCACGGCCTCATCAACAGGATTGTGCATCAGTGCAGCGAGGAGGCCCAGAGGCTGCTGCACTCCTCTGCTCCTGCCAGGGAGGAGAACAACAGTCCTGCAGCTAGCTCCAGCTCCAGCCCCACCAGCTCCCAGGGGGGGACCCCTGCTGCCCACCCGGCCTCCTCCAGCAGCCCGGCAGGCTCCACCAGGGAGGACCAACCCAGCACGTCGGAGGCTGCCCTCCGCGGGGGTCCTGGCCACCCCCCAACTGTGCCTGTCCCTGCAGAGCAGGAGCAGCCCCAGGAGGAGCCGGGGCAGGAGGCAGTGGCAGGTCCCTCTGCCCAGGGCTGCAGCCGCAGACCCTCCGCTCCCGGCCGGGGCAGGGACCGCTCACCTGGGCAGCCCCGGCGCCCCACAAAGAGGAGGGCCCCCGGCCCCCAGGACTCTTCCTAGTCGGGCAAGAGGCTGCCCCGCCGGTGGCACTAGCAGGGCTCCAGCAAATGTTCGTTCAAGGAAAAGGAAATAAATGCTTATTTCCCTGACACAGACTCCGGGTGCTGCTTTCTGCCCCTTCTCCTGCTGCCTCTTCCCTTTCCCCCCGCGCCCCACCGTGGGTGGCACCAGCCTGCTGGGGGGCACGGCCATGGGCCCCTGGAGCCCCGGGACCATGTCAGCGGTGCCTCCTCCCGCAGCAAATCCTGCTGCAGCTGCGCACCCACAGCACAGCAGATGCCAAGGGCAGAGCGGGCAGGAGGGGAAGCTGGTTTCAACGCAGGTCCGATGCCCTCAGCCTGCCTCCAGTCCTGCTCTCTGCCCAGCTACCCACACTTCTGCTCTGCTCTGTTTTCTTTCTGCTGTCTGATGTTGGCCAGGGCAACCTAGCTATGGCAAGGGCTGTCAAGGAGGGATGGACAAAGGGCACGGGCATCCAAGCCAGAGGCAAGCCTTGGGGTAACAGTACTTGGCAGGTACAGAGTGATTTCTACCAGCCCTAGCCTTTACCAAGAAAAACAAGTCCTTGCCATAGTTTAAGCCCAGATGGCAACAAAGCACCACGAAGCCGATTGCTCACTCCTCCCCCCTCCCTGACCCTGGTGGGATGAGGAGAAAATAGACAGAAATGCTTGTGGGTTGAGACAAGGACAGGCAGGGGTCACTCACTACTTATGGTCAGGGGCAAAAGACAGGCTCAACTTGAGCAAAACTACCAATCAAATCAAAACAAGGAAAATGAGAAGTAGACCCAAATCTTAAAAACACCTTCCCCCACCCCTCCCTCCTTCCCGGGCACAGCTACACTCCTGGTTTTCTCCATCTCCTCCCCTACGGCGGCGCAGGGGGATGGGGAATGGGGGTTACGGTCAGTTCCTCACAGGTTGTCTCTGCTGCTTCTTCCTCCTTAGGGGGAGGACTCCTCACTCCTCTGCTCCAGTGTGGGGTCCCTCCCACAGGCTGCGGGCGGGCATCTGCTGCCCGCTCCCCTCCGTGGGCTTGGGGGGGGACAGCCTGCCTCCTCACCACGGGCTGCGGGGGCATCCACCTCCTCCGGCGCACCTCCTCCCCTCCCCTCCTTCCTCGCTGACCGTGCTGCCTGCACAGGGCTTTCTCTCACATCCCGCTCTCCTCCCCCGCTGCAGGTTCCCCTTCTTCAACCTCTTCTCCCAGAGGGCTCCCGCCATCGCTGACGGGCTCGGCCTTGGCCAGCGGCGGGCCCGACTCGGAGCCGGGGAGGCTTCTGGCAGCTTCTCTCAGGAGCCGGCCCTGCAGCCCCTCCCCCTCTATCAAAACCTCAACACACAAACCCAAAACTGTCCTTCAGCTTTCACCTCATGCAGGCTGGCATTTCACTTCTCATTTGGCCAGCAGAGACATTTTGTACATCTCTACTCCAGGACAAAGGCGGGGTGAGAGAAGAAATGTAGAAATACCACCAGAGGAGAAGGGATCAGGAGAATGAGCTTGGGAAGGTGCCAAGGTTAACAGGAGGCATGCGCTCAAATGTCACCTCTCTGCACATACCTTGTACCCTCACGTTCTCCTAAAATCCCACAGTTACGGTACCAGGAGGGCTTTGATAGGGAAGTGTCATCCTCTCAGCTGAATCCTATCAGCATTAGCTCAGAGAGAAGGTACAGCGATGGTTCGGTCTGGTTGACTTCACTTGGGTTGTGATTAGCTGGGTTTTGACCCCAGCCAAGCTCTTTTGTAGGAGAGATCTGCTGTTCTTTTGTCTCTCTGGCTTGCTTCTCAAAACCAAACCCTGCAGCCAGAAAGTACTTTCTCTTTGCAACACCGTGGGATTCGTCATCTTCCAGGGACTAAATCGTTTTCACTCCTGTTGCTTTCCCACCAGCCTTTCTGTGTTTATGTAGTCATTCCATTGAGAGGTCTGCAGCAGCAGGGAACAACCTCTACCCTGCTCCCCACTCCCATCTAACAGCTGGCTGCCACTGCACAGCAGCACCGAGCCATGTCTCTCTCATAGCACCTTCCGGGAACTTGCCCGGAACTTGAGGACCACCAGGCTTTTTCCACCCTTCCTACTTCTGGAAGGAGCAGGAAGACCTGTTGTAAGTGCCAAATCCAAGAGCAGCGTGATTCTAAGCTCCTTCACCTACTCCCCACCTCCTCCTTCAAGGTAGTTTAATTTTTTTTGGCCCTCCCACCCTTGATGTAGTCACAGCCATTCCCCCACGACTCAGCCTATTGTCAGATCCAGCGAAAGTGAGAGAGAAGAGGGACTGGGATGAGGCATGGGACAGGGAAGGTTGTGTGGGACAGGGTTCGCTTTCTGCTCTCTAGGACCTCTGCTGCATAACTCCGCAGTATGGATTTTCACCTCAGTACTGTGGGACAGACAGCTTTCTGGCTTGGAACAGCTGGTGGTGCAGCATCAACATGGATGCCACTCCGAGCAATAGGGGCTGTGCAGCAAGAGGCAACACTCGTGTACGGTGGCAGGGAGCAGAGGAGCAGGAGTGCAGCTTAGGAGGCTGCTCCTGCCCCTCTCAGGGCTCTTCTTCACAGCCTCTCAAATAAGGCACGTTCGCGAGGAACAGCCTCGCAGCAACTGTCAAGCCAACTCGCATAGGGCCAAACACACCACCTGGGCACAGCATCACCCAGTAGTAGATGGAAAAGACCAGCACTGAGAAGCACACCTGCCATCACACCTCCTCCAGCCAAGTAGGCTGTGTGAAACATCCCCTTACTCATCTTTAAGTTGCACATACGCTGCTCGTGGCTTCAAAGTATCGCAAAGAGGGAAAGTATCGCAGACCGCTGTCTTGCAATTGGGCTTCATCTCCCCACTAACAAGGTGGGTAGACACCTCTCTAGCACAGATGCTGACAGACAGAACTTCTTACTTCAGCCTCCGCTACCCTTCCAAGTAACACGCAACGTGGGGAGAGAGTTCAGAAGCTAAACAGTCACGCAACCACCAGCTAACAGGTTTCCTTTATGGCCTTGTCAGAAAAAGGATGCAGTGGTAGGGTGGGAATTTGAGAAGTTTAGAAACCACAGCCAGCATCTGGACATGTCACTTTACCCTTGCTTCCCACCTTACCTCTCTTCTCTCCTGCGTAGTGAGATCATCGTGGCTCCGTGGCAGGACTGGCTCCAGACCCCGGCTCTGCCCACCGTCGAGCTCCGCGGAGCTGAGCAATACCAACAGTCACCAGGCCCGACAGCAATATTGATAATTTTGTAGAAACGACACATGCTAAGAGGGCAGTAACAGATGCTTGCATTTCCTGCAAGTATCTCAGTCATTTAGATAGCTTCGATACTCTGAGGCCATATGATTTATCGTGTGACAGGGAAAGCTGTCGAGCTGATGACTCCCATTTTTTCTGCATCAAGAAGCTAAACACACTTTTAGGGCTAAGGTTGTGCCAGCAAAGCATGGTCTTAAATACTTCAAAGGTTGACAATTAATTTGCCTTAAAGAACAAATAATTCCGCTTATCTCTGGTTTCCCAAAGAACCTTCTATCCGGCATTGCCCATATATTTCTTCCACCCTAGTGTCTCTCTACATCTTCAAACTTTTGTAGTCATGCATACTTCATTCCTATCACAGAGGAACAAACACAGTGAAAGCTGTCACTGTCAGAAGAGCTGAGGGCTAAACGAAACAGCTACACAGAGCCTTACTCAAAAACGTAAAAAAAAATCCAGACTAACTATCATTTTAAGTGAAAAATAATGCAACCCTTCTTTGCTGTGCTCCTCACTTCTTCATCTGAGCTGGCACATGGAGTGACAAACACCTTTCTTTTGCAAGGCATTCCAAACCTATCTGAAACAACTAAGTCTCTAAGCCTCTCACGTTTCCACCTAAACTTGTTTAAGGTAGAAGGGTTCAGACACAGGTCCTCCTTTGCCCCTCCATTTTGTCTGTCATGCGAACACAGTTTACTCAGTTTCAGGACCCATGAACTTTTCAGGTGGCAACAGAGCTTAGGGCTTAGGTCGTCTTTGCTCTCCATCTAGCTGGAGCAGAAAGACTGAATGTAGAGGCAATGCAGGAGCACACTGGGTGATCTGCAGCAATTCAAGTGACTGCTCCATCAGACTCCTCCTCTACCCATGCACGAGACCTGTACAGCCCACCACAAGCCAAAAACTACTGTCATGGTTTCACCCCAGCCGGCAAGTAAGCACCACGCAGATGCTCACTCACTCCCCCCACCCAGCGGGATGGGGGAGAGAATCGAAAACAAGTAAAACTCCTGGGTTGAGATAAAGGCAGTTTAATAGGACAGAAAAACTTCCCTTCTGTCAAAGCTCAAAATCTTAGAAGTGGCTGTAGCTTTCAACTGATGAGGTTTTGTACAAATCTTCCACTGAAACTTGTTTTATCTTTCCATTTTTCAGAGGAGAAATGCACCCCACCCAAGCTATTTGTACTTCTGCCCTTTCAGATTCAAATGTAGCTTGAAAAACCCCTGTTAAGATGCCACCTTAACACCTCCAGGACCTGTATTTGGTCCCCAACTTTCCCCTGGGACAAGGCTCTGTGTCTCAGTTCCAGCGCTTCAAAAAGGGGAATGTCATCACTGTCTTACATTGGGCAGTGGTCCGAAGGATGAGTAGGCTGGAGACTGCCAAGGGGCTCAGGGCACAAAGGTACCATGCACTGCTGCACTAGAAACACCAGTGGCCAGCAGCACTATAACGGCAGAAGCCCGGTGCCACTTTTAATGGCAGATCAAGCCAGGCACAGAGCTATGCTTTTTTCCATTTTTAAACCCAACTCGTAATTCTGAACAGCTCTTGTCCTCTTCAGCATGGGATATCTAGTATTGTGAACACCAAAGATGCACGTGTTGGCTTCTCATCTTTAAAAAATGCTCCTTGGCATTATACTATATAATGCTCTGAAACAAAAAAAACAAATGTCTTTTCATGAGGAACTTTTGAAGGCTCTTGGCAGTATGCGTGGCTGAAATGCAGGCAGTCCAGATACGGGCTGTAGCTGACCACAGGGAGTTTCCAGCACAAGAAAGTTGTGAATAGCTCCTTACCACTTCCAGATCTCTTTCTGCAATACTGTTTGACTTTCTGTTTGAAAGAAACGGCTATTTTCTCAAAATGCTTTTGTTGTAGAGGATGCACTTCGTGATAAATGAAAGTCAAATGGCTCTTGAGTTTGTGTTTGTAATGTTTAGTGACAAAATTCAATTAGGAGCTGTATATGTAAATGCTAAGGCACTCAGTTACGCTTAAGCTTGTGTGCATATATAATCCTCTTACAGTCTAGATGATTTAATAGTCACTCTACTGAATAACTGTGCTTCTTTCCCCACAGATAACACGCAGCCCACAGATGCAGGATTTAACTGGTTTGGAGCCCTTACACTGAAACAGAGTTGGAATGATGCCACTTGGAAAAAGTTATCTTTTATGCACAAAATATTTATCATTTCAACCTCAGCAGACACTTATGCAGAGACAGCTCTCCGAGAAAAGAGTTCTGTGCACAGAACTAACACAAATCAAATTAGTGCACTGAAGCTAAAGAGGACACGTTTAATCTCATCTCTCAAAAGTTCTTCGAAAAGTCATTAGAAAGAAGTTTTACTTTTTCTTTTTTTAAAATCTCCCTAGGAATGACTAGGAAAACACAGCAATGGATTCCCAAGGGTAGAAGTCACAGAGCTCCATTCAGAGATAGGAAAACGTATCACCGCCCATCAGAACTACCTTTTTGAAATTCACCAGCTCTTTAGAAAGAAAAAGGAAAAGCTGGAGAGTACATAAATGCTTTTTTGATTCAAAATCCTGTTGTTGCCCTGCATGATTCCAGTCACGCACTATCCAATGTCAGTCACTTGTAAACGGGCACCAGTGAAGCTGGTGGCTACTTCAAGAAGCAGTGCACAGGTTATTGCAGAGCAGTACAAAATCAAAGTAGTTCTATTATTAAGATAAACTGGGATTTTTAAAATGTTTTCCAGAGAAACTATCTGTCTACAGATCTTTCGTACAGACCAAGTCTCCTTCTTCCCTCCAAAACTGATGGACAATTTTAATCCTATCTTACTCTACCACAGTGCTCATTCATGCGTGCAGAGGTATACATAATGCAATACTACTCTAGGAGAGCAATGAGGACCTCAGGAATTTTTCCCTCAACCACAAAAGCACTTTTATAGCTCAAAAGATGGATTCATGAATTCAAACTAACTGCAGTCTGAATCTCTGAAACTTAGCCTTTGCCAGTGTTTTCCTGGACGAAAACACCAGCAGAGCTAAGAGACCAACATGGTCAGCCTATGCAGCATTTGGGGAGTAACATGCAGCAAAGAGGTATGAAAGCAATGTAGGGAAAAGGGAGGGTGACCACTCGTAAGGAATCAAGACTATATCAGTGCCTTGCAGGACTTTTCATGATGGAATTCCCTAATTTCCTTCTCCAATTATTTTCCACTTAAACCTAAATAAAACCTTCTGAAGGGGAAAAAAAAAAAAAAAAAAGAGCAAGAACTTTTGCCTTGGAAGGTTTCCTAAAAAGTGCCTTCCCTCCCCTCTCCCTGCCCCACCCCCCAGGTACCTGTTCAGATGCAAAGGTGTTCTGGAATAGTGACAATGGAAAAAATTATGGTTTATGCAGAAAATATTTCTCATTTGAAGCTGGCAAGGCTCTTACACGGGGACAGCTCTCTGAGAAAAAGAGTTCCGTGCACAGAACTGACTCCATGTACTCCAATGCCAGTATTTTCTTTTCCCTTTCAAGTAGAAACATTGTTTTCCACTTTTCCCTTTCAATTAGAAACTTTGTTTTCTATTTTTCCATTTCAAACAGTAGTCCACTATTAAAGTCATGTGTTTCCAATTCTTATATCTAATTAATATTAAATATTTTTTTCTCAACATTGCAGCAGCTGGCACTGTTTTACACTCTCAGCTTTCCCCCAGGGAAGTGATAAGGGTCTAGCCTTCACAACTCTAGGTAAAACTCAGTATTCTCAACAACGCCAGCTTGAAACCCTGGAGGCATGCAGGAACAGAAAGATTTATTTTTTTTTAAAGTCATGATTTTGAGTACCTAGTTCACGGTGGTTAATAACTTAGGATTGGCAATCTTGAAACAACTGAACTAGAAGTGATCAGCTGAAGCAAGATTTTTAAACACGTAAGGTTATGCAGTGAATTATTAAAAAAGCAGGCTCCATTATCGCTTTAGATAACAGCTCAGGTCTCTGAGCAGGCATCTAGATAGCTACTTCATTGGTTATGTGAGAGAGGCATGGATAAATGAACAGCAATTTAACTTAAAAAGGACCACGGAATTTCTAACCAGTTAGGGTTGGGAGATGCTCCATCAGTGGAAGCTTTTACTGAAAGCACTTTCCCATGTTTCCCATGGCATTTTGATTTAAAAGAATGACGGGGTTTAGAGTTTTCCCGCTGTACATATTCACCTCAGTTAACAGTACTACTGCCTGACATAACAAGCGTTTGTCCAAACAGGAGTGAGTAATAAAACGCAGAAGAAATACACCCCACAAACACAACGAACTTCATTAAGTTCATCTTTTTCTCCCAGCTCTACACTTCGGCACGGCTAGGAGGCCTTACCGTATTTTGGGTAGTCACAGGTCCCATTTGGTTTAGCACGCAGGCCTTCTCAGTGGCCTGTGAGGGCCTGGAAATGCTTTCGTCCCCATTGCACAGGCACAGAATAAAAGGCTTGGGGAAGCCAGGTGACTTGCATAAAGTCAGACAGTGTCTGCACGGCTGGGCCCCCCACTTGCACCCACGCCAGAGAGCTTCTCCCTGCAAGGGGGCCAGGAGGGCTGCTCAAGACATCACCCCCCAGACAGCGGGAGGTGTCCTCCCGCTCCTGCAAATGGAAGATGGGATCACTGAAGCACAGGCACTTCCCCTTTCCCAGCTGTAGCACCCTCCAAGCACAGAACCTTCAACCTCCCAGCCACCTTGCCAGCTGGCACCCCTCAGCAGCCTCTTTACATGTGCCCTTGAGGGCAGAGGCCCGCAACTCCAGCTGAGACATCTGGCGATCTCTTATGAGACCAGTCCTGGAGACTATACTTGTGTAAAGGAGGAGGCTGAACTGGTTTGGTTTATGTTTTGTAACATAGCTTCCCATTTTATTAATTGCCTTTGTTACCTCAGCAGTAGAATTAAAAATGTCTATCTCCCTTTGCTTGCTGCCTTATTCGTGCCCGCGGCGCTACGTGTGTGTTTGCCGCCGCATCAGCATGCTTCTTGTTCCTGCAGGGAACTCAACAGGAGCAACTTCTGCTCTGGTTAAACCATCTGAGCAAGATGATGCCCAGACATGTTCTCTTGCTGCCCGTGGCAATTTTCTGGTCTTGTAGCACAAAATTCTCTTTAAAAAGCCCTGGCGGTCTGACTTGGACATCAGAGATAAAGGAAGAACAGTAACAACAACCATAATAATAAGGAAAACAATTTCCTTCTGATTTTGTTGCACACACTTGTAGGGCTGCTTCTTCCAAATGAAGCTATCACTGTCACGCATGCAGAGGAAGATGAGCCGCTTGGCAGCACAGTCACACTGCAAACAAGTGAAAGGAAGGTGTAAGAGAAGTTGCAAAAAAAGAGCGTACTTGCGCAGGGGTGCATTAGAGTTTTTTGCTGAACTTTTGATTAAATATCCAGAGCAACCATACAATACGTTGTCCTCTATATAAATGGAAGGTGTAGAAGAGAAATGGATTGAGTTAATTTGTTTAATAAGAAAAGAGTTTGTCTGCAATGATTTAAACCTTTGTTTCCGTGTTCATAATCCCTTGCCGCTGTATGCTTAGTAAAACTTCCTCATTTCTGGTCTGTAGTTTGCCCTTTATGCTTGCAATGTGGCTCATAAATACAGCTTGGTAGCCTTTTACTATGGCTTTAAAATTAGCAATGCTTTTTTGGTAAACTCTGAGCAAATTGACTCTTCCCATTTTCATTGTTCCTCGTAAATAAAGATGAATGATGAAAATCTACTAAAAATGGGTGATACAAACTGGTAGAAGAGGAAGTGATTTTTAGCACTATGGGCAGGGGGATTTGTTGACAGTGCGAGCATGCTCCCAGTAAGTCCAGACTGGTTTCGAAAAGGGGCCAGACCTGAGCTGAGTGGATGTGGGATAATTAGAAAAATAGACACATAGTGACACATCGACACAATGGGACTCTTCAATCTGTGAGTCAGAGGCCTCTGCAAGCAGCAGGCCTCAAGGACGTAGCGAAGATTAACTGTTGCTACAAAGTTTGATGAAATAAGCACAAAAAGCTGAACAAGTTGGGCCTACGTGACTGAAAGCAGGACACCAGGCAAGACACAGACAGGAGGAATCATTCGCGTGATCAGAAGACCTTATCCAATCAAACTGTTGCTTTAGGCGCATGAACAACACATGTTAACCAATCAGTAGATGGCTTGTGCATGGTTATGGTCTATAACCGAATGTTACACAGCAAATAAACGGAGAAATCGCTTGACCCACAGTATCTGTGTTGGTCCGTTTCTCCCCAGGACAAGTCCCTGGCAATGCATCGTTTCTCCTAGATTGTCGCGACGGGAAAGCGCAACAAGTGGTGACCCCGACGTGATCGCGGGAGAGGAGTGCGCGGGTGTTTTGACTGGCCAGTCGGATAGAAGATAGCCAACGGGGCGACCCTGCCAGTGACGATGGCATCCATCGGAGCGATTATTCAGGTATTAAAGGCGGTAGGCAGGGAGGTGGACTGTGGAGTGCATACGGCTCCAGTCACGAATCTCATCCAGTGGATGATGCAACGGGGCTTCATAGTAAAGCCGGGAGAGTTATTTGAGGTGTCGCGGCTGCAGGCTGCGCGCGAGGAGTTAGTGGAAGAGTGTCTGAGTGGGAAAAAAGGATCTGCAGATAAGCTCGCAGCTCTGGGTTCAGTGTTGACAGTGTTGAGGAAAGGAAGGGAGGCGAAGGCGGTTTGGCTGGCTGCCACAGCGGCATTACGAGGGGAAGTGGTCAATTCAGTAGATTTACAAGCTGATAAGGAAGATGAAAGTGAACAGGAGGTGTCGGGGGAAGTGTCGGAGGTGAAGGGAGAGAGGCTGGGAAAGGCGGAGGGTGTTCCGGATGCATTAGAGTTTCCAATTTCTCGCGGGCAAGCGGGGGATCTTCCTTTTGGATATCCACCCCTTCCCCCGCCAGGGTTGTTTTCGCATGAGGCGGAGGACCCACCTGATCATGTCCCACCTGCAGCGGTAGTGGCGCGGGTGGTGGCGGCAGCCCCCCCGCCAGCGAGTGGTACAATCACGGGTCCTAGTGCACCACCATTGTCTTTGATGGAGGTAGATCCGAATGAAAAAGAAAGTCACGTTAGAGGGCAGTTACAAGCGGACGCAGTTCCATTGCCAGACTCGGACGAGGAGGTCGTGTCGAAACCGGGACAGAATCAGATCACAGAGGTAGCGGAGGTTTTGGCAAAATTTAGAAATTTAGCAGCAAATATTGAACAGAAATTAATAGCAAAAAAGTGTGTCTTAGAGGGTGTTGATTTAAAACCTTCAGATGAAGGGGGAGCATTGTTAATTACTCCCGATGGACCGAGATGGCAACCATTAGACTATAAGTTAGTGAAGGAATGGCAGATGAGTTGTAGAGACAATGGACTGAATGGCCCAAGGACACGAGCTCTGCTAGATGTAATATATGCTCAACCGTTGTTACCATTTGACTCAAGACAGTTGGCGTGTGCAGCACTCACAGCACCTTTGATATGCCTTTGGGAGCAGGCATTTAAGGAGGAAGCAGAAGCAGTTGTGTTAGATGCTCTTACTCCAGGACACAATTTAGCAGGAGTCACTATGGAGCAGTTAGTAGAGACCGGACACCATGCGGCCCCTCAGAATCAGGCTGGATTGGGAGGTTGGGTGATAGTAGCTTCTTCAACTTGTGCTAGGAATGCGTTTGCAAAAATCGGGAAGTTTGAAAAGAAAAGCATACCGTATACAAAGGTTATTCAGAGAGTTAATGAACCATATCAGGATTTTTTAGAACGTTTACAAAAGGCGGTTGAGGTAGCGGATATACCGGACGAGGTTAAACTGGTTCTTGCAAAAGAGCTAGCTCGCACTCAGGCAAATGACCAAACAAAGCAAATTTTAATGCAGTTGCCAGCAAAAGCCTCAGTAGCAGATATGATTAAACGAGTATTGGAAGCAGAGGCTCAAACCGCAGTGACACCTGTGGTTGCAGCGGTTGCAGCTGTATTGCGTAATCGAACAAACAACTGCCCAGGGAAAAACATTTCTTGTTTTGGCTGTGGGGGAAGTGGCCATGTCAGAAGCCAGTGTCCTTCGGTGTCCAGAGCTAATCAGGGGAGGACTTTAAATTCAGAACAAAAGAGGAGTTGTTTTCGCTGTGGAAAAGTAGGACATCTAGCGAAACAATGTCGCATGACACGGAATGGGGAACAACTGGGAAACTACAGGGGCAGTCCCAGCACGGGGCGGGCGGGACTGCCGGGGAACAATCCGTCCCACCAAGTGTATCCAGTGGAGTGCCGAGAGTCACTGACGGTTGGACAACAAAAGGACGAATCCCTGCCCTGGAAGATGACCACCGACAGGCTTTAAAAACCACTACAGGGGTGTGGTTAGAGCAACCAACAACGGTAACATTGAAGGGAGGAGGATTGGGAAGGAGTGTGGGTGGAATCTTAGTGGGCCATGGGGCTCACAAATGGGGAGTCAATATTATTCCAGACATACACACTGAAACAAATGACATGATACAAGCTACTATAGTTCCCCTCACTGAAATACCAATGTATATTCCTGAAGATACTCCTATGGCCCACTTGGTATTAGGTATGTCAAGACGACCTACCCTTGACTGTATATTACAGCCAGTATGCGAGCGATGGGGACAGACCGTATGTCAAATTAGAGCCCTTTTAGACTCTGGGGCCGACGTCACAGTAATCCCACAGGAAGTCTGGCCAATAACATGGCCTTTGGAAGAGACCAGCATCTCAGTAACAGGGGTCGGTGGAAGTCGTGGTACCCAAAAAAGTCTCTTGCCAATTCAGATTCAGATAAAAGGAGAGAGTCAATCAACTGTTATCAAACCTTTTATTTTAAAGGGACTTCCTTTACCCCTGTTAGGGAGAGACACTATGCAGGGCCTATCGCTTCGCATAGTTTCTGACCCACAGTTAAACACTAATCTGCATATTTTGTATGGGGCGCTGGCCAATACCCATCAGCCATAGCCATGAATTGGAAGACCCAGCAGCCAGTGTGGGTTGATCAGTGGCCCCTTCCTCAAGAGAAATTGTCTCAGCTACAGCTATTAGTACAGCATGAAGTGGAAAAACGACATTTAGTCCCAACCACCAGTCCATGGAATTGTCCTGGTTTTGTCATCCAAAAGAAGTCAGGTGCCTGGCGTCTCTTGCATGACCTTAGGGCAGTCAATGCTGTTCTTGAAGACATGGGACCTTTGCAACCAGGCCTGCCCTGGCCGTCCATGTTACCCCAAGACTGGCCAGTCGTGGTAATTGACATAAAAGACTGTTTCTTTTCTATTCCACTCCATCCGGATGATCAACCCAAATTCACGATGATGATTCCAACAATCAACAATCAAGAACCAGTACAACGCTATCACTGGACGGTGTTACCACAGGGGATGAAAAATTCCCCAATTCTGTGTCAGTGGTTTGTTTCTCGCGCGTTGCGTCAGTTTCGAGATACACATCAGGATTGGGTCCTGTATCATTACATGGATGATATTTTGTTATGTGGGGAGGGAGATATTAACACAACCTTAGAATACCTGATTCAAGTTCTTAAGGAACATGGTTTAGAAATAGCACCTGAAAAGGTACAGAAAACTGCTCCAGTGAAATATTCGGGTACACTCATTCAGAGGCGGGCAGTCCAACCTCAAAAACTGCAAGTTGAACATCAAGTATCAACCCTACACGACCTACAACTGCTGGTTGGTAATCTGCAATGGTTAAGACAGTTTATTCCTATTACACACATGGAATTACAACCCTTGTTAGCAGATTTAGCAGGAACCCCAGATGTCGCAGCTCCTTGAACATTGACAAGTACACAAAAAGCTGTGTTACAGCAGATAGCTACTAAACTAGCTCACAGGAGTCTCAACCGTTATACCCCAGAAGTCACACTAGAATTACATATAACCATGCAACGAGAAGGAGCAAACGGACTGATATATCAATTTATTGATTCACGGGTATGCCCTCTGTTGTGGCTGTATACCAGTTATCCAAAGCAAGCCGCACCACAATTTTTAGTGGCATTAGCAGATGCGATCTCTTGAGGACGATGGCGAACGCAGCAGTTATCTGGGAGAGATCCTAAATTTATTTCAACATCTGTCAGTCCCCATAATTTTGAACAATTAATAATGTTTGATATGTGTTTGCAAGCAGCCTTAGCAGATTTCATGGGACAAATTATCCCAGCTAGGGGTGACCCTCTCATTAAAAGCCTTTTATCATCAACCTTTAAACCACAAACACCCATTTCAGAAAAACCACTCCAAAGCCTTACAGTGTTCACTGATGCCTCTGGAGCGACCCAACAGGCAGCTATGGCCTGGTTTTCTGACAATTGATGGCATACCAGAACTTGGAAAAGTCAAGGATCGGTTCAAATTTTAGAACTACATGTAGTATTAACTGCTTTAACTACTTGGCCTACCACCCCTTTAAACATTGTCACAGACAGTGAATATGTGTATAGATTAACACAACGATGTAAACAAAGTTTGCCAGGAGGGACTGGGCCTGCTCAGGAACTTCTGTCAGTTTTAGAAAAAAGACAAAGCCTTGTATTTTTTGCACACATTAATAGTCACACACAGATACCTGGCGCCTTAACGGAGGGAAATGCTCATGCAGACAAAGCAGCAGGAACGCTCATCCAATCAGTAGGTATTCCCATTTTACAGCAAGCCAAACTTTCTCATGATTTTTTTCATCAAGGGGCAAGGGCACTAGCAAAGCAATTTCGACTACCCTTGCCTGATGCTCGAGCAGTGGTTGCTTCTTGTCCACACTGTCGTCAAACTAACTCCTGGACATGGGGAATTAACCCTCGAGGTCTACAACCAAATCAAATTTGGCAACAAGACATTACTATCTATGAACCTTTTAAACCCCGGAAATATTTACATGTTACTGTAGATACCTGTAGCGGTTATATCTGTCCCACTGCTGAAACTAAGAGTAATGCGACGGCCACCATACGACATATTTGTCAAGCAATCAGTGTTTTGGGGGTCCCTCAAGAGATAAAAACAGATAATGGCCCCAACTATGTCAGTTCTCGAGTTCGCGAATTTTTGAACAAATGGGGCATCACACATACAACCGGAATACCCTACAATTCCACAGGTCAAGCAATAGTTGAGCGAGCCCATCAAACCCTGAAGATGCAGTGAGATTGCCTTAGGGAGGGGGAGAAGGTACCTGTAACCTGCCAAAATGAACTGTTAGCCAAGGCCTGCTTGGTACTAAATCATATGCCACGGGGTAATTCAGACCCATCTCAGCATCACACTGCGGCACAACGACATTTTTCTGCTACGTCATTGTCCGACCACGCACTAGGAGCGCCAGTTTGGTACCGAGATCCAGTCACAATGGAATGGCAAGCACTGGTACCCATTTTACAGTGGGGGCAAGGATACGCCTGTGTCCAGACAGACAGTGGACCCAGATGGGTGCCAGCCAAATGGATCCAACCAGATGTACAAGGGAAGTGATACCCCCAGGACTGCGAGGAGGACTATGTTCCATAGAGCAATTGAAAGCCTGGGCACCCACGGAAAAAGACTTAGTTAACATGACACATCGAGAAAGAAGAAGTGTGCAGATGGTGAAGTTGGATGGTTCCTGTGATCCCACAACTCATCTACCCACCAATTTTCTATATTTGACGATTTCATCACTTACTCCAGTAGGACCTTGGGTAAACAGAATGAATATACAAGCTTTAGCCTGCCTGATTTTAAAACAAGGAAACGCCACTGCTTGAGCCATCAATGAATTAGCAAATCTTCAAGAAACGACTATGAATCAATTGCAGGTATTAGTTCCACCCATAGATTTTTTATTGGCCCAATTTGATGTAGGGTGTAAGCAGAACAACACTGTTTTTCCAGAATTTTGTTGTTTAGACTTTAAAAACAACACCAACACACTGAGAACCATCAGACAAGCCGAGATCATTCAACAGCTCCAAGACGCCATAAAAGTAGTAGGTCTTCCAGACATTCCTGGAGATTAGTTTGGCTGGTTGAAAAAATGGGGTCTTTCCATAGTTGGGGGTCTGTGTGTTTTGGCTGTTGTCTGTATGATCATTCCCTATGCTCTAGCGCTTTTGAAAAATATTCTAGATAGAATAGTTAAGCAAACTATGCAAGCCTACATATTGTACTCACCTGTTGTAAATGAAGTTTAGCTCAATTGTGCTTAGGGATGGGGAATTGTGGGATAATTAGAAAAATAGACACATAGTGACACATCGACACAATGGGACTCTTCAATCTGTGAGTCAGAGGCCTCTGCAAGCAGCAGGCCTCAAGGACGTAGCGAAGATTAACTATTGCTACAAAGTTTGATGAAATAAGCACAAAAAGCTGAACAAGTTGGGCCTACGTGACTGAAAGCAGGACACCAGGCAAGACACAGACAGGAGGAATCATTCGCGTGATCAGAAGACCTTATCCAATCAAACTGTTGCTTTAGGCGCATGAACAACACATGTTAACCAATCAGTAGATGGCTTGCGCATGGTTATGGTCTATAACCGAATGTTATGCAGCAAATAAACGGAGAAATCGCTTGATCCACAGTATCTGTGTTGGTCTGTTTCTCCCCAGGGCGAGTCCCTGGCGATGCGTCGTTTCTCCTAGATTGTCGCGACGGGAAAGCGCAACAAGTGGAGGAGGGGAAGAGGCTCCCTTTGCAACTTTGTCAGAGAGGGACTGAGGAGAGGCATGGTGGAAAGCAAGAAGGAATCGCCAATCAGTACATATTACTGCACAAACAACATATTAGACCAGCTATCTCTGTAGCAAATTCACAAGGAAAATATTATTTTTTAAAGGTTACTTGTCCTGAGGGAGACTTATTAGGAATATTTGCCAAATGGAAATGCACGGTTGAACCATACCCAAGCGCAGTGATGGAGATTGCTATTGCATTTGTTGGCAGTTTCATTCCTGCAATGGCCAGATGCCCAAGCGAAACTTCACACAGGGACATAATTCTTACAGCAACGTTGTCACTTAATATTGCAGAGTGACCAGTGGTCTCATAAAGACAGGCAAAAAGTGCTGACTTTTAGAAAGGCTGTTGATTCTTCCAGCAGCCATTTCTTCATGGCTCTGCATAAAATGTTAATGCCATGACATTTGTCAAAGGTTTAAATCATCCTAATGAAAAAGAAAGAGTTACTGCACTAATTCATCCCAGCATGTTCCACTGCAGATCTTTTATCAGTGGTTTTAAGATAATGTAATTATAACAAGAAAAAATCTCTTCCAGTGAGATTTAACCAGATGCAGTTTTATCTGTTTATTTAAGAACTTGTGTCATCCCATCACATTATCTGAACTCAGACCCACCATTTAGAAACAGAAATTAGTTGTATTTCTTTCACAGATCTTTTTTACCTTAGCATGTAGGTGAAATATTTCAGAATTACTTCAGTGGGGGGAGAGTCAATGATAACAAGATTATCCCTAACTATTCAGAGAGCTCCTCAAACCACTAAAAAAACTATAGTGGGCTGGAAAAGGACATTCTGGCATGATTTGCGATAGCTTATTTTCATGCAGGGTATGATGAAGCAGAACCCAGTGCATCTGGGTAAATAAAGGAACAAAGCCTGAAAGAGGAAGAGCTAATAAGGCGCAGTTTTTCTCAGTCTCTCTGAACTTGCACAAAATTTCCGGGTAATGAATGCCTTGGCACTGGCAAGTTAAACCGGATGCATTTCTGCTACTGTTTCAATGATGTGTAAGGTAATAGAAACTCTTGCATTACGTAAAAAAAAAAATGCACCTGAACTTTTTCTCCTTTTGAGTGAGAAAGAGGTGAACAGACCCCTCTGCCAAGATATTTCATGCAAAATTACTTTGCTATTAGTAAGGTTTGTATGTTTCTTTCTTCCCCCTTTTCTATGCAAAAATACACTTGGCACTGCTGACAAAAAACCATGGGAAACCCTGTTAAGAAGGTCACTATTTATCAAATAACAGCAACTGTTACAAAAGGTATTTACCAAAGCCTTTGGTATAACAAGTTCTTAACTGAAAACCATAAAAATCTGCAGAGGGAGAACAGACGAAGGCCCCTCCAAAATAAGACCATCACATTTTTACTCCCAGTCATCTAGGATCCTCCTGGTGAGTCTGCACACTTCCTATCTGTGAAGCTCCATGTCAAATAAAATGCACCAAGAAAAGCCAGCACCCCATAAATGTGTGGGTTTATGTGTTCATAAATGGGAGTCCCCAGGCTAGTTTTACACACACCTGGGTATGTGTGTGTGTGGGGGGGTATACACACATGAAGGTACATATACATGTATGTACAAATACATGTACATATATGCATACAAGAGAGTGTGTATGCAGCTAAAATTACAGTTATACATATTGCTGTATGTCATTATGAGTGCCAAATCTTCTTACAGAAATTTGCTGTAAGGGCTGCGAGGAGTGAGGAAATGACCACAAAATTGTTATATAGACTCGTAAAGGTGAATGTTTAATGAAACTGTCCCAGCAACCTACCAGAACACTTATAGGAAGAAAAGTACACTGGGCTACAGTAAGAGACAAGGGAGAACCTGACATACTAAATCAGTGTCCACGTCATGCCATTACACATTCAATGGGCACTAGTTTCTATTGGTGCCACTACTGCTGTAGGCATTGCCTTAGTAGGAAGGGATTCTTTCTACAGGGAACATGGAGTCAGTTAAATGGAGCACTGTGGAAACACATGCTCTGCTTTTCACTTGCAGAGTGCAGAAATTCAGCTTTCCAGAACAAGCGGATGTAAGGCAAGTACACCAAGCTGCACGTTGAGTGTGTGACAGAGTCAGCAGAGGAAATGGAGAAGGAAAGCAGATCACAGTGCTGCATTTAAGTCAGTTTGATCTGCCAATCCACACCTGAAAATCTGTGTCACTCTTTCTCATTCTGCCAGGCACGTTTCTGAAAAAACACATGGGTATGTCTCCACTCATCCTCCCACAGCTCCCATTGTTGATCTCCCTCTCACTTACCACTGGCAAACCCTAAATCTTACTTAGAAGATGAGATCTTTAATCTTGGACCAAGTGAAGCATCTTTTTTGATCTAAGACTTACAGTGGAAGAATTAAATTAAATCCCTGCCTGCCCTGACCTAGCTCCTAAATCTTACAAATTGCAAATGTTCCCTCTTGATTTACTTCCACGGCGTTTCTCAGAAAATAGATGATTTTATTTCCACAAACTTAATGGCCACCAACTTCACCCTTGGCATCTCTCAAGAGATTGTTTAGACTGACTTACACTGAAGGGGCAGGTTGACTGAGTAACACTGGTATAACGTCAATGAAAGACAGTAGTCGAGTGATGAACTATGAAGCAAACCCTTACCCTTGCCTGCTGTCTAAGTGAGAATAGTTTCTTGCTACTCTGCAAGACTTGCGTATTTAAGAAGCGCTGCTCTGCTGAGTTTTAACATCTTCTTGGTTTAATTTGCATAAGGATCACTGCTATCCCACAGCCTCATAGGAATTTCAAAGGCTTTGGCAGAGACTGAAATGAGTGCAAATGCCCTCATTTGCCCAAAGGCATTAAAGTCCTCACTCAGGGAATCCATACACCAGCCAAGCCAGGCCTGAAGCAAAGAACGTACCACTTAATACGTGCCTACACTCATGCTGCAGCTACTAATGCCACACGACTCTGGCCATGAGAGAGCCCTATGGAGAGAAACGGCAGCTATGTGGACGTTATTCATGGTTTTCCGTCTCTGACAGCACACTGCCAAGTGAGTTTTGTAAAGCCTGAGGCTGGGAACAGCTTCTTCCTGAGAGTCTGTAAGGCAACGCTCAGGTGCTGTGAACTCAAGTAGTTAGATGTTTATAGGCACGGAAACTAACTTTTTGTCAGACTGAATTTAGATTTAACACACTTCAGAGGGCTGCATCTGGTCAGCCAAATTGAGCCTTCTACCAATAAGAGAGCATACAGGCTGCAACTCCTCTTCTGAAGCAGCAGGGCTAAATGCAGATAGGTACTGCTAAGGCAGACAGATTCACAACAGAACAAAGTGTCTAAACAGGTGGATAAATCATGACAGCTTTTCAACAGGAGCCAAGTTTCCACTGTTGTTTTTTTTTAAATCATTTCTATGCACCATAAGCCACAGCCAGTTTAACCTGAGTGCAACCATTTGTATCAAGACGAGAGTGCCAAAGCCTGCAAAGAAGACTGAGCGAGCAAACCAGGCACAGGAAGGCACTGGGGAAACCCTCTGACCACAGCTGCATGGGAAGCCTCACTTCCAGCCTTGCAGCACCTTCTCTGAGCCCTGGTTTGGCACTCTCCTGACTTGGCAAAGCAGTTCGGTACCAGCTAAGAACCAACTTAATCCCACGTGATTCAACATGAGTTAGGCAGTGCAAAACTGAATTCTTCTAGCAGAGCTCACAGCTGCCTATGGCGCTCTGCGCCCTGCACACAGAGGACGTTAGCTTGCTCAAGCCAGAGAGTTTAACAAGACAACCTTTATTTCTGACCCTCCCCCATTGTCTTCTCCTAGAAGACAGCTCCCTTGGGATACACAGTGAGGAAATACCCTTCTAAAGACTGGTGATACCTCTCCTCCCATGTGCTTTTTTTTTAACAAATAGTTATAAAGCATCACTCTTTAAAAAGTAATAAGTAGCATAATAATAACAAACATAATAAAAATTATAAGGACAACTGGATGGGGAAGGAACAGAGATGCTATATCCTAGTTGCTAGATGATGCAGAGAGGTTAAGAAAGTTATCTAGATGAAGAATGAAGAAAAAAATCATTTAATTAGACCTTTTCTATGCTTTTGATATTGGAGATAAATCTCTATTACCAACAATCTTTGCCTGCAGAACAAATAGAAGATGCAGAAGAATATCTAGCAAAAGAAAATTGTTCACGTCCACATACAAAACTTGGGTTGAACTGTGAACAATCAAGTGCCAGAGCAACTTCCACGTGTGGGTGCTGGAACAGATTGCCGTTTCAGTGGAATTCAGTCACTGCTAGTCACATTTCAGTGTTGCCTAACATGCAAGACACAAAAATGCCTCAAGGAAACCTATCCTTATCTTATCTTGGTGGCAGAAAGTGAAGTGTATACAATCAAGATTAATCCAGTTGAAAAGGAAATGAATCAGTCAAAGGCTGGGTCTCCTCATCACCCAGGTACACTCTGTACCTGCAGGACATACAGAAGGCATGGACACACTACAGGTGCACAGTAACTCCAACACATCACACAGTGCAACAGGTACGAAGAGCTGCCTTAACTTTGAACATTTCTTGTGTTAGAGGCAACCCCTTACTGAAATCCAGATTTGCGCCCACAGCTGTCAGAAACCAGAGGGTACTCCTGCCCACAGCCTTCATTCTTTCTACTACACAACTCTGGTAAAAAAAAAAAAAAAAATAAAAGTCTTACGTATCAAGCTTGGGGATGCTTTAGACCTGAACTTGTGGTTTGTCCTATTTTAGTAGTTTCCTCACACTGGCTTTTCCGTCCAAAGCCTCCAGTGACAACTGGATAACTCCAACAATAAGTATTTTAAAGCTCCTGAAGCCTTCCCCTTTCTATTTTAATTATGTAGGCTGGGACATAACTGCCCTAAAATAATGACATGTGACATATCAAAGAATAGCTGTCAGCTCCTGCACGGGCCCTCTACTGAACAAAAATGATGAATAACGCAAAGCAATAAAAATAAAACAACTGCAGGGGCAGGCTATATCCAAACTGGTGAATCCAGAAGTGCAGCCCAGTTCCTGGGCGGGGGTGTAAGTCTCACCATTTCAAACCTTTTTGGGTTACAAAGCCTCCTGCCTGTGCATCAGGACCAATGCTGATTCAGGTGGGAAGGAAACCCATCTCTCCTTTCACCAGAGTGAAGCCTGTGTGACTGTGGAATGGGACCTCAGTTGCTCCACAGAAATAAACTGCGGTGCAGGTGCAACATAACCTCTTTTGGTTAGGAAACACTTGTAAAACACTTGTATAAACATTTGTAAATAAACATGGCAACACATTTGCAAATCAGTGTGTGTTGAAAGTAAAGGCAAAAGGGGTGGGTAAACCTCAGGGTTCTGCAGCTGAACAGCTCTAGTGTGGTCATAACTAATAGGCCAGAAATAGGCCAAATGTGTGCAATCTGTTACCTTCATCAGACTCATCTAAGCCTGAGTGACTGTTCCGCATTCATGGCTAGGAAATGAAAGGCCCGTGGCTGACAAGAAAAGCAGCCATTAGGGGAAGGGCCAATGTGTTCCAGTATGCAAGTGTTTATGCTAGAAGAGAACCTTTACAAGAGAAACATCTTCTGAAATCCCATTTGGGCCCCTTGCACAGATATGGAGTAGAACATTTGTTCATGGTAATACAAAATATGAGACCAATTAGCTCCCTACCACCGAACACTACAAAGTCTGCATTTCAGCAAAAGCACAGTTGCTTGTATGGGCCTGTTGGAATAGTACAGGTTTCTCTAACACTGTTTGTCTCAGCTGTCATTTTCTGCCTCAGTCATTTCATGGGAGAAGTCACCACCAACAGGAATAGCTGCTGAACTGCCATATCTTCTGCTGGATCTGCATGCATGGTGGATACACCAGCTAGAAACGAAACCAACAATTGCATCCAGAAGCCCAGGTCTCAACCAACTTGAAGTCCAGACAGGAGTCTTGCTGCACAGAATTCTTTTACATTTTAAACAAAGGGTCAGTCTGACTTCTGGCTCAGTCAGAAACTTAAGAGAACAAAGTCACCTTAGCTAGAAACGAGTACGCTGCTTCAGAGCTGGCATTCCCAACACCCTGGGAGATGTGTAGCATTGACTCTCTTCAGAAAAGCTGAATGGTTAAGAAGATCCAATATCCTTCCTGCTGGCTGAATACCGATATAAATTGATAGAGATATAACCTGGTCAACTTCAGCCCTCCTCTAGCGGGGAAGAAGAGGCGTCAGTAGCAATGAGCTTAAGTGAAAGCTGAAGAAAAGCCCGAACTTTAGATATGGATCTCCAGCTAGAAAAGTCAAAAGGAAGCACAAGACCAAAAAAAGATCTGACCTCCTTGGATTTGCATAAAAGACGCTACTACCAGTTTTGCAAATTCATACGGTAATTCTTGTAATCCAAGGCTTTTTAAGAGACCTGAGCTTTACCAAAAAACTGTGGGTTAAACTCTTCTCTGGTTTGGTGTTTCTATAACAGTAAGTTCATAAACCGATACTGTTCTGTTTATAAAACACTAAGTCTGCTAACATTTAACTAATTAACTCCTCTGTAATTCTTGTGTAAATGACAGCAGAAATATCCATTCTTTGAAATGAAGACAAACAGGCAAAATATTTCATTTTATCATGCACTGTGAAATCAGTGTCATCAAAAGCTTCTGTAACCTCAGGAACCGCTGAATCGCCTCACCTCTGTGGAACACAGCAAGCAGGCTATTTTTTAGGTTTGAGTAAGTTGTAGGCTAAGTTTGCATGGTGCTTATGTCCCAAAGAAAGTACAGAGGCAGTTCAGAACATCTACTAACTGCAAGGCAAGAAACAGTGTCAGATGAAGCACTTGGCAGCCATGCTTGAGTTACAAGTACACAGCAGGCTTAAGCAGTGACAACAACAGGAACTAACAGTCCAGGAGCACATTCTTTTCTGGCAACATTAATGTTGCCCAGTTAAAATAAATAACTTTTATTTTTGGAGTCACTAGCTCAGCTAGTAACTCTACATGCCTTGACTGTCATCTGTCTCAACTTCTGTAAGGCCTTTGACATGGTCGCCCACAACATCCTTCCCTCTAAATTGCAGAGATACGGATTTGATGGATGGACTGTTGTGTGGATGAGGAATTGGTTGGATGGTCGCATCCAGAGGGTAGTGGTCAACAGCTCAATGTGCAGATGGAGATGGGTGAGGAGTGGTGTCCCTCAGGGGTCCGTATTGGGACCAGTACTGTTTAACATCTTCATCAATGACTTAGTGGGATCTAGCGCACCCTCAGCAAGTTGGCAGATGACACCAAGCTGAGCGATGCGGTTGACGCGCCTGAGGGACGGGAGGCCATCCAGAGGAACCTGGACAAGATCGAGAAGTGGGCCCACGTGAACCTCATGAGGTTCAACAAGGCCAAGGGCAAGGTCCTGCACATGGGTCAGGGCAACCCCCAGCATCGACACAGGCTGGGGGATGAAGGGATTGAGAGCAGCCCTGCGGAGAAGGCCTTGGGGGTACTGGTGGATGAAAAGCTGGACATGTGATGACAATATGTGCTTGCAGCCCAGAAAGCAAACCATATCCTGGGCTGCATCAAAAGAAGCATGGCCAGTGGGTTGAGGGAGGTGATTCTGCCCCCTTACTCCGCTCTGGTGAGTTCCCGCCTGGAGTCCTGCATCCAGCTCTGGAGTCCTCAGCACAAGAAAGACATGGACCTGCTAGAGTAGGTCCAGAAGAGGGCCACAAAAATGATCAGAGGGATGGAACACCTCTCCTAGGAAAAAAGGCTGAGAGAGTTGGGGTTGTTCAGCCTGGAGAAAAGAAGGCTCTGGAGAGACCTTCTTGCGACCTTTCAGTACTTAAAGGGGGCTTATAAGAAAGATGGGAACAAACTTTTTAGTAGCACCTGTAGCAACAGGACAAGGGGGTAAGGTAGATTTAGATTGAACACAAGGAAGAAATTCTTTACAATGAGGGTGGTGAAACACTGGAACAGGTTGCCCAGGGAGGCGGTAGGTGCCCCATCCCTGGCAACATTCAAAGTCAGGTTGGACAGGGTTCTGAGCAACCTGGTCTAGTGGAAGGTGTCCCTGCTCATTGCAGGGGGGTTAGACAAGATGACCTTTAAAGGTCCCTTCCAACCCAAACTATTCCATGATTCTGTGACAGTCTGCCTTGACTTGGGAGACTTATCTCCAGCAGTATCTTCAAAATTTCTGCTCTCAAACTTGAGGAAAACTTCTAGGTATTTTCTAACGGGGTAACTTACATAACAGCGTTGTTATGTTTTATATTGGCTTGGGCAATAGGATCCGAGACAGCTTACCCACTGTTTTTGCCAGTAAACCTCCATTAAGCCAGTAACCAACCAAATTCTTTACACGCCTTTTCTTGTTGCTAAACAAAGGGAAAGGATACTGCAGTCTGGTGAAAAAGCTGGAATCCGGGGTAGGTCATTCATTGGCCCTGCTCCCATTTACTACAGTGGCAAAAGAGGAGATAAATTAAGTATAGCTTCTTATGGTCTTGACTTTCCCCAGCTTACTATCACTATCACTTATTTAATGCTGGCTGTAATTTAGCACCAGAAATCTCATGCATGGGAATCACAGAAGGATAAATGCTTCCTTCTGTCTGCAAGCTGCATTTTCAGATTCTAGAAAGTATTTGTTCCTACTTCACTTTATATTCCAAAGCTTCTTGAGGAAAAGCATGGTTAGCTGTAATCTCACCTTGGATGTAGCAAGGGCTCATGGAACTTTTGTTGACATTTTGATCAAAAAACCTCTGGCTCAACATTTTCCAGCAAGTTGGGGTGTAAGCTACATGAAAAGTCTGATTTTAAAAGGGTATTCAAGTCATCCTTCCAAGACGACATAGCTGCCAAGGACAGCATGGCAAAACAGCTACCCCAAAATGAATGCATGATTTTTGCCAGGGTTGGTACGATTTACAGCATGAGATTCCCAGCCAAGCTTGCCAGTCCTTGGAGCTGTGGAGGCTCAGCAAGCCTCTCATCCCCCAGAGACCACGCAGGTGCCGGTTCATAGCTCATCTCTTTCTTATTCCTACACTGTTTTCATCTATACAGTACAAAACACTGCGTAATATTTAATTAGAATGATATTACTACAGTAGCATTTGGATGCTAAGGCTCTTTCTTAATTGACTTGGTGTCTAGTGACCTTTAACTGTTTTTTTAAGTCCTGAAGTGCATCTCATTACCGAAAGACAGAAGGAAATGGAGGGGAAACCATTAGAGAAACTGAAGAAGGGCTTGAGGAAGACATTAACAACATGCACATGAATTTGACAGTTCTTAAAACACCCACTGGAAAAACAGGTGAGACATTTTGTTTATTGCTGACTATTTATACTGTTGCTATTGCAGCTGGACTCAAGAACTCCTGAAAACTATTGAGGGTTTTCAGAAGCCACGGTAAGCATTTTCTTCTTTAAAGACAATCCCACTTGATTTCTTCTGAAGAATGAATTAAGTGGAGTGGGCTCGCTTAGTGTTATGCAATTTTGCCTTCTGATTATGTGCCTGAAAAAAGGTAGGCCTTTAAAAATAGGTAGTCTAAGGCCGAGGTTGGCCTTTCTTCCCTACGTGGAACGTGTCTGAGTCTCAAAAAGCACACTAAAAGAAAGCTAATAATATGGTTTGACCCAGAGCATGTGCATCTCTCATGCCTTTTGTTTGCCATACAGAGAGATACTACCACAGTTCCCTCTCCATCTGTACATTTGCCATGGCAGGGAGAGGCTTTCATTTAGCAATTAGAGCAGGGATGTTTGTCTTGCACTCTCAGCTCTGTTACTGACTCATTAATAAGTTGTTTCCACATCATACACGTATCTGTGTTGCAAAAGGTATCTTCATCTTCTATAAAATGTTAAAAAAAACATAACTGGACTGAGCTACATTGGAATTCTGCACATCTCACATTAAAATTCATCTTATCATTGTCTTCAGAGAAATGTTGAAGTATACAGAAGTAGGTTTTATCATGGTCTTTAGAAGATTAGGAAACAGAAATGCCTAGCTTTTACCATCAGGACTTGAAAAAAAATGCAACAGACAGCATCAATCAGCTACTGAAAGTTGGATGGTGAATTTAACCACAGCATAAAGTAAGTAAGGTTTAAATTTTGTCTGGCAAGTTTCAGAAACTGCAGGATGGCTTACTCAAGAGTAGTAATTTTATCTGTTGTAGGTAGAGGAGCTTCAATTTTCTTGCCAGAGGAACCTACATACTTCTAGTGTACGTTACTACAGTTCAAGAATCCTGTTGCCTGAAGTGCATTTATTTTGCAAATCAAAACCTCAGGGAAGAATAAAAATAGCCAGCCTTCATGAGTGGAGCTAGAACAACACAGTCATTAAAGTAATGCACTATTATACATAGTGACACTTCTGATGACATTTGTTCCAAAATCCCCAAAGAATTTACCTGCTTCCACCAAAAGATAAGAATAAGATTTCTATATAGCCTCCTCTGAGTTTCTTTTATCTTCCACAGGAGAATTCCACATTGGCTATTAATTGTTGCCTGCAACATAAACATTTCACAGTTTTTAATGAATTACTGCTTTAATTTATGCATCGTTTTTAGAATACTCCTCTATACTTCTCTCTCATTTCTTTTACAGTCAAAACAAGGCGGGGGGGGCATTTATACTCTGTAGGCACGAGCGCTTCTATACTAATATTTACTCATAAACGTAATATGATTTATATAAGAGGGATAGTCTTACGTATTCCAGGTCAATTATAGAAGAATGTCAGAAAATGGCATACCAGTCTTTTCTGTGTATAAGATTACACACAAGAGTCACACCAATGCCATGTGAAAAGCTTGTCTAAAGAGCCTTCCTGTCAACCAAAAATAGCTTCGCACTTATCATCCTTGTACACAGCCAATTCTCGGAGCCGAGAAAAAAAATCCCCAATACACGATTAGAGAACCGTCTTTCATTTTGCATGAGGTTTAGAAATGTATTTGGGGAACAAAACTTGAATGAAAATCTTGCACAGCTCTTGACATAAGTAGGGCAGCTTTAATAAAATGATACAGTGAACATGAGGCCCTGTGCCAAAATCTTGACGTGAAAAGGCTAAAAATGTCACCTTCTTCCTCTTCATCAGAGAGTTATAATTTCACAGCTACACTTCCAGTTTTTAAACCAGGGAGTCACTCTCTCCCAACCTTTTCTGAATTTGATTAATAGACTAACAAAAGTTTAAAAGGTAGGACTGGAGATACTCAGCTCATGGGCAGCACAGTATTTAAAAATAGCTGTAGGTCGGGGAATTTTGCGGAGGTAAGGGAGGGGAAGAATAAGGTCTGATCCTGCATCCAGAAAACAAGTGGGAATATTGTCATTTGCTTAGTTAAAATACACAATCAAATCATTACATGACACTTCTAAAGAGTGCCAGTGTATTCACAACAAAACATGTTGACCTTAACAACAACAGCAGAAGCATAAAGGTAATTATAACTGTGGTTTGCTTCAAGATTAGCTTGTGTGACAACTTCACTAGAGCCACATTCTTCACAAATTCACATGCACCCAGTATGCAGACGAGGTCCATCAGACAGCAGAAAATGATCTGTCCCTGTGTTCAGTGAATCTCAGTTCAAAGAACTCGTGGTATGAAGCTTGCAGGCTCAAGCCCCACTCAGAAGCAGTTTTGGAAAAGGCATGCTCACTTTTATAAAGCTAGGCAGTTGCACGTGAGTTTTGAGACTCAGGCTCAAGGAAAAGTTGCTTCCTAGAAAAATCAGGAAGTTCTTTCCATTTGCAAGAGCAACCACAAAAGCTACGTGTTGGCATCTCGGTTTGTTGTATGGGTCACGTTCAGGTTTGTCTCCACATTCAGAAAGCACTGAAGACTTGTCTTCCCCACCTCCAGAGCCTGAAACACTTAGCAAATACTCTGAGCTCATCACACCTTGAACAGAAATCCTCTTGGAATAAAAATACATCCTCTCTCCTCATAAATCAATAGAACAGAGATCACAAGAGCTAACACTGCATCAGCGTTTTAGGAAGAGACCAGAACTGGTCTAGTAGCAATGATCATGCATTTTGTTTATCAGTGTTGACAGCCTGTTCCAAGAAGGAGGCTAGTGGAGCCGGTTGACTTGTTTCTTTCTGTTGTCTTCCCAGTCACTCCATATTCCCAAAGCTATTTATACCAACACCCAAGAGAGCTGAAATACTGGAACTAAGTTACTATGTTCCTTCAGTCCCAATCTCTTCATTGAACTTAGAAAAGAAAAGCAATTACTTTCTTCAAATGCTGATAAACATCTGTGTCATAAAACCTAATGCCATCGTGGGTACAACTGCAATTCATGACAACAGTTCTCCAGCCTCTTCATCCTCATTAAGACAACTGGAAGGCAAGAACAGCTGGACTCTACGTGGCTCTCATTCACGGCTAGGTAGCTTGGGTGGCACTATCCCATTTTGAAAGCTACTGAAAATAGGAACATTTCAGAACAGATCAAAGGATTGGCACAAACTCCTGAATGTGTTCCTCTGAAGATGGATTCACAGACTGCTTCAAACCATATGACCCCACACAGGATTATACGAAACCACCTTGTTTCCAGTCTGTATGGTGTTACGCTTAATAAGATGATGAGAAGCAGACTGTAAAACCATTATCTACTTCTGGTATAATCTAATTAAGGGTGAAGGTTTGTGTGCAGTATCTGCAAACCTAGCTGTATACTCATAATGTACTTTAGTCAGTGACTGAATTAGTCAAATCATCTCTGCCTTTGGGAAATTCATTCTTACATACTCAGAAACTCTGTAGATAAAAGAAGGTAAAACTCTTCTTCTTGTTTATTAACTGAAATTAGCAGAAGGACTAGTTAACAGCACTTAGCTGTGTACCTTGACGCTCCTTACCGTTCTAACAACTCCAGATTACACTTAAAGATTCTTTTAACTCATTAAGAATAAAACTGAAAACAAAAATCCTAGAGTAAATTCATTTCTTGTTTGGTGCCTTTGAATATTTCTTTTATTGTGCATAAGCCACATTGATTTTTTTGTTATGGTTCTTAAGCTGAGAATAGGAATTCTTGAACAATCGGTTCATATAGCTACCACTGATACTATTGTAATTTAACAACCTTAGGGCACTGTAACGTTATAACATTTTCAGTATCCACTTATTTAGCTTAACTTCATACAGAATATATATGTAACATTTTGGATCATTTATTTCTGTAGGGGTGCATATACTAAGTTGCCCTTTATTCATGAAAATGCAAGACCAGTCCTAGACCATTCCTGCAATGTCAAAAGTGCTCTTGGAAGACCTGCAGGAGGGATGGGGTGTGCACAGAACCAGAACTGGACAGTTTTGCCCTCACTTGGAGAAAAGAACGTCATGTGACTACAGGAAATTCTCTCTTGGGGCTCCTTTGCTATCGTTAGTCTTGGGGCTTAGCTTTCAGGGTTTACAACTGCACAGCACAGAACAAAATAAAAGCCTTATAATGCACAGTGTGGCATACCTTGCTTAAGCCATGAATTTTTCTGAGATTATTAGCACACCGTGGATGGTGTGATAACATGAAAGACCAAAGGTCAAAAGCAGAGTCACTTTAATCACCCAGAAGGTATCCTGATTCCCCGGAGGTGCATCTCCTGGTCTGTCTCATACTGCTCTGAAGCAGAATGGGCTCAGGCAAATACAGTTCAAGCTGAGCATTTACTAGGCATTAAGAGTGCTGCACCCTGCCTCCCCAGCTGCCAGGGAGCCAGCATTACTTATGACCACACTCCTAAGCTAAATCACAGCTTAATTACTTATATGAGCACTATAATAGACGTCTTTGAAGAATTAATTCAGTATTTAGCTGGAGCATCTGATACAATACGCCCACAAAAATCCATAACGCCTTCCAACGTCAGTATTACACCTCACTATATGCTATGACCATTTGGACTCCCACTACAGCGTCAGCTCCAGGACACCATTCTGTCCTTAATTACAGAACAGGAATCTCCACTTTCTTACAAGAATTGAGAGCGGCACACAGTCAGATTCACTCCTGTAGACAGCAGTGGAGCTTGGTCACTAGCTTGGCAGAACGCATCAGAACTTTAAATGTGCGAGTCCAAACTTTGTGATTGTCTTAAGATTTCATACTTTGTTGTCTCTGTGTATTTACCCAAACCAAATACCTAATTCTTCTGATAGCTATTTATGGTACCGTTATAAACAGAAACCTACATTTTAGACACGTTTGGACCACATCTGTAAAACAAGGCAGTGCAAGAACTTTCAATTTCTTGCATTTGAGAAGGCTGTTTTACATGTGGTCTGAATACACATTTTGAAGGTTTGTAAAAATGTGTTTAGTCCTATTCAAGAAGGCCAAGGTGACAGAACATTTTCCTCCATAGAGAGAACGTAACATTCCCCGATGGAGTCTATTACCCAAAGGCAAGAGACTTGAACCTTCAAACCTTGTGCTTTGCCCAAAGGATGCATCTAATCAAAGCAGGTTTTGCACAGGCACACTTAACTGGTAGATGTAGTCCAAAACACATCTCACGACAGCAGGATGCACGTGTAGCTCCTCAAGAATACACAGACTCCTCTGGCCCAAAACTATCCAGAGCACCTCTCACTTCTTCTGAGATGAGCAACGTGCAACAACAGTGTAACATAATTGCTAATTAATTTACTGCAGAAATCTTAGATAAAAACCACCTCATTGCCAATTTGTCAAATTTGGCAGTCCAATGTGTCAAAACAGAAGCCAGCTGTGCCTCCTCCTTGCAAGCCGAAAATTACCGATATACTCTCCGCAGCCCCTGTGGCTGCAAACAAATAATATGTTCACATGGTACGCTTCTCTGGGTGAAAGTTGCCAGGTACTGCTTACAGCTTAACATGCTGGTTTTTCTTGTCACTGTTCAGTGACTGCACTTCACTCACAACTTGACTCTCATGCTACTCATTTAAATACCACACAGGGTAGATTCCTAATGCAGTTTTGAGCAGGAAAGAAAAAAATGAGGTTGATAGGCAAAGAAACTAAAGCTTTCCTAGGAAAACTCCCCCAGCACGTCCTGCATGTACTGGGAATTGGTAAATTGGCAAACTGACTGGAGAATCAAACCCCGGCAGTTACTCGTGATGTTGCCAAATTTAAGCCAGGGTGAGTAACTGGACTACACTACAATACTCTCCATTATTCAAGGTCAGCTTTGGCTGCCTTTGAACCCCCTTACTTGGCTAACCCACTTAGATGCCATGTCAAAGCCTGTGGCCATCCTGGACCTGCGCAGTGTGAGTTGCAGCCCTGCTACACCAGCCAGTCCGTCAGTATCCCAGAGGACACTGGTCTCCACTGAGATAGCTGCCCTTGGAGAGAGGTTTGCACAAATGACATAAAGCAGCTAAAGCATCGCCTCAATTCTCTAAACCTCATGAGTGATTCAGCACTGGATGAAAAGTGACTGGTGTCCCTGTTTTCTGAAGAACACTCCTTCTGTACACAGCACAGTGAATCTATACCACTGACAACTCATTTTTAAGAGAAAGGATTATTCTCTGTCTGGTGGCATGCTGAGGCAGGAGCTTTGTTTTGCCAAGCCAGCAGGAACTGGAAGAATCCTTCCATTTTGAGTGAAGCAACAGAACAGGTCCCAGGAAATGTTATTTAACTGCCTGCGGAGGTCAGGTAAAGTTTTGCCCAAGCAGAGCTTATGCTGGCTACCACTGTGCTGAGCAGTTTGTATGTAACTGATGGGCTAGTGTCAAATGTTGTGTTGCTCAGACACACAACCTCTCCAAAAAATTCATTTATGCTGGCAGGACGGTAAATAACTTTTTCTTTTTCTCACTTACTTAATTGGATTCTAGTTACTCTCAGATACAAAAATATTTTCAGAACCTGTCCGTTAAGATTTGCCAGCAGAGGATGAACCTGTCATTTAAACCTCCAGTGCAATACATCTGTGTGCAGAAACCAAAACAGACCTCATGGCTCTATGCAGAAACAGCAGGAAGCAAGAGAGATGACATTCAGGAAATATGCCGTCCACCCGCTTTAGATACCGCAAATCCAGAAAAGTGCCAAATTTTGAAGGAACTGGCCTCTTGAATGCAGGTTGGTTTGCATGCTGTGGTATGGGCAGTTCAAGAACACAAGAATGACATATACTGCTTTGAACTTCACTATTTTACTCTAGTTCCAAATTTTCTCCCCCTCCCAGACTAAAGTGGGATAACTTTCTCCAGTTTTGGAGATGATTAGTTGGAGATGCCATTAACTGCACTTCACCTGCAATAGCTCGTGAAAGGGTGATGGCTCCTCGTGGGTAAATCTGCATCCCAGAAGCTAGCACTTGAGTGGACAGTGGTGGGATAAAACATGGCGGGATATCTGCACAGCACCGAACATCCACCAATTTTTCATTCCGTTCACTTTCGTACGCTGCTACGATTTCCAAGATGGAGGTTTTCCTCTTCTCTCTGTCTGTGCCATTGTCAGTGCCTTCCACTGCAGTGGCTCCTTCTGGTGGCTCCTAAGAAGAAGATCAGAACAAAAAATGAAACTGCCTTCTGCACCTCAACGTGGATGGGGAACACACACCTGCTTGTGGGCCACGTCGGCAGCGTTGCGCTACAGCCATTTCAAATCTCAACACGGCAACCATCTCCTTTCCTCCCTAGCAGCCTGGGTGCCTGCACAAACCGTCCTGGTAAAGCGGCATTCTGCTAGTAACCTCTTTTCCCTGGCACACGCTCCTGACATAATGAAATACCTGTCCTGAGGCAGGATCAGTGAGGAAGACACCAGGAGATACTTTGCATCCAATCACAGAAGAAAAGGTTTGCAAACTTGCCGTTTTCAAGCTGTCTGCTGAAAATCAGCAGGGGTCACCCAGACCAGGGTATTTCAGAGATTTTCACTGAAGCCCAGGAAACAACGCTAGCCTTCTGAAATGCCAGAACTGTGCATGAATACTTCCTCCGCTAAAAGAATTACTTATTCTGGGAACCACATGGTAAGGCTTGAAAGAGTTTTGACAGTTTATTCAGCAGTTCTACTAACCAAACAAAATAATGTTTCTCAAAAAGACAACACTCGTTTCTCTTAGAATCTGTTTTTCTTCACTGACTCTCTCAGGTCAAACAAACCCGCTTTATTCCCACTCACTAGCTACCAGATACCTGAAATTCCGTCAGAACAGTTACACATCCAAATATTATGGCACAATGTTCACTATTTAGAAAAGTAAAAATAATTTTAAAAAAAAAAAGGTTAAATTTCTGACAGGGTCTTAGAAATCTAATAACCAGTAAAACCACATTACAGAGAGGTGTGAGCTAGAGGCAACACACAGCATGTTGCTCAGGGAATGAATAAAAACCCAAACACACAAGTGCGTTTCGAGCTGTGAAATGTAAAAATGATACAGTATGTGTATTTCACACTCAAGCTGTGGCATTCATGTGCTAATGGCAATTACCAGACCTTGATGACAACAGCAGTCCTTCCTAAGAAAAAGAAAGCAAGTTTCTAATTGTTTGAAGAGGATTTGTTTGACTCTTGACAAATGATTTCCAACAGAAAATGCCATTTTGGGAGAAGAAAGCCCTGACTTCAGAAGACAATACAAATGCTTTCATTTCAATTAGAACTTGTTTTTCACAGCTTCCGAAAACTCGGTTTCAAAAATGTATGAAGGACAAAGAAGGCAAGGACTGGATTGCTCAAAGACAGACAGAACTGGTTTTGTTAAATCAGTTAGTTCAGGGACCAAACGGAAAGAAGGTGGGGCCTCTGGGTGTGGATTTCAAGAAACTTGGTACTTCTTGGCTGTGGTCACGCACTAACGTCTTTGGTGTCACTGCTGATCTGGGCAGTCTCTCTCTCACAGACATTTTTTCCTTTGATGCTGCTGGACTTAGGTGGATTCATGCCAGTACAGCCAGCTCTGTAGTACTGTCGGGAATGAGAAGATGAACTGTCGTTTCTCAAAAATGGTAAACCCTGTCCTGCTCAGCCAGAAGAAGTGAAACGCTACATTTTGTCTAAGAGCCCCAAGGCGTGAGCTCTACCAAGGACCTTGTGTAGGTCCTGAAAAGCAACCAGCCAAGCCTTCGAAGACAGGAGCCCGTTTCCTCCTGGATCAAACACGATTCATTTTACAGTGATGAAACTACACGACCCAGACAAAGCTAATGAAAGAACTAAATTGACCTCTCTCTTTCGCAGTACTGCTAAAAGCACAAAAGACCAAACAGCTTCCCACTAACCAGTGCCGTTTCCATCCTAAGGCAACCACTGTGATGATGTTGTGGAGATAGCTTGCGAGGCACCCACGGCAAGCAAAATCGTGAACTGCAGCGTTGTCTTCCCAGCTACTGTAGTAATAACTTTTTACACTATTTTTTAAAAAGGCATCCCCGTTGGCCAGTGGAAACTGAAGAAAAGCAATTCCCCCTTGTCCATGCAGTGGCTCCTTGCTGCAGAGAAAACCACAGGCTGCTCTGTGTAAAAAGCGGAGCTGAACAGTCACTCCAATTTTAAAGTAGTTACCAGTTGCATGAAAGATGCCTCCTATATACACACACAGATGAGGACAGCAGCTGTATTAATTCCACCAATGGTAGTAACTTCTGCAGGCTCTGCCAGAAACACTGGCTGAGAAGGTAAAAAAAAACTAATTGAAATCCACTTTTACTTCTAGGTGCCTTACTGTGCATTTGCTTAAATGTGGTTGCTTCAAAAGAGTTCCTTCAATTAATAACTACAGGTGGAAAGGCAATTTTCCCTCCATCATGGTTCACTGCCCTTTTTTCATCTGCCTATAGCACATTTATATAGCTTCTAGCTATTATCTCCCAGTCTTGCACTGGAGATCAGGTACGTTGCCTTGGAAGAAAAGTTGTTTTCTATTAATCAGTTTTTCAGTTCTTGCTAATGTTCTATGCTGACATCAACAGAAACATTATTGCCCCGTAACAACGTATTGCCACATTTCACTGCACTGTGGTATTACTACCACTGTTGATTCACCTAGAGCCCTAACCATCACTCTCTCTCTCTGCAGACAGCAATTTCACACAAAAAGATTTCACTCTTCTTTGACATTAAAATATACTCCCACTTTTCCTAGTCCACACTGAAACAGTCTAATTTAGTCAGCCCATTTTTCTTTAGGAGGCCTCTCTGCAACAAAGTCGGGCTTTGTGAATGGAGAGCTGTGCTGCCACTGCCTTGCAGCTTGCACGGCTGCTCACACCCACCACAGAATAAGCAGAGTGAAGCTCTCCTGCCTCGTCTGCAGCGGTACAAATACCACAAAAGCAGACAGCAATGGCAAATTGCGAACTCAGTCTTGCAGCAGCAGCAGCTTGTAGTCCTCACCTAACATCGCTTGGTTTAGACAAAGTTCTTATAACACAATCTCAGTTCTGGCCTGAGGGGAGCAACCGAGTCCTCCCAGACTTGAGAGAAATACCACAGGCTTCATGGGGATGAAGATGCAGTGCAGGGCAGCGGGCTGGTTCACCTCACTCTCCCTGCAGAGCAAGGAGAGGGAGAGAAATGGCTGGGGCAGGCAGACTTGCCCAACAGAGGAAACACCACTGGAGGGAATGCTTGAATTGATCCTCTTTGTCTCAGCCACGGTGCTCCCACGACAGGAGACAGATGTTGCCACTGCTTCCCTGCTGCGGTGCAAGCCCACCACAGACTATGCTCTCCAAAGCCCTGGGACATGGTGCCTTAAGAGGAAATGTGATAAACTGTGCCACTGGACTGAAGCTGTTAAAAGGTCACTTGGTCAGAAGAGAGGGCTGGGCATGCCAATACCATTAAACACACCTGCAAGGTTTAGTCAGTCTGCCAAGAAATTGGAGAAGTTGGGCTGCCTCCTGCAGCTGGGCTCTACAACCAGCTCTACACCAGCAGCAGGCTGCCTGCCACCAGTCCCCATAGCACTCGTGCCACATATACCACAGCCTGGAAACCCGAGCTGCACTTCTGCAAGTTTCTGACAAAGACCAAGCGTGTTGTCTCCACGACATGCCTGAGCTACCTCAAAGTTCGCTAATTCAGATACCCATAGCAACACAGATGCAACAGGAAGACAGCAGCAGAGGTGAATATTCCACATACAAACCAAGCTGCTTGCCTGGATTTGACATTTCCCAGTTACGCTGTTACAAGAAGATGGCTTAGCCAGCTTTAGGCCGTTCCGGCCGTGCCTGCGTAAGCTATGCCCACATCCCAGCTGTAACATAACCCTGTGCTGTCTCCACGTAGTTTCTGTACTTTGGTGTACTGACACTTATAGAGCTGATTGCAAAGAGCACCAACTAAAAATTCTTGCAGCTGCGTAAGTTACTCAGAGGAAAAATGCTTACTGTAAAGTTGCACACGCAGTGGATCTTTGACTGGACACAGCTCAATACTGTGTGAAAGGCACAAAGCAGCTCGTGAAACAGAAATTAGTATTTCCTCATAATATGGGGGGTGCCTCACGAGCGTGAAAAATGGAACAGAGATAAATATGAAAGGTCAAGAAAAAATCCCACACTCTTCACTTTCCAAGCAAAAACCTGACAGGTTCTGAAAATATAAAAGCCATCTGCCCAGGTCCGGCAAACTCACATTTTACTCACAGACAAGGAAATGAGCAATTTCTTTTAAAATCTGTATTTTTCCCATGTTTAGGCTTCTCCTGGGACCTCACACAGTGTTAATAAAATCTTTTGCTATTCTGGACATAATGTCAGAAACGCATATATGCTCCAAAAGACAAGAAGTTTATATTGACTAGACCAAGAGCCACCACCTTTGATAAAATCTGCATGCACAAAAGAAACGCATTAAGCCACCCGCAAAAAGCCCAACATTATAACTCAGTGCAGGCCTGCTGAATTTTCAATGGATCAAAATTAATTATATACTTCAGGGCTATTTTGCATGAGCCAGGGACTTTTCGCCTTCGCAGGTATAGTTAAACATTCAGATGCACTGGAGAATTACATCATTAAACGTGCTGCAGAGTACCTTAAAAATGGACTTCTGCCAAAAGTTTGTTTTGCACTGCAACTTCCTGTCTGACTCCTGCTAATGATCGTTGCTATTACTTCTGTCTGAATCACTTAATCATCTGACTGGGGGGGAAGGAGGGAAGGAAAAAGAAAGAGGGGAGAAAAAAAATCTAACCAGGCCGAGCAATGCCTTTGGTCAATAGAGAATGGAGTCTTTCACAGAAGTCGGCTGCCTCCTCGGGTCACTGCTCTGAGATGGTACCTCTACCCTCATGAGGCTGCAAAAGGCCACAACCCTACCGTTTCCTCTGCCTGTGCCAGCGTGCCAGAAACCCAGCTGTCACATTGCTACCGAGAGACAGTCAGAGCATCCACAAACGCTGGTGTCTGAAGGTTCCCCCACCCTACAGCAGCAGCTCCTCCCTGCCCTCACCTCTCCACCTGCGGCAGAGCAGCAAAGCCCCCGTCCCACAGACCTCCCTCCCTCAAGTCTCACCTCTTTCGCTCCCATGCTCGCAGACATCTTCCACATTCGCTTTGCAAGTGTGCCAAGCTGTGCCTCATTAACACTCATGCAGTACAGAGATGCTCAGTCCATATTTAAAGACTAAAGGAGAGAAACAAAGACATTAAATTACTTGTTAAAAAACCCCACATGAAACTCGTATCAACAGAGACGCAGCGGATTTCAAAGGCAGTGCTGCATCACTACGCTCTTGGCCACTGACGCGCAGCTGCACGTCTTCGCGTGGTGACATGCTGTCAGGTGCTTACATTTTAGCTTGCCTGTTACTCAGGCTTTGCCTTCGCCCAGGCCTCCCGCTGAAGCACACGCCGCAATGAAGAACAGGCTGCCCGATGGCTACCCACGGCCAGGCACGCATCACTCCCAGCGAGAAGGATGCAGGGGCTACAACACACACCTTCACAGGAACGGCACGCCATGTTATCCCTCGACGCGCGGCAGTCTCGCAGTCGCTGTGTCAAGACGTGGGATGCGGCGGACCCTGGCCGAGGATCTGCCGCCCCTCGAGGCCGCGCACTACGTGAAAGCAGACTTGAACGACCGCCACCCAGCGCTGTGGGGAGACGCGGCCCTTCGGGCACCCTCAGCACAGCGGTGGCCCAACAAAGCTGTTCCTACAGCCGCCAAAGCCGCGTTCTACCCTGCCCCCGCTGTAGAGCGGCGGCGTTCACTCACTACCTGAGCTCACGGTGCACACACAAAACTCCCGCGGCCCTCGGCGCAGGCCGGCGGCAGCCCGGCACTGAGAGGGGCCGGCGGCCGCCCGGGACTCTGAGGGAACCGCCGGCCGCCCGGGACTCTGAGGGAACCGCCGGCCGCCCGGGACTCTGAGGGAACCGCCGGCCGCCCGGGACTCTGAGGGAACCGCCGGCCGCCCGGGACTCTGAGGGAACCGCCGGCCGCCCGGGACTCTGAGGGGCCTGCGGCCGCCCGGGACTGAGAGGGAACCGGCGGCCGCCCGGGACTGAGAGGGGCCGGCGGCCGCCCGGGACTCTGAGGGAACCGCCGGCCGCCCGGGACTCTGAGGAACCGCCGGCCGCGCCGACCCGGCCGGGGTCCGCGTTCTCCGCAGCGTCGGCCGCCCTGATTGGCCCGCGCGCTCGGGACCCCTCTCCAGGAGAAGGGGGACGTGACCAGCTCGCCCGCGGCTAATGGCCGCCTGCCCACAAGATGGCGCCTCCGGGGTGAGGCGCAGGGGCCCGCGGTGGAAGAAAGCTCTGAGAATAGACTTAACTATTTTAGGTCGGAAAAGGCCTTTATGGTCATGGAGTCCAACCGTAAACCTAGCGCTGCCAATTCCACCACTAAACCATGTCCCTCAGACATCCACACGCCTTTTAAACACCTCCAGGGATGGCGACTCAACCACTTCCCTGGGCAGCCTGTTCCAATGCTTGACAACCCTTTTGGTGAAGAAATTTTTACTAATATCAAGTCTAAACCTCCCCTGGTACAACTTGAGGCCGTTTCCTCTCATCCTATCACTAATTACTTGATAGAAGAGACTGACACCCACCTCACTACGACCTCCTTTCATGTAGTTGTAGAGAGCGATAAGGTCTCCCCTCAGCCTCCTTTTCTCCAGACTAAACAACCCCAGTTCCCTCAGCCGCTCCTCATAAGACTTGTGCTCTAGACCCTTCACCAGCTTGGTTGCCCTTCTCTGGACACGCTCCAGCACCTCAATGTCTTTCTTGTGGTGAGGGGCCCAAAATCGAACACAGGATTCAAGGTGCGGCCTCACCAGTGCTGAGTACAGGGGAACAATCACTTTCCCAGTTCTGTTGGCCACACTATTGCTGATGCAAGCCAGGGAGCCATTGGCTTTCTTGGCCACCTGGGCACACTGCCATCTCATTTTTGTCCTACTCCCATCATGTTTGTTCTATTTCTCCTGACTGGTCTTACTAGTTTCAGCTTTGTTCTTTGAAATAAGGATTACCTCACTGTACATGTCTCAGCTGATGTCGTGACTAATATATCATGCTAAGAAAAAGGAGCTTCCCTTTTGGTACAAGAAACCATCTTCCCGAACTTTTATAGAATTTTTGCACTGTGACAATACTCCAGGCGTCAACTTTTCTTCCAGTATGAGGAATGGAGAACTGCCCAAGGATTACTCCTCTTGGAATTATTCCTCTTGGAATACTCCAAGGATTACTGTCACGTTAGCCATATCTGCAGATAGCGGAGTTTATCTACGGGTTTCCTATGTATAAAAGACTGCATTCAGTGGCTTTGTACAGATGAATTTGGGCAAGCTTGTAATTACCGGTTTCCTCAGCAGTGAGACGTGAGGAAATCCTAACAGCACGGGAGTGAAGGAAGAAATTACTGCGGACCAAAACTCCTTTCCCGGCTATTCCCTCTCAGCGTCAGATCAGTCATGCGACACGCAGTTAAACTCTCACCTAAGACACAGCGCTACAGGGACAAAAAAACCCAACCCAACCCAAACCCCAACAACCTTACTAACTGCCAGTGATTCAACTTTGCCATACATTAAGGACACAGATGTTCTGCCTCACATACTTGATTTTGCCACCCCTTTTCATGGGCTCTACGTGGTACGGTGGAAGAATGTTCTGTCCTTAATAAACGGATCTCTTTTCTGTTTTCGCAGTGGTTTCCCAAGGATGAGGGAAGGGCATGTTCATCGCGCCGTGGGCCTCGTGCTTCCCTCTGCTGTGCAACCGACAGAAAGGCACGGGCGTGCAGAAACTGTTTCCCGAGATCCTGATCTTCTGAAATGTTAGTGTGGGCCTAGCTGGAGCGTACTGCCCTAGCATCAACACTGTCTATAAGACAAATCTTATGAAAAGATCCATTTTAGATGGATGAGTGTATTGGGTTGGTGTGGCAAGGTTTTGGTAGCAGGGGGGTTACAGGGGTGGCTTCTGTGAGAGGCTGCAGAAGCTTCCCCTATGTCCGATAGAGCCAAGGCCAGCCGGCTCTAAGACGGACCCACCGCTGGCCAAGGCCGAGCCCATCAGCGATAGTGGTAGCACCTCTGGGATAACACATTAAGAAGGGGAAAAACATTGCAGGGGGCACAGAAACGGCAGCCGGAGAGAGGAGTGAGATCAATTAAGAGAAACCACCCTGCAGACCCCCAGCTCAGTGCAGAAGGAGGGGGAGGAGATGCTCCAGGCACTGGAGCAGAGATTCCCCTGCAGCCCGTGGTGAAGACCCTGGTGAGGCAGGCTGTCCCCCTGCAGCCCAGGGATGTCCACAGGGGAGCAGATCTCCACCTGCAGCCCGGGGAGGACCCCACACCGGAGCAGGGGGAAGCCTGAAGGAGGCTGTGACCCCGTGGGAAGCCCACGCTGGAGCAGGCTCCTGGCAGGACCTGCGGCCCCGTGGCAAGCGGAGCCCACGCTGGAGCAGGTCTTCTGGCAGGACTCGTGACCCTGTGGGGGACCCACGCTGGAGCAATCTGTGTCTGAGGGACTGCAGCCCGTGGAAGGGACGCACGCCTCAGCAGTTTGTGAAGAACTGCAGCCCGTGGGAAGGACCCATGCCAGAGAAATTCGTGAACTGTCTCCCATGCGAAGGACCCCGTGCTGGAGCAGGGGAAGAGTGTGAGGAGTCCTGCCCCTGAAGAAGATGAAGCGGCAGAGACAACGTGTGATGAACTGACCGTAACCCCCATTTCCCGTCCCCCTGCACCGCTGGGCGGGTGTAGATAGAGAATCTGGGAGTGAAGCTGTGCCCGGGAAGGAGGGAGGGGTGCGGGAAGGTGTTTTAAGATTTGGTTTTATTCCTCTTTACCCTAGTCTGGTTGATGACTGGCTATAAATGATGTTAATTTTCCCCAGGTTGAGTCTCTTCTGCCCATGACGGTAATTGGTTGAGTGATCTCTCCCCGTCCTTATCTCGACCCACGAGCCCTTTGTTACATTTTCTCTCCCCTGTCCAGCCGAGGCGGGGGGAGTGATAGAACGGCTTTGGTGGGCACCTGGCCAGGGTTAACCCACCACAGTCTTTTTGGTGAACGTGTTCTCACTCCTCACTTCATACTGACAAAAAAAATTAATTTTGACTTTGTAGAATTAAATAGTCTTCACAGCTAATATTCTTTGGAGTATTTTGCTGTTGCCGGAACTTTTCTGCTTCTCCCACTGCCCTCTTACCCGAAACACAGTGCTTATGAAATGCATAATTTTGCATTTTGTCCTGGAAGAGTCTTCGCTCACTGTTTTTCCAGCAAGCTTTGATGTTTTTCTGGGAAACCAGAGCTGCGGGATGCAGCACGGTGGTTCCCGTTCTTGTTTTTTCCGCTGTGCAGCTGATGGCCACTGAGGCAGCGATGCTTTGGCAAAGGCACCCGCCAGGAGCTGGAGGAGTCTTGGCAAGGACGCCGAGTACGGACACAGTGCCGCTGCCCTGCAGCCTGGAAATGGGGGGGGATTGATGCCGCTGCCTGGTGGTGCCAGTGCTTTCTGAGTTTGTGCCCCTGCTGTGAGTGCTGCTCTAGAGAGGAAATGCTGGTTGTGGCCAAGATGGGAGAAACTGAAGGAGTGTCCTCAGCAGCAGGGTGTTTCGAGATCGCCTGTTTGGTCTGTAATTTTGGGGTGCAAAACAGAGACGTTGAAGCCGGAGCGTCCATCCGGTCCTCAGCTGGCAACGCAGAATCAAGAGAGCTATGGAAGAGGCTCTGACTCTCGGGTCTCGCCTATGCTGAGACCAGTCGCTCCTGCATTCCCGAAAACGCAGCAAGAAGTTGTTTCCCACGCAGTTCAGGGCCCCGCGGGAGGGCGAGGACGGGTTCGTGTGTAGCTAGAGGGTGACGTTAAGAAAGCCTTTCCTCTGTCAGAACCAATCCCTGCCTCTTGGTTTCGGGTCGCCCCTCTCCTAAACCAGAGTGTCTCAGAGACACAGGCAGAAAGCTGACAAAGCACGTCCCGGGGTAAACGCCCGCTCGCCCCGGGAACTGCTGCTCTGCACCGCCGCCCGTGCTGGGACGAGATCTACGGACAGGCACGTTCTGCCTACGGGTCTGTGTTCTCACGCCTCCTGTGCAAGTAGCTGGGCTCCTCTGAGTGCCAAGGCACAGCCCAAGGAGGAAGGAATCCGTGTGCCAAAGCAGCGTTCAGAAGGCTGTTTTCGGGGAGAGAAGCCATCAGGCAAAGGAGCACGCTGCCGTCCTTGCTCGTGCCCTGTAACGGGCAGCTGCTGAAGCCCGCGGTAGGAAGACCAGCTCTCTGCACCCTCTTGTGACAGCTCTCCACAAGTACTCCGGCACAAACCCACAGCCCTCTGCGGCCGGGAACGTGGCTCCGACGCTTGCTCCTCCGAGACACCAGCTCGCCGGACGGGAGCGCTGAAGAAGCGGTGCTGCCAGCGGCTGTTGGACACGAGAGGCCTTTGAAACGGGGGGGCTCGGGGGATTTTTCAGCCTGTTCCTTGGCCGGTCGCTCCCTTCCACACCTGGCTTCTTCACTGCTTCCAAAGACGACCGAAGCTGAGCTCTGCGCGCACGGACACGAACCCCCGGGCACGGGCACAGCCACCGCCAGCGGGACAAACCTCTACCCACCTTGGAGAGGGTCCTGCTTTGTCACACCCTGTGGGGTGCCGAGAGGAGCGCTGGAGGCGGCAAGGTCATAGCTCACCCAACTCCTTTTATTGACAGGAACAGAACGCAAGCTCAGGAGATTTCTTTGCTTTAAATACCAGCCTGCATTTACTTTTTCCTTGTTTGACCCGTTTACTCTTTTCTGTGCTACCTTCAACGTCTGTAGGTAGTCCTTTCCTTCCTTTGATGTTTCTACCTCTTCCTTTCTTGCACTTTGCCCTCCCTGATTGCCAGCTGAGCTATTGTCAGATCTTTTAGGGTCCTTGTTTCGCCCACCTGGTACCAGGCCTGCCAACGCAAAAATAATTTCCATTATTTTGCCCCTAACTGCCTTCTCGTCGGGCCACCTTCAAAGTTTCGGTCTTTCACCTGCAACTGTCTGACAGGAAGGCGGGTAAGGACCGCAGCAAGTGATCTCCTAAGGACTGCAGCGCAACTACGCGCCGCAGGCCAGACCTCTTCTCTCTCAAGCAGAGCTGCTTTGAAAGGGCGGACGAATTCCCATCACGGGAAAGAGAGGTTGACAAGGGGGCGGACTGAACGGACTCGAAAGGGGATAGGAAGCTCAGCCTGCAGAACGAGACACAAGGATCTGCTTCCCCACAAGAATTCTGGCTTCACGCTGGCAAGCTGCCCCCGGAGGAGAGCTCTGTCGGCCCCCCCGTCTGTGCACAGCCCTCCTGCCCGCGGTGGGAGTGCTCCAGCCGCAGGCTGGCCCAGCTGGGAGAGGAAGCCCCTGCCGGGCCCCTCAGGCACACCCGGGGTGGGGGACCCCTCCTGGCTGTCCCCACACCGACAGCCCGCAGCGCGGTCCAGGGCTCCGAGGATGCCCCTTCCAGCCGGGCAGAGCTCGGGATGCCCCTCACAGCACTGGGACCGGGCGGGGGCACCGGGGGCTGCCAACAGAGACCGGGGCTGACGCCCAGGTCGGTCCCCGTCAGGCCTGCGACGAAACCAGCTTCCCCTCCTGCCCACTCTGCCCTCGGCACTCTCACTGACTCAGGATATTTAGACAGAGAAAGCCCAGAAGAGCTTTTGCCATATTAAAATAGCGATAGTGGTAATGATAAACCCCTTCATCTGTGTGATACCTATGGTGCATACTGATGTAGCCCAAATTTCCAGTAAGCTTAGCCTAAAAGTAGTTCTGAAGTCATGACGAAAAACCCAGGAGACTGGGGCTAGCCTGGTACTTGGGCCATCTGGATGTGCCTCCTCCTCCTTGGGCCCTCATCCATCCCTCAGGGGGACCTAGGCTTTTCATGGCACACATACACACACACACACACACACACAGGGCCGTCCAGTTCCACTGAACTCCTAGGAACATGGCAAGCCAAAACCAGGGATTACCTGGATCACTAAAGCTCCTCTCCTGCAGATGCACCAACCGTGCATCGAGCAACTGTGAAGCGAGCATTTATTCCACAAGGACTCAAAGAACATCCTCCAGGCACTCCAGAGGGTCCCTTCAGAATTCAAGAGCAAATGAATGGCCTGTCACGAAAGACAAGCTCCTGAGTCTCCGTGAGCATTCCCCAGGTACCAGCCAACAGGAAAAGCCTTAGCAGATCTGAAACAACGGTCAGTGATGGAAGGTAAAGTGGAAACAAGGGAACTCTGAAAGACTCAGAGCCATCACGCCTCCCAAACTTGAGCAGTCGGGTAACTGTTCGGCACTGTGCTGGAAACAGCAGACCCTACACAGCTCTGCACACAGATTTGCTCCTCCGTGCTTGCTTTGAGAGGAGTTTTGGGGCTGTCCTCACAATTGGTTTGTGGTGAAAGCAAGGAAACTCTGTAGCAGGTGCTCTTCCTTCTCTCAAACTCCCCCAACAGTAGGGGCAATGCAGAGACAAGCCCTGGATCTCAAGGTGCACCAAAAAGGTCTTCCAGATGAAGGATCGTTTTCACAGGATGTAGCAAGCCTGCAGGCTGACACAATGATATTAAACAGACGGACTTGGGCACCCAGATGCTGGTATCAGATGCCAAAAGGGAACAGGCGCACTTGAACAGGTATTTAATTTCCACATGGCAAAGAGTAGCTCCTTTAACGTGGTTTTGAAGCAAGTAAGGCTATTTTTCCCATTTTGAGGACAAGGCATGGACCAGAGGAAGGCAAATCCTTCCGTCTCAAGTCCCTCTGTGAGCCTGGAGAAGGGACTCCAAGGCAATACCTGAGTCGGACTATGGAGCAAGGCTCTCTCAACTCCACCCACCTTCACTTCCAGATCCCAGGACAGCATGGCAGCCCTCCTACCCCACTTCCGAAACCTAACAACCCTCAGACTTGTTCTTACTATGCTTTCAGCCCGCATAGGCCCGCACAGCTGGTATTAAATCACTTGGAAGTGTGCTTTGATGCCTCCGACTTCCACTTGGTCTGTAACCACAGTTTGTATAGCTGAAGATATATTTAGACGGTGGGGACGTGGAGCATGGGGCAACTCAGAGGCGGTGGTGACTGACGATGGTTCAAAACTGTTTCAGAGCGTCTAGCGCAAGACTCGAGCTGTCTTCATAGAAGCTAAAACAATGTCTCCAGGACAGCAGATGGCAGTGGAAAACCTGTCTGAGTGCTGCATCCCGGGGGTGCCCTACGACAAAGCAGGCAGCTGCTGATTAATTCCAGCTCCTCAAAAGCCGTGGGGAGCAGGGGGAGAGGAACGTGTTGGGAAATAGATTTGGAAGGTTTCTTTTTGGTATCTTTTTTATCTCCTGATTTGGCTGGTAAAAGGCTGTCAGGATTTTCCCTCACCTATTCTTTTCAGGAAACTCCTTCTTAGGGATGAAGGAAACCCCAAATCTTAGCCCTCTAATGTTATGCACCCAGATTTTTGAGAGAACACAGTGTAAGAGCAAACTCCTGAGGCTGAGTAGCTGGGTACTCAGGGTACATCTTTATATTTTCTAGACCAAGAAACAATGCTTACTGTGCTCTGCCAGGCACTCTGACTTCCAGCTCCACTTGGGCTCCCTTGCCCTTCCCCCTTAGAACTGCTGTGTATTTTAATATTGACTTGGGTGTTTCCAAACTAGGGTGCCCTCACTTTTGCATGCCCTGTGGCTGGGCTGTAAGACTTCTGTTGAGAGATTCTTGTTTTGCACTTTTTGATGTATATACATAGAGAAGAAAAAGGAATCCAGCCTTAAAGAGCCTGCAGTCTAGCCGGGATACAATAAAGGATGTGAAGAAGGCACACTCGTACCCACTGTGCAGGCAGGAAGAAAAATGCAGCATTTAAGAACTGAACCCACACAGTTATTCAGGGGCTTCATTTTCCTTAACAGAAGGCAGCAGCATCCTCCTTTGAAGTCCTGCAGTTCTCATAAGGCCAAGGCCACGGAGGGAAACCATGGCTGAACAGAGACTGACCCTCGACTCCCTTCCCCCAGCTGTCTTGTAGGGCAGCATCTTCTTCTTCAGGATGCATGGCAGAGAGGGTGAGTGCTTAGCACAATGCATTCGGGCTTCATTAGAGAGAGATCCTATCCTTTTCTTGCTCAGCCTGTTACAACCTGCGTTTGCCAACCTGCGATGGCCTGGCTGTGTTGCTCCTCAGCGTTTCTTTTTACAAGGCTGAGAACTTGTAGCGTGCTGCTAGCTCACCTGATTTCCAGGAACAGAGAATGATTTTGATCTGAGCCCTTCTACAAGGGCAAGGCATTAACAAGGAGAGACAAATCCCTCAGTGCCCTGTAAGTGATATGCCTTTCTCTTGCGGCAGTCCTCTGCAGATTATGCCCTCTTCAGACTGCCCGAATTTCCTAGATGAGACCCATCCTACGGCTGGGATCACAGTGCACCTTGGAGGCAGCAGGGAGCGTAAAGGACAGCAAGAAACAGCTGGTGCTGGCAGCAAATTCTCTTATTAGACCTGGGTAACTGGGCTTGTGAAATTAAATTACAACCTGCTGCTGGGCACAAAGGCAGCAGGCGTCACGCAACATGTAGATGTGAGGCTCCAGGGTCAGAGCTTCTTATTTTGGTCCATCTTTGTACCATTGATGGAGGTAAACAGAACAGGCCAAGTTCTGGCTGTCAGGCAGGTGGCTGAGCATCAGGGCCTTGCACTCTGAGAAACACTCTCAATTCCACATATGAAGCCGGGGATACAGAGAAATCCAGAGTCTTAGTGCCCAACTGAGATGTAGAGAAGAAGGGCTGAGATTCATGAAGCACTAGGAAGCCTTCTGGGAAAAGAGGAGCCTGAACAAGAAGAGAAGGCTGCACTTTAATCACAAGGACCCGAGGTTTCTGGCACTGACAATTCAAAGGCTCCTGGAGGAATATTTAATGTAGAAGCTGGAGGGAAGCACACAGCCGCAGAGGAGCACTCAGTTCAGACTGATGTGATCTCAGAAGTGGATAGAGCTAGGTGCAATGCCCCTCAGGAAATACCAGAAGGGAAATGAAAAGAACAACTGCAATAAATAAGGAAAGCAAATAGACTGCTAGTGTCAGTTGACTGGCACATGCCAAATTAAGTGTTGGAGTAAGGGCAAAACTCAAAGGTGCTGGCATGCGCATGCACACAGCCCGAAAAAGAAGTGAGGGGGCTGAAACGGTTGCCTTCGAGGAGCACCCTGTTACAGTGGGCACCTCAGATTGCTGGGATATGGAGGATCAATGGGATTGAATGTTACCTGGCTGCCAGTTTCATAGGAATGCTGCAATAAGGTGTTCAGGGGTGCTGAACGGCAGGCACTCTGTGGGAAAGACTTGGAGAGCAGCAACAGCATCAAAGCATTAGGGAAAAGAAAAGCATCACGGGATGGATGTGGGTGGAAAGCACAGGCCAACAATAAAAATGTCTTTTTCAGGTTGTACCACTGACCTCCTTGATCTGGAACGAGAGAGCAGTCAAGAAACCGTCAGTAGGATTTGCAAAGCTGCGAATTTTGGACAGGTGGTAATAGGGGGATTCCGACTACGGGGTCAATGACTTCTCAAGAATGAAGTGCAGAGGGAACATCTCTGGGTGCAATAAATAACTGCTGCCTAAGACAACTAGTCCTAGAGCCTGCAGGAGAAGAGGCCGTACAGGATTTGGTCTGGAGTGGTGCATTACATGCATGTAAACTGAAGAGGTTTTATTACCAGGGCTGTTGTCTAACAAGAGCCAGCGTACAATCAGGTTCAATACCACAGAAGGGAGGATAGGCCAAATAAATGCCACATTCAGGTATTCTGGTATTGCTGTTGAAGGAAGTGGGGAGAAAAAGGGGGAGATCATACTGGGCACTATTGAAAGACATATAAGAACAATGCAAACATCAGGCACAGTCAACAGGGGTTCCCAAAGGGAAAGTCCTGTTTAACTAATTTGACATCCTTCTACGATAAGGTCACCCACCTAGTGGATGACGGGAAGGTGGTGGATGTAGTTTTTCTGGACTTTAGCAGGCTTTTGATACTGTGCCTCACAGCATCCTTCTGGACAAGTTGTCCAACTGTGGGATGAGCGGGTTCACAGTGCGCTGGGTGAAGAACTAGCTGGACAGCAGGGCTCAAAGGGCTGCAGTGAATCTGGCTGGTGACTGGTCACCAGCGGTGTTCCTCAGGGTTCAATTCTAGGGCTGGTTCTGTTCAATATTGTTATCACTGATCGGGATGCAGGGGTTGAATGCACCATTAGCAAGTTTGCCGATGATCCCAAACTGCGAGGTGCTGTTGAGTCTGCCGAGGGACAAGAGGCCTTGCAGAGGGATCTAGATAGATCGGAACACTGGGCAATCATCAGTGGCATGAAATGCGTCCAGAGGAGGGCAACAAAGCTGGTGAAAGGGCTGGAAGGAATGTCCCATGAGGAGCGGCTAAGGATTCTGGGTTTGTCTAGTTTGGAGAAAAGGAGGCTGAGGGGTGACCTCATTGCTCTCTGTAGCTTCCTGAGGAGAGGAAGTGGAGAGGGAGGTGCTGAGCTCTTCTCCCTGGGATCCTGTGACAGGACGCCTGGGAATGGGTCAAAGCTGTGCCGGGGGAGGTTCAGAATTGACATTAGGAAGCATTTCTTTACCAAGAGGGTGGTCAAACACTGGAACAGGCTTCCTGGAGAGGTGGTTGATGCCCCCTGCCTGTCAGCGTTCAAGAGGCATTTGGACAATGCCCTTAAAAACATGCTTTAACATTTCGTCAGCCCTGAAGGGGTCAGGCAGTTGGACAAGATGATAGTTTTAGGTCCCCTCCAAATGAAATATTCTATTCTATTTTATTCTATGCTATGCTATAAAGGAGACAGCGTGGGTTGATGTCATTGCAGTTTCTATGGCTGTGCACATGGGCTCAAATGATCAGCTCAACCCAACCCACCCCAAACCAACCCACCCCAAACCAACCCAATGCAACCCAACCCAACCATCATAGTACTTTCTCTTGGAGCTGCTGCTGGTAGGATTCAGCTTAGAAGATGACATTTCCCTACAAAAGCCCTCCTGCTACCATAACTGTGGGATTTTAGGAGAACGTGAGAGTGCAGGGTATATGCAAAGAGGTGACATGAGCATATGCCTCTTGTAAGTATCTGCACCTTCCAAGCTCATTCTCCTTATCCCTTCCCCTCTAGTGCTGTTTCTGCATTTCTTCTCTCACTTCCCTGCCCTTTGTCCATCCCTCCTTGACAGCCCTTGCCATAGCTAGGTTGCCCTGGCCAACATCAGACAGCAGAAAGAAAACAGAACAGAGCAGAAGTGTGGGTAGCTGGGCAGAGAGCAGGACTGGAGGCAGGCTGAGGGCATCGGACCTGCATTGAAACCAGCTTCCCCTCCTGCCTGCTCTGCCCTCGGCATCTGCGGTGGTATGGGTGCGCAGCTGCAGCAGGATTTGCTGCGGGAGGAGACACTGCTGACATGGTCCCAGGGCTCCAGGGGCCCACGGCCGTGCCCCCCAGCAGGCTGGTGCCACCCGCGGTGAGGCGTGGGAGGAAAGGGAAGAGGCAGCAGGAGAAGGGGCAGAAAGCAGCACCCAGAGACCCCCAGTGCCAGGGAAACAGGCATTTATTTCCTTTTCCGTGAAGACACCATTGCTGGGGCCCTGCTAGTGCCGCCGGCGAGGCGGCCTCTTGCAGGGCCGGGGAGAGTCCTGGGGGCTGGGGGCCCTCCTCTTTGCAGGGCGCCGGCGCCCCCCGGGCGAGCGGTCCCTGCCCCGGCCGGGAGCGGAGGGACCTGCCGCCGCCTCCTGCCCCGGCTCCTCCTGGGGCTGCTCCTGCTCTGCCCCTGAGGGGCTGCTGGAGGAGCTCGGGTGAGGGGTGGGAGTCCCCTCCCGGGAGCCGCTGCAGCTGGAGCTGGCGGAGCTGGAGCTGGCGGAGCTGGAGCTGGCCGCAGGGCTGTTGTCCTCCTCCCCAGCAGCATGGGGGCACAGCAGCCTCCAGGCCTCCTCGCTGCACTCACGCTCAATGATACCCACGATGCCATAGACCACTGATGTTGTATAGTACCCAAGGAGAGGCTCCAGCATCTGGAGCATGACCTCTTCATCCGGGCCGTGGACGCACAGGACGTGCAGGATGCTGCTCTCTGCAGTCCTTGCCTCCCACCACCACGGCCCAAATATTGCCTCCAGCTCCTGGCGCAGCCAGGGCAGCACGGGATCGAGGAGATGCCGTCGTCTTTGGAAAAGATACGCCCAGACCGCAGGCAGGAGGCCACCCACGTCCTCCAGCTCTGCAGCCTCCAGCTCAGCTGGGGACGGTATCCGCTGCGGAGATGATGGAGGGGACGCCGCAGGGTGACGGGGGCTGTTTTCGGCCAGGCGGATCGGAGCACTGCCTGCCTGGCTGCTGGCATCTGGCGACTCTTCGGGGTGTGCGGCGACAAACCGCAGATAGTCGTCTTCTCCCAGCGCAGAAAACCTGATGCTCTCTACTGGTCTTCTGCAGAGCGGGCAGTCTGGTTTCACGTCTGTCCAACGCACGATGCAGCCCAGGCAGAACTGGTGGCGACAGGGCATCGCGTAAGAGACGTCGTCTCGAGCATCGCGGCAGATGGGGCAGCTCCACTCCGTCTCCGTGGCCATGTTCGTGCTCCGCAGCAGGCTGGGGAGAGCTGAGGCTGAGGAGCTGCTCCCCCTCACTGGCGCCGGCACTGCCAAAGGGTGTCGCGCGCTGCAAAGGGGAGAGAGGCCATGGTCGCTCGCTGTCCCGGGGAGGGGAGGAGAGGGGAGAGGAGCAGAGGGGAGGTAGGAACGCCCAGGCCCCTCGAGAAGGACACCCTCCTGGCTCCCCGAGCCCCGTCGCCCGCCCCACGGCCACCCCGGGGGGACGCTTCCCCGCACAGCTCACCTCCGCTGCTGCAAGCTTGCCCTGCGGTGCCCGGCCGCCTGAACCTGGCAGGGCCGGGGAAACACAGGGGATGGCTCCGGGACGGGCAGCGAGAGCTGCCGACGGCAGCCCCCGAAGCACCACCCGGCACCAGGAGAAGCCTCGCTCGACCCTCCGGACCTCGCAGGCACGCTCGGCAGGAGTCCAGGCACGAGCCAGACTGGCCCAGGCTCTGCCGGCGCCCGAAGCTAAGCAGCGAGGGACGTGAGGTCACAGTCCATCGCTCGCTGACGTCACAGCCCACTGCTCGGTGACTGCAGCCTTCACCACTCGGTGATGTCACAGCAGGCCATCTGCCCCCGCAGGCACACGGCATTAGGAGAAAAAACAAAACGGCATGTCTTGTTTTCATCTTCTACATTTCCGTGTTGCTCTCGCTTGGTCACCTGCAACACGCGCCCCTGACTGTGTGTCTCGCCCCCACTCCTGACGCCTTGCAGAGGTGTCCTGCGAGGGGGAGCGTGTTGGGACCAGCTGGCGTGGACTGCCCGCGGCTGGGTGACGCCTGCCCCAGCTGGCTGCCTTTCCCTGTGCACTGCCGGGATTTTCAGGGAGGACCGGGGTGGTGAGTGGCCAGCGCTGGGCCAGAGATGCCTCCTGCCGATGGCAAGGGAGAAGCCTGAAGGGGCATTTTCCTCCAGCCCCATCCGCTCCCGCTGGCACTCGCCCACAGTGCCGGGTCCCTCTGCGCTTACCAAGTTTGCCATGCTTCTGTGCTCCTGGCCAGCTGTTGCACTGGTGAGCCTCTGGCTTTTATATAATCATTTACAGTCATTAATCCACACACTTCTTCCTTTTCTTCTTCCTCATCCTCGAACAGATTTGGCATTGTTGTTCCGGCCTCTTCTTGCGTTACACCCTGTTCTACCCTTTCATGTACCAATTGGCTACAACAGAAAGTCAACCCCTCAAAATCCTTCATTGCTTAAGGGTCGTACATAGAACAGCTCTTAGGGATTGGTATGTGGCCAACGATCATAGAAACACAAGTGCAAAATCCCAGAGCAAACTAAGCAACAATTTCTGAGAACAGTCAACACGTTCAGATGATAATTACAGGGTCATCAAAGTGACTTACCAGAGCAGCCCCTAAGTCAGGTGATAATAATGGGGTCATTGAAGTCTATTTGCTGGGCTGTAGCTTGTGCTTTTGTTGACATTTGATCAAAGGAAGTTCATCCAGATCACCTAGCTCTGCTGTGATAGGTGATAGGTTCTGTGCTGTGTCTGAAGGTGGCATGACCTTTTTCCACTGGGAAGCGTGGATCCAGCTGAGCAGCCCTTGTGCATGACTGCAGCGTTGGTAATTACCAGGACCTGATCAGGTGCCTTGCAGTGCAGCTGAAGGGCCTGTTTTCACTGGTATACCTTCATGCAGACCCAGTCTCGTGGATTCCAGAAGCGGCAGACTTTGTGGTGGGTTCTGGTCAACTTCTTTCCGCTGCCTGTGGAAAGTCCTTCAGGATTTTATTAACACCTGGCAATAGTTTAGAAGAGCATTATCTATTAGTTTTAAGTTTGACTGCATAAGAGTAAAGGGTGCTGTGTAAGGTGGTCACATGGGTCTGTCCATTAAAATCTCATGAGTTGACAGCCCATAATTTCTCTTCCCAATGCTTCTCAGCTATATCAATGGGAGAAGCATCTTCAATCATCTTTCAATTCTAGGGCTGGTTCTGTTCAATATTTTTATCAATCATCTGGACGCAGGAGTCGAATGCACCATTAGGGCTGTTCTCTAAGAGGAAGTAACGTACAATTAATTTTAACTATGGAGCAGGCAAGACAGGCCACATAAATGCCACATTTAGGTATTCTTGTTCTCCTTCTCAAGGAAGGGGGAAAAGGCCGTGGATCAGGTAACTGTCAAACTCCACCACTCAGTGCAATTTGAGAAGTAGGGGTGGAGCCCGATGAAACCACCAGGAGATCAGTTTGAAACAAATAAAGGGAAAATGCTACTTTGCACAGTGGGTATCAATCTTCTGGAAGCTGTTATCCCAGGAGGCTGTGAAGGCAGGGAGTAGCAGCTGATCCAAAAGGGATTAGGCAAATTCACAGGCAACAGGCCTATAAACAGACACAGAAAGGCTTGGCAAGCATGTATTTCTTCTTTCCCAACTGAACAGTGATGGGTCCTGGGCAATCAAAGGGTAATGGACTGCAGATAGTGGGCAGGGTCACATGCTCTGCCTAAATAGCTTCCCCTTCTGCTACTGTTAAGAGTACTAGGGCAGATGTAGCACTGACCTAACCTGGTAGACCTTACTAGTTTGTGGACTGAAATCCTTACAGTTTTGTTGACAGAAAAGTAGGTGTCTATGTTAGAAAGTTGTAATATACTTCATAAAACTTAAAGGAAGGGCTTTCTTTACTAATTCCCAGTTGCAGTTTTTAAATGTTTCCTCAATTCAAGAAGGATGAATGTTAACTACCCACATGATTTCTTCTGGACTGCTAGAGTACTTCAGGTTATGCACTTGCTGAAGTCAGTTGCTTGATCTAGGTTTAGGGAGTTAGTTCAGTCTCTTTTAAATTATCTATGATGGAGATACTACTTTTCAGCCGTGATGTTGACAAAGGAAATACTAGTAGTTCCACTTTACTGAGGCACAGAAATTACTTACTGTGGAGAACAGCTGCAAAACCAGTAATAGGATCTGGACTCCTGACAGAATCACAGAGTGGCTGTTGCTTGAAGGAACCTCTGGAGTCCATCTGGTCCAGTCCCCCTGCTCAAGCAGGGACACCTAGAGCCGGCTGCCCAGGATCATGTCCTGTGACATCTATCATCAATCTACCATGAGGTGAGTAGAGGGAAGGATCACCTCCCTCGACCTGCTGGCAACACTCATTCTAATGCAGTCAGGACACTGTTGGCCTTCTTTGTGGCAAGGGCAGATTGCTGGCTCATGTTCAACTTGGTGTCCACCACAACCCTAACGTCTTCTCTGCAGAGGTCCTTTCTAGGCGGGCTGCCCCAGCATCTCTTGGTGCCTGAGGCTGTTCTTGCTCAGGTGCAAGACTTTGCACTTTCCCATATTGAACTGCTTGGAGTTCTTGTTGGCCCATTTCTCCAGCCTGTCGATGTCCCTCCGGATGGCAGCACAACTTTCTAGCGTACCAGCCACTCCTCCCAGTTTTGTGTCATCTGTAAGTTTGCTGAGGGTACACTCTGCCCCATCTTCTAGATCATTAATGAAGATGTTAAACAGGACTGGACCCGGTATTGACCCCTGGGGTACACCACTAGATACTGGCCTCCAGCTAGGCTGGTCACACCCCTCTGAGCTCAGCCATCCAGACAGTTTTCAATCCACCTCACTGTCTGCTCATCCAGCCCATCAATCAACAGCTTGCCTATGTGGATGTTTTGGAAGACATTGTAGAAAGCTTTACTGAGGTCAAGGCAGACAATATCCACCGCTCGTCTACCCTCATCTACCAAACCAGCCATGTCATTGTAGAAAGTTAGCGGGTTGCTTAAGTATGACTTCTCCTTGGTGAACCCATGATGGCTTTCTTGTCCTTCACATGCCTGGAGGTGGTTTCCAGAATCAGCTGTTCCATCACCTTCTCAGGGGACAAGGTAGATAAGTACTGTGAGGCAGCACAGGGCCTGTGGTAGACTGACGGGGTGCTCAAGTAGAGTCTTTCCAAGGCCACACAACACTGCTGCCTTGAGTCAGCATTTCTGTTGCAAATAAAAACACCCAGTAATTAAAGGGAGCATATTTTTACTGTCTTTTTAGATATGTGTAGTATTTTATTTCTCGTTAATGACTATTATTTCTCTCTCTCCTGAGTTCTGGGAAATCACTGTTGCTAAAGTAGGCCTGTAGTCTTTTCTGACAGCTCTAGAATCTACCATGTGGTTTCATTTTATGGAATATGTTTACTGAGTTGAATGCAGTAAGGTATCAAACAAAAAACTCTCGTTGTGCTACCAGTGCATAAAAAGCATGAAAACCCCCCACTGAGTTGTACAGTCTGAAGGCATAAATAGCCGGATAGAGAGCATTTCACAGGGTAACCTTGACATAACAGATTAAGTTACAAGGTGGGTAGGTTTGGCCCATGTATATCCAAGAAGAGTGAAGACTTCATAGGGTTCATTGGTTTCAAAACCACTTCAAACGTTTCTTTAGAGGTAGCAACAGAACTAGAAAAGACATAGAACTCAAACTCAAATTGTTTGCAACACTTGTATTCTAGGGGTGATCAGAAACTGTGCTAGCAGGCACAGGCCAGACAGTCACCTGCCACTCGTCTTTGCCACAAAGGAGCTGGAAGAGTCTAGTTCCTTCTGGGCTTCCCAGAAAAACAGATGATGGCTGGGAGGTGAAATAAAGCTGAGGTCCCTTTACCTTGGGCAGGTGGAACTGGGGCTAAAACCTCATTGTCCTGTGCCTCACACTGCTGGCTGGAGCATATTGTCCTGTCACAACCTGACTGTAGGCGCTACCATGTATGTGAGGCTAAAAGTTCCCGGTCCAATGCTCAGTGCCTCTCTGACCCGAGCAGGTCTTTTCAACTTCCCTTACTTTAATCTCCTTATATGTAAAATTGATTTTCTATTATTTTACATAAGTCTGCAACCTGCTCCACCACTTCCAAAGTTGCTATGGAGTTATTTCTGGCAGCCTCTGTGAAAAAGATGAGCCAGGAATCCTCCATAGCGATACCTTGTAGTTAGATCACCACGAACACACTCAAGTCATTCACTGAATGTTAGCCACATTCAAAGCAAAACTGTTAGTGCCACTGCTGCAGTGATAAGCATAAACTAGCACACCTAAGAATTTTCACTCTGGCTGCACTAATGCACTTATATGGGTTTTGAATCAGAACTAGTTCATGACTAATTAGAAAAGCAAATTAGCATCCACTTGCAACCTGATCACGTTTCAACTGGCTGATTTTTCCTCTCCTTCATCTCCTTCTTTTCCTTAGCAGAAACAAGTTTGCCTAAAGTTGTTTGCTAATATAAACAACTTGGCACTGCTAAAGACTCCAAAGCCATTAAGTGCCAAAACAAATGAAGCAAAAGAACTATTGCATACATATTACAGCCCAGGTTATGTAGAGTGTCATATAATGAGTACAGAGGGTCCTTAATGGAAAATTCTGCAATGTTTCTTAAAGAAACAACTTAAAGAAAACAGAATGAATACTCTACTTTGTGGAGACCTCTCAGATATGCGGCTGATCACTGAATATGCACTATCACACATGGCTGGTAGGAGGTTGTGACGTCCTTCCTGTGGGAGCACACCAACAAAACGCATTCAGCTACAAAATGTGTACCTGAACAGCGCAGACTGTTGAAGGGATTGCATCCTGCTGTATTGCATCTCACTTGCTGCACTCCGATCTGTACAGGCTATGAAAATGTTTAGGAAGTCCTGTTCAATGCCCTGTACTCATAACCAAAACCACAGTTAACAGCAGTGAAATTCAGGAACGTGGTCTTCCTATGAAGATTAGTTTCTGCACTGTGGCAAAAGCACAGTGCAGATGACTCATCAGGAGAGGACTCTGCATCCCAAAACCAGGAGGATGGCAACAAGGCTACAGCACACCCCCTATGTCACTTCTTTTCCTGTTAGCCCACCAACAAAACAGCCTGTAATGCTAAGAAACTCAAACCACGGATGCACAAGGCAGTCAAATTGCTTAAAATTGCCGTGTTGCACACCAGTGATGCTGAACAGACTACTTGCACGTGTGTCCTTTTTCCTGTTAGTAGATGGGGAGAAGGCATGAGTGGGTCAAATCAATCTGCTTAGAAGTATTGCAAAGTCAAATCACCTTATGCTTACGTAAGATCTTGCCCTGAGGTTTGTAACATGGATTTTTTAATACAAATAATACAGCTTTTGAGAAATGCTACTGTCAGGTAACCAGAGTATTTCCTTCCTAAGCTGAGATGAGTCACCGTTTCACCTTATGTCTCACAACACTTACTGGGTCAAGCTCAGTAGCATACTCAGTATGCACGCACCTAACTTCGCTTTTCTGGAACTTGATTTGACAACCATGGAAGTCAAGGCAAGGTATGTGAGAGAAAGACTTTGCATCTGTCTCACTTAGGGCCTGTGTTAAACTCTTGGTTTCATCTCAGCCATGGAGGACCTCTCCTCCACTGAGCTGTACAGAAGAAGAAGTTTGATCTGTTTTTAACACTAAGAAATCAGGTGATGTTGGAAGATTTCACTCACTTCAAGGAATATGTCTATGGTCTTACTGAGAAGCAGAATTAGCACTCATCAGCTGTAAATACATAGAAACTAACTCAGTGGCTGAGGGAAATAACTCAGTAGTGGTAATGAGGATTGCTAAAACTTAGTTTTAAATAATCATTGCTGTTAGATGATGCTCCCCTTACTGGTCGGTTTCTCCATTAGTATGAGCATAGCTTCTGCCTGTGAAGAGCCAAATTAGGCAGAAAGCAAAGGCATGAAACGTTTGCACATCAAGAATAATGATTAGGAGACATGCTTTGATGGCACCCGAAGGTAAATCCACACAAAAGCCTCTGAAGTCAATAGCAATGAATCCAGAGTTGCGTTAAACGTCTCTTAGTACAGAAAGAAGTCAATCACAAAACAGGGTTAGAAGCAGGGAGAGACAATAGACAAGAGCAGAATTATGTCCCCAGGTTTGTCATAAAGAAAAATAACAAATAAAGTAGAACTAAAAAAGCCCATCCTCTTCTCCCAGTGCTATAAATGTGACCAAATGTAGAAAGGAACAAACTCTCCAAATATTTGATGGCTCAAAGAGACTGCTGGGTGCCTCTTTGAACAGTCCTGATGTGGAACTCAGTGAGGAAATGTTGTGAGAATCAGGTTCTTCTGCAAAAATTCCATGTTTGCTACCCAGCAATACTTCACGGGCACCTCCGTAGCAGCAATGGCTTTTAAAAGCACCTCTTTTCCTTGATATCTCACTGTATGAAAGCAAAAAGGTCTTCAAAGAACATTCTGCTCAGCTGTGGAGTAAGCACACTCAGACTCTCTCTGCTCAACAGGTACACATGCTGTGTGAGCACAAAGCTTTGAAGCTTGAACTCAGAGCAGACTATTTGTCCCTAGCAGTTAGCCACAGTATAAGCCAGTAATTTGTGTCCTTCAGCTATACTAGTGTGTAGACTTGGGTTTGGTCTGTTTGGTTTGGCCATTCTGCACCTGCCATCTATACTTTTTCCATTTGAAAGCCCCAAAGAGCTGTACCAGCGTTTATCTGACAGCATCTCTCACAAGGTTACAGTCTCTCAGATGTTGTAGAACAGGCCTGCTAATAATGGGAGCATTTTAGCTCCAACGGGATAATTGGAAATTGGATTTTTATTTCCAGCATGTCCTTTGGGATCTTCTACAATTGAGCTACTGGATGTTTTGACAGATAATTGTGATGGTAATGCTAGTGGTGTAATAATAAAAATAGTAATGAGGATGATTATAAGTATTTCTTTGCAGCTGAATAGCAGCCTGAGAAAGTTATTTTGGCAAATTTTTACAAAAAGCCCCTATGTATGCCCAGAACAAACCCATTAATCCATCTTCTATTGTACTGATAATGGGAAAAAGTATGTTTTACTCACATTCATCAGAATTACTCACCTTAGGCAAGTGGAGAAGATAATTTTTCTGATCTGATTTATTCAATCCTTATTTCCAAAGACTTCACAACACTTTACAAAATAATCAGCCACCATGTTCCCCTGAGCTCACTACACCATCAGCTTATTGGACATGCCAACAGAGATACTACGAGGAAAATCTCATGGTCAGAAAAAGAAGTCAGTTTTGTCGCTAATACAGGCATTCAGGTATCGCTTTGGTCACATGTATTATAATAATACCTTGAGGGCCTGGCCAAGCCCCTGCTGTATGAGGGCTATAAGGCATGCTGTAAAAGAGCATTCATGCTCCCACAGCCTGCAAGGTAAAAGGGGGAAGCAAAAACACAGGGAGATGACGTGAGAGCCAGAGAAGAGGGGGACCAGGCAAACTCACAGCCTTCTCCTCCGGAGCTTCTTGCCTCCCACTTCCAGCTGCGCCTTGCTCTACTGCCGACACGATGAAGCAAATTTATCATTGTCTGATTGATTTCTGCTTACCACCCCAGCAGACAAGCCATGCTTGTTTTGCAGACTTACCATGTCCATAGTCAATCTGTCTTTCTCCAAGAGGAACAAGGTGAGGTCAGATGAAACACAAATGCTCATCTTTCTTTTGATGGAATAGAATAGAATAGAATAGAATAGTTCAGTTGGAAGAGACCTACAATGATCATCTAGTCCGACTGCCTGACCCCTTCAGGGATGACCAAAAGTTAAAGCATGTTATTAGGGGCATGGTCCAAATGCCTCTTGACCACTGACAGGCAGAGTGCATCAACCACCTCTCCAGGAAGCGTGTTCCAGTGTTTGACCACCCTCTCAGTGAAGAAATGTTTCCTAGTGTCCAGTCTAAACCTCCCTGGTGCAGCTTTGCACCATTCCTACGCATCCTGTCACTGGATACCAGGGAGAAGAGGTCAGCACCTCCCTCTCTACTTCCCACACACAACAGGCAGGTTGTGAAGTACCACGTGAACAATTTGTCTACCAAAATGTTTTCTTTGTGTAAGGGTGGCAGGATACTTCCAATATTTTGTTCAACATCTCTACTCCAGGACAAGGGTGGAGTGTGAGAAGAAATGCAGAAATATTCCCAGAGGAGAAGAGAGGGGAAGGTGCAGATGTGGACAAGAGGCATGTGCTCAAATGTTACCTGTTTGCATATACTCTGTGCACTCACATTCTCCTCAAATCCCACAGTTATGGTAGCAGGAGGGCTTTGGTAGGGAAGTGTCATCTTCTAAGCTGCACCCTATCAGCACTAGCCCCAAGAGAAAGTGCAATGATGGGTGGGTTGGGTTGAGCTGGTTTTTGAGCCCAGGTTGCCTATCTGTAGAAGCTGCAATGCCATCAACCCGCGCTGTCATTTTGTCTCTCCAGAGCCTTTCCAAGTGTGTGTGGGAGGGGTACATCTTTGGGGAGAGGTCTGCTGTTCATGGTCTTCTAAAAAAACCAAGCATGGACAAAAAAAAGAGAAAGATAACACCAAAGACAGTTACCCCTGCAAAGGAGTCAGCCCCTCCTTGCAGGGCAAGGACTCCAGTCCTGCCATCTGGGTCGCCTCCCCTCAGCCCCTCTGGTTTGTCAGCCTCTCTCCTGTCCAGGGCCCCAGATGGGACGCAGTGCCCACAGGGTCTGCCTTGGGGAGACACCGGTCCTGTGCAGCAGGACGCCCCTGCAGAGAGTGCCACAGGGCCGGCCCTTAGGCCGGGCAGGCTCCCTGCAGGGACAGGACCTGCGGGTCTGGCCCCTGACTTCAGGGAAGGTGATCTGACCAGGGAACAGTTTTCCTCAGGAAGGCTGTTGACATCTCTATCTTGCATGAGAGCCCAAAGCTGACTGCACAGGGCCCAGTGTCTTGGGCCAGTTTTGGCCCTGCTCTCAGCAGGTGGTGGCAGAAGGTGACATCTCAAGACCCTTGCTGCATGCATTTTCCAACCATTCCTTGGGAAACTCAGAGCACTGAAAGTGGGGAAAGGAGCACAAGACGCAGATGAGCTGAGGAAAACAAACTGCAAATAACCCGTGCTCACCAAAGAACCAGGGACTTGTGGACCTCAGGGTACGTTATATCCTTGGGTCTGCTCAGCTTTTTACAGTGGTTTAGCAGACAGCACAGCAAAGCTGTACCTTTTCTCTGCAGCCCATCCTTCCCTTCCATGCAATGGTTGCAGGGCAGCCCAAGCAAGGCAGGCTTTGCTCAGGAAGACTCCTGAACATCACTAGCATCACACTTTTTATCCACTTTCAGTCTTTTCTGCCTTAGTCCATTTTAATCCCATCTGTAAAGAAGAGAGAGGAGCATAATGAACTGAGTAAACAAGTTCACTGAATCACTGAATTTTTGCTTGCAGAGTTTACAGACTGCAATGGGTACGTCTTGGTAAATTAGTATGTTCTTTCTAATCAATGTGATAATGTCCCAGATGCATACATATACTCTAAAAACAAAACCCTAAAAATCAAAAGGATCCTTCAGAAACTGATGAAAACCAGTCATCCAAGAATGAACTGATTGGAGCTAGGTCTGAGTGCTACCTCTTTTTGATGAAAATCACTAGACCTTGCATGTCAAGGGATTTGTCAATTGCTGCTTCAATACTGTCATAACTCAAAGACGATGCTGAAAATCTGACAGCTCCTGGTTTTCCAAGGGAGCTGAAGGATTTTCTGCCCCTGCCTCCACTAAAGGGAAGCAAACGAAGAGGAATCTGGACAACTTAACACTGAAAAACCTTAATCTTGACATTTCAAACTGAAAAGAGAGGTGCAGTATTATGAATGATCAAATACTAAAGTGGAGGTCATTTTAAGTGCTTGCATGCGCTAAAGGACTTTTTTCCATGTCCTTTGAATGCCTGGGAAGTCCATTGTTCATTCATACCATTAGAACGTAAAAGGTATGTAAGCAATCACCACTCAGAGTGCAGTCACCCACGTCTTTCCAAAACAAATGTTATAATTGGACTCATAAAACTACTGTTGAACATATTCCTAGTTTCACTCTCAAACAGGCATATAGGCAAATACAAAAGAGCATTTTGCATCTCAGGAAAGTGAGGTTAAAATGATAAGGTAGACAATTTCCTCTGTATCATAGTATGAATTCATCTCAGGAGTAACAAATAAACAAATAACAATTTATTCAGCTACAGTTTTCAGGCAGTCTGCTTTTGAATTCCTTAGGTTGAGAGGACATTACTGACACAGGTAAAATTTAAGAGTTACAAGTTCATTGTCATGGTTGGGAATAAGGAAGGATATTCATGTACTTCTTTTTCACATGTATGACCCGTTTTCTGTGATGTTAGCCCAAACAATCAAGAAGCCTCTATAATTTTGCTATCTTGGCACCTGAATTTCTGCAGTGTGGAGGACCCTGAACACTGTCAACATCTGAAAAAGCTGTGTGTTGAGCACTGCAGAAATCATATCACAGATGGTTTGAAATGAGAATTTTGATAATAACAGTAAAATAAGTCAATCAAACCCTGGGATATCTTTAGGGAGCTTGCATTTTGGGGTGGTTGCTGCTTTCCTTGGTTACTTCAAACACCTACCGCCTTTGGGGAGGATAGAGGAGAAAAGCAGGCTAAGGGTCCAGTCCCTAAGAGAATTTGGCATGACTAATAAATGCAGAGAAGTCCTCTCTGAGTAGTGTGAAACATGCTAAGAAACGTGCACATGCCTATGCACACACAAGCACACACCGCAGCTGATGCTTGGGAGCATAATACATGGGACATGTTCTGTAGGCTTCTGTCTCATTGCTTCCTCTAAAAGGAAAATGCTGTACACACTTAGGACTATGCTTTAGGTCAATTGTCCTTCCCTGCCACTCATGCTTATATTTTAGTAATGTACATTTTAACTGTTTTTACCTCAAATGATAAATGATTTTGTAAGCAGGGAAAGCTTGAATAAAAGAGTGAATGGCACTGGGAAACTGAGAGGCAATCACATCAGGAGTTAGAAAAACTTACCACTTGACACAAAAGGCCAGTAAGGAAAGAGGTGAACTGATTTCCAGCTGTGTTTCTTTAGAACATACTCCCATTGGGACACAGATATATAAATGAATCCATTTAGATAAAGAATATACTATCATTACACTAAGCAGGAAGGAGAGTCAATAAAGCAGGAAACCAAACGGGATGTAATGAGGAAAGTAGATAAAGGGAAACTGAGCTAGGGCCGCCCAGATGTGTTCTGATCAGACCTCCCCAAATAAAAAATGGTTCCATTTTTCAATTTTTCATTTTCATAAAATTATTCTATTTCCATGAAACTATAGCCTACCATTACTACATCATTACACTACGACTCTTTGACAAAGGTACCACTGTCCTAAATAAGTCATTTTTCACGCCCCCCAGCTGATGGTGGTGAAGTCCCTAGGGTGCTGATTGTCTGGATTTTTAAAGCTAGAGTCACAAGTATGATTGCCAGCATAAGCACTGTGCAGCTTGCAGCCCCGTTTTGGTTCATGGTAGAATTTGATGCTAGCCTGCACGACTTCAATCAGTTTCAGGGCCAACCAGGTGGCAGTTCCTGTGTGTTCAACTTTTACAAAATAAAGTAACAGTAAATGAATAAAGCAAAATTATGGTATGCATGAGCCTTCTATGAAAAGAAATACCCCAACCTACTCATCTTCACAGCTGGAATGAGAAGCACGTGCTACATGATATGCAAATGTGTGATTGGTTTTTGCTGATCTGAATCAAAAAACCAGACATGTCTGATATTGGAAAGAGACCATTCTAATTCCCCTGTTTCACTAAATGCAGTGACAGAACTTAGGTACTGACTAATTCAAAGCAAAGGGCTCATTTAAAGCATTTCACAAGCTTAGTTTTACTGATTCCTGTGTAATCGGGTTCATAAACAGAGTTGTTTAAACAAGGCAAAGAGTTATCAAGCATTTCTACAGGTATTTAAAATAGCACTGGCATAGCATTCTTTCCTCCATGATCTAAAATCAAGCATACCAAAAAGACCCATCATCACAGCAATTTTGTTTCCACTATATTTTCTTTCTTGGGGCAGAAAGATGAAGATTCTAAAAACCCCAAGCCTCTCAAGATTCACTGAAATACATATTTCTTTCCAAATCTAAGTTCTGATTACAGCTGTTCACCAAATATCCATTATCCAATAATAAAAAGTCCTTCTTTCCACTCAGCTTCCACTCTTCTTCCTGTCATACTTAGTGGGGATCTGTGGTGTCAGATTTTAGCAGCCTAGAATTCAAATCTGATACTAAGGAAGAAATTCATCTGTCAGGTGACTGTCAGGTCAGCTTTGCAGTTCAAATTGCTCATTTCTGCTTACTTTCATATTCATCTCCTTGATCCCAGTCAGCAAACGTAAGCTCTGTAAAGTCCTGCCCTTGTAATAACAAGAATGTATTGCGCTTTCACATCACCTTTCATCCATCAATCTGGATTATGAGGGACACTGTATTTACATTCACATCCATTTACATTTACATCCATGTTTTAGCAATGACGAAACTGAAGCAAGGAAAATTGAAATTACTGACTCTCAGAAAAGCAGCAATATCTAAATGAGAAAGAGGACTCCTAGCCCTCATTCAATGTACTGATCCTTGTTGTACTCACAATTCCTAGAGGAATGAGGAATTCTATTAAAGACTTTGGGGACAAAGTTTACAGAAGTTCAAAAGGCAAGTGAACAACTACGTGGAGAAAAAACTCCACCGACCTTGTATTCTTTCAATACAAATAAGTCTTTTTTTGCTTAAGAAACCTTTCAAGCACAAAGCATTGCAGACTTGGAAGGGTATCCCACTCTAAATATCAGTTTGTTCCTACATGCTTCCTGGGAAGTTTTACTGTTTGCTGTCTGAGATCAGGCCTTTTGTTTGAGAACAGTGTTGTCATTCCTATGCTACTTTAAGGTCTCTTTGGGGGTAGTGCATTAATCTATTCTCAACATTAAAGCAAGTTTGTACACCCTGTCTTTCCCCCCTGTCTCCTGCACAGACATGACCATGCATAGACACATACATCCAGTTGTAAAATCATTCAAGAAATGACTGCGTGTGCTTTCCTAACAAAAAATGTGGAACTTAACTGCTGATAAAAGTATAAATGGATTTTGGAGAGACAATGCTAGAACATCCTTTCAAATGCTGCCATTTGATGTGGATTAAGACTGTGAATCCATGAACACAGGACAAACATTTTTCTCAGCACACAAGTTAACTGGAGCAACTGTACACCTGCTCCAGAGCAGTGTTTCTTTGCAGTACTAAGATCCACCTGGATGCATTTGACTTGAACCACGGATGGTGAGGAAACTCCCCTGCGGTGCAACTATCCCACACGTCCTCTTTGAACAGCTGTCATCTCTCTGGTGTTCAGCGTGCCACCTTGGTTCTGTATTCTTTGCCCCTTGTTTACCCAGCCAGTTATGAACATGAACTGACAGGATGACAGAAGTGACAGCCATCCCATAGGACCACAGAATAGCTCAGGCTGGAAGGGACATTGGGAGGTCTCTCGTCCAACCTCCTGCCCAAAGCAGGGTCAGCTTTGGGGTCAGACCAGGTCCTCAGGGCTTCATCCAGCTGGGGCTTGAAACCCTTCAGGCATAGAATCATTTAGGTTGGAAAAGACCTTTAAGATCATCGAGTCCAACCATAAACCTAACACTGCCAAGCCCACCACTAAACCATGTCCCTAAGCACCACATCTACACGTCTTTTAAATACCTCCAGGGATGGTGACTCAACCACTTCCCTGGGCAGCCTGTTCCAATGCTTAACAACCCTTTTGGTGAAGAAATTTTTCCTAATATCCAATCTAAACCTCCCCTGGCACAACTTGAGGCCATTTCCTCTTGCCCTATCACTTGTTACTTGGGAGAAGAGACTGACACCCACCTCACTACAACCTCCTTTCAGGTAGTTGTAGAGAATGATGAGGTCTCTCCTCAGCCTCCTTTTCTCCAGGCTAAACAACCCCAGTCCCCTCAGCTGCTCCTCATGAGACTTGTTCTCTAGACCCTTCACCAGCTTGGTTGCCTTCTCTGGGCCCTTCTCTCAATGTCTTTCTTGTGGTGAGGGGCCCAAAATCGAACCCAGGATTCAAGGTGTGGCCCCACCAGTGCCGAGTACAGGGGGACGATCACTTCTCCAGTCCTGCTGGCCACACTATTGCTGATGCAAGCCAGGATGCCATTGGCCTTCTTGGCCACCTGGGCACACTGCCAGCTCATATTCAGCCAGCTGTCAACCAGCACTCCCAGGTTCTTTTCCACCAGGCAGCTTTCCAGCCACTCTTCCCCAAGCCTGCAGCATTGCATGGGGTTGTTGTGACCCAAGTGGAGGACCTGGCACTGAGCCTTGTTGAACCTCATACAACTGGCCTCAGCCCATTGATCCAGCCTGTCCAGATCCCTCTGTAGAGCCTTCCCACCCCTGAGCAGATCAACCCTCCCTCCCAACATGGTGTCATCTGCAAAACTTAGTGAGGGTGCACTCAATCCCCTTGTCCAGATCATTGATAAAGATATTAAACAGAACTGGCCCCAATACTGAGCCCTGGGGAACACCACTTGTTATCAGTCGCCAACTGGATTTAACTCCATTCACCACAACTCTTTGGGCCCAGGCATCCAGCCATTTTTACCCAGCAAAGAATATGACCATTTGAGCCACGAGCTGCCAGTTTCTCTGGGAGAATGCTGTGGGAAACGGTGTCAAAGGCTTTACTAAAGACAATATCCACAGCCTTTCCCTTGTCCACTAAGTGGGTCACCTTGGCACAGAAGGAGATCAGGTTAGTCAGGCAGAACCTGCCTTTCATCAACCCATGCTGACTGGGCCTGATCACCTGCTTGTCCTGTATGTGCCACATGATGGCATTCAAGATGATCACATGGTGATGATGCAAAATCTCTGGGCAGCCTGCCCCACTGCCAGACTCTCCTCATGGGGGAAAGGTTTCTCCTGACCTCCAGCCTGACCCTCTCTAATTTCAGCTGATGCCGTGTGCCTGAGACTCCCACCAAGCACTTCTGTGAAAAGTCTGGCCCTGGCCATTTGATCCCTTCCCCATAGACACAAGGATGCTGTTGGGTGCCCAAAAGCCATTTCTGCTTCAGGCTGAACCAGCCCCAGCCCCACAGCCCCTCCTGCAACATCCTAGTGCAAGAATATTGTTGGAGACAGAGCTGAAAGCCTTGACTCTGTGCTAGGACATTGTTCTATTGCTTAGCCTAGGGGACAATAAACTGCATGTGCAAATTTTAAGTCATTCATACAGTAGGTATGCTTTGTATTTGCCATGGTCTACAGGGGATTACTGACGTTTTGGAAAGGGGTTTTTTGTTGGTTGGTTGGTTTGGGTTTTTTTTGTGGGATGACTCAGCTAGTCTAATTTTCTGAGAGTAGCTATTGAAATGCAAATCGGTTTTTGGAACTTGAGGGATAAAGTTATTTCCAGAAATCCTGACAAGGAAAACTTGGGGAAAACAGGGGACAGAGTTGTGATGTGAGCTGGGTTTAGTTCCTCTGTCCCTCTCTCTCCCTCTCATTTTTTCTTTTTTTGCCTCTTTCTTTCTCTCCTTCTTCCCTCCCATTTTCTCCCCTGCCCCCCTCTCCCCTCTCTCTCTTTCTCCCCTTTCTTTCTTCTGTTTTTAATTTCCAAGCTTAGTCCTCAGCGCTAGCAGGAGTTTTCTTCAAAAGGCCATTATAAATCATTGTATTTTGCATTCACCCAGCATTCTCTGACACTGAGTTGGGCAAGTAGGATGCTGAGTTGGCCCATTGGAGTGACCACAGCAGTGATGGCACTGCAAGTGCAGCCACTTGCAGTTAACTGGGAAGGTGTTTGGCCCAGCTGTGTTCCCTCTTAAATGCGAATTCATGGCAAAGTTTGTGGTGTTTGGTCAGGTTTTACCTGTCAATACTGAGAACAGATGTTTGTATTTCTTCTATTCTATTCTATTCTATTCTATTCTATTCTTCTAACACAAAGCAGTCACTAAAAAGAGGGAGATTTTTCTGAAGGACACAATGTATTAAATGTTTTTACTTTGGTGGTTTTTACTTTGTCTTTGTTTCTCACCATCCAAATCTATTTTTATTTGCAATAAAATAATTTTCCCTAAGTCAAGTCCATTTTGCCTGTGACGGTAATTAGTAAGCGATTTCCCTGTCTTTATCTCAGCCTATGAGCTATTTCATCTTATTTTCTCTACCTGTCTTGTTGAGGAGGAGCAATGAGAGCGACTAGATGGGCAGCTGGCAGCTGGCCAAAGTTAACCCACCACAAAGCACTTCTAGGAGCCCTGCTTTTACATAAGAATATTGGCCAGCTGAACATCACACCATGTTAAGTGTGGACATATGAGCTGTCATCCTCATGTAAACAGATTGTTTGCTACCAGTGAGAATCGACTATATCACTCTGTGCTCTGGGGTTTGTTTTGTTTTATGGCTTCAAAGCTTTAGCAGAAGCGTCATTATCTTTCTAAAACTGATGTGTAGCTGAAAAACATCCTCCTTTGGGAGAAATACTTATTGTATGGAGTTAGACATCTATCTTATTATTTGTACTCCGACTGCAAGCTGAGTTCAGGACTGTGCCCTGCTTTGCCACTCATATCAAGAGACAGCCCACAGCTCGAGGAGTACGCAAGGCTGCTAAGGGCACAGCTAATGAGTTATATTAGTACAGGACCAGAGCCTGAAGTCATGCTCTGCACTGCCTCCTGCCCTCTAGTTTCTGAATTTGGAAAGCATAATTTTGGCGAGGGCAGACAGTGGGCAGTAGACTTTAATTCCTGTGAGAGTTTGCTGCCTGTATCTATTTGAGCACCAGGGCTTGACCTGCAGTGTGGGTTAAATCTCTTCCTGGAGTAATCATCTTCCAACATCAAAGTTACGTCTTGTACTCTGAAAGCAGCTCTGCTGTGGTTCTGGAAACAGTTTTCTTCTTGGGAAACTTTTCGAATTCAATGTCACCTACCAGTGAAACCTACAGGTTGCACAGCTTGGCTTTTAAAGCCTGAATAAAAATAAACTAATAAATGGTGCTCTGAATGCATTTAAAGCTGGCACTTTCCTAGTCCTCACTAGAGCGTCCATATAGTAAAATGTGTGCTTGTGTTATTTACGTCAGCTGAATTTCTTCAGACTCTAGCTTTGTGATTGCTTGTTACAGATAATTTTAGTATGTTGCATAACAAAAGTTAAGGAAAATCTAAACAAAATACTCACTCTTTTTAAAACGTTCTTAGCCTGTTCTGCTCAACTTTGGAGATATACTTTCAGGTTCTCTTTTATTCAGTATTTAGGCCTTGGAGTGAATACTTTTAATGTAATGTTGGCACTAATTTGATACATACCCTAGTTCTGAACAAAAAAGCCCTCATGTAAGACAGCATGTGAGCACAAAATTGAACAGTATATCATCTTAGTAAATGGAAGGTTGTACATTTACTCAGGTAGTTTTGGATTCCAAGCTCTTAATGTGCCCATAGGAGAATTAAATATTACCCAGTATGCATAATGCCCAAAGAATATAAATAAATACTTTCTCTCTTGCTAGATATGTAAGCTGTAAAAGTCAGCTGTGAGTTCTGTTCTGCCTGTCTATTTACAGCTCTTTTGATTTACATATAGTTTCCCCCACCATTCAGGTCATGCTACAGATAGGTGCAGAAAATGTTATATATATTCTGAGGGTAAGACAACAAAAAGAAACTACTCTTCCTTTATGCAAAAATTATATTCTTTCTTTTCAAGTGACCAGAAGGTGTCTGTCTGCAACTATTGGCAGAAAACAAGTAAATATGCTCAGCAGAGATACTATAAAGATTAATAATGCCTGAATTTGCTCAAACTCTTCTCTAGGGCATGGTAATTTCTCTTCTGTCAATAGATGGAAAAGATAGATATAGATTTTGCATTCAAAAAATGGAGTAAAAAGGTGAGAAATGTCCTGCAAAACTTCCAGTGAATTCAAGCTTTTGCTAAAAGTGGTAAATACTCTAACCAAGGCGGCCTGTCTGTGATTTCTTTCATAGGGGAAGGATCCATTTCCACTTGGGTGATCCAGAAAGCCTAAAGTACCACCAATTTCTACTGTGCATTATCAGACCAAATTCACAGCGTACGTGACTGTAGAAGTATAACGAATTCTTAATTGTTGCTCTTCTTTACATAACTATTCTCCAGTCATCTTAGCTGCCGCTGCAGCCAGAGTCAGTGTCACTAAACATAGATTTGCAATACACTCTAGTGGCAATCTCTGAGGAAATTTCTGCCGGACAAAATTGGAAGATGATTACAGGAATAGAAGCAATTAGCAGATACAAAGTCTGACCCATTGTTTAATATCATCATCCCCAGGAACCATCACTCTTGAATCCCTTTTGGAGAGAAAATGATGCCTTTTGGCAGTATTCTTGGGGGCTTAATGGCACAGAATGGTTTTAACTGGGTTGGGTGTCTTTAGCAAACCAAGATGCCACCATATTAAATGACAAAAAAAGAGCTTCTTCTGAACAACCTTTTCCCTTTTGCTACATGAATGCCCAAAGTACAGAAGACAGCCCAATGTAAGTTATTTTATAAACACTATTAATTTCTAATTTTTTTATTAGTTTGTAGGAAAAACAATTACAATCTAGGTAAAATTCTGTAAGCAAGTTCAGAGATGTAACTGACGCAGTTGACAAGATAATACCATAGCCATATTAATTACCAAAAAAATTCAGAAAGCCTGGATCCTAGAAAAATGAAACAGAAATCAAAGATGTGTTTTGTCACCAGTAGAAACTTTCAGGCTTTGAAAGATTCAGCATCTGAAAGTCTACATGCACTCAGGTATTGATGCATGAGACACATGGACACAGGCTAGTGGCTTTTCTGTCCTCAGAGAACAGAATTCAATACACCTTTTTGTGTGAATATAAACCGGCTAAGAGAAAAATCTAGAAATCCAGACAACAGACAAGAGAAAGATGGACAGTAAAAGCACAAAGGGATGAAAAGCTTACCACATCTGACAAAAGACCAGTATCTAATTCCAGGGCAAATCAATCAGTCATTGAAGGACTACCTTTGGAGTCCACAGGTGACAGTAAATGTTGAAGAGATATAAGGATGCTGTGACAGTGTCACAGAGGTCACTGAGGCTTTGGAGGTATAAAGACAAGGCATTGACAGGCTTGACTGACATGAGAGCAGAGGATAGACTCCATGTGGTGGTTCTGCCAAAAATCCCAAATGGCATGCTCCATTACTGCAGAGACGATGCCCTCGTCCGAGGATGACAAGGTTACCGGGGGAGGTCAGGGAGGGAAAGTGTCTGAGGCCCAATCCTTCCTGCTGTACCAGTGTCTGGGTCAAGGTACTCCCAGAGATTGTCTGTGAGCCGCGGTTATCAGAGCTAACTTGCTGTTGCTAATGGCCAACCCTAAACCTGTCATTCCCTCGCTTTCGAGGGCCTCATCATTCAGGTTCCGTAGCGACCTCAGTTCAGCGTTGCTGCATGCAAAACACTTGCACATTGATATCAAAATTACGTGCTAACGCACTTATGAAGCCACCGACGTCAAACATACGGATATGTGAGTACCCAGTCTGTATGGATCGGAAGACTGAAGAGCTGGAAACTCTTTACCAAGTGTGACCCCAGTGTGGCTCCCTACCCTAACAGGGAAAGGAAGAAGGGCAGACTTGGCTTTTTAGGTCTCTCTGCTTTCTTGAGAGCACGGTACATGGCTGTTGCAGTGTGCCTGAGCTTTTGTAATTACGCCAACAGTCTGACAATTGAGAATAGAAAAGCACTGCAGTCCCCTAACTGTGCACTAATACCTGTTATTAGCAAAGAACATAATCTTCTGAGTCCCTCAGACACAGATTTTAAAAAATCTTACAGCTTGCGAGAGAGCTTATCAGAGGTAATTAAAGCCTGGCTGAGCATACTTGCTTTTAAGATACCCAGAAGGACTTGCTCCATTTTTATGAAACAGAGATGCTGCCTCAGCACAAATCCCCGCCTGATCAATGGCTTCTGCAAAAAATCTGTTAAACAGCCCTTCTCAAAATGGTGCAGGCGGTCTCCCTCGAAATGTCCAACTACTGCAATTTCCTAGTAAGTTTAAAAAAGGTGCTTTGTGAATGAGCAGAGAAGACAGAAGACACAGGACATATAGTTGTTCTTAACTAAAAGGAAAATTGACCCACAGGAGCTGCCAGGCAGGAACTGATCAGCATCGTTGGCTTTTAAAGATATTTTGCAATGTTTTGGTCACAGAGATAATTTCGCAGTGTGAAAAAGGAAGGATATTAATGAGTCTTATAACCCATTCATGACTGCAGTATTGCTTTCCTTTCTAACGTCTGTGTGTGTCACCTTTCTCTGAAAACAAAGCAAACTGCAGCTTGTGTCTGAGGTTTTGATGCCTTCTGCTGTCTATCGTGCCTTTACAATGTCTCCTCTAACTCATTACAGATAACACTACCAAAAGCACCTGAAAAACTTGGCAGCTTCAGCCCTGGATTTATTCATACCAGCATCTCCTTGCACAGCGGTGTTGTGATCCACCACCATCAAGCCTCTTTTCGTTTGCTGGTGCCACACTCGTGTAGCTCCTGAATATTTCTTGTGATGTCAATGAGTAACACAGTGTCACAGTTTAAGCCCTGCCAGAGAGTTAGTGCCAGAACTCATTGCAGCGCTGGAGTCCTCTCAGATTGCTTTACAACACTGATGCTACAGAAGTAGTTATAGCACTGAGTAAAAGGAAGACAGACGGAATTCTACCCCACTGTTAGCCTGAAGTGTGTAATCCAGGCAGACAGAGGAGAGCTTAGATAGCGATGGTTAGTGGTGAATACCGCAACAGTCTCATGCATCCAGGATTGTCAGATGCTTCATTCGTGTGCTAGTAGGATTTTTTTAATGTGACTGCACTAAGGTAGCAAAGTCATAAACCGCCTGTATTTAATTAATGTCGCAATAAATAAACATACAGAACTCAGAGGATCTAAGTGGTACAATTGCTCAGCTCCTGTGAAGGGCAAGTAATTAATTTTGCTATAATTATTATCAAACCACAGTGAGCAGAGAGATTGTTCTTCCTCCTTGGGATTGCCTCCCCCCCTCCAAGTCGGTGTTTCAAGGAAGGGCTTTTATTGTTTAATGTATCTGTCATCACCTGCTGTCAAGATAACATCAGGCAGACGCAAGCATTCTCATTTTATTATTGTATTATTTTCCTTTTGTTTGCCTCGGGAAAGATGTTTTAATTGCTAAGGATAAGGACAAATCCGCCGATCGAGGAGCTGAAGGGGAAAGAAAACAATGCCAATATTTGCATGACTGAGAAGACAATCTGTCTGTTCACATGGTTCTGTAATTCCTTACATTATCATTTATGGTTGGAAAAAGCTGACAACAATAAGACAAGAAGGTACCAGGGGACAGGGTGGGGGCTGTGAATGACTACACGACCGCGGGTATTATGGGGATTCACAAGAACCAACGGCAGGGAAGGTGGAAACCAAGAGCCAGACATTAATCTTAATGCTTCTAGCTCCATTTCTGATTTCTGAGGGCAGGATAGGTCTGGGTCATGCTACCAAACGCCCTGAACAGTCTGATGAGGTCTGATTCCTCCTCCACCTGCTCTGGAGAGCAAGGGCCAGACTCAAAATTGGAATAGAAAGAAAACAGTTTTCAACAACAGATGAATGCATCAGCATTCACGCCAACCATAAGTCTTGCTTGGATGACAAAACTACATCCACTCTGGCATCGCTGAGGCTTGCTAGGCACTTGGTGAGCACTACACCAAGCAGGACTGGGAAAGAGATGGTAGAACCATACCCTGGACAGGCAGGGAGTTCCCTGCTCCCTGTCAGAAGATCGGGATCAAGACAGGGCTCCCAGAGGGTGGTTTGAATTGAACACAGAATCACACAGAATTGCTGGGGTTGGAAGGCACCTCTGGACATCACCTAGTCCCAAGCCCTGCGCAGAGACTGGCCAGCTAGAGCAGGTTGCCCAGGACCACATCCAGTCAGAGTTTGAATATCTCCAAGGATGGAGACTCCACAACCTCTCTAGGCAATCAGTTCTAGTGTTTAACCACCCTCACAGGAAAACAGTTTTTTCTTCTGTTTAAACGGATTTTCTTGTACTTTAAGTTGTGCTTGTTGCTGTGTTGTCGTCTTGTCACTGGACGCCACAGAGAAGAGTCTGGCTCTAACTTCTTCACTCCCTCCCGTCAGGTATTTATACGCAGGGATAATATCCCCCGTTAGTCTTCTCTTCTCCAGGCTGAAGGGGCCAGCTCTCTCAGGCTCTTCTCACGTCAAAGATGCTCCACCTCCTTAATCATCTTCTCGGCAATCGCTGGGCATGCTCCTGTTAGTCCATCTCTGTTTTGTACTGGGGAGCCCAGAACAGGACACAGCACACCAGATGTGGCCTCACCAGAGATGACTGAAGAGGAAAGATCACCTCCCCAGACTTGCTGGCCATGCTCTGCCTAATGCAGCTCAGGAGGCCGTTGGCCGTCCTGGCTGCGAGGATGCATTGCTGACTCACGGTCACCTTGGTGTCCACCAGGATGCCCAGGTCCTTTTCTGCAAAGCTGCTTTCCAGCTGGGTGGCCCCCAGCATATCCTGGTGCCTGGGATTGTTCCTCCCCAGGTGCAGGAATTGGCATTTGCCTTTGTTGAACTTCAGGAGGTTCCTGCCAGCCCATTTCTCCAGCCCACTGAGGTCCTCTGAAGAGCAGTACCAAGGTGGCAACTCCTTCCCCCAGTTCTGTATCCTCTGCAAACTTGCTGAAGGTGCACTCTGTCCCATCAGCAGGTCATTAATGAAGACGATTGTTACCTGCTCCCCTGGGTGCTCTCCTGCCAGACTCACTCCTCCTACAGGCCCCTGTAGTGGTAAAATATGTTTACCTGGAATCAACCAAGGCTTGGCTGGCAATGCTCAGAAACTCCTCGGAGCAGTTCAGAAAGTTGCACTGGCCCCTCCGCTTTACCAGAGAGTAGAAACTGTATCAACATGTTTAGATTTCTGTGTTCTTTATAGGAAAAATGTGTTCTGTCTACATTGCGGAAAAGTACTGTGCATAATTTCAGTGTCATAAAAAGGACGCATATAAATACTTTCATAGTTTCTTCCCACCTTATCTGCCTTTCTTCACTGTGCTATGACAAAGTGAGAGACAAAGCACACGCTGAGCCCAGGTCGTGAGTTCTGGTGGATTTCAGCTTTGTTTAAAGATATAACCGTTAAAATGCAGCACAACATAATTAATCTACGTAGGTTCATCTGCAGTATTTCTTTAGAAAACATGCAAATTTGATTCATTATCATCATTTGGCTTCTGAATACAAAATAGCAAAGGAAATGTGTTTGGACAAATACAGAAAAAAATAGTTAATATGGAAATCAGCCTGTCCCAAGTGGAAAAAGGTCTCATTTGCATTCAGGTTCTGTTTCTGCTGCCTCTTCTTTTGTTTCCAAAGTGACAAATGGTCTTTCCCTCCTCCCCAGCCCTTTCAGAATCTCATTAAAACGTGCAGAAATGAGGCTTGAACAGCCCCATGACCTTCCTTCCTTTGGGGGTCACATGCAGAACACAATTCAATCTGGCATGCTGGCATATTTTATCAAGGCTTTTTTCATCAGAAGGGGGTAGAACAGTACAGAGTGACCCAAAACACTGATGCGATACACATGCCGTTACTCCCAGCAATATATTCCGATGGCACACAGATTGCCATATAATGCGATTTTCCCTCAGTGAAAGGGATTTCGAACAATAAATGGCTCTATCACGGGCATGAGTGCCACATACCGCATTTTGAGAAATGAGGTTTCTCACTGATTTACCATCTAATTTGCCGCACACTCTTTTACCCTCTAATAACAAGAGACCGGCTTGTGTATTTCTAGTTTACTTTACTCCTGGCTTAATGTAAAAAGCATGGGGAAGAACAGCACGGCATTTAAGTGATTATATGCTAAGTAAGTCTGAGAAATACTCATAGCTTATAGCAGTCGTGGAAATTACAGCTGAGATGCAGAGAATTTCACGCTAGAAAGAAAAGGACAAGAGCCAGTATTCCTATTAAACATAAGGATGCCTACAATATCCGTCAGTGGAGCAGAACTCTAAACAGAAATGGAGCTCTTTCCAAAATTGCTTTCCCAAGCCTGACAAATCTCCATCCCACTTTCCATTTGGGAAACATCTTGGAATTTTCGGTGACAGACACACATCAATATAAAGGCCTGAAATAGCATTTTGTGCAATTACGCCTTAAATATTTCAGCAATTCCATTATGGGCTCCTTCAGAGAAATAAACCAACAGCTGGTCCCTTTTGCGTCAATGAAACGCTAACGTGACAAACTGTCATAGTAAGTTATTGCTGCACAGAGTGAAGAAAACCCCACCAGATTACATGATATTGACTTGGCTGTCAGCACCCTCCTTCCAGAACCTTGTGCCTTTTCTTCTCCCACAAGCTGTGTCCTTTCTTTGTGTGGCTGCTGAGGAGGGGCAAGGGGCGTTAACTAGTACCTGCAGAGCTACGACAGTATATACCGGCTAAGAAAATCACTTTAATGTTTCTGGGCAAGCCATTGCTAAGAAGAAGAGTATTTTACAAGGCTTAGAATCGGTTTTCATCCATTCAGAAACCTGCAGTAAATGTTGAAAAGCAATTACTAATGCTATGTCAACAATACACACTGTCCAAGTTTAACTTGGCATGAAATACCCATTTGTCTGTCTGAGTTACCCCCGAGCCTTCACCACACTGGTCCAAATGTGACTTTGCCTCACTCAGATGTCTTCTGGAAATGAGATCCTTGGGTGGGGGAAAACAGCTATTTCATCAGTTCCATCTAGGAAGCTATTTGCGTGCTCCATACAGGACACGTTTCTTCCCGTCGCTGGGGTTTTTTTGCACTTACTACGTCCTGGAGTCAGAGATGACTCTGTGCTTGGCACAGGGGATCCTAGGAGCTCTTCCAGACTGAGGGACAGCCACAGAGACAGAATGAGTTGAAAGTGCCTGAAGAGTGAGAGAGAGAGAGAGAGAGAGATTGTGTGTGTGTGTGTGTATGTGCATGTGAGTGTGGGTGTTCAGAGGTTTGCCCTGTCTGTATCACTGATTGAACATAACCGTAAAGTTCAGATTACTTCAGGCCACCTACAAGCATGTCAGCTTCTGGTAGTTACCTTTGAATGCAACAGTCAGACGGTAGCAACCAGTAAGGGGCATGCACAAAGTCATTCCTGCACTTGCTCTTTACAGAGCACTTGAAAACAAATTCAGCTAAATCTTTTTACAGAACTTCTATTTCCACAGACAGCAGAAGAAAAGTTGCTGCAGTTGCTGCAAGTCACCCAGCTTTAAAAAGGCCAGACTCAAAAGTTAGGTTTGCTAACAATAATGAAGGAAACAAGGCACCTCTGGTTTTAAGCCAAATTAACAGGCTAAATTCAGCTGGAGGCCTCCCTTTTAACTCCAGTGCAAGCTGCTTGCCCAGATCGTCTTCAAAGCTTTTTCTCACAAGGCACTAGCAGAAGTAAAGGATATATTTCCTTTTTTTTTGTTAGAAAGCCATATCTTGCATTTCCGCCCTGCAAAAGATGTTAATGTGGGAAATGCTTAAATGGTGAATTTTTGGTGTGGACACAAACCCATGCATTCACCTTGATTGATGAATGATTTTGTAAGGATATCTGCCTTCAAGGAGGTGTATAAATTGCAGACAGTACCTAACAAGAGAAAGCGTAACAGCATGGGCTCTCGTCTTAGAACAGTTTCCTGACAATATGGTACAGAGATTTCCCCTCTTATATTCTGCTTTCATAAAACTCATGTTTCCAAGTAAGGAGGTTCTGCACGCTTTGCAAGTCAAGAGACGTAGAGTTGTTTCGGTTTAACTAGTTACCATCTGTTGTCTCACAGCCGAGGTGGGCTGCTGTGTCCCTTATCAAAGAATGTGGTCAGCTACTACAGTTTAGAAAACATCGGTGTGAACGGCTGCTTTCAGACTGTTGTAATCAAAGCAAGCGCAGTCTATACAGGCACTCAAACACTACGGTAAAGGAGGTCTAGAGAGACAGTCACACATTAACATAGCTTGGGATTTTCCTTCCTCCTAGTTCCACAGTGTCTGCATAACCAATAACCTTGGTTATGGTATGGACGAAAACCTGATTGTAAGCTCATGATACAGAATGAAAATGATCTTAATGTCCATTCCGTTTATGGCTTGGACATACAGAAAGCTTACAGGGTAAGTGGTGGCACACAGACGCCTTTGGGTTAAGAGCCTGCAGAATCTACTGGTTTTGTTTCACCAAAAAAACCCCCATGTTCCGGGACTTCTTTCAAAGTTATTCTCTCCCTTCACACAACAATGAGATGAAAAATCCACATGGTCTCATAACTTCCTAATTTGTTTAAACCTTCTCTGCTGAATGACAAATACATAATTTTCAACCTTGTGGCACACAGTATCCTGAAACAAGGTCCCAAACCTCATCAAGCCACAGAGACGTCTTCACATATGGAATAGGTTTGGCACAAGTAAGGGTGTGTCTGGAAGAGCTGTTATTAATGAAGTCAGTGCAGACACCCAGCTACACATTCTTCCAAAATAACTGACATCGCACTCATCCTTTGAGACAAAATGGCCCGAGATATCGACCATTCGTAAACACATTGCAATGCACTGACTGCAGGTTGAAGCATGTTCCCTTCGCCCAATACGTTGCATATTGCAGCAAGATCCCTTTCCTGGCATCCATATACCAACTTCTGCTAATATAAGCAAAAAAAAACCAACCCCCAAACCCACCACAAAACAGAAAACCCCCAAACCTGCTAAAAATAAGTACAACAGTATTCCTGAACCTGTGAGATACTGCAGCTCTCATTTCAGTTAATGGATTTCACACAACAAATCAAAACAATCTCACTGACTGAATTCTTAATAAAATGCCATCACATTTCATCAGCTGCTGCCACTGCAAAAGCAAATGTTTGTTGTCACCCACAATTACTTTAGTTTCAAACATCAATAAAGTAAACACAAGGGAATGTGACTGCTCTGAATTACTGTGAATCACGGGGACCACAAATACTCATACACACCTGGTGCCTTGTCTACTGCATCACTTCCCAGCTTTAGCCCATAAGCTGCTTGTGTTTCCTTTGCAAGGTCTTTTGTCTAAGGCCAACCAGAGCCAACGGAAAGCCTGCTATCAGCTTCAATGGCGAAGAAGCTTCAACTTTGAATGAAGCCTGAATTCAGCCAAGTGCAGGTAATTTGGCAGCAGATACCACGCTGCAGAAGAATAAAATACCCATGCATTGGCTTCAGCTTAACCATGCAGCTTCTGAGAGCATGGCTTTGTCTGGTAGTGAACAATACAAGATTGATTTTCATTTGCTAGCCTCCGAATACCAAATACAAACTCCTTTTGCAGGACATACAGGACCCTGTCCCACGAAAGGGACACGACTTCTTGGCAATTACGCATTTCCCTGACTGGTGGAACAGCATGGCTAGCATCTGCTGAGCAATGCTAGGACCAGAAGGGAGGGGAACATTATTTTGGGCAGGCAGATGGTTTTCAAATTTATCCACAACCTCTGTGGTTCTTTGGGACAGCGCTAACGCTCGGTAGACTGATTCGCTGTTCCTCTGGGGTTTTTCGTGGGCATGCATCCAGGGGATATTTCAGGCACAACCTGCACCTCGTACCACACTGGGGCAAGAATCGGCATCCCATGCAACGGAGCTGCACAGGCAGAGCTGAATGAAGGAGGAGCTGTGGCTGACTGCTGCCGCGTTGCCGATCACTTACAGTGCACCCCCATCCACAAGTACACAGCCTTCAAACTGTGTGGGAGAGAAGCCATCTTTTAAAAGCTTCAAACACAGGAAAAGCTTCCAGTGGAACTTGAACTTTCCTGGTCTCCTAGCCACAACTAACGTTGACTAACCACAAGATACAAACCCATGATAAATCAGGTTTCGTCCACTCTAGCGCTCCCAAATACACAAGCTTAAAGGACTTCTCCTAGGGGAGAAAAAGGGTTCTGTTTGCTACTTGTGGGAGAACTTACTTTTGTGGGTGAAAGTTCCAGATTTAGCAAAAAGTAAGCAGGTAACTGGTTTTCCACCACACAACACAGCTAAGGTTAACTAAAATCAAACTGTGGTTTTGCTGAACAGATTTTTCCTAAACACTTAGAGATGCAAACTTCAGAAGAGAAAGAGCAAAGCTATTTTGGCTGTCTCTGTGAGGACGAGGAATAAATTCTTCTGTTTCTAGCAAGTCATTCCGCATCTGTGTGAGCATGGCCATTTACTCAGGAGGGGCAGACCAGCCACATTTTAAAAGCTGGGCAGCTGAAAAGTTACTTGATCACTCCTGGTTTTTGGAAGATATTCTATTTCTCTTCTCCATTCCTCCCTCTTTCCCTTCGTCCGTAAAAAAACTTTAAAAATCATCCTATCCAAGATCAAGGCATTTGCTGAAGCCAGTTTGGAGCAGCTGCCAGCCCAGAGAGCAAAATACAGGGGAGGCGATGCCTGCATTTGTGCTTAGCAGTGGTCACCAGTTTAGCAGGCTCCTGTCTGCAGCTGCCGGACCCGCAAGCTTCACTGAGCCCAGGGGCGGTCTGCAGGAGCGAGCAAGCCTGTGCCCGTCCAGCTGCTGCCAGACACGTTTCCTGGAGGATTGTCCCCTTCGCTCAGGGGCTGGCATGGTGTTTGCACAGTCTCTGCAGGCTGTGCCGAGCACTCTGCTGCCAGGGCTCTACTGATAGCACTCGTACCGAGCCCCATGATTGCTGTTTTGACACGACGTGTCCTCAGGCTGCTCTGCAGGCTCTGGTACAGACAAGTTCTCTCTAGCAGGCTGCCCCAGCCACTTGATATCTTGCTGGGAGGCAGAGGCATACGGGAGGTGATCTGGAGTCTTCTTTCACTGAGTTCATTCTCACAGGCAAGGTTTGCCACCTGCCCTGACGTAAGACAGAGCTGCTCGTTCACTTCTTTTATGTGGCTTTGGAGATTAACTGGGAAGACACCCCCAGCTGCTGGGGTCTCTGTATCCTCCAAGACGAAGCAATTTCCCGCAGGAGACGTATGACTGACAGACCTATGCACATATAAACTGTAAATAATGGGCAGAACCCCCAGAACTGCTTTTTGCTGCTGAAATGGAAATAAACAACAAAGAGTGTTCTTCTTTGGCTGGTACACACAAAACCACGAAAAAGGAAATCAATACATCCGTATGATACCTGTCAGCAGCAGCTTTTGTCGTTATTCAAGTTAGTTGAACACTGCATTTATCGCCCAAAAGGAGCTCAGAGGCTGCTGCCGCCGAGCCTTAATCCGAGTTCAGAAATTGCACCACCGTGGCCACTGAGCACCCAAAGTTATACCCTTACCATTGCACTTGATTTCTCACTCTTTTCTCTTCTATCATAAATTAGAACAGTTCTTCACACCTGCTTTTCAGCTGGCTAAACAGCTGCTCCAGGTGTAATGCAGAACAGAGTTTAGCCTCCTTGCAGCATTCCACCGAGTGAAGGGCACTGTTCGCTTCATGCTTTTGCTATTGCGTAGTTATGCAATCTTTACAGCTCTGTCTGCTTTACTGCAGGCCTTAATCTTTCCACGTGGGCATTACCACACCCTGAAGGAACATCTGCCCTCTCCCAGATGCTTTAAGAACAGGCTTTGCCACTTAAGAAGTAGTTGGAAAGGAATCACCCGAAGCAGGCTTTGCTTTCAAAGATGCACAGTGATTCGAAGGTGCTAAGGATTTCGACCTGTTGTCATTGCTTACTTCACCACCATTGTCTGTGAACGTTCTGCTCTGCTGTCAGAAATACCTGCTGACATGTCAGGCTTTCCCAGCAGTGCACAACAGCCTTGCTGATGCCTTCTACTTCAGGACGAGAAAGAAAAAGACTTGCGCCAGCTGAAAGGAAATGCAGTGCTGTGGTGGGCTGACCTTGGCTGGCTGCCAGGTGCTCACCGAGCTGCTCTATCACTCCCCTCCTCAGCAGGACAGGAGGGAGAAAATAAGATTGAAACCTCCTGGGTCTCTGAGATAAAGGCAGTTTAATAAAGAAGAGCAAAGGTCGCACGTGCAAACAAAGGAAAACGAAAAGATTTTCTCTCTACTTCCCATCAGCAAGTGACGTCCAGCCACTTTCTGGGAAGCAGGGCCTCAGCACGTGTAGTGGTTGCTTCAGAAGACAAATGCTTTAGTAAGGAATGCCTTCCCCCGATCCCCATCTCCTCCTTTCTCTTGGCTTTTATAGCTCAGCATGAAGTCATATGGTATGTAATACCTCTTTGGTCAGCTGTCCTGGCTATGTCCCCTCCCAACCTCTTGCCCGCCTCCACCCTACTGGCCTTGGGGGGGGTTGGTGGTGGTGGGGCTGGTTGGAGAGGCAGACTTGATGCTGTGGGAGCACTGCTCAGCAGCAGCCAAAACACTGGTGTATCAACACTGTTCCACTAGAAATACACAGCACAGCACCATGAGTGCTGCTGTGCCGAAAGTTAACTTCATCCCAGCCAGACCCAATACAAGTGCATGTACCTACAGGAACTTTTGAGATGGAAGTATTCTCACTACACCAGGCTCACTCGTTTGTTTTTCTAGGATACCTTATTTTTTAAGACTTGACCTACACAGAGATGGACCGACACAACTATCTTAGAGTGGGGTAAGATCTTCTTCTGAAGAAAAGCGACTAGCAAGACACTGACCAGGGTGGGCTCCTGATGATCTGGTTTGGTTGTGTCCATTTCCCAGTCAGTACATTACATTGATGTAAGTATCTATATACCATTAGAGCTATCGCAGGGTGGCACACTCAGTACTGATATTACTAAAGCTGTAAAACTAACGCAGGACAACATGCACACAAGTAAGTTACCTTACTGGTTATCCACAATCACCTAGCAGTGTCACGTGTACCTGGGGAGGGAGGCTGTGATATGCGGGAACAAAAGGTGCTGAAGAGGGTGGTGAATCACGTGGCTAAAAATTCTGTGAAAGAACTTAGCGTTGTGGATGGAGCACAGCAACACATGTGGGGTCACTCTGCACCCTACAGAAGGAGTTTTAGAAGTTTTTATCTGCCCCAAAGTCTCCGAAGGGTTTTCACACACAGCCGCTTCTTTGCAGGTGAGAAACAGGAGCTGCTGAAAGGGTATAAATACACCTAGTGGGAGGAGGAAATCGAACTCTGGTCAACTACAGCTGGAAGAATTAGGCAAGATTTCACCAACAGAGGGTTTGTTAGAGAAGGAAAGAGTTGACAGATTGGTTTCTGACCTCCTTTAGAACAGGAGCAGATAAAGCACTAGGCACCGCAGCAGGAGAGCGGTACCCGCAGGACAGACAGACTGGGCGACGCCGGGCCGGGAAGGGCTGCCAGACCAGCATGACGCTGCGGCCGCATCTTCTTCTCCCTGCACAGATCCACAAAACGCGCTGTGGGAAAATGCACAGCTTTCACAAGTTCCTGCTTCAGCACAGACAACACAGAAGTAGCAGGAGACCCATGTTTTAATGGCGGGGAAATAAAGGCAGGGGGGTTTCTCTGGAGTTTTGTGTTGGCTTTTGTATGGTCAGTTTGTGAGAATATGGCATATGTGCTCTGTGGGAGAAAGAAATGGGAAGGGGAAAAAAATCTACTGTTTCAGTCCATGGTTTGAGACTGTCCTCCACGCTTTGCTGCTTCCGTACCCTGCACCCCCCCAGAGACACTCTGCTGTGAGCGGCTGCAATACGAAAGGGCAGGCAGGGGAGGCAGATGCGAGCGGAGCTACAAGATTTTCAGTGCTGGCAACTGTGGCTGTACAGAGATACAGTGGAGCAGTATCTGTGATGCAATGCCAATGGTCTCTTTGGACCATCCTCCACTTCCACTTCCTTACCCCCCCTGTTTTGCCTCTCTCTTATGTTTTCATGAGCTACACTGAAGGCTGCCCCTCACCCAGCACAGCCCTCTCTGAAGACCACCTGCCTACATGGCTCAGCTCCTCCACCCCACCTTCCTTCCTGCCCTGAAATCTGAGTACCCCAGCCTGCCCCCTCAAGATTTTCTTCCTAGAAAGGCAACATACAGTGACAGTACTGAGACTGGCAGCTGGGACATGGCGACTATTGGCATAACTTCACTGTTAACCCCCCCCTGCTAAGGCAGAGCTTTAAGACTGTGCTGCATCTGAGAGTTAATTTACGGAAGTGGCACGGAGAGCATGAGTGTGAACCTTTTCAGATTTAAAACTTTCAGCCAGACCCCCCTCAATGAAAGTTCACCTCATGTGGACAGAAGGTTTTGCTTTTACAAAAGATCCTTCCAGAACTGTCTCCCTCTCCCCAGATTACCAAGGAAGTTAACTTTTGCTTGAGTATTTATTGTGCTAGGTTTGAAAACTAAATTGAATAGCCCAACGTAAGAAAGACAGCTTGTGCCTTGCCTGAACGAAGAACTTGAGCTCAGCGTTGCCTGTGGAGCAAACAACAAAACCTCCACAGCACGCTGTACACGTACAAAAGGAGCCTGGGGTTTGTTTTCATGCACACTGTCCTTCAGCCTGCTGAAAAGCAGATGTGGCAAACCACCATTCCCATACGCCGGGTTTTTGCACCCTGTGTGAGTGACTGCCAAAGTGATTGTGCGAATAGCTCTGTCTTCCTTTAATGGATGACTGACTAAAAGGGCGTCCGAAATTGCTCTTGGTAGCCTCTCATAAATCCTTACCGACAAACCTAAAATTCTGCTGACAGCATGAATCAGTACACTCCACTTCCAAGCAATATTCAAACCAAAAGTAAATGACACAGTAGTACCCCCGGGGAAGGACTTAATACTAGTGGTGTGCTTATCTCAGTGGTTTTGTTTCTATTTTCACTTTTTCCCATCTAGCTACGGGGAAAACTGTAGTAGCATAGAATCATCCACATGTTTTCTGTCCACCCAGAAAGCAAATTTCCAAAACAACCATTTCTGGTTAATTCAAATAATTATTATGTTTCATTCCAAAATTGACTTTGTATATAATAATAAAAATGTGAGGATCTTTACAAATAAAAATGTCAAAATATTCCATTTCGTCAAGGCACGTATTTCTAGTACGTGTCAACCGAAATCCACGTAAACCTGCAGAAAGTTTCAGTTTCAAGCAGAAGAGGAAAGTATTTTCTGCAGGAAAAGTGTTGAAAAATGTAAAAAATTTTAGGCCTCCTTTTCAGCTCCTGGAAGCATTTCAGGATTTCTTTTTATTAACCTCAGGGAGGTCAACAGAATTTGGGCTAACACCGCCTCTGCAGCCCTGGTCTTCCTCAGGTAGGGATTTTGAGGACAACAGGAATATTTCACCTTGAATTGATAGCCTTTCCCCACTTTCTACTCATACTTTCTTTCCTTTCATTCCTGAACTTTCTATTTACCATGGTCTGAGAAACACTGCACAGTAAATATCCTTCTGTCCAGTTCTTCCACAGTAGATGACTGTGCCTGAACCCCTGGAGACTTTCTTGTGAAGCTTTCCATTGTTGTTTCTCGGGGACCTGGAGGCTGTCAGTGGCATAAATCATCTGCATTTACAGATTCCCAGGCATCAGGGATGCAATTTCCAGGAGGCAGGAGGGGGGAGGCCTTTCTTCATTTTTCAAAACCTTGCAGTAGAATATAGTTATTAATGGGTCTCCGTTCCCTTTCATATTGGAAAAAGCCTTTAAAGGAGCATGTTTTGCATTCAGATTAGTGCAAGATCTGTCATTAACTGGTACAGGGAAAGACTGTTTTTTCAATACAGCTGCTATGGCTATTATTTTTAATTACACTCCTGCTGCTGTAAATTGGTTGTGGTTTGTAACCACAGTAATTCAAAATAGGTGAGACACAGAGTACAGAGGGCTGCAAGAAAACACAAAGGCATCGGTATCAACAGGAGAGAAAATGTTCTACCTTAAACAAGAGATCTAGTATTATAACAGTGAAACAAACAGCACATGAAAGCACCACTAAATCCAGACTAAATTACAACCTAAATCAAGCACGGTGTGTGAGCAGGCAAGATGCGGTACCTGCTGGTTTTCTCTTGCCTGAGAATCTAAGCTTAGTACCTGGTGACGATGCTAACATATCACTATCCAAGCCTTTTTTTCTGCGTACCTTTGGGGCACATCGGAAATTGGATCCGTTTGGTATCTTTACCACTGGACATATTTTGGGAAATGCTTCTATAAAAAACATTGTGTGATTTTGAGGATGAGCTTTCTGGGTGATCTTTCTAGATTTTTTGAGATCTGAATACCTGATTCATGCAAGAGAGCATTCGGGACCACAAAACAACTACAGAAAGTTCAGCCTTAACAGAGAAGGATTTTAAAACTGTATGTTCAGTCACACCTGCAAGCAATGATTTCTGATATACCATACCTGCCTGCACTATTGTTTTCAGAACAACTGTTTAGAACTGGGAAAGGATCAACATTTCAGGAATTTTATTCTTTTTTTTTTCCACTAAACTTCACGTTATCCTTTCTTCTTGGAAATATTTTACAATTGTATCATGGCCAGACATGACAGACAGTTTGTTTGGGTTTGGGTTGGCTTGTTCGGAGGGTTTTTTTTTTACAAAAAAGCATTTTTAAAGCAGACCTCATGGCCATTTTGCATGGGAACCTCCCCATCAACCTACTGGTCCTCAAAAGGCGGTGATGCTTCATCCCTCTTCCTGAAGAATGGGCCAGATGGACTTTTCAGGCCCAGACTGGGTGAAATGAAAGACAGATCTGAACTTTGCAACACACTTCTATAACTCTAACTTACAGAAGGTTAGGGCTTTTTTATTTCTTTGTTTCACCATTTGCTCCTCACATAGCTTAGTATGTACATTGAAAAAAAATCTTCAGTGAAAACGACAAGTTTATATGCTGACTTAAATGTTTTGTGTCACAAGCCCTTCCACTGCGTGTTAGCCAGCCACCAAGAGAAACACTGATCCCGTCAGAAATCAGAAATTAGCATAAAGACATTCCAAAGTAGCTAGACAACAGGTACCCACTACTGTAGGCCCATTGACTCCAGCCGCAGGTTTGTCCTGCTGGTTCCACAAGGAAGCTACAGCATCAGCTGCCTTCACAAAAATCATCTTTGCAGTGCTCTCACGCCGGGTAGGTACTGCACTCCTGTAACGGAAAGCAGACTGCGAGAGCATGAAAAGCAAAGCAGCCAGGTGTCGTGCTGTTAAATCAACCCCATGCTAACCGGGAATGCATTGCACTTCTCTTGACCACGCTGTGCAAGCTCTAGTGGTGATAAACATCCCTAGCCAATTTTTTCCATTTCTCTTTGCTTCAGTCAATGGTAATTGAATCTGATCAGTGACTCTCAGTCGTTTCACCACCAGGCATTTATTATAATGTACTCTGTAAATACAGAAGAGCAGCGAACTGCAACACTGGACCCCATCACGCTGTAATGCAGGAGAAGTCTAAATTTGATTCAGACTCTGCCACATGAGTCCACATGTACCACAACAGATAAATGTGATCTTTCATGTCTGGCAAGGGCATTAAACGGTGTGGCTATACACAAAGTTTAAGTCTCTAAGCTGAGGCCTACAGAGTTTTCACTGGAATCTATCTTTTCTTAAGAATAAACCGTACCAAATAAATCTTCCTAATACTTCCTGATTCTTGATAAACCACCAGTTTTGCTGGGATGAAGAGCAAAAGGTGTACAACTAAAGTAGCACTTTAGAAAATCAGGGAAGTCACGTGGAGAGAAAACATTTTCCAGGAGTTATGAGCAAACGCTGAGAAAGGTGGCAGCAGTTCATTCCTTGCACTGCAAGGAGCGCAAGGCCCTGTATCACTTGCTCTGACACATGATGCTAGACAGCATGCACACCAGGGTTGTGACGTTTTTACTTCAGGGACTAGCTTTGGTTGTCATGCCAGCCACATCCGTCCTATACTTCGGTGTCCTTTGGGGCTGTGTCTGCACTGCTGCACTGACAGTGGTGGGGGGTGACACCATGCTGATCAATGCCTAGGACCTTTCCTGGCACAGGTCTGCCCTGCTCCAAGGAGCAGCCCTGCTGAAATGCTGCCTGCCCAGGCCAGGAGTGTTCCAGAGACTCCGGCCCCTAGAGAAGCTGCATGCGACTTAGTTTGGAGGAGAAGACTAATTTCTGGCCCAGGAGGCTGCGACCGCAAGCAGCCAGCCCCTGGACCCAACCGCTCTCGGTCTGCCAGTGAGGTGCAGCCTCAAGGACGGTGCACTGCAACGGCGATTCCTTGGGAAGCAGCCAAGGGGCCCCCGGGAAGCATACGGAAACCGCGTTAAAACAAGGACTAGTGGGAGTCAGGCTGGGGCTGCACGGAGTCCTGAGCTGGCTATTTCTACCTGCCTTTCCTCTGCTGCATCTAGACTGGCTCTTTTGTCCAGCCCTGTTTGTCTAAATTTACCTTGCCCTGTAGAGCAGATACATTTTTTCACGGGGCAGTTTCATTTGCTGTTAATACAATTCTCCATCCTGTTTGGTTTTGAGACGCTGCCTCTTGGTTTTTTGAGTAACTGTTTGGCTGGGCACTGCAGCATTCAGCAGTCAGAGCTCTTGCAGGCTAAAGACTGCATTTGCTTTTATCTGGGAACGGAGGAAAAGGAAAGGCAGGGAGCAGAGGTAGTGCAGCAGCATTTGTGGCCTGTGGGGACCGCACAGCATCTTCCACCGACTTCTCCTAGGCTCTAAGCGACATTATCAATTTGCAGTCCTCATTACTAAAAAGCATAAAGTAGCACCACCTTCAGCGAATACTGTTACAGGGTGGGTAAAAATAAAAAGGGGAGTTTTATTAGGATGATTCTCCATCCTTTTCAGAATTTAAAGCATCAGATACTGGTGAGCTCAATGGCACAAGAGAAGGCTTTGGGAAGAAACAGTATTACATGCAGGTTTCTCAACCAGAGCTGGGGCACATGTGCATTCCTCCTGAAGGTAACCTTCTCAAGATTTAGCATCGATCCTCCACAGCTGTATTAAGAGGACAAAAGAAAAAGAAAAAAACAAAAAAACCCCACCCAAACAGAAAAAAATGCCTTTTTCTTTTTAATTTGAAGAAGTGATAAAAACAATTTTCATCTGTGATCCAATTGCTTATCTGTTTAGCATAGGAGTGAAAAAGAGGATGTGATAATTTTTGCACAAAAACTTGCACTTTAATTTAGGTCTCAAGTAGTGTCCCACTGTATACTTTCCAGTCCAGCAGACATTCTAAAATAAATAATCCAAGCCAAACTTGAAATTTATAATCGATGCAATAAATCTGTAGGGGGGGTGGGGGGGAGGCGAGAAGAAACCTTTCCAGGCTACTTTGGAGTCTGCTTTAAAACAATGCTCCACCTTCCTGTGAAATTGCAGCTGAACACCAAGAGACTATCACACTGAAGATCAAATGGCAGAGACTAATTTAGAATTTGTGATTTTCTTCGTAACCATCTCACGGAACCTTGTGAAAGCTTTATTCTTCATACATTTAATCTGACCAATAGTCTTTGGTAAAATAAAATTACAGAATTTAGGATTTCAAAATGTTGTACTTCTCTTTTCAGTCGGCCTCTTCTTAAAAACTTCATTTTACAGGGCAGTGTGGTGGGGAAGTGCTCCCAGCACTTCCAGCGGCCAGCGTGGGATGTTATGCAGAGATTCTTGTACTCAAGCATTTAAAAACCGCACTTCCCTCCACGATCATAGCCTTGGAGGGTATTTTACAACGTGGGGCTGTGAACAAGCTACACCACGCATTGTCTGTGGTGGGAAACCTGGGGACTGGGAGGCTAAACTTCTGCGTTTGGGCTTACTCACTCAAACCGGTGCCAGTGGGGCTGCGCTCCTGCCGGGGGCCTCCGCAACGCCTCTCCTTGCTCACCTCCAGTGAAAGCTGCGGGAAGCGTGGGAGCGGAGCTGGCAGACAAACGCTGCAAAGGCTGCGGCCGTAGCCAGCATCCACAGGCACTTCAGTCCGGAGCGGGACGGGCGGCAGAGACCGAGCTTCCCCAGTGACCTCCCCGGAGGAGGAGGCCACGGAAGGCAGCGAGGCAGCCAGCGCTAGCCAGGGCCACCACGAAGACATTTGTCTCAGAGACGAACAATACCGAGGGCACGAGGCATCTCGATACAGCGGCACCACAGCTGTTAATTGCTGTGTGAGCGAGGCTGGGCCCCAGAGGTGCTGATGGCAATGGAAACAGTTGCCATGGAGACCACGAAGAAAGGCCAACCAAAGGAATTACCAATACGCACGCGAGTCTAAGGGTGCCTAAGGTTGAATAATGCAGGGCGCTGCCGCCACAGCCCCAGCGCTAGTTCTGAGCCCGGGGAGCACAGCAGTACTGAACACGTACTGTTTGGTTTGCTTTGCTGCAGCTGGCCGGCAACCACTCGGTTAGAGGCACTTACATGTAACGCCACAAAAAAAAAAAAGCAGCGGCAGCAGCAATAGAGGGAGTAAAAGCCTCCACAAACCGAATGGGTCCCCTTGCCTGTGCTGGAAGAAGGAATTCTGCTGATGCTATGGCTTAGCAGTTAGATCGCCGCGAGTCACCGAAAAGAGTCTCGACACGAGGGGAAGAGAGAAGGAAAATCAATGTTGCTTGATCACTGGAAAGCTAAAACCATTAGGAGCACAAGGAAGATTGCCGTTCTCATTAAGGCACGTATTGCTCCTCCCCGCACATCTGCTTCTCTGAGCCACTGTTTCGCAGTTTCAAGGTCACACGCGGCGTAAAGCAGCACAGCGCAACTGAGCCAGTCCTGGGTTTTAACTTGGACCAAGATCAGTCATTAATTTGAAACACAAAGAAAATTCCTGTGTGACAAAAAATAGGAAAAAGCACCACAGAAGCCTCTTGTACGCAGCAAGGGAAACAGTGTTTTGCAACCCATAAAAATAAGAAGTTTATATTAATTCCAAAGTAAATTGTTGTCATTCTCACTAAGAAAAAAAAAAAAGGTGTTTTTAAATTTCACACTATAACTTTTCTGTACATCATTATTACCAGTTTAGCATCCCTGGTTTTAATAGAGATGTTCTCACCGATGGCAGCACTTTGAGGGCATCTGTTGGCTTTACTTGGAGTAAAGAAGGTGAAGAAAGAGAAGCACAACCATTGTTGCTGCTGCTTTCACAGGGAAAATGGAAATGTTGAGATTCTTCTGGTAAGCGGCAAATATTAATTCCGTTTAACTGGCGTCGCATCAATCACAGCAGAGCTGGAAAATGGGTGCCTATACGGCTTTTCATGGTAGCATGCAAGTGCCTATGAAATACCCTGTCAGCTAAACACATCACACAATATGTATTTTCTACTTAAGAAATACACACACACACACACACACACACACACACACACACACGAGTAATTTACACATAACTTAAGCTAGAAACTTCTTGACTTCCCTATATTCCTTTGAGAACCAGACACCCCGGTGCTGCTGAGTGGCAGAGGGGTGGGTGACTGACAGCTGAGGAGCAGCAGGAGGGAGAGGGCATCAGCCTGTGACCCCACCACCAACCAGGCTGGTCTGTCCGCTACACATCTTTCCTAGAGCACACTCTTGCACACCCTGAGAAGACACTGGTGCGCTCCCTGAGAAGACACAAGTGGAAGAGGGAACCCTGCTGCAGGGCAACTGAAGGTGGGTTAAGTGCGCTAATGTGCCTTGCCTGCTTCCACAGAATCCTAGGGAACATTTTACTGGCCTACTGCATGCATGAAAATGCACGCAGCACTCCACTGATGTGCAAAGCAGTCGACAGAGTACTCCTACTTTTATTTCCATGTAACTGCTCCAGAGTAATGCACTTTAAATTATTTCTTGAACTAGGTAACTCTTTTCCCGTTCTACAGTCCATGGTAGCTCAACCAGAATCATTTTTAGGGTCTCTACTACCGTGGTAAAACTCCTGTGCTTGAAACTTTTGAAGTAGGAACTTTCAGGGAGTCCTTTTTTGTATCAAGTCCCCGGTTGATTGTGAAAGATACCAAACTGAAGTCTTTGGTTGAACTTACATGGCATACTCTCTGGCTTGAAGAATGAATGATGGGCAACTGGAAACGGTTCACAGCTCTCTGCTTTGCTGAGATCATCCCTGCCCTGGCAAGATGCAGAACAATAAATTAATACTTTTGAAGAGTTTGGGGGACCTTGTAAAGATAAGTTAGAAGATAGTAAGTGTACAATGTAATTAACGTAAATACAATAGGATTTTTGTCACCTAAGGGCTAAAATTATGCAGCAGTAAGGAAAGAAATGAGGTAGTTGTTCCGAGAAAATAAGTTGGTAGCCATTCATAATTCATGTGCTCCCTAAAGTGTCCCTTAATAGGGTCTAGCTGGTTCTAGGAAATACGCAGTAGAATTTTTTTGATGGGTTATTTTTCTGGAATTGAAGTTTTAATTATCCTCTTGTGGCTTTCAAGTTTAGGAGGAAACAAACAAAAAAAACCCCAAACCAAAACAGGCCACTCATCTACGAGCTGTGTGGTTGCTGTGGGTTGACCCAGGCCAGCAGCTAAGCACCCATGTAGCCGCTTGCTCATGGGGCGTGAAAACTCACGGGCTGAAATGAAGACCATTTAATATGAAAGAGGCTTTTCAAAAAAGTGATGCAAACGTGGTCATTCCCTGCCTCCTACCAGCAGACTGATGCCCAGCCAGTCTCCGAGCAACAGCTACTTCAGCAAGAGCAGCCCTCCAGTCTTTACCGCGGACCATGATGTTATATGATATGGAATACCCCTTGGCCAGTTCAGGTCACCCATCCCAGCTGTGCCTTCTGCCAGCCTCTTCCCACCACTAGACTGCTTGCTGGGGGAGGCAGCGTGAGAAGCAGAGAAAGCCTTGATGCTGTGCAAGCACAGCCCAGCATTAGCCAAAACACTGGTGTGTGTTACCAGCACCTTCTTAGTCACGAATGCAGAGCGGAGCACCCTGTGGGCTGCTGGGAAGAACATTACGCCCATCCCAGCCAGACCCAGTACAGCGGTTTGATCGCTTTTCCCACTACTTCCTCTCAGCTCAATAGAAATGCCCACTGCAGATGGTGTCTAAAGGGTGCTTTTCACCATTAATGACCAAATCACTGCACACTCCGCGCTCCACCTCCCTTTCCTTCAGAAGGTGTGCTTGCGAGCTAAACCAAGTGGAAACGGAAGGAAGGTTTCTGGCAGAGATCTAGTCCAAACCCAACGTTGTCTTTTTCTAGCTTAGATGCTTTTCTAGCAAGATGCTTAAGCCTGGTTGCTTAAAAATCTGTAAGTGTTTTCCCAACCACCATTTTAAATAATATTTGAGCCTATAACGGTGTCTTTTTTCTATTCTAAAGACTGATAACAAGGGCTCAGTTTGGAAATCAAAAGGTATCTACATAGATCGAAGATCCTGAAGGTTAGAAAGACTTCTGGATTAGTACTTAATTCCCACGATTAAAATCTGAATTTTGAATATGAAACAGTGTAGTGAAGGTTAAAAAGACAAATTGATACATAGCTACTCAAGGCAGTTTACGCCTGAAATTATTCTGAAAACAGGCATCAAAGACAAGCATGTGTGTGATGGGGATGATACTGTTGCATAGCATCAGAAGGCTGCCTAAACAGCTACTTCTAACGGGATTAATCAAACTCACTGCAGACAAATGAAGTTAGAATCTGCAGATACTGTCATCCAACACATTTCACCCTTTTCAAAGTTTTCACTAAGGTGACTCCTAAATTCTGTTTCAAGCCTTTTCCTGATATTTTCTGGTTCTCAGCTGGAAACGAGTGCTTATTACAATTTTCAGAATGCTCCCACTCTCAAAATTGCCTCCTTAATCTTGCAATCTTGTGATATTCGCCTGGCTTCACTCAATTCAGTGGAAGGTTTGCAGTCAGCTTGAGGTGTTTTCCCGAACTTCAGTCAGTGATTCCAGAATCAATTCACAGTACAGATGGGGCCTTATCTTTTGTACCCATCTAAACCTCATGTACAGGTCATCCATCATCTCTGTTTTTAATCTCCCACAAACTTGTTTCAATGTCAGTAAGTACCTGTCTACAGTGAGACAGAGCAGCTCAATGTCCCTTGCTAAAATGTGTGTGTGTGGGGGGGGTTATCCGCATAAGAAATTCTTAAAAACAAGTGGTTTAGTAGGTTAGAAAGACTTTTGGACAAAAGCTCCTCAAGTGCTTCTGAAAATTTTAATCCACTATTTCAAATACTGCAATTTTTTCTTTCCCTTTTTTTTTTTTTTTAACTATTTAGGCCATAATTTCAAAATACTTGTAACACAAGCCATGCATTTTACAATTAAGCTTAATTTAGATTGATGGATCGCCACTGTGTATAAATTTATGCTTAGCAAATTTTCCAACTTCCATTCCGCTCTCAGGACAACGCATCCTGATAGGTGAAAAAAACGTGGTTACTGTTCTTGTTACGTTAGTCTTTGCCCTGGCTCCATATGATATCGCTGTGGAGAAACTGTTGAAACAGATTTTCCACCCAAATCCAAATAATCCATCAGTTTCTTACTAGCGTTCTCATCTCTTTCCCAAAGAAACCTGGTATTGTCTGGCAGAAAAAGCTTGAGAGACATGGCTCATGCTCTTCCGACAGACACGCAGGATGATGATAGGGCTTAACTAAAACCAAACTGAAGTTCTGTATTTTCATCCCCCCCGAGCAAAAATATCAAGTACTCAATACACTGTTCTTTCCACTATTTAAAAAAACCAAAGAATTCAAGGCAAAGGGGAGACAAGAACTGAGAAATTCAGAACAGCTATGACAACATTGTCAGTTTGACGTGGTTGACTCTAATGAATCGCACGGCAATAGTGACATATCTGGGTTATATTTCCACACAGTGACTCTTTGTCGTGCATAGTGCCAGCAAGTGGTGTCATTGCACTCGCCACATTAGACAATAAGTACCAGCTCACAAATACCAACTATTATAACTTCTGAGAGACTGATATTGAAATGCTATGAAGGTCTAGGCAGCCTTATAAATTTAAGTGAGGGAGATTTGGACACCCAATCTGGAACAGAGTTTGGAGGAGTCAGGCTGCCACATATCCTCATTTTTAAAATCTCCACCTTCATGCCCCTGTTGCCCAGGAATGGTCCTTTCAGATGTACTGGGGTTTTCTCATCCTTGTACTGTGCCAAGCGTAAAAGTGTCTAGGATCTCCACTACTCCACACTAGCAAAGGCCTGGGGAAACCGATATTGCTATTTGTCTTATGGAAGGGAAGATATAACATTAACTTCCAAGGTTACCAAATCTGACATGAAATATTAGTTACAATTATAATTTCAGAAAAAAGGAAGGAACGACATTTCACTATTCAATTAGATCTGCCTGTGACAGTTCTGCCCACAAAGTGTGGGAGTATCTGTCAGAAAATCAGCTTCCAAGGTTCAAGTGACATGTCATCATCAACAGCTTTGCCAAGGAAGTGGTAACCCTTTCTTTATTTCTCCACTGCACCCATTAGTCTGTGTCACTTTCTGTGGTACTGGCAGCTAGGGAAGTTTAAGGCACCCCAGTGAGTTCATTTGGCAACACAGATCTTGTACTGGCACTGGACATCTTCAAGCGCTCAGACTGCCTGAAGCAATGTCAAAGAACAGGATAAAAAAAAAGTCTGCTGAAAGCAATACTGGCAAAGGCAACATGCAACTTCACTAGCTCAGTCTTAAAATAGACCCTTAGAGCAGAAAGCAATTGCCAACGGGAGCTGATAAACTTTTTAAAGTAAAACCGTGTACGAAAAATTTAACGCAGTTTTATTTCATGACATATATCAATCAGCCACAAAGCATGTCCAAACATTTGTTATGACGAAATACTTATTTTGACATCTCTTACTTGGTGATGTCGTGCACTAGGCTCCGGGCATGCTCATAGCAAGACAGTTTCAGGCTGCTAGGAGCTATTTTGCTGTTGAAGCTATTGAGCTTCTTCCTCAATTTGGGAAGAAGAGTTTGAGTGAGAAGACATGAAAAATGTTCTTTGAACGGAGTCAAAACCAAGACAGGTCTGTGGAAATATAGCTCAGGTTTGGGTACATAGAAATTGTCACGCAGTCCAGAAGTGGAAGCGCTGCCTTGCCGCGGCCAGAGGCAGCAATAGGAGAGGAGCCTGAGCTGTGCCTGAGCTCTGAAGTGGGTAACTGCAAAAACAGTTTGTCGGAAATTTTTTTCCTAATCCTGTCTACCAGAGATTTGCTTAACTTGCAACACAAAGTGTTTGCCTTTTTGTTTTCCCTCCAAATGTTTGGGGGCTTGTTGTTAGAATGGTTCTTTGCTTCTTTTCTTTTGTTCACCTTCATACTCCGTATGCAAGGATGTTCTCTCCTGCCATGAATTTCAGCTCATTACACTGATTGCCATACATGTCAAGCTGCTCTTTTGTTTTTCATTGAGTCACCCTCACAAATTAGTTACGTGGCATAGCACATTCACCTAAGATCTGCTTTTGCCACAATGAACAAGATACGACTTTTCAGTCAAGAGAGAAGGGTTTTTACAGTAATTTTACGATTTTCAAATGACCAGATATGAGACCCAATGAGTTTTTCTTCCAGCTAAGTGTACTCAGAAAACTGTCCGTTTACAATATATAATCTGGAAGACAATTCATGTGTCACAAGCAAGTCTTCAAAATAACCACCAGGATTATACACTTAAACTAGCCCTGTCTCAGACACTCTATAAAGAAACTAAACAACAACAACAACAGAGTCAAGTAGCAATTACTCATTTAGAGGCAATAATAAACTATTCTTATGTCAGGGCAGCAAGGAGATTCCTTGGATTAAGTGGGTAAACGAGTAAAGAGATTAAAAGAAATTAAAGATCAAAAAGGTAGCATGGTTCTCTTTTTGGAAAGGGCAGTAGCAGAGTTTATTCACTGAGAGGGAGAAAAAGGAAGTGATCATATTCTTCCGCTTAGAGAGCCATGTTGTCCTCTGGCATCAGTCTGCAGCCCACTTGGAGCAGGAAGCTAGCACTAAGCACCTGCTTCCTTACACCTGCTGTCGATAACTGTCACCCAGGTATCTAGCCACAAAAGGAAAAAAAAAAGTTAATCTTCTTCACTGAAGTGCTTCCTGCAGGCATGACAGGAGAGAAACTGCCCCCTCGGATTCAGGAAGAAGGTCACTAGGTATGCACTCCGAGGTGGGTTTTGTGCATTCCAGGCATGCCCTCCAGCAAAAATGGACTGAAGTGTTGGACTTGAAGTCCCTCCCAACTGAGCCTCTTCTGACTGGGAAGGGAAAAAAGGAGACATCCTTCTTCTGGGAGAAATCAGGTAGTCAAATGGTTTCCTTCAATGTCTCTTGAGAGAGCTGTAGGCTTTTTGCATCTCATGCCTGGGTTACACAGCAAGGATGGATGTAAAAGCTCACACCCATATGCCTACGTGGAGTCCAGGCTGGAGAAGCTCTCTGCAGGTCAGGATTCAGGTACAAAACCAAATCATAGCATCTCTTAAAAAAGACAGGCAGGATTTGTCCTTGGATGTCTGAATGCCTGGAGTGCAACTGAGTCGTGCTCACAAGGTCCAATGCTTTGATCCCGCTGCCCAAGGGTGGGCATCACCAATCTGTCAGTTTCCCTGCATTACCCCAGATCCCCACCTCCGGCTGGCAGACACAAAATCCACTTCATTTTGGAGCAGCAGCTGGAGGCCTGCAGTCCCTGGTTGAGGTGCCTCAGTGGCACGACACAGGACACCTAAATCAAGCCTCCAGCAATGCCATTTTTCCCCTGCTACCGAACGTTGAGATTCCTTTCAAACCCCAGTGCCTCATGATCTTGAACAAAACAACTTTGTCTCGCTGAGAGACAGACAAGAGCGTGTCAGAGCTGACTGCAGTGAGGAAGAGATGAACATGTCACTGCGCGGCAGACAGTCCAAAGTCAGGCAAGATCTGGGAAAGGAGGAATGATGGCTGAAGAGGGGAGGACTCTGCAGAGAGTGACTGATTTTGAGGAAGCAGACAATATTCAGTGGTATACTTGTGAACTCAGTGGCTTTGGTGGAAGGGCAGGGGGAAGCAGTGGTGGGAATCCTGTGCTTTATGTCGGGGCCGTCACAAACTACTGCAGCACAAAGAAAAGGCGCTCTTAGGGCACTGCCACATCACAGGGGAAGGAATAATTCAGGAGAGCAAGGCGCAACAACTAGTAACTTGGAGTGAGTTAATTGCCTGGTAATTTGGTGGACCACGTATTTGGGCAGGTTTGTTCTGTGCTGTCATGCAGACACTCACTGAAATATCAGAAACATGGAAATATTTCATGCGTCTGGAAGTGCCGTATCACGTCAAGCTATGCACAGCAGAGCAATCCAGCTGGCAAAGGCACGACAAATGTGTCCTCATAGTAATTCACATAAAAGAAGGGGAACAGCATACTAATTTAAAGAGCTGGTCAGGGAGTCAGTAGACTATATCTACCACTGGGGGTGGAAATGAAATATTTGAGGCAAGAGATTCCCTTCCAATTTACATTGATGTAACAGACCTGAGACAAAGACAAGAACTTTTAGACCTGTCATTTTTATGCCTCCAGATTTTATTCTTCATTCTTTATTTACACAGCTGTAAAAGCTGACCAACCAATATTTTTCCAAACCCAAAGTGTCTCCTTTTGAAAGGAGAGCAAGCTGGAAGAGCAGAGAGGCTGCTTTGTCTGAAAGCCATGTAGGACTTCAGTCACGCAGAGGTCCTGAGCACAAAGTCTGCTTGCTGCTCCCGATGGAAATGGATAAAATATAAGGTTTTTCAGATTTCAAAGCAGAGGGAAGGGAGCTTTGCAGTTTGGCTGATAGGGCAGGATCAAGTAAGTGAGGAGAGAAGCATGGATGGTTACCTTTGGGCAATGTACATTTTCCTACTGACACCTTTTGGAAGACTGAAAAATTCCCAACCTTCCCCCTGTCCTTTGGGTACTAGCAAAAAATGCAGTCGCTTCACACTGGAAGGGCAGCTTTAACGCAAAGGCTGCTCCCCTGGAAAGAACAATTTCGGCACCACCAGCTGAGAATGAAACTATTGCAACATCAGGAGAGAATCTGAGTTTTGATTAAACAATTTTAACGTTAAATCCCCCCAGAGAAATGGCACACAGAAAAAGCAAGAAGAAGCTGAGAACAATTTAAACCATCTATCGGATGGGATGGTTGTCACCAATGACAGTGTTATTACAGAGCAGCAGAGTGCAAGCAAGGTTAGAGAATAACTGGAGGTTATGTTTATTGGAAGGGTTTTCCTCCTCTCCCTCTTCCACTTTGCCCCATACTTCTGTGTGTGGAATGAAAATATGGCATTTTCAATCTCTTTTCGGGCAGTAGCTGTTCCAGCTATTACAGAATGTTGCTCCCACCATAAACAAGCGAACGGACAACAAATGCTGCCACTTCTGCTGAGCAAACAGCTAAGTGGTATGTATCATTTATCTCATACAACATCCCTCCAAATGTGTAACATTTTTTTTGTTCTGACATGATACAAAGTTATTAAGAATTTGGGAGGAGGAAGAAACAGAAATCAATGAGAATAATAATCTGGATACAAACCCAACTTTTAAATGAAGATTGAAAGCATCTAAAAGTAAACTCCTTCCAAAGGAAGAAAAGTCATTTATCAGGGCATAGAAAAGTTAAGAAAATCAGTAAGACAGTAAAGTCACAAGAAAAATAAAGGCTGAAAATACAAGGTATCAACATGCATGGAAATTTTAGCAGGAACTCCTTTTTGACTGTCTGTGGAGCTACAACATGCCACAAATTTTGAAATATATGTCCAGAAGGGAGGATTTTTCCTCTGAATGATCTATTATTCACATGCTAAAAATGCTAGGCTCTTTGTTTCAAACACAGAAAAAGATTATCTGGACAAAATCCTTTCCTTGCTGTTGATCAGAATAAGTTCAGTAGCTATCACTGGAAAAGTGACAAAGGGCAATTCAGCAGAGATGGAGCAGAGAGCTCGTCAAAGTGGGAGCGCACACAGTAATTTGGTGGGCACTGAACCAGGCTGTAGTGGCTTAGGCCAAAAAACATTTGTCTGCACAGAAGTTACAGTCAGACACTACCACCAGAGGCATTTGTGTAGTGCACATGGGAATAAATCTATTTCTGCAGTATAAAGCATGAGAACTGCATGTGTTTTAGCAGCGTAACTATTGCCTGGGGAGGGAGGCGAAGGGGAGAGAGAATGGGAAGAACTCACCCAGACCAACACCTCTTCAAGTGTCTGCCCTCAAGTATCTCATGCAAATGTCTAAAATCACTGCGCGACGGGGGTTGTAGGGAGAAAAAGGTCTGCATGTCTGTGGAGTACTCCCATGTCAGTAAAGATGCAACTCTCTGGTCCCCAGCATGTTCCTGAAAGGAAGCAGAGGAGAAGCACATCCCAACCTAGCCCACAGGACAGCTTCAGATTCAGACTGACTATCCTACCACCCAACATCTGACCATTTTGCAGTGAGCTCACCAAGCTGGCAGCAAATTTGTTTTGGGAACCACACCATAACCCACGTGCTTCGCGCAGCCAACACATCACGAGGTGGAGATCAAGTGGCTTGTGCTTCGGGCTGAGGCCGACTCACCTGCAGGAGCCATAGCAGGCTACGAGCTTGGGTTTGCAGCAAAATACCCTGCTTTTCTCTGCGCAGAAGCTGCGTGGTCTCACCTCTGCCATGGCCTGCTGGACACAGGCTCAGACGTTCAGGACAACCTGACACAAAGGGAGCACAGCAAGAGTCAGAGAAGGTCCTTCTTTGCTGGGAAGGAGGACTGGGATGCTGACTTGCCTCCAAAAGCAGCGCCTCTTTTTCAGACAGCAGCAGGCAGAGAAATGCTCTGCCCTATATGCCATGACCACTCTGGAGAGGGGTCACACACACCTCACTGCACTGTAACCCATGTTCCCGGCCACTCAATGACATGCCTCCCTCATCAGACACCTTCATTAGAAAAATGCTACCATGTTCAGTAGCAGAAACTGATAGGAAACTTGTGAGAATAGGCACACCCAGAGCTAGCATTCAGAAGCAAGAGGTCTTGATAGGAAAAAGGAAAAACAAGTCCGTGGTTACCCAGAGTTGACTACTCTCCTTGGCCCAAGAGTTTCACAGCCTCCAGAGTGAGGGCGTACACAGGCTCAAACAAAAGATATTTTTAAGGGGTTCTGCACTGTATTTGGGAGCACTTCTAAGAGGGCACAAATCGAGAAGGCAATGCCAGCAGTGGGAAGGGGAGGGCGCATGCCACACTCTCTCTGCTCTAGGTTTCTCTCAGAGCTAGCACACTGACTGGCAGATACATGAATCAGGACAGGTGAAAACAGTGAGAAAGGAAGGAGTCACCCAGCGTGTTTGCTTTCTCCCTCAACGCCTTTGTTTGGTCTTCTGTAAGGCACAGTCTGAGCATTTATCATTGTAGCTGTGGAAGTCTTTGATCTGACTAACCACTCACATTTCTGTGTTTGACGTTTTTGTTATTCAAAGAGCAGCAAATTAATCTTGTGAAGCCTTTGGTGTCCCCTCACTGTACTTTAAATAGCTATCATTTAATCTGTTATCCATATGCATTGCAAGATGGATGCTTTGTTATGCATACTGAACTGTGCACTCTGCATCTCAGAGGGAAGCTGGTTCTGAGCAGTGGCCATGAAAAAACAAATCCAATCTGAAAAGTATAGGATTTTCCCCTGCAAAACACACCAGTAGAGTTTTAGCCTTTCCTCAGTCATCATGTTACTTGCCTAATTCCAGAAAAATCTTGACTGAAGTCCTTTAAAATATAAATGCTTGAGAGTATTTGCTTAGAATAGGAAAAGAGATAATTTTCAGGTAAATTTGTCAGCTTAGCACACTACCTATTTTATTTTCCATGGCATGTTAGTGAACTTGTTCACTGGTAAAAGTTTCCACATAAACAGGATCTTTTTAAAAAAATCACAAAAACAAATTCTAAATGTGCAAGTGCAGGAATTTATACAATCAAAGGACAGAAGCATACAGCAGGACATAGGCCGTAGGCATTCAATTAAAATGATCCAATCTCAGTTATGAATATTAAAGATCTAGAATAAGCTGTCCATAAACCCTGTACAGAAATAATTCATTGTATAGTTTTGAATAATTAATCGGATAACCAGGACTTTCTTGAAGCAATTTGCAAATAACAGCACACAGAACTTCCAAATGCATTATTTTTAAAAACCTGTCATGGAACTTAAGTGAGCACAGATGCAAGCATTTTTAAAATAACTCAATATTTCAGCTTTTTTTTCTGGCAAAGAACATGCTTACCTAGAGATTAGGAATTTTTCCCAAGTCGAAATTTAGCTGAATCTATTTCTGTTTACCTAGGTATTTACCACTGTGAACTTGTGGTAGCCTGTAATCCTTTTCCAGGAGCTTGCCCATGCCCTCCAGACAGCATCCTGGCCCACGCCTGGAGGTGGCCAGCCCCTGAGGTGCCTGGCACAGGCAGGCTGTGGGAGGGAGGCACATGCTCTGCACAAGCCCCTGTGGCTCTTCCGTCCCACTCCAGGCCTGTGGGTCTCACAGTGTCTGCAGCCACACCGTGAACCACATAGCAGCTGAAGACCCTGAACATTTTGTGCCATGGGGTTCTGAATGTCACCTAATTTAACTCTTTAAGCAATGACTTTAAGATCTGGTGTGGTTACTGGTTGCACTCAGCCTTCCTGTCTTACGGCACCCAAGCAACCCCAGAAGTTTTCTCACTACTTCTGCTTTTATCCCAGTATAGGTGGCTGTCGATATGCTGCACTGAAACACTTGAGCTGCTAGTCACTGTCCACAAAGTGATGAGTGGCTATCATTTATTCAGAATTGCCAGGTGTGACCAGCTTTATCAGACCAACAAGTGAGCCAGGAAGGAAATACCCAGCACACACCCACAGAACCGAGAGTTTACTGGGAGTGGGAAAGACACTGGGTTTAGTGGAGGATGACTGTGTATTAGGCAGAAGTACTCAACTCTTAGCTTCCCATGCAGAATAAGGCTGAGGGGAAGGTAAATGTGTCCTGTCTTTTTATTAAGTCCAGATTTCCCCCTCTCCATCTAGTGGAGGAAAAAAGTCACAACTAACTAATCAAGGATGGGCTGACATGACAGAAAAGTGCATTGGACAGGCTCAGAAATGGAAACAGGCTTTGTAGATATGTAACATTGAAGATAAGACTTTGCAAAAGACATTACAGTTAAACTTAGCAGTGCTGTTATGCAATTGCCCCCCAGTTTTATTGATCAGGACATAAAACAACTGAGAAGCTGGGGACAGATTTTCTGCTGCTGTTTTACTACATTATTTCAGGGAAGTCAATGAAAAATACCAGTTTACACCAACCAGAAACCCAGCCTGTAGACACCAAAATAGAGAATGATGGCTTCTCCAGGGCAATCACTGCTCACTGACACTTCCCATGATAGCAAGAGCATGCCTGCAAAAGACAACCACGTGATAGTTTCAACCTCACACCTTCAGCCATCTTCAGCAGAATGGACCCTTTCCTGAAAATCTGTGGGCCTGTTCCACTCCAAGAAAGACCACTCCTGAATGCAGAAAACACAAAGAAAAACAGGGCTCTATCCATTGCTTCCCTTGCCTTCAGATTCACAGGTTCCCCTGACTTAGTGGGAGAGGAAATGAGGACATGAAAATGAGGACACAATTGTACCCTGGGGTTTTTTAGAACACATTTATTTTCTGCTTGGGACAAACCTTTATAACTCCTGTAAGAGGAAGTTTAGTCCACATGGGAACTGACTTCCATACGCTACAGCTGTTCATTACGTTTTCTCCAGAATTTCAGTCCACTCCCTGCGTTCTGCCAACATTGTGGTTTAGTGCAATGAAGATGAACAGAGAATGGACAATAAATAACGAAAAGCAAGTGAGGCTCACTCACAATTTACCTTTTCTGCTCAGAAGTCAGATTCCATGCTTCAGCTAAACAGAACTGGAAAACACCTGGTAGCTTAGAAACTCATTCTCTGTCTGACTGAAAAAAACTTGCTTGTTTCAAGACACAGCGAGCCTGCAACCTTCTTTTATTCAGCTGGCAAAAGCAAGAAATGTCTCTGGTACTATCAAATTGTCAATAGAACACTCACAATCATGACATTTGATGATGTGAATAGGTCTTCATTGAGCTGTTTGATTTATAAATCTGATTTATGCCATAGAATCATAGAATCATAGAATGGTTTGGGTTGGAAGGCACCTTAAAGACCATCTAGTTCCAACCCCCCTGCCATGGGCAGGGACAACTTCTGCTAGACCAGATTGCTCAAAGCCCCACCCAACCTGGCCATGATCCTGTTGCCTAAGTCACCAGGTATACATTCATTAATATTCCAATTAACAAAAACACACAGAGAGCTGCAAAGGGTCAGTGTCTTCAGTAACACTTCTTGGATTTCCTACATTTACCAAACATTACCAAAAAAATAAAATCAGGAAAAAACTGATACACAGTACACAACAGACTTTATGAAAAAATGATTAACACTTTGTATATTTTATTAAAAGTCTGCCTGATGCATTTCCCACTAATATTTATACAAAAATGAAATTAAAAAGATTCTGTCAAATGAGAAAGGCAGCTCTCACAACATGTCTTTTTGCAAAATAGCCTGTAATATCTAAAAGGCCTATTTCAGCACAGCTTTAGTTCATCAAGCATCAGATGGGTTTGTTGACTGGAACTACCTGTGAACCTCAAGCTTCAATACATTAGTGTGCATAATACATGTATTTGACAGGTATTTACAGCTGGGGGAGGAAATCAAGACAGCAGCTATCACCAGGCTCAAATGTGCTTCCATTCCTTCTGTATAACTTAGGAAAGACTCCAGGAAAGGCTTCTGTGCTTTTATCTTATAAAATTGACCTGAGTGGAGATCTGAAGGCTGAGGCACGATACTGCCTGCCAAAAAACATAAACGTATTGTCATGCCAAACACGCTAGGTATGAGGAGGGAATTCCCTTGCCCTAAGGAATGTTGGCCCTTTCCGTCTATTGACAAAGTGATGTAAATTTCAAACAGATGTCAAAATGCATTGGCTGAAGGTGGCCCAACAATAACTACTTTTAAGGAGTTTGGCAGCATATTCTGCAAAGAAAAGGCATTTTAAAAAAATGCTAGAAACTTGTGTTAAAAATCTCTTCACACCCTTCCTAAAAAGCAGGTATTTTATTCACACCTTATGTCCTTACTTTTCCCTTGCTGTTCTTGGGTGAAAAGTATGAATGATATCTAGGATTTAGATTCTCGCAGAGTACTACTGTTATCTTCCTCAGTCTTCCTTTTCCTTTTTCTTTTCCTATTCCTTTGTGTGGAGGCAGAGGGGACTTTGTTATTTCTAGGGCAGAAGCAAAAATTTTGAAACAACATATTTTCTGAAGAGTGTTTCACTGGGAAAGAAGAGGAGGAAGGAAAGTAATATCTTTTAAAAAAAGTTTATTTTTTTTAATTTTTGAAAACACAACTCAAAAATATTTCAGGTAGCAATTAAACTAGATGTAAAGGTTGGGTTGAGAAGAAGTGGTGCAAAGTTTTCACATACAAAACTCACTCAAATAAACAAGCCTGTGGAGAGTTATTGTACAGCCCTTACAAGATGTACTTGAGGGTTTTCATGAATCTTTCTTTCTGCAGGTGATGGGAGAGAAGATATTTAGCTCCACACTGAAAACCAGGAATGTTTTGTCATAAGATTACTGGCTTAATCTTCACTTCTTTAATGGGGACCTACAAACAAATCTTCAGAATTTTGTCAGATGAGGAGCTGAACAATTGAGACAAAGATGGAGCATGTTCTTTGTGCAAGTTAGAGGTAAATCTGACACTGACCACAAAATCTCCAAGTCCCACCTAAACTGAGATTACAGGGATTTTTCCTTTTGTCTTCTGTCTGATCCAGGACTCTTGTTTCTTCCTGGGTGATTTCAGTTAAAAATTGTAGCCAGGCAGAGAGCCCAGGGTCGTTTGATGCTAGAAATGCACCTTGATCTACAGTAGAGACAGAACAGAGACCTCGGCTCTGATCTAAAACATACAAATACCAAGTAAGTCTGGAGAGAAAGTATCTGCCATTTGGCTCCTAGACAATGTACTTTTTCAGAAGGCATGCTAAGCCACCTTCTCCTGGAATCCTGAGCCACAGCCTGCATGAGAGCAACCATACATGTATTCATCATTGTATTTATTTCATCCTGTACATTTATCTGAAATTAAATGCAGTTGGGTCAAACATCTGAGCATGCTGGTGAGGCAGGGGTTCCACAATTCATTTACTCATGTCTTCAGCAACAATGTCAGACTAAGAAGTTCTTGCATGCACCAGCGTCTGCTCGCTGGCAGCTGGTATTTCACACTTGGTGTTGCCCTGTACCACCAGTTGTGTCAAGAGAACTGACTGTCAGGCCATACTCTAGCCAAGGTCACTCAAATGGTTTGGCCTGAAAAGAGCACCAATTCCTTTTTCACAGACTCACAGAGCGGTCCTCTGGAGGTCACCTAGTCCAACCCCCCTCCTCAAGCAGGGACACCTAGAGCCGGTTGCCCAGGACTATGTCCGGATAGCTTTTCAATATCTCCAAGGACGGAGGCTCCACAACCTCTCCAGGCAACTTGTTCCAGCGCTAATTTTTTAAACAGTTGGTAGCCAGTGTGATAGCATTAGAATAACTCTACCAGTATATCTTCGGGGGAAGAAAATGGCAGTATGGAGGCAAAATGAGTCACTACAAACACTTGAGGTTGGCTTTGCCACCAAGCTGTCATGGTGTGGAGCCATCCTAAGTTTAACCAGCACTCTATTTTTCACTGAGTTCTTATGTGTGGATGGAGAAGGAGGAAAAACAGATAGCAAGCAACATCCACTTAAACAGAATATCTGACCAGATACATTTCATGGCCCTTCAAATTAATGTGCTTATCTACCTTAGTTCAGACAGATTCTGCAAGGAATTAATCACAAAGGTCTCATATTTTCAGTAGGTATACTTTACCTATTCATTTTCAAAAGAGAGATAATTCACAGTCTGGCTTCTACTGTCTGTGATTTGAGTTTTCTTTGCAGTGAGGGCAAAAAAATGAAGACAATGCTATTAACTATTCAGTAATATGGAAAACCATGCTGCAAAACTGTGATGAGGTCATTTATATGCAGAGAAACCGCCAATATACAAAACGGTACTTCTGTCTCTGCATGAGTGAAGGGCATTTCTCACAGCAGAGCTTGATTTCTATGTAGGCGCTGAAATAAGAGACCAGCTTTTGAAAAAAGCTCAAGATAGTTGACGTCCTGTGTGTGAGAGCTTGTCTGACAGAAGGGTACCTATTCAGGTCCTGAAGCAGATGAGAAATACTTTGATATCTCTGAGGACCTAGGCTAGTCTGGCCATAAATTCTTCCGCCTAAAATATGTGAACTTCAAAAAATCCAGCCCTGAAACAGGAACTAATAATTTGGGAAAACCTGGCTTGCATCTGAGTCAATTAGGAAATGGTTTCAGACTCCAAATAGAACCTAAAAACTGTAGGATGAACTTCCAGCACATTCCATTTAATGCAAGAATACTTTCTTTGCAGGCTATGCCATTCCCATGGCTGCTCAAACACAAAGGAGTTTATCTACAAAACCCCATTATCCCCTTTTCCTTTTTCCTCCCGCAAAGGGAGAAGAGGTCACAGAAGATGCACGTACATAAAGTCTCTTACAGTCTAATAAGCATACACATATACCTATACATTGTATACACCTACTTACATACACATGCAGGGTTCTTACCTAAGAACTGCAGCCACCGGAACATACGGCAAAGCCGCAGGCAACTTTGCATTCAAAAGAAATGGAGGTCAGTAGAAAACAGAGCAAGGCTCAGGGGAACATTACAGCCTAGACAGCTTGTCAGTGCCAAAGACAGCCTGCACCCACAGGAGAATCAAAGGTGTCTACTACCAGTCATGACAATGAAGTTACAGATAGCTGGCTAAGCTGGGAGTCAGTAGCTTGTGCAAGGGCACAGTGCAGCCCCACACTTAAGCAGGTGTCAGTTGTAGGAAATCTTGAGGGCAGTAAGGCCACTCATTAACGTCAAGTCAGATGTGTGCAGGCACCTGGCTCACCCAAAGCCTGGAGAGTATCAGCTGGTATGAAATGCTGCTGTGCTCTTTCAAACCAGATGGGCAGAGCACCAACACAGGTATTTGATCAAAGGTACAGAGAAAGCCCAGTGCCTTACAGCTTACCCTCCACCCTCCCGTCGGGTAAGGAAGCATCAACCACTCCACCAGTGATGGGGGCAGATGGCAGAGTACAGCCCACTGAAGCAACGAGTTATCACAGAAAAGTTTTCAGTGTTAAAATACTTGGAGAATTAAGAAATGCCTGGCAAACAACAATCCCACTGCTCACGTTTTTCCTGCAGAGCTAAAATTTTTATTTTTGCATCTTAAAATAGAAATGTTAATTCTCTTCAGGAGTTCATGTCAGCCGCTCCAGCAGCAGGAGTAGAAAGCTGCTTTAGAGCCTGGATACATACTAAGGAATCCGTATAAACCCGTCAGCAACTAAGCTTTGCTTAGAAATGACAGTTCAGTGGAGCGGATGCGATAGGAGTCACAGAAGTACGAGCTTGGTCCTCCCCTCAGGGTGCCGTGCCTGAGATTATGGACCCAGGGAACAAAAGCCTTTCACATTTTCTTGGAAGGTGCGTGTCCAATAAATAGAAAACAGATGCTGCTGAATATTTGATTACTTTTCTCACCCCTCAGTGTCCACAAATGTTTTATAATTAATGGGCCCAGAGAAAAAAATCATTCTATCCCTGGGCTTTTGAAACAGCAAGAGATGGGTCTGTTTAATGCCCTGTGACAGAGGACTTTCATATGTACCGTTCCTTTTCTTGGAAGGGAAAAAAAAAAAAATCTGACTGAAAGCTCACTGAAGAAAACAGTAGATAGGGAAGAATCTGAGCTTGAGGTGAATCCTAACACGATTTTACAGGCTTGGAACTTAAAAAATGGAAGTAAAATGACTACATGAATAGAATGAAAAATACTGCTACAAAAACCTCTATAAGAAAATACTGCTAATAAGGTTTCTTGTCTCTCCCTTTATTTTCATTTTGTTTGCTTTTTTCAGCCTCTTTCTTTACAGGGTCCTTCTCCTGAGCCTCTCTCTAACACTGTCACGGATCAAATACACTACCTTCCACAAGCAGCACCCAAAGCTACACTCGCAAGCCCAGAAAAAAATTAAAGCTTCCTGGTTTTGTTGAGAACATGCAGAGCCAGACTGTCACAAGGCTGTAGGGTGCAGCAAAAATGTTCCCGAGAGTCCAGCCCTCGCTGCCTGCGGAGAGGTTGATCTCTCTCAGAAAGTAAATTTTTAAGGAAATACTTTCTTTCCAAAAGCTTCTTCTGAACAGCATTCTCTCTATACTACTGAGTGGAGCACAACATAAACACAGACAAATACAATTAAGCATTCTGCAATAAAAATACAAAGCTTCTTTGAACTGTTCTTACCAACACAGTTAAATGGGCAGAATTCACTGCTCAGACTATTAGAAAGCCTTGGGTCTAAACAATTAGTCTTCTGCAAACATCCCTCGCAACTGTAGTTTATCCACTGATCCAGAGGGATGTACTTTTGACAATCTGAGTTTTAGCTTATCCATTCTGCTGCACTGCCAGGAGTGTGGCACTGTGCTGTGGAAAACTTTACATTTTGCAAAGTAAGCAGACGCCAAACGGATGAGAGCCACGGAGGTATAGAACATGAAAACAAAAAATGGTATTTCCTTTTTTCTCCTGTAAAGTTGTTGATATGGACTCTGCTGATGACCACCTGAAACTTGGTTCTTCTCACAGGACTAGGGTAAGATCACCGGAAGGCTGTGGGTGGAGTGGACCTTGGGAGGTCTGTAGTCCAACCTCCTGCCCAAAGCACGGTCAGCCCTGGGGTCGGACCAGGTGCTCTGGGAATTGTCCAGCTGGGGCTTGAAACCCCCAAGCATAGAGATGGCAAAAATCTCTCTGGGAAACTGGCCCCACCACCAGACTGCCCTCATGGGCGAAGGTAGACCCTGGTCTCCAGGCTGAACTCCCTAGTTTTAGCTGATGCTGTGCTCCTTGTCTTCGGCGCTGGCAGAGCCTGGGCCAGTCTGGCTCGTGCCTGGACTCCTGCCGAGCGTGCCTGCGAGGTCCGGAGGGTCGAGCAAGGCTTCTCCTGGTGCCGGGTGGTGCTTCGGGGGCTGCCGTCGGCAGCTCTCGCTGCCCGTCCCGGAGCCATCCCCTGTGTTTCCCCGGCCCTGCCAGGTTCAGGCGGCCGGGCACCGTGGGGCAAGCTTGCAGCAGCGGAGGTGAGCTGTGCGGGGAAGCGTCCCCCCGGGGTGGCCGTGGGGCGGGCGATGGGGCTCGGGGAGCTGGGAGGGTGTCCTTCTCGAGGGGCCTGGGCGTTCCTTCCTCCCCTCCCCTCCCCGGGACAGCGAGTGACCACGGCCTCTCTCCCTTTCGCAGCGTGTGACGCCAGTGAGGAGGAGCAGCTCCTTGTCCTCGGCTCACCCCCCTGCCACAACAAGCAAACATGGCCACGCAGGTAGAGTGGAGCTGCCCCATCTGCCGCGACTCTGAAGACGACGTCTCTTATGTGACCCCCTGTCTCCACCAGTTCTGCCTGGGCTGCATTGTGCGGTGGGCAAAGAGGAAACCGTCGTGCCCCCTTTGCAGGCAGCCCATCAACTCCATCCTTTACTCCGTGCGGTCAGAGGTGGATTTTTTGGAGATAATTGTTCAACAGCCCTCAGATCCCTCGGTCGCTGGCCACCCGGAGCAGCAGCGGGCTGTGAGGCCAGCGCCCAGGGCTCAGGCAGCTGGCTTCCAGCCTGAGGTCTGGGCAGGCCTTTTCCGCGGCTCCTTGGAGATCCTCGAGCCCCTGCTGTCCTGGCTGAACCAGGTGCTGCACAGGGCCTGCTGGTGGGAGCTGGCTTTGGCACAGGGCACCGTCATCACCAATCTGTGCCGCTACGGGCTAGACGAGGAGGCCTTGGTCCGCGAGCTGGAGCCCTTCCTGCAACACCAGACGGCGACATTCGTGCGCCAGCTCATCAGCGTCGCCACAGGCCGGTGCAGGGAGCAGATCCTGCAGCAGCGGGGCCTCCTGCACTCCCGTGCTGCTGAGGAGCGGGAGGACGGCCCCGCGGACAGCCCTGGCCCCGCCGACTCGCTGGAGGGGACTCCTGCCCCCAGCCCCAGAGCGCAGGAGGAGCCCCGCGAGGAGCTGGGGCCGGCAGTGGCAGACCCCTCCGCTGCTGGCCGGGGCAGGGACTGGTCACCTGCGGGGCCCAGTGCCCCCCGAAGAGGAGGCCCTGCGGCTCCCAGGCCTCTTCAGCCCACGGGAGGCCACGCTGCCGGCAGCACTAGGGTGCCCCAGAAGCTGGCGAAACCAGGGCCGGGCTAGCAGCAGGGCATGCGCCGGCCCTCAAGGGGACTCGGGGGGCACTTGTTAGTCACCTCATTATGAAAGAAGACAGTAAAACTAAGAAAGCCGCCGGAAAAGTCTTAATCTTTCACCACGAGCAGTGCAGCTGGCGTTGCCGGCGTTGCCACCCGTGATGCTCTCTCCTCCTCCTTCTGGTGCTGTGTGCATGTCCCCCATCTCGAGCCTGCTGCAACCTGCGGTCGACAGGGCCCGTCTGGTGGGAGAGGGTACAGCCCTGTGCAGCCCTTTGCCGGGGCGGGGAGGTCTCCAGGTCCAGCCTGTGCCCCATCGCTCATTAGCCCAGGCCTGGCCTCCATGCCTCCCCCTCTGCCCTGGCGTCTTGGGGCTCTGCTCTCCTGCCAGCCTCTGCTGCTCGCTACGACCTCACTCTAGTTGCGCCAAATACCTCCTGCACAGAAACACGTCTTGGTGCTGGGCTCTGTGTAAAACCACGGCCGTACCCTACCGAGGTGAGCAAGAGTGCAATGAAGGGAGGCACCGTGGCCGCCTGGTCAGCAGAGAAAGCGCTGTGGCAGCTCAGCCCGGTGAAAGCCCGGCTCCAGGCCGGCCAGGTCACACCCCGGCAGAGGAGGCCTGAGCAGCGTCGGCTGGGAGGCCTTGCACACTCCATGCAGAGCCTGTGCCCTGCTGCTGGCAATGGCCGTGTGCTGTTCCTGGGCTACAGGGCTCAAGGGCCGGGGTGCAGGAGCCCCCTCGGGAATGTGGACGGAAGGCAGGCTGGGGCTCAGGTCCCAGGAGGAGCGGAGGCACGGTCCCCTCTGCTTTGATCCCCTGGCAGAAGGTGGGAATGCCTCGCACCAAACCCTTCCTTGGGCACGTGCTGCCTTTAGCGAAGGTGTTCTTCACTGGAAACGTCTGCCTGGTGTCACCTGGGAGTGGCGGCACTTTGCAGTGCATCCAGAGTTTTCTTGTAGGTCCTGGTTTCGGCTGGGATACAGTTAATTTTCCTTCTAGTAGCTGGTATAGCGCTATGCTTTGGATTTAGTGTGAGACTAACAGTGATAACACACTGATGTTTTCAGCTGTTGCTAAGTCGTGTTTATACTAAGCCAAGGACTTTTCAGCTTCTTGTGCCCTGCCAGCAAGAAGGCTGGAGGGGCACAAGGAGCTGGGAGGGGACACAGCCAGGACACCTGACCCAAACTGGCCAAAGGGGTATTCCAGACCGTGTGACGTTACGCCTAGTACGTGAAGTAGGGGGAGTTGGCCGGGGGAGGCAGAACGCTGCTTGGGAACTGACGGGGCATCCGTAGGCAATTGGTGAGCAACTGCATTGTGCAGCACTTGTTCTGTATATTCCAATTCCTTTAGTACTACTGTCATTTTATTATTATTATCACTATAATTACCATTTTCTTCCTTTCTGTCCTATTAAACTGTCTTTATCTCAGTCCGCAAGTTTACTTTCTTTCCGATTCTCTCCCCCATCCCACGGGGTGGTGGGGGAGTAAGCACGCACCTGCGTGCTGCTTAGTTGCTGGCTGGGATTAAACTACGACGTAGGTATATTATGAGAATAAGTCCAAATTGCTGGCAGAAAAATATTGTCCTTGTTAATAGCAATTCTGTTTAAAAATACTGTAGTGTTCTTCAGAAACCTTAAGCATCACAGGAAACCATGGATAGTCCTGCTCCCAATGAAAGGAAGGGCAGTCCTTTCAAAACAAGTCTTCACTGAATAGTGTTTTAGAGAACTCTTTGAGGGAAGATCATACTGGATTAAAATCAAAATGGAGCAGGCCTGTGGCTTACCTGAAACTTTTAAATTATTGGTGTTTTGAAGAGTGCACTTGCCATTTGTTCCAGTTATCTGCAAGCTTTTCTGTGTGCTTGAATATGTGGTCTAATCAAGAAAGACTGATCTTCTCAATCTCTTACCATGTTATATAGAAACCTCTTACCATATTACATTTATATTCCTCTCCCTTTTGCAGCATACGACACCCTTTGGCAGTGCCAGCACCAGCAACAGGGAGCAGCTCCTCCTCCTCCGCTCTCCCCGAGCCACCAGGGAGTGCAAACATGGCCACAGGGACAGACTGGAGCTGCCCCATCTGCTGCAAAGCTCGGAAGAGCACCGCCTTCGTGCAGCCATGTCAACACCAGTTCTGCCTGGACTGCATCCTGCGGTGGGCAGAAATTACATCAAACTGCCCACTCTGCAGAACACAGATGGAAAAGGTCAAGTTTTCTGTGCGGGGAGAAGAAGACTACCTGGAGCATGTCATCACACATCCCACAGAGCCATCAGTCGCCATCAGCCAGGCAAGGAGAGCTCTCAGCTGCCTGGCCAACAGCAGCCCCCATCACCCTGCACCATCCTTGCTGTCATCTCTGCAGGGGATGCCATTACTGGAAGAGCAGGGGCGTGCAGGGACTGGGGTAAGGGCTACCGTTGGTGGTCTCCTGCCTGAGGCCTGGGCAGCACTGTTCCAGCAAAACCAGTACCTCCTCTACCCTGTGCTACCCTGGCTGCGCCGGGAGCTGACGGCAATATATGAGGAACAGCAGTGGCTGGCAGTGGCAGCAGAGAAGCTGATCCTGCACGCTCTGTGCTCCTTCGGGCTGGACAGCGAGGCTGTGGTCCAGCGGATGCAGCCTGGCCTCCAGGAACGTACAGCACCACTGATCCACGGCCTCATCAACAGGATTGTGCATCAGTGCAGCGAGGAGGCCCAGAGGCTGCTGCACTCCTCTGCTCCTGCCAGGGAGGAGAACAACAGTCCTGCAGCTAGCTCCAGCTCCAGCCCCACCAGCTCCCAGGGGGGGACCCCTGCTGCCCACCCGGCCTCCTCCAGCAGCCTGGCAGGCTCCACCAGGGAGGACCAACCCAGCACGTCGGAGGCTGCCCTCCGCGGGGGTCCTGGCCACCCCCCAACTGTGCCCGTCCCTGCAGAGCAGGAGCAGCCCCAGGAGGAGCCGGGGCAGGAGGCGGCGGCAGGTCCCTCTGCCCAGGGCTGCAGCCGCAGACCCTCCGCTCCCGGCCGGGGCAGGGACCGCTCACCTGGGCGGCCCCGGCGCCCCACAAAGAGGAGGGCCCCCGGCCCCCAGGACTCTTCCTAGTCGGGCAAGAGGCTGCCCCGCCGGTGGCACTAGCAGGGCTCCAGCAAATGTTCGTTCAAGGAAAAGGAAATAAATGCTTATTTCCCTGACACAGACTCCGGGTGCTGCTTTCTGCCCCTTCTCCTGCTGCCCCTTCCCTTTCCCCCCGCGCCCCACCGTGGGTGGCACCAGCCTGCTGGGGGGCACGGCCATGGGCCCCTGGAGCCCCGGGACCATGTCAGCGGTGCCTCCTCCCGCAGCAAATCCTGCTGCAGCTGCGCACCCACAGCACAGCAGATGCCAAGGGCAGAGCGGGCAGGAGGGGAAGCTGGTTTCAACGCAGGTCCGATGCCCTCAGCCTGCCTCCAGTCCTGCTCTCTGCCCAGCTACCCACACTTCTGCTCTGCTCTGTTTTCTTTCTGCTGTCTGATGTTGGCCAGGGCAACCTAGCTATGGCAAGGGCTGTCAAGGAGGGATGGACAAAGGGCACGGGCATCCAAGCCAGAGGCAAGCCTTGGGGTAACAGTACTTGGCAGGTACAGAGTGATTTCTACCAGCCCTAGCCTTTACCAAGAAAAACAAGTCCTTGCCATAGTTTAAGCCCAGATGGCAACAAAGCACCACGAAGCTGATTGCTCACTCCTCCCCCCTCCCTGACCCTGGTGGGATGAGGAGAAAATAGACAGAAATGCTTGTGGGTTGAGACAAGGACAGGCAGGGATCACTCACTACTTATGGTCAGGGGCAAAAGACAGGCTCAACTTGGGGAAAACCATAATCAATTTAATTTACTACCAATCAAATCAGAACAAGGAAAATGAGAAGTAGACCCAAATCTTAAAAACACCTTCCCCCACCCCTCCCTCCTTCCCAGGCACAGCTTCACTCCTGGTTTTCTCCACCTCTTCCCCTACGGCGGCGCAGGGGGATGGGGAATGGGGGTTACGGTCAGTTCCTCACAGGTTGTCTCTGCTGCTTCTTCCTCCTTAGGGGGAGGACTCCTCACTCCTCTGCTCCAGTGTGGGGTCCCTCCCACGGGCTGCGGGCAGGCATCTGCTGCCCGCTCCCCTCCGTGGGCTTGGGGGGGGACAGCCTGCCGCCTCACCACGGGCTGCGGGGGCATCCACCTCCTCCGGCGCACCTCCTCCCCTCCCCTCCTTCCTCGCTGACCGTGCTGCCTGCACAGGGCTTTCTCTCACATCCCGCTCTCCTCCCCCGCTGCAGGTTCCCCTTCTTCAACCTCTTCTCCCAGAGGGCTCCCGCCATCGCTGACGGGCTCGGCCTTGGCCAGCGGCGGGCCCGACTCGGAGCCGGGGAAGCGTCTGGCAGCTTCTCACAGGAGCCAGCCCTGCGGCCCCTCCCCCCCTATCAAAACCTCAACACACAAACCCAAAACTGTCCTTCAGCTTTCACCTCATGCAGGCTGGCATTTCACTTCTCATTTGGCCAGCAGAGACATTTTGTACATCTCTACTCCAGGACAAAGGCGGGGTGAGAGAAGAAATGTAGAAATACCACCAGAGGAGAAGGGATAAGGAGAATGAGCTTGGCAAGGTGCCGAGGTTAACAGGAGGCATGCGCTCAAATGTCACCTCTCTGCACATACCTTGTACCCTCACGTTCTCCTAAAATCCCACAGTTACGGTACCAGGAGGGCTTTGATAGGGAAGTGTCATCCTCTCAGCTGAATCCTATCAGCATTAGCTCTGAGAGAAGGTACAGCGATGGTTCGGTCTGGTTGACTTCACTTGGGTTGTGATTAGCTGGGTTTTGACCCCAGCCAAGCTCTTTTGTAGGAGAGATCTGCTGTTCTTTTGTCTCTCTGGCTTGCTTCTCAAAACCAAACCCTGCAGCCAGAAAGTACTTTCTCTTTGCAACACCGTGGGATTCGTCATCTTCCAGGGACTAAATCGTTTTCACTCCTGTTGCTTTCCCACCAGCCTTTCTGTGTTTATGTAGTCATTCCATTGAGAGGTCTGCAGCAGCAGGGAACAACCTCTACCCCGCTCCCCACTCCCATCTAACAGCTGGCTGCCACTGCACAGCAGCACCGAGCCATGTCTCTCACACAGCATTTTCCAGGAACTTGCCAGGAACACGAGGACCACCAGGCTTTTTCCACCCTTCCTACTTTTGGAAGGAGCAGGAAGATCTGTTGCAAGTGCTGGATCCAAGAGCAGCCTGGTTCCAAGCTGGATCAGACGCAAATACAACCTGCACTGTGACTAACCCTGCCAAGCACGTTCACATCATAATTGCTGCTAGCGCAAAGAGACTGGTTATCATCACTTCTGGCCTTGAACAAGACTGCGCTATTTCCATTCCTTTTTCCTTGTGGGTTTCACACTATACAGTCATACAAAGTACAAATGGTGCACACAACAATATTTGCCCAACTCAAAATGAGTGCTTACCACAACATAGTTTAATCATTCATCTATAGTTCAGTTAAGTAGCGGGACCACTGACTAGTCTGCTTACCTCTGGACAGAAGGCGGCTCTACTCAGCTGTGTTCAGGGGAAAGCAGTGTCTCTAAACTGGACAGAGTAATTCAATAATCCCTTAAAAGAAAATTTAACCTGCCCACTTCATTAAGTGATGAGTCACAGGAATAACTGAGAGCAAGGAAGCTTTTTAATCTTGGGTAAGAGCCAGGCATTTAAGGGTGCAACTGCCTTTAAGTCAAGATCTTCTTCACAAAATGCTGAACTCAGGGTAAGACATTTTCTAATGGGAGGCTGGACCCCAGCCACAGACTGCTGTAAGGACAGGCTGTTCGGTGGGTGACAGAGTGAGAGACCTCTCCGATGTCTCAGCAGCTGCTGGGAAGCATGCACAGACAGAAGCAGGGGTTTTATTTTCATGTGGCTATTTCTGATCTAGCTCCTTTGGTGTATGGGTTAATTCCTACAAGTAAGATTTGTGTATCTACCTTTAGCTATGCCTGGTGTGGTGGGAAGTGTCACGGTAACTAGCAAACAGCATGAACACCTCTCAGGTGAGAGGTGGAGGAGTGCCCCTCTCCCACTTACAGAGGTGGGGTTTGCACAGGGTCGGTGTGTACAGCACTTGGGGACTTTGCAGTGGGCTGGTGTGCAGGGCAAATTTGCCTGTGAACAGCTCCAGGTAGCCACTCCTCAGCACACAGCAGGACGTAGGGCATGAGGGACAACGTCACGCTCACAGGCCCCTTTCCAAACACGCAACACCTGCAGCTCCGTCTCTGCAAGGGGCAGTGCTGGATGCTTCAGAGGAAGGTGCTGGACCTCACCCCACCCTCTGTGGTGGGTACATGTAGCATCAGTCTGATTTCTGCGTAAGAGCAGATTGACTCCAATGGCCAGACAAGAGCTTAGCACCTGAAGGTCAGGGTTTAACCAACCATGCAAAATTACTTAAGGAAGGAAAATTAGTCTGAAAGCAGTCCAAAAGTATTATAGGAGAAATAGGAGAATATGGGACTAGGAATATGAGAAACGGGGCTTCTGGCTGAACTTATGCATACCATCAGATACTAGATGACAGCAAACCTTAATGAACATACCTAGTGAAGATGCCTTAACTCTTGCCTACTCTTTTCTCTAAAGCATTAAAAATCAGTGCTGCCAATACAGAGCTGGGGAGATGAAAGGTAGTTTTCAAAGGCATTGGCGTCATCTAGGAATCACGCTTTTATGGGTTTCCATAAATTCTGAGTACCTACTCCACTCTTGGCTTTCAAAAAATCTTCCCTATTAGTGAGTAATGATCGTCCCTGAAAACAGACACCAACAGAAATAAAGGCCTATGCAGAATACTTGGCCCAGCTTTCTCCCAAGATACTTTTGAGCCTCAAGCAACAGCTCCATTTCATCAAATGCTCTGTTCCTCTCCTCTAATTTAATTTCCGATGCAGCTGTCCATCTAGTTCACATGCTGTTCATTACAGCTTTTAAATTTTAACAATGCTCTTGGGCTGGATGCAGGAAAAAAAGAACGGGTAGGCATTTGTCGTTCAAGAGGTAATGAAAAGGCTGTCCTGGCTATATCTTTTTAATCCATTTTTAAACATGAATGCTTTTCAAAAGAACAATTTGGCCTTGGTTTATCTTCCCAGGTGCCAGGCTAGACAATCACATCATGTCTTGAAAAAGACTTACTTTGCTTCTACAGCATGTACACAACTTCAAGACTTCCAAGCATATGCTAGCAGAAAAGCCCTGGGAAAATGCATTTGCCTATCAGTACAGAGTCATCCACTGTTTCGCTTCTCAGAGTTAAACGCTTTGAGGGAATTAATTACTAACCAGGGCCTATATCCTCTGAAGATAATTAGGAACCCAGTGCTCACTGACTTCAGTGGGAGTTAGTTACTCAAGAATCTTTTAAGAATAAGCAATGATACGGCATTGCAAGATAACGCCAGAAAAGACTTGCATTTAATGCAGTTTGGCTTTGATCTGTGTCTTTGGCTGAAAACCATAGGCGTGCCACAGTCCACCTGCAGGAATAATCATCTAGTGCTGTTGCGCTTCAGCTGGTTGAATCTGCAGGCTGAGAGGCAAGAGACAACCCCTGAGATAATAAGATGCAGGTGAGTAATTCAGGAAATTGCTGAAGGTGATGCAGGAAATGGGCCAGCTGGGTGAAAAATGAAAGAAAGCAAGATCAGCTCAGGTGAAAAATCACAGTAGTTTCAACAGAAGTCAAGAAAATAGCTAACACTGACTCATACTCATCAACTTTCATGAGCTTTCCAAAAGCAGGTATGTTATTGGAGAAGCAACAAAGTAGCCATTCGATTTCCAAATAGCAACCAAAAGTCCACTTGCAGCTCAGTACTGAGACATTCAGGATAAGAATTAAAATTTAGGAAGTTCTGCATTCTGCACTCTGTTTATCTCCTTCCTGAAAGACAAGAAGTCGCTCTCATGGACAGAAGGGATTTTAACTTGTTGTGAAGGGGCATCAATGTCTCTTTGCAAACCAATGCAAAACTTTCTTCCTTCATTGTTGAATAACAGAGACATCGCATTTGCTTCCTTAAGTTTGATAGGAATTAAATAGGATCTGTTCACATTTTAAAGACACTCTATCTGTACAACAGAATCAGGCAATACCAAATGATTTCATTATACTTTACCATATTGAAATAAAAAAATAACAATGACCATAGGATGGAGTAAATGGAGTCAGAGAACTGTCCTATTAGCTGGGATAACAGGGTAAGAGTCAGAATATTTTATGAGCTTCATAACGGATTATTTGGTAAGTGTTTGACATTGGTGACAAATTTAAAACAGGTACCTATAATGGTAGTAGCATACATAACTGTTATTTTACCAGCTAACCTCAAAGGCAGCAATGGCACAGACAGAGACCTTATAAAGTGCTGCAGGGCCTGGACTGCTACAGAGTACTCTAACTGCAGAGCTCCTACAAAGCAAGGTTTATCTATTTTTAAACGGGGCGGTTAAGTGTTTTCCACCACTGTACGACACTGAAAAAGGAGGAGAATATGTTACTGGCATACGTTAAGAATTCCAAAGGTTAGTTTATTTGGGAAATTCAGCAAAATGCCTTTCATGAGAACCTGTCAGGAAAACAAACTAGACTTACGGGAAATAACCCTCTTAATGACAAATATGTTTCATATCAAAAGCAGAAATCCCTGGGAAAACCAAAAGCTTCAATCCAGAGACCAACACCTGAAAGGGCAAAAACCACATGCAGATTTTTGGCCTACAATTCTAGTCTGCCAAAAGGAGACTGAACTAGCTGTCTATTTTGACAGCAGCTGAGCACCTTGCAAGGAAAGGGTTTGATTTCTCTTTTAAAATCCCTCAAGCTTTCTATCGCAAGAAGAAAAAAGCCATTCCTCATTGACTCCTAGAAGTATTGGTGACACAAAGTGTCACTTTGAGTTTTTGCAAGCAGGAAGAGGAAGAAAAGTCCCAAAGGACCCCACTGAAGCACCACAATCTTAGCAAAACCTTCACCAGTGGCAGTCAAGCAAAACAAGCCTGCTTTTGCCTACTCTGTGGGGAATGCACTGCACTGCAGCAATGCAGAACAGTCAGCTAAGTGACACAGCTCCAAAGCAGAAATTCTCAGGATGAGGGAAAATAGACTCATCAGTGCAGCATCAACATGGATGCCACTCTGAGCAATAGGGGCTGTGCAGCAAGAGGCAACACTCGTGTACGGTGGCAGGGAGCAGAGGAGCAGGAGTGCAGCTTAGGAGGCTGCTCCTGCCCCTCTCAGGGCTCTTCTTCACAGCCTCTCAAATAAGGCACGTTCGCAAGGAACAGCCTCGCAGCAACTGTCAAGCCAACTCGCATAGGGCCAAACACACCACCTGGGCACAGCATCACCCAGTAGTAGATGGAAAAGACCAGCACTGAGAAGCACACCTGCCATCACACCTCCTCCAGCCAAGTAGGCTGTGTGAAACATCCCCTTACTCATCTTTAAGTTGCACATACGCTGCTCGTGGCTTCAAAGTATCGCAAAGAGGGAAAGTATGGCAGACCGCTGTCTTGCAATTGGGCTTCATCTCCCCACTAACAAGGTGGGTAGACACCTCTCTAGCGCAGATGCTGACAGACAGAACTTCTTACTTCAGCCTCCGCTACCCTTCCAAGTAACACGCAACGTGGGGAGAGAGTTCAGAAGCTAAACAGTCACGCAACCACCAGCTAACAGGTTTCCTTTATGGCCTTGTCAGAAAAAGGATGCAGTGGTAGGGTGGGAATTTGAAAAGTTTAGAAACCACAGCCAGCATCTGGACATGTCACTTTACCCTTGCTTCCCACCTTACCTCTCTTCTCTCCTGCGTAGTGAGATCATCGTGGCTCCGTGGCAGGACTGGCTCCAGACCCCGGCTCTGCCCACCGTCGAGCTCCGCGGAGCTGAGCAATACCGACAGTCACCAGGCCCTGCAGCAATATTGATAATTTTGTAGAAACGACACATGCTAAGAGATCAGTAACAGATGCTTGCATTTCCTGCAAGTATCTCAGTCATTTAGATAGCTTCGATACTCTGAGGCCATATGATTTATCGTGTGACAGGGAAAGCTGTCGAGCTGATGACTCCCATTTTTTCTGCATCAAGAAGCTAAACACACTTTTAGGGCTAAGGTTGTGCCAGCAAAGCATGGTCTTAAATACTTCAAAGGTTGACAATTAATTTGCCTTAAAGAACAAATAATTCCGCTTATCTCTGGTTTCCCAAAGAACCTTCTATCCGGCATTGCCCATATATTTCTTCCACCCTAGTGTCTCTCTACATCTTCAAACTTTTGTAGTCATGCATACTTCATTCCTATCACAGAGGAACAAACACAGTGAAAGCTGTCACTGTCAGAAGAGCTGAGGGCTAAACGAAACAGCTACACAGAGCCTTACTCAAAAACGTAAAAAAAAAATCCAGACTATCATCTTAAGTGAAAAATAATGCAACCCTTCTTTGCTGTGCTCCTCACTTCTTCATCTGAGCTGGCACATGGAGTGACAAACACCTTTCTTTTGCAAGGCATTCCAAACCTATCTGAAACAACTAAGTCTCTAAGCCTCTCACGTTTCCACCTAAACTTGTTTAAGGTAGAAGGGTTCAGACACAGGTCCTCCTTTGCCCCTCCATTTTGTCTGTCATGCGAACACAGTTTACTCAGTTTCAGGACCCATGAACTTTCCAGGTGGCAACAGAGCTTAGGGCTTAGGTCGTCTTTGCTCTCCGTCTAGCTGGAGCAGAAAGACTGAATGTAGAGGCAATGCAGGAGCACACTGGGTGATCTGCAGCAATTCAAGTGACTGCTCCATCAGACTCCTCCTCTACCCATGCACGAGACCTGTACAGCCCACCACAAGCCAAAAACTACTGTCATGGTTTCACCCCAGCCGGCAAGTAAGCACCACGCAGCCACTTGCTCACTCCCCCCACCCAGCGGGATGGGGGAGAGAATCGAAAACAAGTAAAACTCCTGGGTTGAGATAAAGGCAGTTTAATAGGACAGAAAAACTTCCCTTCTGTCAAAGCTCAAAATCTTAGAAGTGGCTGTAGCTTTCAACTGATGAGGTTTTGTACAAATCTTCCACTGAAACTTGTTTTATCTTTCCATTTTTCAGAGGAGAAATGCACCCCACCCAAGCTATTTGTACTTCTGCCCTTTCAGATTCAAATGTAGCTTGAAAAACCCCTGTTAAGATGCCACCTTAACACCTCCAGGACCTGTATTTGGTCCCCAACTTTTCCCTGGGACAAGGCTCTGTGTCTCAGTTTCAGCGCTTCAAAAAGGGGAATGTCATCACTGTCTTACATTGGGCAGTGGTCCGAAGGATGAGTAGGCTGGAGACTGCCAAGGGGCTCAGGGCACAAAGGTACCATGCACTGCTGCACTAGAAACACCAGTGCCCAGCAGCACTATAACCGCAGAAGCCCGGTGCCACTTTTAATGGCAGATCAAGCCAGGCACAGAGCTATGCTTTTTTCCATTTTTAAACCCAACTCGTAATTCTGAACAGCTCTTGTCCTCTTCAGCATGGGATATCTAGTATTGTGAACACCAAAGATGCACGTGTTGGCTTCTCATCTTTAAAAAATGCTCCTTGGCATTATACTATATAATGCTCTGAAAAAAAAAAAACAAATGTCTTTTCATGAGGAACTTTTGAAGGCTCTTGGCAGTATGTGTGGCTGAAATGCAGGCAGTCCAGATACGGGCTGTAGCTGACCACAGGGAGTTTCCAGCACAAGAAAGTTGTGAATAGCTCCTTACCACTTCCAGATCTCTTTCTGCAATACTGTTTGACTTTCTGTTTGAAAGAAACGACTATTTTCTCAAAATGCTTTTGTTGTAGAGGATGCACTTTGTGATAAATGAAAGTCAAATGGCTCTTGAGTTTGTGTTTGTAATGTTTAGTGACAAAATTCAATTAGGAGCTGTATATGTAAATGCTAAGGCACTCAGTTACGCTTAAGCTTGTGTGCATATATAATCCTCTTACAGTCTAGATGATTTAATAGTCACTCTACTGAATAACTGTGCTTCTTTCCCCACAGATAACACGCAGCCCACAGACGCAGGATTTAACTGGTTTGGAGCCCTTACACTGAAACAGAGTTGGAATGATGCCACTTGGAAAAAGTTATCTTTTATGCACAAAATATTTATCATTTCAACCTCAGCAGACACTTATGCAGAGACAGCTCTCCGAGAAAAGAGTTCTGTGCACAGAACTAACACAAATCAAATTAGTGCACTGAAGCTAAAGAGGACACGTTTAATCTCATCTCTCAAAAGTTCTTCGAAAAGTCATTAGGAAGAAGTTTTACTTTTTCTTTTTTTTAAATCTCCCTAGGAATGACTAGGAAAACACAGCAATGGATTCCCAAGGGTAGAAGTCACAGAGCTCCATTCAGAGATAGGAAAACGTATCACCGCCCATCAGAACTACCTTTTTGAAATTCACCAGCTCTTTAGAAAGAAAAAGGAAAAGCTGGAGAGTACATAAATGCTTTTTTGATTCAAAATCCTGTTGTTGCCCTGCATGATTCCAGTCACGCACTATCCAATGTCAGTCACTTGTAAACGGGCACCAGTGAAGCTGGTGGCTACTTCAAGAAGCAGTGCACAGGTTATTGCAGAGCAGTGCAAAATCAAAGTAGTTCTATTATTAAGATAAACTGGGATTTTTAAAATGTTTTCCAGAGAAACTATCTGTCTACAGATCTTTCGTACAGACCAAGTCTCCTTCTTCCCTCCAAAACTGATGGACAATTTTAATCCTATCTTACTCTACCACAGTGCTCATTCATGCGAATGCAATACTACTTTAGGAGAGCAATGAGGACCTCAGGAATTTTTCCCTCAACCACAAAAGCACTTTTATAGCTCAAAAGATGGATTCATGAATTCAAACTAACTGCAGTCTGAATCTCCAAAACTTAGCCTTTGCCAGTGTTTTCCTGGACGAAAACACCAGCAGAGCTAAGAGGCCAACATGGTCAGCCTATGCAGCATTTGGGGAGTAACATGCAGCAAAGAGGTATGAAAGCAATGTAGGGAAAAGGGAGGGTGACCACTCGTAAGGAATCAAGACTATATCAGTGCCTTGCAGGACTTTTCATGATGGAATTCCCTAATTTCCTTCTCCAATTATTTTCCACTTAAACCTAAATAAAACCTTCTGAAGGGGAAAAAAAAAAAAAAAAAAGAGCAAGAACTTTTGCCTTGGAAGGTTTCCTAAAAAGTGCCTTCCCTCCCCTCTCCCTGCCCCACCCCCCAGGTACCTGTTCAGATGCAAAGGTGTTCTGGAATAGTGACAATGGAAAAAAATATGGTTTATGCAGAAAATATTTCTCATTTGAAGCTGGCAAGGCTCTTACACGGGGACAGCTCTCTGAGAAAAAGAGTTCCGTGCACAGAACTGGACTCCATGTACTCCAATGCCAGTATTTTCTTTTCCCTTTCAAGTAGAAACATTGTTTTCCACTTTTCCCTTTCAATTAGAAACTTTGTTTTCTATTTTTCCATTTCAAACAGTAGTCCACTATTAAAGTCATGTGTTTCCAATTCTTATATCTAATTAATATTAAATATTTTTTTCTCAACATTGCAGCAGCTGGCACTGTTTTACACTCTCAGCTTTCCCCCAGGGAAGTGATAAGGGTCTAGCCTTCACAACTCTAGGTAAAACTCAGTATTCTCAACAACGCCAGCTTGAAACCCTGGAGGCATGCAGGAACAGAAAGATTTATTTTTTTTTAAAGTCATGATTTTGAGTACCTAGTTCACGGTGGTTAATAACTTGGGATTGGCAATCTTGAAACAACTGAACTAGAAGTGATCAGCTGAAGCAAGATTTTTAAACACGTAAGGTTATGCAGTGAATTATTAAAAAAGCAGGCTCCATTATCGCTTTAGATAACAGCTCAGGTCTCTGAGCAGGCATCTAAATAGCTACTTCATTGGTTATGTGAGAGAGGCATGGATAAATGAACAGCAATTTAACTTAAAAAGGACCACGGAATTTCTAACCAGTTAGGGTTGGGAGATGCTCCATCAGTGGAAGCTTTTACTGAAAGCACTTTCCCATGTTTCCCATGGCATTTTGATTTAAAAGAATGACGGGGTTTAGAGTTTTCCCGCTGTACATATTCACCTCAGTTAACAGTACTACTGCCTGACATAACAAGCGTTTGTCCAAACAGGAGCGAGTAATAAAACGCAGAAGAAATACACCCCACAAACACAACGAACTTCATTAAGTTCATCTTTTTCTCCCAGCTCTACACTTCGGCATGGCTAGGAGGCCTTACCGTATTTTGGGTAGTCACAGGTCCCATTTGGTTTAGCACGCAGGCCTTCTCAGTGGCCTGTGAGGGCCTGGAAATGCTTTCGTCCCCATTGCACAGGCACAGAATAAAAGGCTTGGGGAAGCCAGGTGACTTGCATAAAGTCAGACAGTGTCTGCATGGCTGGGCCCCCCACTTGCACCCACGCCAGAGAGCTTCTCCCTGCAAGGGGGCCAGGAGGGCTGCTCAAGACATCACCCCCCAGACAGCGGGAGGTGTCCTCCCGCTCCTGCAAATGGAAGATGGGATCACTGAAGCACAGGCACTTCCCCTTTCCCAGCTGTAGCACCCTCCAAGCACAGAACCTTCAACCTCCCAGCCACCTTGCCAGCTGGCACCCCTCAGCAGCCTCTTTACATGTGCCCTTGAGGGCAGAGGCCCGCAATTCCAGCTGAGACATCTGGTGATCTCTTATGAGACCAGTCCTGGAGACTATACTTGTGTAAAGGAGGAGGCTGAACTGGTTTGGTTTATGTTTTGTAACATAGCTTCCCATTTTATTAATTGCCTTTGTTACCTCCGCAGTAGAATTAAAAATGTCTATCTCCCTTTGCTTGCTGCCTTATTCGTGCCTGCGGCGCTACGTGTGTGTTTGCCGCCGCATCAGCATGCTTCTTGTTCCTGCAGGGAACTCAACAGGAGCAACTTCTGCTCTCGTTAAACCATCTGAGCAAGATGATGCCCAGACATGTTCTCTTGCTGCCCGTGGCAATTTTCTGGTCTTGTAGCACAAAATTCTCTTTAAAAAGCCCTGGCGGTCTGACTTGGACATCAGAGATAAAGGAAGAACAGTAACAACAACCATAATAATAAGGAAAACAATTTCCTTCTGATTTTGTTGCACACACTTGTAGGGCTGCTTCTTCCAAATGAAGCTATCACTGTCACGCATGCAGAGGAAGATGAGCCGCTTGGCAGCACAGTCACACTGCAAACAAGTGAAAGGAAGGTGTAAGAGAAGTTGCAAAAAAAGAGCGTACTTGCGCAGGGGTGCATTAGAGTTTTTTGCTGAACTTTTGATTAAATATCCAGAGCAACCATACAATACGTTGTCCTCTATATAAATGGAAGGTGTAGAAGAGAAATGGATTGAGTTAATTTGTTTAATAAGAAAAGAGTTTGTCTGCAATGATTTAAACCTTTGTTTCCGTGTTCATAATCCCTTGCCGCTGTATGCTTAGTAAAACTTCCTCATTTCTGGTCTGTAGTTTGCCCTTTATGCTTGCAATGTGGCTGATAAATACAGCTTGGTAGCCTTTTACTATGGCTTTAAAATTAGCAATGCTTTTTTGGTAAACTCTGAGCAAATTGACTCTTCCCATTTTCATTGTTCCTCGTAAATAAAGATGAATGATGAAAATCTACTAAAAATGGGTGGTACAAACTGGTAGAAGAGGAAGTGATTTTTAGCACTATGGGCAGGGGGATTTGTTGACAGTGCGAGCATGCTCCCAGTAAGTCCAGACTGGTTTCGAAAAGGGGCCAGATCTGAGCTGAGTGGAGGAGGGGAAGAGGCTGCCTTTGCGACTTTGTCAGAGAGGGATTGAGGAGAGGCATGGTGGAAACCAAGAAGGAATCGCCAATCAGTACATATTACTGCACAAACAACATATTAGACCAGCTATCTCTGTAGCAAATTCACAAGGAAAATATTATTTTTTAAAGGTTACTTGCCCTGAGGGAGACTTATTAGGAATATTTGCCAAATGGAAACGCACAGTTGAACCATACCCAAGCGCAGTGATGGAGATTGCTATTGCATTTGTCGGCAGTTTCATTCCTGCAATGGCCAGATGCCCAAGCAAAACTTCACACAGGGACATAATTCTTACAGCAACGTTGTCAATATTGCAGAGTGACCAGTGGTCTCATAAAGACAGGCAAAAAGTGCTGACTTTTAGAAAGGCTGTTGATTCTTCCAGCAGCCATTTCTTCATGGCTCTGCATAAAATGTTAATGCCATGACATTTGTCAAAGGTTTAAATCATCCTAATGAAAAAGAAAGAGCTACTGCACTAATTCATCCCAGCATGTTCCACTGCAGATCTTTTATCAGTGGTTTTAAGATAATGTAATTATAACAAGAAAAATCTCTTCCAGTGAGATTTAACCAGATGCAGTTTTATCTGTTTATTTAAGAACTTGTGTCGTCCCATCACATATTATCTGAACTCAGACCCAGCATTTAGAAACAGAAATTAGTTGTATTTCTTTCACAGATCTTTTTTACCTTAGCATGTAGGTGAAATATTTCAGAATGACTTCAGTGGGGGGAGAGTCAATGATAACACGATTATCCCTAACTATTCAGAGAGCTCCTCAAACCACTAAAAAACTATAGTGGGCTGGAAAAGGACATTCTGGCATGATTTGCGATAGCTTATTTTCATGCAGGGTATGATGAAGCAGAACCCAGTGCATCTGGGTAGATAAAGGAACAAAGCCTGAAAGAGGAAGAGCTAATAAGGCGCAGTTTTTCTCAGTCTCTCTGAACTTGCACAAAATTTCTGGGTAATGAATGCCTTCGCACTGGCAAGTTAAACCGGATGCATTTCTGCTACTGTTTCAATGATGTGTAAGGTAATAGAAACTCTTGCATTACGTAAAAAAAAAATGCACCTGAACTTTTTCTCCTTTTGAGTGAGAAAGAGGTGAACAGACCCCTCTGCCAAGGTATTTCATGCAAAATTACTTTGCTATTAGTAAGGTTTGTATGTTTCTTTCTTCCCCCTTTTCTATGCAAAAATACGCTTGGCACTGCTGACAAAAAAACATGGGAAATCCTATTAAGAAGGTCACTATTTATCAAATAACAGCAACTGTTACAAAAGGTATTTACCAAAGCCTTTGGTATAACAAGTTCTTAACTGAAAACCATAAAAATCTGCAGAGGGAGAACAGACGAAGGCCCCTCCAAAATAAGACCATCACATTTTTACTCCCAGTCATCTAGGATCCTCCTGGTGAGTCTGCACACTTCCTATCTGTGAAGCTCCATGTCAAATAAAATGCACCAAGAAAAGCCAGCAGCCCATAAATGTGTGGGTTTATGTGTTCATAAATGGGAGTCCCCAGGCTAGTTTTACACACACCTGGGTATGTGTGTGTGTGTGTGTGGGTATACACACACGAAGGTACATATACATGTACGTACAAATAGTGTACATATATGCATATAAGAGAGTGTGTATGCAGCTAAAATTACAGTTATACATATTGCTGTATGTCATTATGAGTGCCAAATCTTCTTACAGAAATTTGCTGTAAGGGCTGCGAGGAGTGAGGAAATGACCACAAAATTGTTATATAGACTCGTAAAGGTGAATGTTTAATGAAACTGTCCCAGCAACCTACCAGAACACTTATAGGAAGAAAAGTACACTGGGCTACAGTAAGAGACAAGGGAGAACCTGACATACTAAATCAGTGTCCACGTCATGCCATTACACATTCAATGGGCACTAGTTTCTGTTGGTGCCACTACTGCTGTAGGCATCGCCTTAGTAGGAAGGGATTCTTTCTACAGGGAACGTGGAGTCAGTTAAATGGAGCACTGTGGAAACACATGCTCTGCTTTTCACTTGCAGAGTGCAGAAATTCAGCTTTCCAGAACAAGTGGACATAAGGCAAGTACACCAAGCTGCACGTTGAGTGCGTGACAGAGTCAGCAGAGGAAATGGAGAAGGAAAGCAGATCACAGTGCTGCATTTAAGTCAGTTTGATCTGCCAATCCACACCTGAAAATCTGTGTCACTCTTTCTCATTCTGCCAGGCACGTTTCTGAAAAAACACATGGGTATGTCTCCACTCATCCTCCCACAGCTCCCATTGTTGATCTCCCTCTCACTTACCACTGGCAAACCCTAAATCTTACTTAGAAGATGAGATCTTTAATCTTGGACCAAGTGAAGCATCTTTTTTGATCTAAGACTTACAGTGGAAGAATTAAATTAAATCCCTGCCTGCCCTGACCTAGCTCCTAAATCTTACAAATTGCAAATGTTCCCTCTTGATTTACTTCCACGGCGTTTCTCAGAAAATAGATGATTTTATTTCCACAAACTTAATGGCCACCAACTTCACCCTTGGCATCTCTCAAGAGATTGTTTAGACTGACTTACACTGAAGGGGCAGGTTGACTGAGTAACACTGGTATAACATCAATGAAAGACAGTAGTCGAGTGATGAACTATGAAGCAAACCCTTACCCTTGCCTGCTGTCTAAGTGAGAATAGTTTCTTGCTACTCTGCAAGACTTGTGTATTTAAGAAGTGCTGCTCTGCTGAGTTTTAACATCTTCTTGTTTTAATTTGCATAAGGATCACTGCTATCCCACAGACTCATAGGAATTTCAAAGGTTTTGGCAGAGACTGAAATGAGTGCAAATGCCCTCATTTGCCCAAAGGCATTAAAGTCCTCACTCAGGGAATCCATACACCAGCCAAGCCAGGCCTGAAGCAAAGAACGTACCACTTGATACATGCCTACACTCATGCTGCAGCTACTAATGCCACACGACTCTGGCCATGAGAGAGCCCTATGGAGAGAAACGGCAGCTATGTGGACGTTATTCATGGTTTTCCGTCTCTGACAGCACACTGCCAAGTGAGTTTTGTAAAGCCTGAGGCTGGGAACAGCTTCTTCCTGAGAGTCTGTAAGGCAACGCTCAGGTGCTGTGAACTCAAGTAGTTAGATGTTTATAGGCACGGAAACTAACTTTTTGTCAGACTGAATTTAGATTTAACACACTTCAGAGGGCTGCATCTGGTCAGCCAAATTGAGCCTTCTACCAACAAGAGAGCATACAGGCTGCAACTCCTCTTCTGAAGCAGCAGGGCTAAATGCAGATAGGTACTGCTAAGGCAGACAGATTCACAACAGAACAAAGTGTCTAAACAGGTGGATAAATCATGACAGCTTTTCAACAGGAGCCAAGTTTCCACTGTTGTTTTTTTTTAAATCATTTCTATGCACCATAAGCCACAGCCAGTTTAACCTGAGTGCAACCATTTGTATCAAGACGAGAGTGCCAAAGCCTGCAAAGAAGACTGAGCGAGCAAACCAGGCACAGGAAGGCACTGGGGAAACCCTCTGACCACAGCTGCATGGGAAGCCTCACTTCCAGCCTTGCAGCACCTTCTCTGAGCCCTGGTTTGGCACTCTCCTGACTTGGCAAAGCAGTTCGGTACCAGCTAAGAACCAACTTAATCCCACGTGATTCAACATGAGTTAGGCAGTGCAAAACTGAATTCTTCTAGCAGAGCTCACAGCTGCCTATGGCGCTCTGCGCCCTGCACACAGAGGACGTTAGCTTGCTCAAGCCAGAGAGTTTAACAAGACAACCTTTATTTCTGACCCTCCCCCATTGTCTTCTCCTAGAAGACAGCTCCCTTGGGATACACAGTGAGGAAATACCCTTCTAAAGACTGGTGATACCTCTCCTCCCATGTGCTTTTTTTTTAACAAATAGTTATAAAGCATCACTCTTTAAAAAGTAATAAGTAGCATAATAATAACAAACATAATAAAAATTATAAGGACAACTGGATGGGGAAGGAACAGAGATGCTATATCCTAGTTGCTAGATGATGCAGAGAGGTTAAGAAAGTTATCTAGATGAAGAATGAAGAAAAAAATCATTTAATTAGACCTTTTCTATGCTTTTGATATTGGAGATAAATCTCTATTACCAACAATCTTTGCCTGCAGAACAAATAGAAGATGCAGAAGAATATCTAGCAAAAGAAAATTGTTCACGTCCACATACAAAACTTGGGTTGAACTGTGAACAATCAAGTGCCAGAGCAACTTCCACGTGTGGGTGCTGGAACAGATTGCCGTTTCAGTGGAATTCAGTCACTGCTAGTCACATTTCAGTGTTGCCTAACATGCAAGACACAAAAATGCCTCAAGGAAACCTATCCTTATCTTATCTTGGTGGCAGAAAGTGAAGTGTATACAATCAAGATTAATCCAGTTGAAAAGGAAATGAATCAGTCAAAGGCTGGGTCTCCTCATCACCCAGGTACACTCTGTACCTGCAGGACATACAGAAGGCATGGACACACTACAGGTGCACAGTAACTCCAACACATCACACAGTGCAACAGGTACGAAGAGCTGCCTTAACTTTGAACATTTCTTGTGTTAGAGGCAACCCCTTACTGAAATCCAGATTTGCGCCCACAGCTGTCAGAAACCAGAGGGTACTCCTGCCCACAGCCTTCATTCTTTCTACTACACAACTCTGGTAAAAAAAAAAAAAAAAATAAAAGTCTTACGTATCAAGCTTGGGGATGCTTTAGACCTGAACTTGTGGTTTGTCCTATTTTAGTAGTTTCCTCACACTGGCTTTTCCGTCCAAAGCCTCCAGTGACAACTGGATAACTCCAACAATAAGTATTTTAAAGCTCCTGAAGCCTTCCCCTTTCTATTTTAATTATGTAGGCTGGGACATAACTGCCCTAAAATAATGACATGTGAATATCAAAGAATAGCTGTCAGCTCCTGCACGGGCCCTCTACTGAACAAAAATGATGAATAACGCAAAGCAATAAAAATAAAACAACTGCAGGGGCAGGCTATATCCAAACTGGTGAATCCAGAAGTGCAGCCCAGTTCCTGGGCGGGGGTGTAAGTCTCACCATTTCAAACCTTTTTGGGTTACAAAGCCTCCTGCCTGTGCATCAGGACCAATGCTGATTCAGGTGGGAAGGAAACCCATCTCTCCTTTCACCAGAGTGAAGCCTGTGTGACTGTGGAATGGGACCTCAGTTGCTCCACAGAAATAAACTGCGGTGCAGGTGCAACATAACCTCTTTTGGTTAGGAAACACTTGTAAAACACTTGTATAAACATTTGTAAATAAACATGGCAACACATTTGCAAATCAGTGTGTGTTGAAAGTAAAGGCAAAAGGGGTGGGTAAACCTCAGGGTTCTGCAGCTGAACAGCTCTAGTGTGGTCATAACTAATAGGCCAGAAATAGGCCAAATGTGTGCAATCTGTTACCTTCATCAGACTCATCTAAGCCTGAGTGACTGTTCCGCATTCATGGCTAGGAAATGAAAGGCCCGTGGCTGACAAGAAAAGCAGCCATTAGGGGAAGGGCCAATGTGTTCCAGTATGCAAGTGTTTATGCTAGAAGAGAACCTTTACAAGAGAAACATCTTCTGAAATCCCATTTGGGCCCCTTGCACAGATATGGAGTAGAACATTTGTTCATGGTAATACAAAATATGAGACCAATTAGCTCCCTACCACCGAACACTACAAAGTCTGCATTTCAGCAAAAGCACAGTTGCTTGTATGGGCCTGTTGGAATAGTACAGGTTTCTCTAACACTGTTTGTCTCAGCTGTCATTTTCTGTCTCAGTCATTTCATGGGAGAAGTCACCACCAATAGGAATAGCTGCTGAACTGCCATATCTTCTGCTGGATCTGCATGCATGGTGGATACACCAGCTAGAAACGAAACCAACAATTGCATCCAGAAGCCCAGGTCTCAACCAACTTGAAGTCCAGACGGGAGTCTTGCTGCACAGAATTCTTTTACATTTTAAACAAAGGGTCAGTCTGACTTCTGGCTCAGTCAGAAACTTAAGAGAACAAAGTCACCTTAGCTAGAAACGAGTACGCTGCTTCAGAGCTGGCATTCCCAACACCCTGGGAGATGTGTAGCATTGACTCTCTTCAGAAAAGCTGAATGGTTAAGAAGATCCAATATCCTTCCTGCTGGCTGAATACCGATATAAATTGATAGAGATATAACCTGGTCAACTTCAGCCCTCCTCTAGCGGGGAAGAAGGGGCGTCAGTAGCAATGAGCTTAAGTGAAAGCTGAAGAAAAGCCCGAACTTTAGATATGGATCTCCAGCTAGAAAAGTCAAAAGGAAGCACAAGACCAAAAAAAGATCTGACCTCCTTGGATTTGCATAAAAGACGCTACTACCAGTTTTGCAAATTCATACGGTAATTCTTGTAATCCAAGGCTTTTTAAGAGACCTGAGCTTTACCAAAAAACTGTGGGTTAAGCTCTTCTCTGGTTTGGTGTTTCTATAACAGTAAGTTCATAAACCGATACTGTTCTGTTTATAAAACACTAAGTCTGCTAACATTTAACTAATTAACTCCTCTGTAATTCTTGTGTAAATGACAGCAGAAATATCCATTCTTTGAAATGAAGACAAACAGGCAAAATATTTCATTTTATCATGCACTGTGAAATCAGTGTCATCAAAAGCTTCTGTAACCTCAGGAACCGCTGAATCGCCTCACCTCTGTGGAACACAGCAAGCAGGCTATTTTTTAGGTTTGAGTAAGTTGTAGGCTAAGTTTGCATGGTGCTTATGTCCCAAAGAAAGTACAGAGGCAATTCAGAACATCTACTAACTGCAAGGCAAGAAACAGTGTCAGATGAAGCACTTGGCAGCCATGCTTGAGTTACAAGTACACAGCAGGCTTAAGCAGTGACAACAACAGGAACTAACAGTCCAGGAGCACATTCTTTTCTGGCAACATTAATGTTGCCCAGTTAAAATAAATAACTTTTTTTTTTGGAGTCACTAGCTCAGCTAGTAACTCTACATGCCTTTACTGTCATCTGTCTCAACTTCTGTAAGGCCTTTGACATGGTTGCCCACAACATCCTTCCCTCTAAATTGCAGAGATACGGATTTGATGGATGGACTGTTGTGCGGATGAGGAATTGGTTGGATGGTCGCATCCAGAGGGTAGTGGTCAACAGCTCAATGTGCAGATGGAGATGGGTGAGGAGTGGTGTCCCTCAGGGGTCCGTATTGGGACCAGTACTGTTTAACATCTTCATCAATGACTTAGTGGGATCTAGCGCACCCTCAGCAAGTTGGCAGATGACACCAAGCTGAGCGATGCGGTTGACGCGCCTGAGGGACGGGAGGCCATCCAGAGGAACCTGGACAAGATCGAGAAGTGGGCCCACGTGAACCTCATGAGGTTCAACAAGGCCAAGGGCAAGGTCCTGCACATGGGTCAGGGCAACCCCCAGCATTGACACAGGCTGGGGGATGAAGGGATTGAGAGCAGCCCTGCGGAGAAGGCCTTGGGGGTACTGGTGGATGAAAAGCTGGACATGTGATGACAATATGTGCTTGCAGCCCAGAAAGCAAACCATATCCTGGGCTGCATCAAAAGAAGCATGGCCAGTGGGTTGAGGGAGGTGATTCTGCCCCCTTACTCCGCTCTGGTGAGTTCCCGCCTGGAGTCCTGCATCCAGCTCTGGAGTCCTCAGCACAAGAAAGACATGGACCTGCTAGAGTAGGTCCAGAAGAGCGCCACAAAAATGATCAGAGGGATGGAACACCTCTCCTAGGAAAAAAGGCTGAGAGAGTTGGGGTTGTTCAGCCTGGAGAAAAGAAGGCTCTGGAGAGACCTTCTTGCGACCTTTCAGTACTTAAAGGGGGCTTATAAGAAAGATGGGAACAAACTTTTTAGTAGCACCTGTAGCAACAGGACAAGGGGGTAAGGTAGATTTAGATTGAACACAAGGAAGAAATTCTTTACAATGAGGGTGGTGAAACACTGGAACAGGTTGCCCAGGGAGGCGGTAGGTGCCCCATCCCTGGCAACATTCAAAGTCAGGTTGGACAGGGTTCTGAGCAACCTGGTCTAGTGGAAGGTGTCCCTGCTCATTGCAGGGGGGTTAGACAAGATGACCTTTAAAGGTCCCTTCCAACCCAAACTATTCCATGATTCTGTGACAGTCTGCCTTGACTTGGGAGACTTATCTCCAGCAGTATCTTCAAAATTTCTGCTCTCAAACTTGAGGAAAACTTCTAGGTATTTTCTAACGGGGTAACTTACATAACAGCGTTGTTATGTTTTATATTGGCTTGGGCAATAGGATCCGAGACAGCTTACCCACTGTTTTTGCCAGTAAACCTCCATTAAGCCAGTAACCAACCAAATTCTTTACACGCCTTTTCTTGTTGCTAAACAAAGGGAAAGGATACTGCAGTCTGGTGAAAAAGCTGGAATCCGGGGTAGGTCATTCATTGGCCCTGCTCCCATTTACTACAGTGGCAAAAGAGGAGATAAATTAAGTATAGCTTCTTATGGTCTTGACTTTCCCCAGCTTACTATCACTATCACTTATTTAATGCTGGCTGTAATTTAGTACCAGAAATCTCATGCATGGGAATCACAGAAGGATAAATGCTTCCTTCTGTCTGCAAGCTGCATTTTCAGATTCTAGAAAGTATTTGTTCCTACTTCACTTTATATTCCAAAGCTTCTTGAGGAAAAGCATGGTTAGCTGTAATCTCACCTTGGATGTAGCAAGGGCTCATGGAACTTTTGTTGACATTTTGATCAAAAAACCTCTGGCTCAACATTTTCCAGCAGGTTGGGGTGTAAGCTACATGAAAAGTCTGATTTTAAAAGGGTATTCAAGTCATCCTTCCAAGATGACATAGCTGCCAAGGACAGCATGGCAAAACAGCTACCCCAAAATGAATGCATGATTTTTGCCAGGGTTGGTACGATTTACAGCATGAGATTCCCAGCCAAGCTTGCCAGTCCTTGGAGCTGTGGAGGCTCAGCAAGCCTCTCATCCCCCAGAGACCACGCAGGTGCCGGTTCATAGCTCATCTCTTTCTTATTCCTACACTGTTTTCATCTATACAGTACAAAACACTGCGTAATATTTAATTAGAATGATATTACTACAGTAGCATTTGGATGCTAAGGCTCTTTCTTAATTGACTTGGTGTCTAGTGACCTTTAACTGTTTTTTTTAAGTCCTGAAGTGCATCTCATTACCGAAAGACAGAAGGAAATGGAGGGGAAACCATTAGAGAAACTGAAGAAGGGCTTGAGGAAGACATTAACAACATGCACATGAATTTGACAGTTCTTAAAACACCCACTGGAAAAACAGGTGAGACATTTTGTTTATTGCTGACTATTTATACTGTTGCTATTGCAGCTGGACTCAAGAACTCCTGAAAACTATTGAGGGTTTTCAGAAGCCACGGTAAGCATTTTCTTCTTTAAAGACAATCCCACTTGATTTCTTCTGAAGAATGAATTAAGTGGAGTGGGCTCGCTTAGTGTTATGCAATTTTGTCTTCTGATTACGTGCCTGAAAAAAGGTAGGCTTTTAAAAATAGGTGGTCTAAGGCCGAGGTTGGCCTTTCTTCCCTACGTGGAACATGTCTGAGTCTCAAAAAGCACACTAAAAGAAAGCTAATAATATGGTTTGACCCAGAGCATGTGCATCTCTCATGCCTTTTGTTTGCCATACAGAGAGATACTACCACAGTTCCCTCTCCATCTGTACATTTGCCATGGCAGGGAGAGGCTTTCATTTAGCAATTAGAGCAGGGATGTTTGTCTTGCACTCTCAGCTCTGTTACTGACTCATTAATAAGTTGTTTCCACATCATACACGTATCTGTGTTGCAAAAGGTATCTTCATCTTCTATAAAATGTTAAAAAAAACATAACTGGACTGAGCTACATTAGAATTCTGCACATCTCACATTAAAATTCATCTTATCATTGTCTTCAGAGAAATGTTGAAGTATACAGAAGTAGGTTTTATCATGGTCTTTAGAAGATTAGGAAACAGAAATGCCTAGCTTTTACCACCAGGACTTGAAAAAAAATGCAACAGACAGCATCAATCAGCTACTGCAAGTTGGATGGTGAATTTAACCACGGCATAAAGTAAGTAAGGTTTAAATTTTTGTCTGGCAAGTTTCAGAAACTGCAGGATGGCTTACTCAAGAGTAGTAATTTTATCTGTTGTAGGTAGAGGAGTTTCAATTTTCTTGCCAGAGGAACCTACATACTTCTAGTGTACGTTACTACAGTTCAAGAATCCTGTTGCCTGAAGTGCATTTATTTTGCAAATCAAAACCTCAGGGAAGAATAAAAATAGCCAGCCTTCATGAGTGGAGCTAGAACAACACAGTCATTAAAGTAATGCACTATTATACATAGTGACACTTCTGATGACATTTGTTCCAAAATCCCCAAAGAATTTACCCGCTTCCACCAAAAGATAAGAATAAGATTACTATATATCCTCCTCTGAGTTTCTTTTATCTTCCACAAGAGAATTCCACATTGGCTATTAATTGTTGCCTGCAACATAAACATTTCACAGTTTTTAATGAATTACTGCTTTAATTTATGCATCGTTTTTAGAATACTCCTCTATACTTCTCTCTCATTTCTTTTACAGTCAAAACAAGGCGGGGGGGGCATTTATACTCTGTAGGCACGAGCGCTTCTATACTAATATTTACTCATAAACGTAATATGATTTATATAAGAGGGATAGTCTTACGTATTCCAGGTCAATTATAGAAGAATGTCAGAAAATGACATACCAGTCTTTTCTGTGTATAAGATTACACACAAGAGTCACACCAATGCCATGTGAAAAGCTTGTCTAAAGAGCCTTCCTGTCAACCAAAAATAGCTTCGCACTTATCATCCTTGTACACAGCCAATTCTCGGAGCCGAGAAAAAAAATCCCCAATACACGATTAGAGAACCGTCTTTCATTTTGCATGAGGTTTAGAAATGTATTTGGGGAACAAAACTTGAATGAAAATCTTGCACAGCTCTTGACATAAGTAGGGCAGCTTTAATAAAATGATACAGTGAACATGAGGCCCTGTGCCAAAATCTTGACGTGAAAAGGCTAAAAATGTCACCTTCTTCCTCTTCATCAGAGAGTTATAATTTCACAGCTACACTTCCAGTTTTTAAACCAGGGAGTCACTCTCTCCCAACCTTTTCTGAATTTGATTAATAGACTAACAAAAGTTTAAAAGGTAGGACTGGAGATACTCAGCTCATGGGCAGCACAGTATTTAAAAATAGCTGTAGGTCGGGGAATTTTGCGGAGGTAAGGGAGGGGAAGAATAAGGTCTGATCCTGCATCCAGAAAACAAGTGGGAATATTGTCATTTGCTTAGTTAAAATACACAATCAAATCATTACATGACACTTCTAAAGAGTGCCAGTGTATTCACAACAAAACATGTTGACCTTAACAACAACAGCAGAAGCATAAAGGTAATTATAACTGTGGTTTGCTTCAAGATTAGCTTGTGTGACAACTTCACTAGAGCCACATTCTTCACAAATTCACATGCACCCAGTATGCAGACGAGGTTCATCAGACAGCAGAAAATGATCTGTCCCTGTGTTCAGTGAATCTCAGTTCAAAGAACTCGTGGTATGAAGCTTGCAGGCTCAAGCCCCACTCAGAAGCAGTTTTGGAAAAGGCATGCTCACTTTTATAAAGCTAGGCAGTTGCACGTGAGTTTTGAGACTCAGGCTCAAGGAAAAGTTGCTTCATAGAAAAATCAGGAAGTTCTTTCCATTTGCAAGAGCAACCACAAAAGCTACGTGTTGGCATCTCGGTTTGTTGTATGGGTCACGTTCAGGTTTGTCTCCACATTCAGAAAGCACTGAAGACTTGTCTTCCCCACCTCCAGAGCCTGAAACACTTAGCAAATACTCTGAGCTCATCACACCTTGAACAGAAATCCTCTTGGAATAAAAATGCATCCTCTCTCCTCATAAATCAATAGAACAGAGATCACAAGAGCTAACACTGCATCAGCGTTTTAGGAAGAGACCAGAACTGGTCTAGTAGCAATGATCATGCATTTTGTTTATCAGTGTTGACAGCCTGTTCCAAGAAGGAGGCTAGGGGAGCCGGTTGACTTGTTTCTTTCTATTGTCTTCCCAGTCACTCCATATTCCCAAAGCTATTTATACCAACATCCAAGAGAGCTGAAATACTGGAACTAAGTTACTATGTTCCTTCAGTCCCAATCTCTTCATTGAACTTAGAAAAGAAAAGCAATTATTTTCTTCAAATGCTGATAAACATCTGTGTCATAAAACCTAATGCCGTCGTGGGTACAACTGCAATTCATGACAACAGTTCTCCAGCCTCTTCATCCTCATTAAGACAACTGGAAGGCAAGAACAGCTGGACTCTACGTGGCTCTCATTCACAGCTAGGTAGCTTGGGTGGCACTATCCCGTTTTGAAAGCTACTGAAAATAGGAACATTTCAGAACAGATCAAAGGATCGGCACAAACTCCTGAATGTGTTCCTCTGAAGATGGATTCACAGACTGCTTCAAACCATATGACCCCACATAGGATTATACGAAACCACCTTGTTTCCAGTCTGTATGGTGTTACGCTTAATAAGATGATGAGAAGCAGACTGTAAAACCATTATCTACTTCTGGTATAATCTAATTAAGGGTGAAGGTTTGTGTGCAGTATCTGCAAACCTAGCTGTATACTCATAATGTACTTTAGTCAGTGACTGAATTAGTCAAATCATCTCTGCCTTTGGGAAATTCATTCTTACATACTCAGAAACTCTGTAGATAAAAGAAGGTAAAACTCTTCTTGTTTATTAACTGAAATTAGCAGAAGGACTAGTTAACAGCACTTAGCTGTGTACCTTGACGCTCCTTACCGTTCTAACAACTCCAGATTACACTTAAAGATTCTTTTAACTCATTAAGAATAAAACTGAAAACAAAAATCCTAGAGTAAATTCATTTCTTGTTTGGTGCCTTTGAATATTTCTTTTATTGTGCACAAGCCACATTGATTTTTTTGCTATGGTTCTTAAGCTGAGAATAGGAATTCTTGAACAATCGGTTCATATAGCTACCACTGATACTATTGTAATTTAACAACCTTAGGGCACTGTAACATTATAATGTTTTCAGTATCCACTTATTTAGCTTAACTTCATACAGAATATATATGTGACATTTTGGATCATTTATTTCTGTAGGGGTGCATATACTAAGTTGCCCTTTATTCATGAAAATGCAAGACCAGTCCAAGACCATTCCTGTGTCCAGAAACACAATCCTTTCCCCATTGTGGAAGTATTGTATCCTGTGAAGACAAAAGACTTCAACCACTAAGTAGCAGTTTGTGGCACCTGTCACAATTTCAATCGTGGCTTGACCAGTCCTTTTCCTACCTACTCCAAACAACTAGAGGAGAAGCCAGATCTAGCCCAGTGTGATGGATGTTACGTTTGGACTATTGTATCTCACAATCTGAGTTGTATGTTATAGAAGCCACCTTAGTAGGAAGCACCCAATCCAACAGAGGACAAGCCTCACAAGAAACTGGGCAAGTGCAGTGGTAACCCAAGCTGAGCTCGCTTTGGAGCCCAACACCTCAACTCAACACACTGCCTCTCCTGTCCTGAGTGACCACCGTAACAGATGGAGACCCAGCCATGGAATAAATGAAGTCAATGGATATTTATGGACATTTGATGAGGACGGTCCTTAAAGTAAGGGGAGGATATAGGCGTGTATAACAAAGGATGGAAAAAGACTGCTGGCTGATGAGGATCTGTTGGGTAGTGGAGGACCTGAGCATGACACAAATGATACAGAATAGGAGGTAGACATTGTACTGCATCTGGCTGGGACGGAGCTGGTTTCCTTCACAGTGGTCCGTAAGGTGCTGTGTTTTGGATTTGTTACTAAACCAGCCTCGACAGCACGCTAGTGTTTTGACTATTGCCGAGCAGTGCTTGCACAGTGTCAAGGCTTTCTCTGCTCCTCACGCTGCCACCTTGTCCTCTTGTGGACAAGAAGCTGGCAGTGGACACAGCTGGGACAGCTGACATGAATTTACCACAGAGGTATTCCGTACCATATAATGTCAAGATCTGCAATAAAAGCTCAAGGAAAGGAGGAGGAAGCAGCAACACTCATGGTTATGGCCTTTGTCCTCCACTGGCCAATCAGCTGTCGCATGTGCTGAGACCCTGCTTTCCAGCAAGTGGCTAAACATCTGCCTGCTGATGGGAAGTAGCAAAAAAAGCCCCTCTTTGCCTTCCTGGTGCACACAGCTTTTGCTTCGCCTATTAAACTGCCTTTACCACAATGCATGAGTCTTTTTACCTTCCTTCCATTTTCTCCCTGTCCCATGGGAGAGGGCTGAGTGAGCAAGTGGCTGTGTGGGTGCTTATCTGCTGGACAGGCTCAACCAAGAGCATCCAGAAAATGCAGAATCCCAACCATGCATTGCCATGGCACCAGCCAGATCCTAAGGGAATGAAATCCAGGTGAACCACCTCAGAAAGTCTTATTCTGTGCTCTAATGAATTTTGCTGGGCCGCCCAGTAAGGCTTTCAGATGTAAGGCACCTCCAGGGGTCAGTGGGAATTCCTACCTCTGGATTTTTCAGGTCATGATTTCTCTCCTACCTCTCTGGCTGCCGAGATACTATCCTCAGAATCTGGCCTTTTCTAAAGACCCCTGGACCTGTTGTTTTCTGTGCTTGTACCCATCTCTGTCAACAGGACAGATGAGCACTGAAAGAGCAGTGTTTTGGAGGAAAAACAAGTAAGTCTGGGGAAGAAATGTAGCCTGTGATTGGTTTATACAACTATTCCAGTGCCTTAATTAGCTTTCTTACTAAAAAAAAAAAACAAAAAAAACCAAAAAAAACAAACAACAAAAAACCCAGAAGTAAGCAGATACAACTAACTCCTGTTCAAAGCCACCTGCAATGTCAAAAGTGCTCTTGGAAGACCTGCAGGAGGGATGGGGTGTGCACGGAACCAGAACTGGACAGTTTTGCCCTCACTTGGAGAAAAGAACGTCATGTGACTACAGGAAATTCTCTCTTGGGGCTCCTTTGCTATCGTTAGTCTTGGGGCTTAGCTTTCAGGGTTTACAACTGCACAGCACAGAACAAAATAAAAGCCTTATAATGCACAGTGTGGCATACCTTGCTTAAGCCATGAATTTTTCTGAGATTATTAGCACACCGTGGATGGTGTGATAACATGAAAGACCAAAGGTCAAAAGCAGAGTCACTTTAATCACCCAGAAGGTATCCTGATTCCCCGGAGGTGCATCTCCTGGTCTGTCTCATACTGCTCTGAAGCAGAATGGGCTCAGGCAAATACAGTTCAAGCTGAGCATTTACTAGGCATTAAGAGTGCTGCACCCTGCCTCCCCAGCTGCCAGGGAGCCAGCATTACTTATGACCACACTCCTAAGCTAAATCACAGCTTAATTACTTATATGAGCACTATAATAGACATCTTTGAAGAATTAATTCAGTATTTAGCTGGAGCATCTGATACAATACGCCCACAAAAATCCATAACGCCTTCCAACGTCAGTATTACACCTCACTATATGCTATGACCATTTGGACCCCCACTACAGCGTCAGCTCCAGGACACCATTTTGTCCTTAATTACAGAACAGGAATCTCCACTTTCTTACAAGAATTGAGAGCGGCACACAGTCAGATTCACTCCTGTAGACAGCAGTGGAGCTTGGTCACTAGCTTGGCAGAACGCATCAGAACTTTAAATGTGCGAGTCCAAACTTTGTGATTGTCTTAAGATTTCATACTTTGTTGTCTCTGTGTATTTACCCAAACCAAATACCTAATTCTTCTGATAGCTATTTATGGTACCGTTATAAACAGAAACCTACATTTTAGACACGTTTGGACCACATCTGTAAAACAAGGCAGTGCAAGAACTTTCAATTTCTTGCATTTGAGAAGGCTGTTTTACATGTGGTCTGAATACACATTTTGAAGGTTTGTAAAAATGTGTTTAGTCCTATTCAAGAAGGCCAAGGTGACAGAACATTTTCCTCCATAGAGAGAACGTAACATTCCCCGATGGAGTCTATTACCCAAAGGCAAGAGACTTGAACCTTCAAACCTTGTGCTTTGCCCAAAGGATGCATCTAATCAAAGCAGGTTTTGCACAGGCACACTTAACTGGTAGATGTAGTCCAAAACACATCTCACGACAGCAGGATGCACGTGTAGCTCCTCAAGAATACACAGACTCCTCTGGCCCAAAACTATCCAGAGCACCTCTCACTTCTTCTGAGATGAGCAACGTGCAACAACAGTGTAACATAATTGCTAATTAATTTACTGCAGAAATCTTAGATAAAAACCACCTCATTGCCAATTTGTCAAATTTGGCAGTCCAATGTGTCAAAACAGAAGCCAGCTGTGCCTCCTCCTTGCAAGCCGAAAATTACCGATATACTCTCCGCAGCCCCTGTGGCTGCAAACAAATAATATGTTCACATGGTACGCTTCTCTGGGTGAAAGTTGCCAGGTACTGCTTACAGCTTAACATGCTGGTTTTTCTTGTCACTGTTCAGTGACTGCACTTCACTCACAACTTGACTCTCATGCTACTCATTTAAATACCACACAGGGTAGATTCCTAATGCAGTTTTGAGCAGGAAAGAAAAAAATGAGGTTGATAGGCAAAGAAACTAAAGCTTTCCTAGGAAAACTCCCCCAGCACATCCTGCATGTACTGGGAATTGGTAAATTGGCAAACTGACTGGAGAATCAAACCCTGGCAGTTACTCGTGATGTTGCCAAATTTAAGCCAGGGTGAGTAACTGCACTACACTACAATACTCTCCATTATTCAAGGTCAGCTTTGGCTGCCTTTGAACCCCCTTACTTGGCTAACCCACTTAGATGCCATGTCAAAGCCTGTGGCCATCCTGGACCTGCGCAGTGTGAGTTGCAGCCCTGCTACACCAGCCAGTCCGTCAATATCCCAGAGGACACTGGTCTCCACTGAGATAGCTGCCCTTGGAGAGAGGTTTGCACAAATGACATAAAGCAGCTAAAGCATCGCCTCAATTCTCTAAACCTCATGAGTGATTCAGCACTGGATGAAAAGTGACTGGTGTCCCTGTTTTCTGAAGAACACTCCTTCTGTACACAGCACAGTGAATCTATACCACTGACAACTCATTTTTAAGAGAAAGGATTATTCTCTGTCTGGTGGCATGTTGAGGCAGGAGCTTTGTTTTGCCAAGCCAGCAGGAACTGGAAGAATCCTTCCATTTTGAGTGAAGCAACAGAACAGGTCCCAGGAAATGTTATTTAACTGCCTGCGGAGGTCAGGTAAAGTTTTGCCCAAGCAGAGCTTATGCTGGCTACCACTGTGCTGAGCAGTTTGTATGTAACTGATGGGCTAGTGTCAAATGTTGTGTTGCTCAGACACACAACCTCTCCAAAAAATTCATTTATGCTGGCAGGACGGTAAATAACTTTTTCTCACTTACTTAATTGGATTCTAGTTACTCTCAGATACAAAAATATTTTCAGAACCTGTCCGTTAAGATTTGCCAGCAGAGGATGGACCTGTCATTTAAACCTCCAGTGCAATACATCTGTGTGCAGAAACCAAAACAGACCTCATGGCTCTATGCAGAAACAGCAGGAAGCAAGAGAGATGACATTCAGCAAATACGCCGTCCACCCGCTTTAGATACCGCAAATCCAGAAAAGTGCCAAATTTTAAAGGAACTGGCCTCTTGAATGCAGGTTGGTTTGCATGCTGTGGTATGGGCAGTTCAAGAACACAAGAATGACATATACTGCTTTGAACTTCACTATTTTACACTAGTTACAAATTTTCTCCCCCTCCCAGACTAAAGTGGGATAACTTTCTCCAGTTTTGGAGATGATTAGTTGGAGATGCCATTAACTGCACTTCACCTGCAATAGCTCGTGAAAGGGTGATGGCTCCTCGTGGGTAAATCTGCATCCCAGAAGCTAGCACTTGAGTGGACAGCGGTGGGATAAAACATGGCGGGATATCTGCACAGCACCGAACATCCACCAATTTTTCATTCCGTTCACTTTCGTACGCTGCTACGATTTCCAAGATGGAGGTTTTCCTCTTCTCTCTGTCTGTGCCATTGTCAGTGCCTTCCACTGCAGTGGCTCCTTCTGGTGGCTCCTAAGAAGAAGATCAGAACAAAAAATGAAACTGCCTTCTGCACCTCAACGTGGATGGGGAACACACACCTGCTTGTGGGCCACGTCGGCAGCGTTGCGCTACAGCCATTTCAAATCTCAACACGGCAACCATCTCCTTTCCTCCCTAGCAGCCTGGGTGCCTGCACAAACCGTCCTGGTAAAGCGGCATTCTGCTAGTAACCTCTTTTCCCTGGCACACGCTCCTGACATAATGAAATACCTGTCCTGAGGCAGGATCAGTGAGGAAGACACCAGGAGATACTTTGCATCCAATCACAGAAGAAAAGGTTTGCAAACTTGCCGTTTTCAAGCTGTCTGCTGAAAATCAGCAGGGGTCACCCAGACCAGGGTATTTCAGAGATTTTCACTGAAGCCCAGGAAACAACGCTAGCCTTCTGAAATGCCAGAACTGTGCATGAATACTTCCTCCGCTAAAAGAATTACTTATTCTGGGAACCACATGGTAAGGCTTGAAAGAGTTTTGACAGTTTATTCAGCAGTTCTACTAACCAAACAAAATAATGTTTCTCAAAAAGACAACACTCGTTTCTCTTAGAATCTGTTTTTCTTCACTGACTCTCTCAGGTCAAACAAACCCGCTTTATTCCCACTCACTAGCTACCAGATACCTGAAATTCCGTCAGAACAGTTACACATCCAAATATTATGGCACAATGTTCACTATTTAGAAAAGTAAAAATAATTTAAAAAAAAAAGGTTAAATTTCTGACAGGGTCTTAGAAATCTAATAACCAGTAAAACCACATTACAGAGAGGTGTGAGCTAGAGGCAACACACAGCATGTTGCTCAGGGAATGAATAAAAACCCAAACACACAAGTGCGTTTCGAGCTGTGAAATGTAAAAATGATACAGTATGTGTATTTCACACTCAAGCTGTGGCATTCATGTGCTAATGGCAATTACCAGACCTTGATGACAACAGCAGTCCTTCCTAAGAAAAAGAAAGCAAGTTTCTAATTGTTTGAAGAGGATTTGTTTGACTCTTGACAAATGATTTCCAACAGAAAATGCCATTTTGGGAGAAGAAAGCCCTGACTTCAGAAGACAATACAAATGCTTTCATTTCAATTAGAACTTGTTTTTCACAGCTTCCGAAAACTCGGTTTCAAAAATGTATGAAGGACAAAGAAGGCAAGGACTGGATTGCTCAAAGACAGACAGAACTGGTTTTGTTAAATCAGTTAGTTCAGGGACCAAACGGAAAGAAGGTGGGGCCTCTGGGTGTGGATTTCAAGAAACTTGGTACTTCTTGGCTGTGGTCACGCACTAACGTCTTTGGTGTCACTGCTGATCTGGGCAGTCTCTCTCTCACAGACATTTTTTCCTTTGATGCTGCTGGACTTAGGTGGATTCATGCCAGTACAGCCAGCTCTGTAGTACCGTCGGGAATGAGAAGATGAACTGTCGTTTCTCAAAAATGGTAAACCCTGTCCTGCTCAGCCAGAAGAAGTGAAACGCTACATTTTGTCTAAGAGCCCCAAGGCGTGAGCTCTACCAAGGACCTTGTGTAGGTCCTGAAAAGCAACCAGCCAAGCCTTCGAAGACAGGAGCCCGTTTCCTCCTGGATCAAACACGATTCATTTTACAGTGATGAAACTACACGACCCAGACAAAGCTAATGAAAGAACTAAATTGACCTCTCTCTTTCGCAGTACTGCTAAAAGCACAAAAGACCAAACAGCTTCCCACTAACCAGTGCCGTTTCCATCCTAAGGCAATCACTGTGATGATGTTGTGGAGATAGCTTGTGAGGCACCCACAGCCAGCAAAATCGTGAACTGCAGCGTTGTCTTCCCCAGCTATTGTAGCAATAACTTTTTACACTATTTTTTAAAAAGGCATCCCCATTGGCCAGTGGAAACTGAAGAAAAGCAATTCCCCCTTGTCCATGCAGTGGCTCCTTGCTGCAGAGAAAACCACAGGCTGCTCTGTGTCACAGCAGAGATGAACAGTCACTCCAATTTTAAAGTAGTTCAGTTATCAGTTGCCACGATGATACCAAAGCTAAGGGCAACATCAAGGGACAGCAATCACAGAGAAGAGTTGCTAGTGAGACTGGGGTATCTCCAATGAGTAAACCAGGATTACAAACCATTTTTAACTGAAGTGAGAGATTGTTCACAGCCTCTCTCTCTCCTAGCCCATCAAATGTTCCTTTTTTTCTCTAGGCAGTTGATATTCCATTTTTTCTCCAAGCTGTACAAAGGTCAGTGTCCTACACAGCAGCTGGCAAAGGTTACTCCACTGTCTTTCCTCATGTGTAGTGTGACATTTTGGCCATGCTTTAGCTAAAAGAATTTGGCAGACTGTAGAAAAAAAAATGCACCCAAAAATGACAGCTTTGAATTTTTTACCAGTGGTTTCACAAGATCAGAATCTTCAGACCAAATTCTCAGAAAATTGGGGTTTTCCCCCCTTTAGATACAAGCAAAGATACAAATCCACAGTCACTGAAGCAAAGGTATTCAGTGCAAACTTAGATGAATCAAAAATGCAGAAGACCTATTAATCAGGACAGTCATTTGGGTGACTCTGAACTTTCCCCAACTACCTCTACGGGAGGTATGGAGAAGGCAGAGCCAGACTCATGCCAGCTGGAGTAAAGCAGATCTCTGGTTACCACAAAGGTGGTCAAACACCTGAACTGGGGGGGGCGGGGCAGAGAGGCTGTGCAGTTTTCAGCCTTGCAGGTATTTGAACTCAGCTGCCCACGGCCCCAGGCAACCTGAATCAGATGGCCCTGCTCTGAGAGGGGGATTAGTCCAGAGGCCTCCAGAGGTCCTCTCCAACGTGAATTGCTCAATCAGTTCTACCTCTTACAGTCAATTAATTCATGCATCCATCAGGCTGCAATGGAGTATAATTCTATCATTGCTTTTTTATCATAACATTCAGCTTTAAGCACAGGAATTTTGACTTGGCAACATTCGGTGAAATGCCAGGATCCTTCAATAAAGGATATAAATAAATAGCTCCCGTCGGAAGGGTGTGTTCCTCTTCCCCTGCTGTCCTGTTACACGGAAAGAACTGGTCCACCAGGAACCACCTTCAACAGGTCCACAAAATAACAATCTTTTCAAAGATCTCTGCTCAGGTAAATGCTATGCTGGCAGATTTTGTGAGGGAATGGTAACTTTTTCAAACACCTTCAGCTAACAAGCTTCTAGAACAGAATCAACATTGCTGAATAATTAAGTGCTGCTAAACTATTCTATCGCCCGCATCTATTATTCTCCCACTTCAACAACACTGTTCCTCCACCTGAGTAAGCCAAAACCAAACTCCCTGCTTATTCTTGTGCAAACAACAGGAGCTTTGGGCTACTCGTTTTACATAGGCCACTGAAATCATTCATACATTTCTTTTCCTGAACTGTGATGTTAGTATCACCAAGCATGCATTTCTGCAAATAAAATGCTAGGACTACACAAGAGACAAAACCATGTCCTCAATTCTTGAGAATGAGAATACATAATCTGCTGTCGTGTTATTCTGACTCTCCAAAACAGTCCAACGTAGGCCAAGGCATCCATTTGTCTTAAAAAACACCTTCTATCCATCTTCCATGAGAACATTTTTGGACTGATAGCTAGAACCCGTATAAATCCTGAATCACCAGAATCTGCTGTACGCAAAGTCTTTGATGGTACTTGTACACCAACTCTCCCTTCTCAGAAGCGTGCTGCTCCCTTAGCCTGGCCTTCAGGTCACAGCTCCACCACCCAGTTGCTGTGTGACCTACGAGAAGAGTTTGCTTCCACTACTGTCTCTGTCCATCCTCGCTCTCCCAAGACCGAGAGACATGTTCCCTGACCTGACGGCTTGGGGGCAGGCTGCTAGCAACCAGCAACTCATCTCTGTTCATCAGCTTTGGAGGTCTTCTGTACACACAGTCTCTTTTGTCCTGCAGGATGCAATTTGCGTGGTTTAACGGTGTGGTTTGGGAGTGGTTGTGGCAGGACACAGGCATTCCCACTCCTCTGGTATGGCCTCCCAAAGGAACCTCTCTGCTTCTAATCTTGACTTGGATTCTTTTGTCTCCTTTGACTCATTAACAGCCCTCGACAAAAGTAATGCGAGCCTTTCACTGTATAGTGATAGATAGATAGGCAGCCCACAAAGGAAAAGCAGCTGTCAAACAGGGTTTGGAATGACACTGTAATTGCTTTAGATTGTGCAATTAAAAATCAAGAATGCTCACATCCTTTGACAGAATTACGGTTTTAGTTGCTGCAAACCAACCATCAATATCTCCACAAACTTCTGCGTGGAGAAAATGGCATCTAGTAGCTATTTAGGAACATTTCCTATGGACAGCAAGGTTACTACACAGCATCAAGATCAGCTGTAGGCACAGCAAATTTTTGGACAACAGCGTAAAATCCAAACTTTTGCTCAGTCCCACAGTTTCAAACCTTCAGACTCTGATACAGTCTGAGCTGACATCCTGAGGAAAATCACCTTGGGCATTCCCTAGATGTATCGTGTTTCAGCTAGCGCATCCCTGGGCTGATGAAAGAGCTTTGAGGTGGAGGGAATCCAATCTCCTTTCTGTAAATGAGGAAAGCCTCTGAGAGACATGCAGCTAATTTCCCCAGGAGGTAGGGCATGAAAGAGACACCTGTCCTTGGTTTTCTCTTGGCTTCTTCATCAGTCCACTACAGGTCCAAAGAGGATTTAAGTGTTCAGGGCCTGCCAGTTCCAAAAGCACATCCCATGGGTCACCCTGGTTTACTGCTTCATTTCCACTGTTAGCAGAAGCTTGGCATTTTGCTGAGATCAGCAAAGGGATTTCAACAAAAAGTTTTTTCATATGCTTCCCAGATGGGAGGACAGTGGTCATGCCTTAAAGCACAGGATTTTACAGAAAAACACGGGTTTTGCATGAAAGACGCCTCATATATACACACACAGATGAGGACAGCAGCTGTATTAATTCCACCAATGGTAGTAACTTCTGCAGGCTCTGCCAGAAACACTGGCTGAGAAGGTTAAAAAAAAACAATTGAAATCCACTTTTACTTCTAGGTGCCTTACTGTGCATTTGCTTAAATGTGGTTGCTTCAAAAGAGTTCCTTCAATTAATAACTACAGGTGGAAAGGCAATTTTCCCTCCATCATGGTTCACTGCCCTTTTTTCATCTGCCTATAGCACACAGCTTCTAGCTATTATATCCCAGTAGACTGTCTTGCACTAGAGATCAGGTACATTGCCTTGGAAGAAAAGTTGTTTTCTATTAATCAGTTTTTCAGTTCTTGCTAATGTTCTATGCTGCTGACATCAACAGAAACATTATTGCCCCGTAACGACGTATTGCCACATTTCACTGCACTGTGGTATTACTACCACTGTTGATTCACCTAGAGCCCTAACCATCACTCTCTCTCTCTGCAGACAGCAATTTCACACAAAAAGATTTCACTCTTCTTTGACATTAAAATATACTCCCACTTTTCCTAGTCCACACTGAAACAGTCTAATTTAGTCAGCCCATTTTTCTTTAGGAGGCCTCTCTGCAACAAAGTCGGGCTTTGTGAATGGAGAGCTGCGCTGCCACTGCCTTGCAGCTTGCACGGCTGCTCACACCCACCACAGAATAAGCAGAGTGAAGCTCTCCTGCCTCGTCTGCAGTGGTACAAATACCACAAAAGCAGACAGCAATGGCAAATTGCGAACTCAGTCTTGCAGCAGCAGCAGCTTGTAGTCCTCACCTAACATCGCTTGGTTTAGACAAAGTTCTTATAACACAATCTCAGTTCTGGCCTGAGGGGAGCAACCGAGTCCTCCCAGACTTGAGAGAAATACCACAGGCTTCATGGGGATGAAGATGCAGTGCAGGGCAGCGGGCTGGTTCACCTCACTCTCCCTGCAGAGCAAGGAGAGGGAGAGAAATGGCTGGGGCAGGCAGACTTGCCCAACAGAGGAAACACCACTGGAGGGAATGCTTGAATTGATCCTCTTTGTCTCAGCCACGGTGCTCCCACGACAGGAGACAGATGTTGCCACTGCTTCCCTGCTGTGGTGCGAGCCCACCACAGACTATGCTCTCCAAAGCCCTGGGACATGGTGCCTTAAGAGAAAATGTGATAAACTGTGCCACTGGACTGAAGCTGTTAAAAGGTCACTTGGTCAGAAGAGAGGGCTGGGCATGCCAATACCATTAAACACACCTGCAAGGTTTAGTCAGTCTGCCAAGAAATTGGAGAAGTTGGGCTGCCTCCTGCAGCTGGGCTCTACAACCAGCTCTACACCAGCAGCAGGCTGCCTGCCACCAGTCCCCATAGCACTCGTGCCACATATACCACAGCCTGGAAACCCGAGCTGCACTTCTGCAAGTTTCTGACAAAGACCAAGCGTGTTGTCTCCACGACATGCCTGAGCTACCTCAAAGTTCGCTAATTCAGATACCCATAGCAACACAGATGCAACAGGAAGACAGCAGCAGAGGTGAATATTCCACATACAAACCAAGCTGCTTGCCTGGATTTGACATTTCCCAGTTACGCTGTTACAAGAAGATGGCTTAGCCAGCTTTAGGCCGTTCCGGCCATGCCTGCGTAAGCTATGCCCACATCCCAGCTGTAACATAACCCTGTGCTGTCTCCACGTAGTTTCTGTACTTTGGTGTACTGACACTTATAGAGCTGATTGCAAAGAGCACCAACTAAAAATTCTTGCAGCTGCGTAAGTTACTCAGAGGAAAAATGCTTACTGTAAAGTTGCACACGCAGTGGATCTTTGACTGGACACAGCTCAATACTGTGTGAAAGGCACAAAGCAGCTCGTGAAACAGAAATTAGTATTTCCTCATAATATGGGGGGTGCCTCACGAGCGTGAAAAATGGAACAGAGATAAATATGAAAGGTCAAGAAAAAATCCCACACTCTTCACTTTCCAAGCAAAAACCTGACAGGTTCTGAAAATATAAAAGCCATCTGCCCAGGTCCGGCAAACTCACATTTTACTCACAGACAAGGAAATGAGCAATTTCTTTTAAAATCTGTATTTTTCCCATGTTTAGGCTTCTCCTGGGACCTCACACAGTGTTAATAAAATCTTTTGCTATTCTGGACATAATGTCAGAAACGCATATATGCTCCAAAAGACAAGAAGTTTATATTGACTAGACCAAGAGCCACCACCTTTGATAAAATCTGCATGCACAAAAGAAACGCATTAAGCCACCCGCAAAAAGCCCAACATTATAACTCAGTGCAGGCCTGCTGAATTTTCAATGGATCAAAATTAATTATATACTTCAGGGCTATTTTGCATGAGCCAGGGACTTTTCGCCTTCGCAGGTATAGTTAAACATTCAGATGCACTGGAGAATTACATCATTAAACGTGCTGCAGAGTACCTTAAAAATGGACTTCTGCCAAAAGTTTGTTTGTTTTGCACTGCAACTTCCTGTCTGACTCCTGCTAATGATCGTTGCTATTACTTCTGTCTGAATCACTTAATCATCTGACTGGGGGGGAAGGAGGGAAGGAAAAAGAAAGAGGGGAGAAAAAAAATCTAACCAGGCCGAGCAATGCCTTTGGTCAATAGAGAATGGAGTCTTTCACAGAAGTCGGCTGCCTCCTCGGGTCACTGCTCTGAGATGGTACCTCTACCCTCATGAGGCTGCAAAAGGCCACAACCCTACCGTTTCCTCTGCCTGTGCCAGCGTGCCAGAAACCCAGCTGTCACATTGCTACCGAGAGACAGTCAGAGCATCCACAAACGCTGGTGTCTGAAGGTTCCCCCACCCTACAGCAGCAGCTCTTCCCTGCCCTCACCTCTCCACCTGCGGCAGAGCAGCAAAGCCCCCGTCCCACAGACCTCCCTCCCTCAAGTCTCACCTCTTTCGCTCCCATGCTCGCAGACATCTTCCACATTTGCTTTGCAAGTGTGCCAAGCTGTGCCTCATTAACACTCATGCAGTACAGAGATGCTCAGTCCATATTTAAAGACTAAAGGAGAGAAACACAGAGATTAAATTACTTGTTAAAAAACCCCACATGAAACTCGTATCAACAGAGACGCAGCGGATTTCAAAGGCAGTGCTGCATCACTACGCTCTTGGCCACTGACGCGCAGCTGCACGTCTTCGCGTGGTGACATGCTGTCAGGTGCTTACATTTTAGCTTGCCTGTTACTCAGGCTTTGCCTTCGCCCAGGCCTCCCGCTGAAGCACACGCCGCAATGAAGAACAGGCTGCCCGATGGCTACCCACGGCCAGGCACGCATCACTCCCAGCGAGAAGGATGCAGGGGCTACAACACACACCTTCACAGGAACGGCACGCCATGTTATCCCTCGACGCGCGGCAGTCTCGCAGTCGCTGTGTCAAGACGTGGGATGCGGCGGACCCTGGCCGAGGATCTGCCGCCCCTCGAGGCCGCGCACTACGTGAAAGCAGACTTGAACGACCGCCACCCAGCGCTGTGGGGAGACGCGGCCCTTCGGGCACCCTCAGCACAGCGGTGGCCCAACAAAGCTGTTCCTACAGCCGCCAAAGCCGCGTTCTACCCTGCCCCCGCTGCAGAGCGGCGGCGTTCACTCACTACCTGAGCTCACGGTGCACACACAAAACTCCCGCGGCCCTCGGCGGAGGCCGGCGGCAGCCCGGCACTGAGAGGGGCCGGCGGCCGCCCGGGACTCTGAGGGAACCGGCGGCCGCCCGGGACTCTGAGGGAACCGGAGGCCGCCCGGGACTCTGAAGGAACCGCCGGCCGCGCCGACCCGGGCGGGGCCCGCGTGCTCCGCAGCGTCGGCCGCCCTGATTGGCCCGCGCGCTCGGGACCCCTCTCCAGGAGAAGGGGGACGTGACCAGCTCGCCCGCGGCTAATGGCCGCCTGCCCACAAGATGGCGCCCCTGGGGTGAGGCGCAGGGGCCCGCGGTCGCACCTGTGGGGTGGTAGTTGTCTCTGTACCGTAACCTGTGAAAGAAGGACAAGCAGGTGTTTAATACCGCGGTTGTGAAATCGATGAGAGGGACTGTGACAGTGTTACCTCGCCATCGAGGCTGGCCTGTGCGGGAAGCCGCTGGGAAGCCATGTGGCACGGTGTTTCTGCATGACTCTCAGACGCTCTCTTTCGCCAAGCTCTTTGCCCGCCCAGGTGGTAAACGGCTGCAGCAGCAGGAGTCATTGCTTCCGAGATTGCTTGGCCGAGGTGGGCGCTTCCGAGCGATCCATGATGGAAATGCTGCTCAGCCTGCATTCCCTGAGCTGGCAGGTACCAGTGTGCACAGCTTCTAGGAAATGGCGGGGGGAAGAGGTGTTTCCACAGAAATAAACCAGGTTACTCCAGAAACAGCAATAAACCTGTAAAACACTTGAAATTTATTGTGATAGAACCGTGTAGAAAAATACTGATGATTTAAAAGCTGTATACTTCACTGCTCCTCCCAGCTCTCCTTCTTCTCGGATACAGGCTGAGCCACACTTCTCCATCACATCCTCAGTGATTAAGCCTTCAGATAAATGTACAGAAATGAGTGTGCACAAATGGACAACTGTTTGAAGGAGACTGAGGTGATGCAGAACATCTTTGGTTTGGCATTGAATAATAAAAAAAACAATGTGCCTGGAAAAGACCTGCATCAGAGGAGTTGACATCTAAAGAACACTGAGGCCACATTGTATTGGGTCTGGCTGAGATGTAGTTAATTCTCCCCACAGCAGCCCTCATAGTGCTGTGCTCTGTATTGGTTGATAACACCAGTGTTTTGGCTACTGCTGAGCAATGCTCCCACAGCATCAAGTCTGCCTCTCCAACATTTTCCCCCCCTTTGATGGCAGGCTGAGACTGGGGAAGATTTTGGGAGGGGACATAGGCAAGACAGCTGACCCAAACTAACCAAACATATTCCATACAAGCTCAGCTATAAAAGCTAAGTAAAGGGAGATGGAGGGGGGCCATTTTTGTCTTCCGGAGCAACCACTACACGTACTGAAGCCCTGCTTCCCAGGAAGTGGCCGGGCATCACCTGCTGATGGGAAGTAGAGAATAACATCATTTGTTTTCCCTTGCTTTCGTGTGTGACCTTTGCTTTCACTTTATTAAACAGTCCTTATCTTGACCCACAAGCTTCCTGTTACATTTTCTCTTCCCTGTCCAGCTGAGGAGGGGGACTGATAGAACGGCGTTGGTGGGCACCTGGCGCCCAGCTGTGGGAGCACTGCTCAGCAGTAGCCAAAACACTGGTGTGTTATCAACACCTTTCTAGCTACCAATACAGAGTACAGCACTATGAGGGCAGCTATGGAGAGAATTAAATCCATCTCAGCCAGACCCTATACACACATAAATAGACTTTTATGGTCTACAAAGTGCTACAATCACAGACGGGGGCAAGAGCAGGCTGTTCTGCTACCTGCAAAAGTGGTATCTTTTCGGTTTCAGAAGGCAGTGCTGGTGATAATGACAGAAAAATGAAAAGACAGTTTGGATGCCTTCCCAGGCCTGTGAACTCAGTAAGGTTTGCCCATTGCTAACATGCAGTGCTGTCAAATTTCTCTCCTTTAGAGATGTGCTGCTTTCTAAAATGGACTGGGAAGGAGCACTCTCCCGCTTCAGACTGGAAGGACTGCCTCCTTCCTTCATCTGCTCAGGAGACACTCTGGCCTCTCCCACTGGCCAGAGTGCATTCAAACAGCAGTATCTCTTGAAAACAATAATTTTCCTTTTCTCTCACGCTTCCTGAAGTCCTTCCTTCCTCCTAAAAATAACAACCAGCACAATTTGAGATATTCTATAAGGCACTTTGTACTCTTGCTTTCTCAGAAGACTGAGAATCCTCAGACATGAAATACCAAATAAATCACAAAAACAGAGCAATGTGACCAAACATGGTAGGCCAGATTCTTAAGAAAGAGAAATTGATACAACTCTGCTGAAATCCTTGCAACTAAGCCAACTTAAGTGAAAGATGTCGGGCCTGGGACATAGGCCTAATACACTGTTACTTTTTAGTTTTGTGTTTGAAGTGGTGGAATGCAGTATTCAGTGCTGAGAAAGGTAGCCTATATCTAAAAGACGTCAAGTTTCTTTGCACCACCTGCATTCCCTTCATCTAACATTTCCCTCGCTATCACATAACCCCTTTCTATCAAATATCTACATGACTTTTGCAGTAGCTTCTCTCAAAGTTTCTGAAACAGTGATACTGGTTAGCAAAACACTGTTGGAGGTGGTTTTGAAGAAGCTACCAGAGAAGTACGTGGCCTCATGGCTTGGTTGATGAAAGCACATATTGCTCAAGCCTGTCTCCCAGACATTGTTTTGTGGCAATAAGACATGTGCAGACCTGAGCATATCAACAAGAGCTTTCATGCTGCAATTACGCACATTCAGATACAGGATTTCTGGTTGCCCCTATTAAGATTCCTCAATCTCCACCAGCTGGAGCTGTACTGTAGACCAGATGACCATGTATGATGGAGTGGCTGTGTATGACATTCTCCATGCAAAAATACTACTTCTGCATTTGCTAAAAAAAAACCTGGAGAGCTGTTAAGTCTGCTTTCTCCTCAATTTTATCCAGCTAGAAGATAAACCCCAGACCCAGGACAACACTTTGTGGGCCACTAATAAAGCACAGAAGGTGACAGAACTCTAAAAGACAGTTTCAGTTTATGGAAAACTGCAGTGCAACAATGAAATTTAAAATGTATATAGACTTTAAGAATGCCTTTGGTACAGTACATGTCAGAAGGTCATAGCTCTGAAGTCTTCAAGATGTCATGTTTAGGGCAATCAACTCCTCCAGTCTTCCAGCACTGGAACTTGAGAATGCCAGGATGCCACATGAACACCAAAACTGGCAGCAGCTGCCCATTCAAGGCAGATTGGTATAGGTCTTACACAACTTTAAACCTGAAACTCTGATGGTGTGAATTCATGAGGTGTTAACATCTCACCAGCACTTGCTAGAAGTTGCGGGCATAAAATGCAGGATGTCTCTGTAATAAAAGTCTGATGGACTGTTCCCAGGCTGAGCATTATTAGTCCTTCTCCAGCTACTGCTGACCCACTGGAATGAACATGAATTGTCTTCCTGATAGATACTTTCACCTTCCAGTAAATTAGATTGATTGCAGGAGCCAGGTCCTGCATACTACTTTGGGACATTTTGGAAAGACAGATGAAGTGAAAATACCATAGAAAGATCATGATGAAGAAGAAACTTACTCCTATACTGATGCAGATCCCTAAGCCTTGCCTGTGAATTTAAATGTTTCCTCCTGCTGCTACCTAGGTCCATGAAAAAGAAGAAAAAAACGCTCATTCTAACAAGAATATACTAACAAGGCAGTATGGAGAACCTTACCCCTCATTCATATGCCAGCCACTACAACCTGTGCGAAGAATGTACTCCAACCAATCTGGTTAGAGTCTGCTTTTAATTATCTAGTAATTTATTTTGCAACGTAGCAGGCTGTGTTCTGTTTGACTGCTGATTTTTGCTCTGCAATAATTTATTTTTATGATAAAAGATCTTCAAGGTCAATAAAGATGGGCAAAAAATGTTAAAATGGTTTAGAATATGAATTTAAAAATAAAATGGATGAGTAAACAACACATTTCTCACAGCTTTGTCCAGTAGTGTGTAGACACACTTTTTGCCTTGACACTTGCAGGCTGACAGCATCTGTGCCGTATTTTCCTCTGCAAGTAGCAAGAGGGGAGGTTGGAATTAATATTTGTTTAGGTCTTTTTTTAAGCTAGCTTTATATAGTACACACCCAAAAGGCATGCAGAAGCTAAAATTTATAAACCCCTTGTTTTTCATCTCCTTTTCCAATGCGAATCCTGAATATGCTTCAGATATCTCACCATTTAACATCAGGAGACCAGAATGCTGTGCATGACACGGCTCTATTTGTCAGTAGCAAAGATAAGAAGCTTTAAACAGGGGCAAAACAAGGAGGTTTTAGAGATGGGCTTTACTCTTGCACCAGCCTGGTAAGTATCAGATTGCATTGTCAAACAATTTAGCATTTTGTTTATGAACATTTTTTACTAAAGATTGCTCATTTGTTGCCTCTGTTGTTTCCTTGGGCTATCCTTTTGGGATAGCAAGGACAGCTGGCTTCCCCCTCAGCCATACTGCTCATGTGTCTGTGTGTGAATGGGCTTCTCTAGCTTTATAAAAGCTATCCCAGTTTTAACTTTCACAGTGAAAACAGACTGTTGTACAGCTGGCTGTCAGTGCAAACTGCATTCTGCTCCTTAGTCTGTAAGGTGGGGAAGTTTCCAGATATCATACTGCAGGGGATTTTATGTGTAAAGAATACACCTCCTCAAAGCTACATTCAACAAGTTCATCAATGTCATTTCCAGCTTAATCCCACCTGCTTCACAGTCATCTTGGTTGCTTGTCTTGTGCTTGACTTTTCTATCTGACATGATTTATACCCAGATTCTGATGTCCTGGCTCTGGCTGACTAGCCTTTGACTTCATGCACGGGTCTGTGCCATTCCTTGCAACAACACAAGTAAAGATCTTTCATGATAGTTCTTACTAGTAAAGGACACCCTTCTTTCACCCTAACTCCTCTAAGTAATCCTATGCAACTGCTCACTTTAACACCCTCAATTTGAACAACACTGAAACAATGTTCTACTTCCAGGAAAATTCCCATCAAGACCAAAATAATTGTTTGTGATTCTTTACTCTCTTCTACGCAAGAATAGCAAAGAATTCAACACAGACTAATTTATTTTACTTCCTTCAATTGCCTCTGCCTGATGAAAACACAGAAGACCCCTGGAGACCAGAAAGAAGAAGCTGAGAGCAACAAAAAATTCAAAACACAATTATAGCTCCCAGTTCAAACATATCTGTTTACCTCCTTTGCTTCCACTCTACCCACTCTAGCTAGGTTTCCTACAGAAATAAGGACTGTGGATGGCTCCTTGACCACGTCTGCATCCATTGTCATCTTCAGTTTGATAGGAGAGCCAAAAAGGTGATTAGCCACTAGTAGGTGGCTGTGCAGGACTGAGAAAACACACAGCCCCTGCTAAAATTGACAGTGACTGCAGGAAGAACATGATAAAGCAAGACCCAGGTGGTGGGAAAACTTTATAAATACTCTTAATGGTAAACAAAGCATTTGCCAATACTTGCGTCATCGTCCATATCTACCTACATACAGCAGCTTGGAGAGAAATCCTCAGGAAAACATACACTACTAATTCTGCTGTTTATTCACTTGTTTGTAGCGCACTGCCTGTACCTGTCTTAGACTGCAAGCTCCTGAGGACAAGTCCCCACTTTGTTTTGCTTGCACAGCAGTAAGCACTGTACAAAAACTCTGGCTAATGTTCTTTATCTGGGACATCTGGCATGCAACCCAAACAACCCCTGTTTGTTCTGATATGGCAAAATCGATCTTGTCACCCCAGTTATCAGGGTAATTTAGGCATGCTGCAAAGGAAGTAGCAGTGGCACAGAATATAACCTCCTCTTGCAGCTGCTAAAGCACAGAGGAACAACAGAAATCAGAGCTGTGGTTCAGAAGGATGATTTTCCTTTCAGCCCTGTGTATCTTTCCAGGCAGTAAGATGACCACAAAAAACTGCAGAAATTGATGTAAATGTAATGCCTAGCCAGCAGATTAACTTGTTCATCAGCCATTTTCTGCATGCCATGCTAATTCAAGTACTAAAAAAGCATCCTGCAAATTGATGCCTGTACAGTGTGTGGTCTATTAATTGGCTGTTAAGGTTAGAAGAATACTGATTAAGAAACAGGAAAACGATTTGTTACCACTGTTGTGGTTTAACCCCAGCCGGTAACTAAGCACCACACGGCTGCTCACTCACTCCTCCCCCTGCAGTGGGATGGGAGAGACAACTGAAGATAAGAAGTAAAACTCATGGGATGAGATACTAACTGTTTAATAGGACAGAAAGGAAGAAACTAATAATGATAACAATAACAAAATGACAATAATAATAAGAGGACTGAAATATACAAAACAAGTGATGCACAATGCAATTGCTCACCACTCACCGACCAATGCCCAGTTAGTTCCTGAGCAGTGATCCCCCCAGCCAACTCCTCCTAGTTTATGTACTAGACATGACATCCCATGGTACGGAATACCCCTTTGGCCAGTTTAGGTCAGCTGTCCTGGCTATGTCCCCTCCCAGCTTCTCGTGCCTCTCCAGCCTTCTTGCTAGCTGGGCATGGGAAGCTGAAAAGCCCTTGACTTACTTAGTCTAAACCCTACTTAGCAACAACTGAAAACATCCGTGTGTTATCAACATTATTCTCATACTAAATCCAAAACATAGCACTATACCAGCTACTAGAAAGAAAATTAACTCTGTCTCAGCCAAAACCAGGACATCACCATGAGCAGCTTCAAGCTTCAGGCAGCTTCAGTGTAGATTCTAACTATATATTTATTTACAGTCTATTATTACAGCAAACTTCCACAAGAAGGGGCCAAAAAGTGAAAAAAAAAAAACAAACAAACTCCAAACATCCTGTAAAGCAGCTTTTGTGCCAACACTGACAAACCGCTTAGCATTTCCCACTGCTGAGGTTAAGTGCTGGGGCATGTCAGAGCAGACCAAGAAATATTTTGAGGAGGTAGAACTTCATCAGGCTGCTTTGTTTTTCTAATTTTAGGAACAGCCGGAGAGTATCAGAGGACAAAATGCTATTTCAGATGACAGGGTAGACATGAGACACTGAATCTGGAAAGAGAAACCTTCAGTGACTGCATCAAGGGAGAATAATTCAGGTCTGTAGGCAGAATTCCCCATTGCCTTGCCACTTGTGACTTTATACCAGTGCTGTTACATGTGATGCATTCATAATGACAATCTCTTTCACCTGTTTTTTACAAATATAAATTAAGACCAAACTGAAAAGGCAGTGGTCATTTAGGCCTGCTCCTTAACATGTGTTACACACCTATTCCCAATGTAACATAAAGTGCACCAATGTTGACAGAAACAAAGGAGTACACTGATGTACGCCTACATTAATGGGATGCTTCTCTGTCAGATCTTTTGGTGTATTTCTATCTCTGTCACCCTGTCAGTTGCATAAGTCTATTCTCACAATAATTAAAAGAAGAATCTTGCTTTGCACTCTCCAGGTTGCATCACACAATGTTTTACACATTTTTATCCAGACTGTTCAAGGGCACATATCAAGAGAGCTACAAAAATGCTGCTTGTGGACAAGTAATCAGGGCAATGCTAGCAAGAAACTTGTCACTCATCAGAGAAGGAAAATGCCGCATGATTTTTCCAGCCCTTATTGTAAGAAGTAATTGCTGTTCTAGCATTTAATGCAAAAACAGTTGTCATTTCTGGTGTCTAATCCCTGGCAGATGGAAACGCAAGTTTGCAGCTTAGTGCATTAGTGATTCTTCATTGTGTTGGTTGTGTGGTAATACTAAATGCAGAGCAAATGCATTACAGATCAGTAGGACAGAACCAATGAATAACAAAGCAGTCAGATAATGCCTCAGAGACACCTTTTTCTTTCACTATATACACATTCTTGTTAGGACTTCAGCTCCAGACTGTCCCCCACTGACCATAGCAAGTCTCACTGCCTCCCTCTCATGTGGTCAAGATATTTTCCTGAATACTGCAGAACTTGATAGCTGTCAGACCTCTCCCTTTCTGGAAGAAGCAAGTCCAGTGATGAGTAGGTTTAAAAGTTATTAGCACTCCATCCTGCTTCAGAATACATTAGCCAGTTTGTATACCTGAAGAAACCCTATTGTATTAAGAAATCAGGCCAAAGTACTTCTTTCACAGTTTGGTGAGGGCTTTTTTCCTAGCAGTACATTCCAGACCAGGAAAATTGGTCTTCTTTAGCTTCATAACTTGCTCCCACAATAAAGGGGATCTTTGAAAACCAAGCATACGTGTTGGTGATGTCTGCTGGTAACTAGCACTCAGCCCTGCAGTGGCAGAGAAGGGGGTGTTCCAGGCCTGCAAGGACATCCCAGTCTGCTCCACGACTAGGTTTGCTCTTGCCTTTGGCATAGCATACAGACAAAGCACTGAGAATTCAGGGTTAAAATAAATCTGAGTTACATGCCTCTATGTGTCCCCTAGAGTTCCACAAATTCATCTTTAAGGAATGTTTTTCTTGAGATTATTCTGGATTTGTGAGTTTAAGCAGATCATGCAAGAGAATTAGTAAACCTGCAGACAAAAATCTTTAAAAAGAAGCCCTGAAAACACTGCTGCTGAATGACCTCATAAAATCAGGAGCATAAAAGCCTTTGCATTGTTATTAGAAAATACTCTGAGTTTCATGGAAGAATAAACATCAGAATAGGTTCGAACACAGTTCCTCTTTCACTGATTGCACGTGTTTTCACTGGTCACAGACAAGCAGTAGGAAGCCAGAGTCGGGAGCAAGTCTGCTGTCCCTGTGAAACTGCAGTCACCTCCATCAGGACCCATTGTGCTTTAAGGAAACCACTTTGTATCCAAAGCGTGAAAAACTGTATTTTGGAAAAAGGCAGCAGCTCCCTTCACAACTTAGCCTTCCTGTTAATGGTTGAACAAGTAGGTCTGCTTGGCACTGTGACTTGGGCCAGTAATTATTGGTTTCTTGTTGCTCTGCTATTGATGGTGTGTTGCTGTGTCAGGTGTTGCTGGGGTGGAGCTGCTAGTATGTTTCACTTGGACAGTCTGGGCTGTTTTCTTGTTTTAATAAATTCTATCATCCCTTCGGGTGCCCAGAGCATTCTTCAAAAAACTTCATTCAGTAACAGAAAGCTTGACCAGGAAAGTCCTCCCGTGCTGAGCAGGATGCATGCTTGGCCTGCAGTGATTCTTGGGAGCAGAAGCACAAGGCAATACAGCTTCAAATCCACATGTTGTCTCCCCTCAAGCTCTGACATTGCTGTGGAAAAAAGAAATTTTTCAAAGTTCATGGCTATATGCCAAGAGTGGATGATCAGGTGAGTCTATTAACAGGAGTACTTACACATGGGAAACAAGACCACCAGCCACCATCTTCCCTCTGGCTTAGATTCTCACTGCCTGCTGCTGTAGGGTGATGGTCCTTCTACCTATAGCAATGAAAGAGGAGGATGACACCCCATGCATTGCAACATCAGCTTCGAAGTGAAGAAGGAGTCCAAACTTGGGCTAAACTGACAAGCTGTGGTTCAGCAGGGGTGGTGCCAGCTGAGGAGGAGCTCACCTCCCCTGTCTCTGCTCAACCAGCTGCCTTGGCAGCACATCCTGGAGGGACGACAGCACCAGCTCCACAGTACAGCCACAGCACACCTGCAACGGGGTGCTCAGCCAAACACCAGCCAGGTGTATCTGTCTGTGACGCTAAACAAGGACTCTGGGGCCCTCTGTGTTGTGCAATACCTCCTCCTTGCAGGGATATGCATATAAATATGTGTGTGTGTGTGTGTGTGTGTGTTTTTTATTACAAGGCAGGTGAGCGTATGTATGTATCTATCTATCTATCTATCTATCTGCCTATCTATCTATTTTTTTTCTCTCTGTGTCACTAGCACTACAGAGTCCTCTACGTTCTCCCAGGCCAGTCAATAGTATTTTTAGCCAAATTCCCTATTCTTGCTAATAATGCAATTGTTCTGTAAAAAATCTGAGTATGGGCTGCAACCTGCTCCTGTGGATAGTGCTTCAGAGGCTCTCACTAGGATGCTGCTGTGCCAGTGGTGCCCCTGTAGGAATAAACACAATCGCTTGCCTCTTCCATCCCCAGCACCATGTGCTCTTAGTGTCATCCTTAGCCTTGGACTGCTGCTGTTTCCTCCTCTCCTGCCCTCTTCACACACAAGCACTCCTGCACCAGCACCAGACTGCACAGTTTAGGTTCTTTCTAGAAAGAGGCAAGAGGACAAAACACCCATCCTCAAGCTGTGACTGGAGATGATGGAGAGTACCAGAGTGATCTTTGAACGTGGTGACTTAGCCTGAGCTAGCAGAATAAGTCTAGCAACATGGAAGAAAGTTGCGTTCATAGTACAGAGCTATGTACTTCTTAAAACCATAATCTGGTTTGTTTGCAGGAGTGGTTGTAGACACCCTGACTTTGATAATCCTGCTTAACCACAGAACTGGTTTTATATCTCCACTGCTGCCATTGTCCAAAATGTGCCACAGAGCTATTCAGTTAGCTTTCGTTCAGTCTTATTGTTATGTCCTAACGATTTAGTTAGAGTGATACATTATTAGGTCTGGAGAGAGGAAGAGGTAGGCTAATAGGGAAAAGGAAGAAAAGGTGCAAGTGCACCTCAGAAAGCCACAATTGCCTCAGACAGGATCTGCACTTACCATGCCAGAATGTTTCATAACCTGGTCCTGAGTAGTTTTTCTGCACATCAGTGGCTTGTTGGCTTAACGCTGATTTCCACCACGGTTTTACCTTCTCTCACGAGGTTTCCATGGAAACTTCTATGCCTGAGAAACTGCGAAGACCCAGCTGTAGGACTGGAGAATACATAAATCAGTAAGCAGGGAAGTAAGTCAGAAAAAAGCAAGGTATTCAGATGTGCACCTTTTCATAAAAGCCACACCTGAACACTTTACAGAGGACAAGAAAAGTGCCTTTTCCTAGCAAAAGCCGTGACTTACAGAAGCAGGGCACAGGCTAGTTAAGAAGATGCTGAACTAAAATCTAGAGAGCATGAGGAGGATGTAGTCTTCTTGCATGAAAATATTTAATTAATAACATCAACCTAGAGTCTGATAACACCCTGCTTTCCCCAACTTGTCCCGGGCAATACTTTTGACTTTCCTAGCCTTGAGATCATAATGAACCTCCCTCCTTTTCTAGTAGCATAAATTAGTTTTAACCAGTATCTCATAAGGGAATAACTCTCCTGTATCTTCTTCTTCCCACACTGTTCTCATCCCCCATTCTTCCTTCTCTACTTGATGCAGTCCAATAAACCAGAATTTGATTTGCTGGCTTGACCTAGCATGTGCACTGAGGGATGTGCTGTGTGGTAGAATTTTTAATTTTTTTTCTAAAAGTGAGAGGCACACTGCACACAACTGTCAGGTACTAGCCACAGCACAGAGTAGCTCATACTCTACAGATCACAAACAAAAGACTGGGGAACAAGGTTTTGCAAAAGTGGACTTAGTTGTTGCAAAAGTGGACTTAGTTGTTTCCCTCCCTTGTTGTTGTGGTTTAACTCCAGCTGGCAACTAAGCACCACACAACTGCTTGCTTACTTCGCCCACAGTGGGATGAGGTAGAGAATCAGAAAGGTAAAAGTGAGAAAACTCATGGGCTGGGATAAAGACAGTGTAATAGGGAAAGCAAAAGCTATACATGCAAGCAAAGCAAAACAAGGAATTCATTCACCACTTCCCATGTCAGGCAGGTGTTCAGCCATCTCAGGAAAGCAGGGCTCCATCACGCCTAACGGTCACTTGGGAAGACAAACACCATCACTCTGAATGTCCCCCCCTTCCTTCTTCTTCCCCCAGCTGTATATGCTGAGCATGATGTCCTATGGTCTGGAATATCCCTGTGGTCAGTTGGGGTCAGCTGTCCTGGCTGTGTCCCCTCCCAACTTCTTGTGCCCCCCCAACCTACTCGCTGGTGGGGTGGGGTGAGAAGCAGAAAAGGCCTGGACTCTGTGTAAGCACTGCTCAGCACTCACTGAAACATCCCTGTGTTACCAACACTGTTTTCAGTGCAAATCCAAAACACAGCCCCATACCAGCTACTATGATGAAAATTAACTCTGTCCCAGCCAAAGCTAGCACACCTCTTTATCACTACATTTAATACCATTAAATATATATGGTGAAATACTTTGCATAGTCATCTTGATTAAGATGCTCCTAAAAGATACTCATAAAAGAATTAAGATACATAAAGAATTAAGCTACTTGCTTAAGCAAGTACCTTCTTCTGCATACCTGACTCTCAGCTACAGCATCTATGGCAGTGTTTCCGCTGGCTGGTAGTTGCATGCACAGAGCATCATCTGTATTGGGAGTAAAACTGAGGACTGTGCTCCTTCTTCCCTAAGAACTCAAACTAACCTGCTAAATGAATTGACTCCACTTCTCAGTGACCTTCAGGGGCGGCACAGTTGCAGTCTAATGCTCCCTACCTAAACATGCACATTTTTTGTCAAGGGTAAGACACCATACAATCTTACTTTCAAAGATGTCTCAGGAGACTGGAGGTTAAAATCATGCCATTTGCAATTACTCTTTATAGGACACAGCAGACACAGCCTGTGCTTAGACAAACAGAAAGCAATTACTTCTGTTGCTAACTAGGCCCTTTGATCACTTTATTGTCTAACAAGTTGTTACTATTATTTTACTAACTGTCCTTAATCTGTTCCTGTTGTGAAGTCTTATTTTCCACTACTGTCCTTCTGAAAAGAGTCTCTGTCTTTGCAAAATTTTCTTTTCTTGCTCTGAGTTGTTAGTGGTGTCAAGGTTTCATGGAAGTACTGGAGTCTTCATTAGTCAGGTATTTGCACAGCAAAGCTCCTGTTTGACTTAATGCGTAAGGGAGTGAGAAGCAGAAATTTCCATACAAGACAAAAAGAAAATGATACCTGCTAATGTGAGAAAGGCAGCTCACAGGGATTCACATCCTCAGGAAAGTCAATTCAATGCACAGGGCAAATCACTGCCCCAGAAGAGATATGGGACCAGGGCTGCTTCATACACAGGGCGCCTGTTTCCCCAGCCTAATACATGGCGTTTCAGTCACTCATTCTTCCTAGGGATGACCTGAATTCATAATTGTTTAGTCTTTTCCCAAAATTTGGGAAATTTCTATGCTGCCCTCTTCTTTCCCCCCATTAAAAGTACATGATTTGGGTTTTGATACCAATCAAAGCAGGTTTGTCAAACTGCTTGTATCTAGCCATCAAACCAGGAAGCTATTCTCCCAGATCCAGTTAGAAATAGAAATCTTTTGGAAAAGGAACTTTTAATACCTTTGCCTTGTGCTGCATGGCAATATGCAGTAACTCCAGAGCACAGGCTTTTGCCTTTTGCTTTCAGGATAACAGTCCCAACAAAAACTTATTACAAGATTCAGAGTCCTTATTACCATGGTGACTATTAATAATTGCTAGATATATTTTAAAAGGTGGCAGGAAAAAACACTTTAGGGAAGTCAAGTTAATCAACATATGACTAATTTTCTAACACAAGTTACCAAGTCACATGTTTTATGGGATATTCCTGTTGCCTGTAGAGAGACAGATATATATAATTCCTCTTTGCCACAGAAAGGACACTTCAGAGAATTTTGGCAGAGATTGCCGCAGAAGGAGTTTTATGTTCATCAGATGCAGAGCTGGAGCACAATGGGGACCTGGGGATCTTCAGCAGGTCCACAACGAACCCTTCCTGACAACATAAATTTGCATGCCCTGAGGCTGTTTTAATTTGCACCAAAGGTTAGATCAGTCTCTGAGTACTGCCTGGCAGATAAAAGGCAGGCTGGAGCCACTTGGATGCCCAATATCAGCTTCTAATGGTCAAAAAGGCTGCTTGCCAAGTAGACTGGAAGGGAGATTGACCAGAAATGGAAAAGGATCACTGTATAAGTAAATGATACTGGATAATCTCATTCATTTGTTCTGAAATAGAAAGCTTACAAATACTGTAAAAGTCCAAACAGTGCTGAATATGTAGCTAATGCTAAAGAGTTGACACTTGTGAAAGAGGAGAACGTGAATACAGAGAACATCAGTAGTTCTGCAAAAGTACCACTTTGAAGAATGCTTACAAGAAAAAAAATCAGGTCCTACAAGAAGAGCCACTGTGCCCTGGAGCTGCTAACTGCAAGGATTTCTATTTAAATATATATTCTCCCACAGCTTCCAAGAGGTGAGAAATGTGCTTAATTTTCTTTCAGCCTCCTTGACATTTTCTGGTGCTGTTCTTGTGTTATCTACATCAGTTTAAACCATTTCAGCTGTAGAAATTATATTTACATGCAGGTTTGCTTCACATACTATTGTCTGCTTATAACAGTATTTGAGTAGCTTAACATTTATTTAGGATTTTCTGGTAATACACACTTGTTTTACTATGTGATCGCTTTCATAATGTTTGAAATGGTGCATGCCTGCCTGCCTTTTAGTCTTGGAGTTGACCATGACAGATGTTCGCCGTTTACACTGTGTTATGCTTTGTTAAAATGGTTTCATTGGGGAGCAAAAAGACCAGCTTTCTGTTCAACTTATCCTGAACTCTCCATTCTAAGGACCAAGTGGAAACCTTTGGAGCTGCAAAACAGAGAAGGTCCAGGAAAGCTGAGAGTGCAATACACAGCTATAGATGGGAAGATACCCAAGAAGAACAGTGAGAAGGCAAAGTTACTTTCTTGGCGTGAAGCACCGAGAAGAATATAGCAATATACAGGAGTTCTGGCTCCAAAGCAAGGAAATGGAAAAGCACTCATGTTATAGGTTAAATAACCTACAGCTATTGCATTATAAAACTTAAGCATATGCACCACATTCTTTTTCTTGTACTTGAACTTTTGCATCTGAAAGAAGCATCCTCTTACTCCCGATCAAAATCAGCAAGAGTGTTAAAAGACATCTCAGCAGTCTGATAATTAAGTCTTCATTGAACATCATTGAGATTTTAGGTAGAAGTTTCATTGTATGGGCACTGAACACTGCTGTTCGTTCTGGAGTGTAGAAATCACCAATTTTATTAAAAGCCTTTTGCTATCAGGCCAAAATATCTAATAAGATATCATTTCAGACCCTAACTTAACACCTCAGATTTTATGGAAAGCTATATCTGCCTAAATCCTTCTCAGTAAAACAAGGATTGCTCACTCACATAGCTAAGCCCTTCTCTGCCTTGCTCACTCCAACATCTAAATCCAGGTCTGAGCTACAGGGTAGCAAGTACCTGAATCCTGTAGGCTGCATCATCGCTGTTAACAGCTGATTACATCTGCATCATCACTTCTGTTTATTCCAAATTCTGTGATAAAGGGATGAAAGTGGAATGGAAACGTAATTTCAACCATACTAGTTAATGGCCTTCTGCTGCTAGAGGTGATCCAGCATCCCAGATAATGCCTATCAGCACCTGATTTTTTAATATGCATGTTTTTATGGGCAAGTTTAAAAGGCCAGAGGGTTACACTAGAGTGAAAGGAAGAAACCCTATGCCCTAGGAGGGGAGGCCTGATCCATGTTTACAGGGTTCAGGTCAGAGTTTTGCTGACCAAATTCCTGAAGAAGCAGTACCTTGATCCCTTAAGGATTCCATAAAAAGTCCACTTTCTTTTACAATTGGAATTGTGGAGATTAGAAGGACTCATGCATATGCAATTTAAAATGTAAAGCAAAACAATATTCATTATCAAAAAGTCAGTATGTTTTAGAATAGTTGCTACAGGAATCACTTTGCCATAGAATCCTACTGGAATACTACTTCCCTGTAACAATAAACATTGGGAAAAAAAAAAAAAACCAACTTAGACTGCTGTAAAGCCATTTGAATTCCAACTTCAATGATTTCCCCTCCTTTCTTTTCTGCCACAGGGACAACTGAATGCAGACATTGTTCCGGTTGCTATCTCAAGATTTATCTGTTCTCCTTTTGGCAAATGGATTTTCCCTCTCCCTCTCTAGTGTGCCTGGCTGGGCATTTAAACAAACTAAATCCTAAGTAATAGACTCCTAGAGGAGTATCCTGGATTGCAAGCATTATATGAAATTATCAGGTCAGAAGTATCACATTCAGTGACAGACAGCCTTACAGAGACCGTCATCTCTACTACCTTGGAATTTCCTCAGTTACTTTCCTTAATAATTTACATTTAATCAGTACAAAGAGAAGTAATAGTACAAAAGCTCACAGTGGCATTGGGCCATCTAGTAATTTGCAGACAACAGCAAAAGTATGTTGATACTGTGATGACTGCTTCTGTACGGGACTGGCGTAACTAGCTGCTGAGGGGCAAAATCTCTGTAGAGGCATAGCTGTGACATTGTAATTCATGCTGAAACTCGATTACAATGCATCCACAGTATTTTACTGGGACATTCAGTTTCTGGCTTATGTGACTTAAGAGGGAAAATATTTTTCTTTTTGGAAAAAACTCTTTAAAATGAGTGAGGAGAACAGGACCAAATTCTGTTTTGGTCCCTTCTTCATGTTCTTTTCCCCTTTTTGTGTTGTTTGGGGTGTTTTTTTCCCCGACTCCCTAACTAAACCTGCCTGTATTCCCAATAACGGACTAAATTCAATCTCAGCCTGTAGGCATTATTGAAGAGGAAGAGGAGACTGAAAATGAAGTGGCAAGTGATTTCCAAGTACACCCGTGTTTCCACACCAGGGATTGTCTTATTAAATGCCTGTTCACAAGCAGGTTTGCTTGGCTCCTGGCTTGTTTTTCCCCGTCAAAATGGTCTAAGAGTTTTGGATTACCTATCTTTAGAGTTCCACAGGCAGCTGAGTAGATGGCATTTAAAGCTGAACTTTTGAAAATAAGTTTAAATAATGCATTTTAAAATATTTTAAATGAACATTTTGTCAGGACCCATGCCAGTTAAGGTTCATGCATTTGGTGAAAGGGACATTTCAATGTCATTAGCAGAGTTACAGAATACCTCGCCTTTCTTGTTTAGGTCAGACTGCAGCCAGTTCTTTCTACGGGAATCAGTTTCCACTCATTCCCACAGGTCTTTAATCAGCAAAACACTCACCATTAAAGCAACAGTCTTGAGCTGTGGTACATGCTCTTATGAAAGGTAATCCGGCCTCATTTTCAGCTGCTTCCCAAAGAGGTTTCAGCTCAGCTATAGTCTGGGCAGACCTTTCCTCTTCAGAATTTTTGCTTGTAATTGTACCCATATTACCAATCTTGAAATTTTGTTTAGGAGGCACTGTTTAAGCCTCTCATGTCACTTATTTTTAATAAACTTTCTTTTTTCTTGTTGGTTTGAGTGTCAGCTGTCAAGGTTGTTGCTTCCCTTTTTCAAGACTTTTACCTTTACATATTCTACTCATATTATTGATCTACCCTTGGGCGGCTGAAGCTGCCCTTGGGGCTGACAGCTGACCTGGGCAGCAACCTGGCTCTTGGAAGTGGAATCAGATTAAAAACTGGGAAAGCATTTTGTTAAAAATTCATTCCTTCATCTGCCCCTTGCCTCCTTCCCTCCTTCCCTCCATCCCATCTGCCTCCCTTCCTCCTTTTCTTCATCTCTTTTTTCTTTCTTTCTTCCTTCTTTCTTTCCTTCCTTCCTTCCTTCTTTCTCTCTCATTTTATCTACTCCCATCTCTCTTTCTTTGTCTTTCTCTTTTCTACAGACCTGCAGGCTTCTCTTTATTCCATGTCACAGGGCAGTCCCTGTGTAAATTTTGCCACTGACCTGATTTTTTTTTTCATTCCTACTAACAAAATGTATATTCTTCATAACACATTGTGTGTGTGTGTGTGTGTATATATATATGTACACACACATATGACTCTACACGTGTGTTGTAGTCTGCTTAAAAGAGGAAGAAAAGTCAACTACAGTCCTCTTGGGAGAGGCGGGCAATGTGTCCCGCTTTGGTGGACACATCTGCAGCTGCCTGCCTCTGGCCCCAGCGTTGGAGGTTGCTGACATAGGAGGTTGCCACTGCCTGTGCCCAGCCCTTCTCCCACCTGCATTGACACCTGTGGGCTCCCTTCTGTCCCTCAGAAACATGGACCAGCACCGGGAAACCTTGGCCCAGTGATCTGCAGGGATGCCAACCAGGACCCTGGCTTTCCCTCACCATGGGGGTTCTTTGGGCGGGCTCGGACAAAGAAGCCAGGAGGCCACCTGCATCCCAACTGCCTGCTCTGACCTTAGGACGAAGTCATGGCCCCACGCCGCAAAAGCCAACATCCAGCCTCAGCAGCCCTTCTCTAATTAGCTTTTTTCCCCCCTACGTCTCTTTCTCAATCTGCCATTCCCAGATTCCTTCACAGTCAGCTATCCCTTTTATGCCTCCTGGAAAGCATTATATATAGCGCAGGGCTATAAATAAGACTAGCAATGTCATGGTAACCATGGTAACCGGTAGGCTTCAAACACGGATGTGTGTGAGATTTATAGGAGGCTGCCCTCGACTTTACAGCCAGATGATCTGTCCTTTTTAAAATTACACTGCTTGGAATCTGGATTTCCCACTTGACACAAAAATTCTTTTTTTTTTGTCAAATACTAAGCAAGGAACTGGATGTTTTTCCCTTTTTTAAAATAAATGGGTGTTGAAAAGAATGCCTGAAAGTGGATACCTTCTTTGGATGCTGATTGCAATGGTATTTCAAAAACTTTTTCATTTCAGATAAAGGGAGAAGCTGTTCTTGCTCACCATGCATTGTAACTGTTAGGTCTCATCTCTTGTTGTGAGGGAGAATTCAATTCACTGCAAGGATGAAATGGGTGTATTCTGATCTTTTGTGCTGGGCAGAATATCAAAGGTTCAATTTCTTGAAAATAAATGCAGCAACTGAAATGCAAAGAAGACACAACTGGCATCTGTCAATAGCTATATAGTAAAAAGGTGCTGCTTGGTTCCCCAGAAGTTGTAACTCCTGACACAATTTGCACATGTAGCAGAGGAGGCCTTCAGGTACCTTTGCAGCGGGGTCTCTGCAGCAAAGCAGCGACATCCATGTAGACAGTCTCTGTGGGCAGTGGCCAGACGCTGATTTATGAGGGGGGTAAGCACCAGTCCGCAGCTCCAGCCTGCACCTGCCGGCACGCTGTGTACCCCCGCCTCCCACAACAGCAAAGCTGTGTCTGCTAGTCCCTCGATAGTCGTGCAACCACAGCGGCTCACCGCTCACTGCACAAACCCACCTGAGAAGCAAGGTGGATGATCAGATAGCGAGTCCCTGTAGACCTCCCCATGGCTGGCCTGTCACCTGTCCTGGCAGTGGCAACTGCACAGGCATCCCTTGCTGTGTGGCCCTGGGAGCTTCTCCCCACTGTGATTTATTACTCTGCCCTTGTGGAAAAGTCTGTAGACCAAAGTCTACAGCAATCCCTCAGGCAGTGGTACTGCAAGGTATTTGGGACAATCGCTGGGGAACGGCCCAGCATTCTGCTTAATTAGTCTGGACGATAATTACAGCAGGGGACCTGAAGCTCTTCAAGGTAAGGGTAGATGCTCAGATGTAAATAAACTGATTGCAGACTCAAGCTGTGAGCAGGAAGCACTGACAAGCTACATCTCAGGAAAAGCTCTGGGAAAAGCCAGACCTGAGAGGTCCCTTCACATAATTCCTGTGTTACAGAGAAGGAGTACGATCGCCTCCCTGCTCCATGGAGGTGCTAGCGAACTTGTCAAGACCAGAGAAAGAGGGTAGCTGTTTCCTACCAGGATCCTGCCACGACGACTGCAGACAGCTCAGCACTGCACACCTGGCTGGACTTTACAGGGGCATCCAGTGCATGTGGTTGGGTAGAAAGCCTGGTGAGGTCTGTCTCCTCTTCACTGCATGGGAAGGGAACCAGTAGTATGTGTTTCTAGACAGCAGTTGGACATGGGGAATATAGGGCTCCCCCAGCAGTAGAAGTGCTCTTGCTCCATGAACTTCAGCAAGAAGAAACCTGCGCTCTGCTAGCTGAGCTCTTTGTACCAATGTGTGTATGCTGCTTGAACAAAAATATGAAGCTTTCACTGTCCCAAAGATAGTTCAGCTTGAATAGTTGACAGACAGATGCTGCAAAATAATGTGGCTCTCTGCAGAAGAATTTGGCAGTGGCATCTGGGAAAAAAAGTAATGCACCACTGTTTCATAGTTTCAGGTTTGCTGGCAGCCCCTTGGAGATGGATTTGGGGAAGGGAACAACAATGCGCGGCATATGGATGTTTTGGCTGTTCTGCAGACTGGCTCTGCAGCAAAAGGAAATTGCTGAGAAAGGATGGTGTTTCTCAGTCCACATGTTAATGGAGGTGTTTGAAAGGTGACCCTAACTTCAGTGGACTCCAGAAATTCCCTCCACAGAGATGTGACTTGTGTTTTAGAGTCAGTCCTGAGGCTCTGTGCTGTTTTTCTATTATAATGCCTATCCTTAGCTCAGCATTACTTGCAAGATTTTTGTGTTTGGAAATAAACGTGGGTCCATTAGAAAATGTTGCTTGCATGTAGTGTGTGTGTGTGTGTGTGTGTGTGTGAAATACGTAGCGCTTTGGGGGAAGCAATATGAGTCAGACTGTTTCTTTCCACTCCACCGAGACTTGCCGAAGGTCTGAGTTTCTACAAATACACCGCAGAAATTCTTCTCTCTTCCAGCAGCACAAAAGGCATGCATGCTGCCTCCAGCAAAGCCCTTGTCCCTGCAATTTTTGCTGCCTTCAGCAGGAAGCAGGTTCAGCAATGCCCACCTCAAGCACCTGCGCTCCATCTGTCAGCAAGGAATGCTCTTGAACTGACAGAAGTGCCACCAGTGAAACTCACGGTGCAATGCCAGAGGCCCTCTTTATCCACCCAGTGACCCATAACCATCGCCATAGATTTTCAATGAGAGTGCATTGGGGTGTTAAAATGGCCGTGCTCCCCTTGATAATCAAGGGCATAGAAAGGTGGCAAGGACACAGCAGATCAATAGGAGTTTTAAAGCTGCTCTGTGCAGATGGTGAGCCTTGATCTTGCAAGCAGTCACAGGGTAGCATTACAGCTATCCATTTTCCATTAATTCCAGTAGGATTTCTGATGCCAGTAAAGTCCTTTGTCTGCCGTGCCAGCCCTGGTGTCTGTTGGTCAAGAATTTAGAGCCTCTTGGCAGGCTTAGACTCAACCATCAGGAAAATATACCCTTCATTGCCTTCTTTCACAGACAGCTGTCAAACCAGTGGCTGGTACTGAACTGCCAGGCTCTTGCATGTTTTTTTCACTGGCACCAGTAACAAATCTCCAAATTGCTGAAGTTTTTTACCTATCAGAAAACACTAGTATGCCCTTGAGCTTCACAGCACAGACTTGTGTTAGAATAACCTCTCTGCCAGAGAGCAGTTATCCCATCATTCTTTTTGAAACCTGCTTCCAGACAAAAGCAGAGCACTGTTTGATGCTGTGAAGAACATCAGACAAAGATGAGCACAGCCGTTTCCAAAAGACCTCAGACACCCACTTCCTAGACCCTTTCCCTTTCCTTAAAAAACACAGCCAGTTTCTTAGCTGTTTTCAACTGACCTTGCTCAGCTGAAGGTAATCGAAGATGCAAATTTCCTCTGGCTGAGGCTAAAAAAATTGCCGATAGCGGGGGAAAGCTAAGGAAACAGTGGTGGAGCATCTTTTCTTCCACTCTCACGATTTCTATGGTTTCAGTCAGGCATTATAATTGCTCATGACATCTTTTTTTCTCTTCCCACAGACTCAGACTAGAAACTTGGGTTCATCTACAGTTCCCCCAGTTCCTGCCTCATTGTGCAACTGGCCATAAACCATTTATAACACAGACAAGCAGCCTGCCTACCTGCAATGGCTTCCACGTGAGTCTGCTTTATAGTTGCAGTAGGTTTACAAAGAGCAAACTGTTGGATGCGAGTAGCTTGCAAAGGTTTTCTCTCAGAGCAAATTTTCTCTCTTACATTTCAGTGTAAACAGCTGGCAAAAAGAGCTGCCGGTTCCATGGTTAGGGACCCAGAGCTTGCTCCACCATCGGCTTACCAGTTTTTCCCTCATGTCAGGGGAGCTCTTGGCTGGAAGTAAATGCCATTGGAAGAGTCAGGCTTGGTTCTCCAACTGCACAAAGAAACGAAATGCTCCCTTTGATGCTAATGAGCTGCTGGTATAGATAGGTGCAGGGTATGGTTATTATCAAGGGGCAGGACGCCTGACCTGATGGATTTGGGACACATCTTGTTACATTTGTGCCACCCAACATCTGCCCCTCATCATCTTCAGGCTCATTGTTATTCTGCAAAGACTGATCTTTGATGCTGTAAGAAATTTCTGACAGGGGCCGAATTTTGTTGTGTGATTCACACACAAGACCTGGCACAGCAGAAGCCAGACTAGTCTGGGCAATAAAAATTTTGAGCAATTTGTATCTGAATCCAGCACCTGATTTTCAAAAGTATTGAGTCACCTATGGAAGGGTGACTTTGCTTCTGAAATTGTATTAAGTGTTTATTTGCATCTGTTGAAGCCAAGATCAATTTCACAATCCGCGCTGCATGTCTGAAGAAACATCTGACCCCAGCTTTAAAGGTACAGTTAGCGTCTGTTTTCTCTACTGAAAGCAGTTTCTTCATTTCCGTGAAGGAGAAGATATAGGGGAAGGATGGCAAGACTTTTTGCAGCCACAGCAGCTGAAGCAGAAGGAACTTCTCAACATGGGCTTTCTGGACCACAGGCTGCCAATAAACTATGTGTACAGGAGCTTCGTGCCTTCTGAGGCATTGCCTCCAGGAACCAGTTTCACACAGTGTTGGGCCCTGCTTGCCCTGTGCTCTCCTGAACACCTTATCCCATTCCTTCATTTTTTTCTGCTTCAGTCTTTTGGGGGGATTAGTATGTGCTGAAGCGCTGCTTTATTGACGATAATAATTATCTCCATAATAAACTGACTTTATGCAGGAAGACAGGTGGAAGGGAAAGTGAGAAAAGAACTAAATAAGGGCACACAGATTAATAGTTTGGAAGGGGGAAAAAGCAGATGGTGGATGAAACTCATTAGATTAGATTAACCGTATTGATTGCCTCCTTTTCTCTGAAGTTGCAGCTAACTTTTACTTCTCCTATTTGTAATCCTGCTCCCCCTGACTGGCAACTTCCTTTCACATTTGCTACCCTTACAATGCTGTCCTTGGAGCATGCCGACAGCGGCTCTTTGGTTTACCTGTAACAAAGTGAAGCCACAGCCAAACCACCTTTCCCGCTATGCAACCAGCCAGCAATAAATTCAGGTGGAGATCCAGCTGTTGGAAGGCATTACTTGCTGGTTTTAGCCATACTGAGACTGTTCATTGCAAAATAGGAGCAATTTTTTGCCCCGGGAGGTTAGTGTGCCACTTGGGTAGAGAGCTTGAAAGCTCAAGTCCCTCTGAAGTTCAAAGAGACTGAACTGTATTTTGGGGGAGCTCCAACAACAGTCACATAAATGCATCATTTCTCGAACAATAATCCAATTCCTGCTGTCCCACACCGAGAGCTGTTAGAAGCGGGCCAGATTCCCTGGAGCAGCTGGATGAATCTGAACAACATGTGAGGGGTTTCAGACACGACCTTGCCCTGGTGAGCAGTGCAGCAGCAGATGGAGCACCTGCACAGCAGAAGAAGGGGCTTCCCAGGTCCGCTCACCCCAATGAGATGAGCAGAATTTGGCAGGGAAGCCACCCTCAGCCACGACCAGCAGCCACCTCCCTTCCCCAGCACCAATCACCTTCCCAAACGCATCGTCTTCTGCAGCTTCATCTGCAGACATGGAGGAAAACCTCTTGCAGCTCCTTTGGAAAGGCTCAGCACACATCCCTCCGAGGCTGGGACCCTCCTTTTTGTGCAGTTGTCAAGCCAGCAAGGCGGTGCCAAAGCCCAGAGGGGAAACTGGTCCTAAACTGAACACAGGGATGGACCGAGGCATGCTGAAGTAAATACTAAGGCAGCAATTAAGTTAATGGAGCTTTGGACCTGGCCCATAAATGGCTTCTAAATCTTAGCGCGATTCTTTTGCCTGTTGCTAATTTGACTAATTAATTTGTCTAATTCTACATGTTGTAGAACTGTTAATATTGGGGAAGCAAATGTTTAATTTAAAAGCTAATTAAAGAACATCGGGCTGCTGTCAAAAAATGTAGCAGGATGAAATGGGTATTTGCTGATCACTTAAATTTCATCATTGTCAGTGGAAGAAGGCAGGCTCAGTAACCTTAGGAAACAGATCCTGTGCGTGAGCAAGGAGTAAGAGAGACAAATAATTTATTGACATAACTAATGCTCATTCTTTTTTACCAAGCCATTGGTGAATCTCCCTTCTTTCTTACAGTGAGCAATTAGAGTATTATGTCTCCACCTTGTTTAAAGGATTTTAGAATTTGTGGCTCAAAATGTTCAGAGTATTTAAAAATAAGTGCTGACACCTAGCCAAATGCTTTTAAATTGGCCACAAAAGGTTACTTTGGGAGAATACTAACTATGTTAAGATTGGACTGCTTTTCCCAAGACTTTGATTAGAAGTACTTCAGGAAATTTCATTTGGAGCTTTCCTTAGAAGGAGGATTTAGGGATGCTTTGTACCTGGGTGCACTTGTATACGTTTCTTTCTTTGTAACATGCTGCACGTCTACACCCTCTGTAATTAGCTATAGCAATCAATCGTGCAGGCTACATTGCTTCTCCAGCTCTTAGTATCCATTAAACCAATTACCAGGAGAACTCGGAAGAATGCTTATGCTGCAGTTTGCAGAATTTATGTTTTCAGGAAGCAAGGGTAGGAAACTGTGTGTTTAACATTCACCGCAAGTATGTGTGCAGTCACTCATTGAGATAAGGAAAGGAACATGCAGACTTCCTCCACCTGGAGCTGCAGCCACCCATCCTTCATCATTGTCATTGAAGAAAGACCAGGGTCCAAACCAAGGACAGATTTCTGTGAACTTCACTTTATAGTGTTTATCTTGATGACTGTAGTGTGCCCAGAGTCTTTACAAGCCTGGCATTGAAAGAGCCTGTTCTGATTAAGAGAATTAAGCTGAATTTCAGGTTATAGCCAGAGATCTGTTCTTTCCACCTACTCCTTCAGAGACTCACCTGCAGGACATATTTCCCCAGGGTGACTCTCAAAGCTGGTGTGGCTACAGAAATTAAGAAGTTAAAACTGATGTGGGAAAGAGATAAACTGCCGTGTTGCTGCAATGTGCCACATGGTTGGGGCGACTCCTGCTCTGTACATAGACCTCTGGGTATTCTTCAGTTGACACACAGGAAGCATCATTCTGAGAATGTATTTCCCCATTATATTTTGGGGTGGTAAGTTTTCTCGTCACCTTCGTTATGTATCCATCCCCACATTACGGGGTCTGCCCTGGGATCCTTATGACACTGCTGAACCTAGCTGAACGTTTGCAACTGAGTTCAGTGCCTGGTCCATTGAACCCTGCTCCTCCTCGTCTGCCACCCCTTGTCTGAGATGTATGGAAAAGTTTAACTGTTACATTGCAGTGCATCTAATGCCCACATGGCCCCGTCCCTGTTGTGCTGCACACAGAGGCTGAACTATTTGCTGAGTGGCTCAGGGAAGAGCTGAGCTCTGGTATCCGCAGCTTCAGGCTACCTGTCAAACACAAGGATTAATAGTATCTGAAGGATGCTAGTCTTGGAATTCTGTTGTACCAGAGACCCAGGGAAGTACAACCCCTGTTGAGGAGACATACAGTTGCTGTAAGATGAAGGCACAAATGACAAATATTGCAAATCACAGGGGAGGAATGCAGGAAGGACAAGAGGGCAGCAATTACAACTGGATATGTGATCTTCATTGCATTTATTGTACTAAAGTGTTTGAAATGTTCTTCTTTCCAAATCAGGTGTAAAATTTAGTCCTGAATTTTTTGTTTATTTGGTTTACTTCGGGGTTTTTGCAAACTGATCATATGGAAGGAAAAAAAAAAAAAAATAAAAGGGCCGGTTGAAAATTTGGGGTTGATTCTGACCTTTTAAAACTCCAAACAAAACCACCAATCTTCTTTGTACAAAGTCACTTACTTTCTAAAATGGCCAGTCTTTTTGAACTGGAACACAAACAGAAAAGACTTTAAAAACTGCAAAACCTCTTTGAGCTGCAGAGAGACTGAGAGATACATGAAAGTCATCTTTCATGGAAAGTTTTGATTTTTGACAGGGTGTGCTTTCCGGTTAAAAAAAAAGCATTTACTCTGATAATTACAAACCAGCAAAGCACAGCAGTGATGGACATAACCATCAGCTACTGCAACACTTGGAATACCTTTTTGCTGTGCTAAACTTCTCTCACTTTCACCTCCAGGCTCCTTCCCACAGCGTAGGGTGGGTTCCTTCATCATTCTGCTGTGCTTGGCCGCTGCTCCTGTAGAAGCGTTACAATCTCACCAGCCTTCCCCAGTATTGACGTAAGGTTTCAGGCCCCATCCCATACAGCTGAAAGCCACAGATGGCTTTAATAGATCCCTGCATGTCATCCAAAGCTCAAAGCTGCACTGCAGTGTGGCAGGCAGGAGAGGGGGGAACTTCTGCTCTGCACTGCAGGGTCGGGCAAGACCAGCCGGGGCAGGATCTTGTCTCCATAGAGCCCCTGTTCTGGCAGAGAGATTGGAGCCCACAGAGAGCTCCTTTTCTTACCCTTCATCTTCAGCAAGTGCATGCTGCAGCCCACGTCCATGCCATCACAAAACTGACCATGTATTAAAATAACTTTTTTCCCCTCTTTCCTTCCTTTTGGTGGGCAGAAGTTGTCAGGATTACGATCCACCTGGAATGAGCAGATCACACCACAGATCTTCGGGGCCTCTGCTTTCTTTCATGGCAGTAGCATCCCCCACCATGTTCTGCCAGAAGATAGATGTGGAGTGTTTTCCTTGACAGGATGGGGTCCTTGTGACCCATGGAGCACTGGTTGCACTGGTCTCTGCATAAGGCAGTCTGAGATCAGGTTTGAGTGTCGCTCTCCGGGTATCTGTGCTTTTATTAAAAAGTTTGTAGAAAAACTGGAGAGGTCACATCAAGGACACATCAGATGATTGTATTTAGGGGCTGCAGAAAATCCATTAAGATGAGATACTTGCAGAAATCTGCCTGTTTCACTTATCAAAAGGAGGCTCATCTATGACATGATTGCTGTGGAAGAGTACCTTCATGAGGAATGATTTCCATGTACTGACCTTGCCTTTAACATAGCATAGAAATGTATAAAAAGAATTGATTTCTGCACTTAATGTCTGGTCCAAATGAAAAAATAGGACATTTTTAAACAGAAATGACCAATAACTCAATTACAACCTGATGCAGAACAGGAAAAATTGTTTGTCCTCTCAGCAATGTTAACAAGCCAGAAAAACTATTTCCTACCCCACTTAGAGAAATGTAGATCAGACAAAACCAGGGCCAGGAGTTCTGCTCAGAGCCTTTAGGTGCTATTTTACTGCTACCAATAAAACACAAGCTCTCTTCAACTGCCGAAAGGCTTTTACTTTTCCAAGAACAAGTGTACCTCAGTAACAACAACAAAAGCTAGACGGCACTAATTAATATTGCTACAGCACTTAGAGAATAAAATACATTGATTAATAGCTTTGGGAAGGTTTAGTTTTTCCATGCAAGTTCTTTTAATACAAGATCCTTGAAAAGCAGTGCTTCAGAAGTATGGAGGATAAAAAAGCTGTGACCTGTCTTTACGAAAAAGGCAAACGATATGGAATAACAACAATAACCAGACGTGTTGCCACAATATAACTGGAAGATGTTCAGACATGCTTTCTAAGGTTGAAGTGCTTATTTGTTAAGATATTCAGTGCCAAATAAAGCATTCAAATACCCTTTCTTCCATTACTAGTAATGGGAACTGGGCACGACGATGGCCTAGAAAGCTTTAGGAGTTTCCCTTTCTCTTCACATTACAACTAACGGAAAGCATTTATCCTGCCACACAGAGCTGATGCCAAGTTTTTGCGCCTTTGCATCTTGGCAGAAAGCAGTAGCTGTGCTGCAGTCTGTTTGTGATTTTTCCATAAATCATAGTAGAGAGGAGCGTTGTTTGTGACCATTGATCAACACCATACAAAAATAACAGCCTTGATACAGACAGACATTTCAGGATGATTCTGATGCTGCCTGTAGATCAACTCCAAAAAGCCACCGTTCAGAGTGCTCAGTTATGCTGTTGACACCCAAACAGGAGCCTGACCCCTATTTAGAGAAGAAGCTGTCACTAAGAGCTCTTCAGAAACCCCTTTATTTATGATAATTTATTACAGCTTGTAGGCTGGTGTTTCTGCAATTCACATATCCTTTCAGGCATAAGGATGGTCTAATAAAAATAGAAGTGTAACAGGTCACGTTTCTACACTTTAGCCTAATGGGATAATTTAATGCATTGTTAATGGCTATAGATCTCTCCCATCCTCCCTACATCCAGTTCTAACAATGTGAGATTTGAGGAAACAGAAGCCTCTGGTCTGGAGCCATTATTTCTTCTTACAGCTTGCTTTTGCCACTATGCAGAGTGCAAAATTAAAGTTTAGTTTTGATTAGTTTGGATAAGCATAAGTACATCACAGAGAAATTTTTAATTGCTTCTTCCTGCTTCACCAAAGTCCATTGGCATTCAGGAAAAAATCTGTACAGGATTCATGTGTAATATTTGGGTGAAGGCTTGAAAGCCAATGTTTAAGAGCATTCATTGCAAAGAAACTTCCAGTTAAAAAATCATGCAGGTTCTTTGGGGATCCTGAACCCTTGACAGCAATGAAGTATTTTTGGAGATACTGTTTTATTCTGGTTTTACTTTTAACAAATGGGACAAAAGTATTTAATATAAAATAAATTGAATTTGATTATAATGGTGAACCACCAATCTCTATTCTCTTCTGCTGTTCAGTTTACACATGTCTAAGTGCACACAAGACATTAAGTCTATGATTACTAACCAGTTTTCAGGTTTGCCTTGTGTAACATTAACCCTTGAAATTCCTGATAAATTCTAGCTTTTCTTGCATGCTTGCCAACTCTTTCCATGTCTACACAAGCAAAATGTTTTATTCTTTGTTCTGGAGTAATGTGCCTTTTGCTTTGCTTGGTGCTAGGAAAATGTAATCATGGTGTCAAAAATAAAATACGGTAAAATTTCACAGCTTTTTTGTAAAGTTACAAGAACCTTTCAGTTTGTGAAGGATTGATTCTAGTGGGGCTTCATTGTCTCCATTTGCAGTGGCCCAGAAGATGCACAGAATATGTTCAGTTACAGAAGATGTAATTAATATTAAGTAACAGAAAACCGCTCTTGGTTTTAGCATCATTGAATACCATTCTGAAGCCTTCAAGCCCCTGTGTTAGCCCCCTCTATGTGTATTGTCCAGAAAGGAGGGATGTTTTAGTTGCGTTCTGCATTTATCCTCTAAAAGTTAAACAAAAAAAATTAAGTCATAGCATTAGCAATATAAACAAATGGCTTTAGTAACTTTTCTCCAACCTCTGTTTAACACACAGGGCATTGTACCAGGGCAAAGAGCCACAAGTAATTACATCTTACCTCAAACAGTTTCTATTTATGCAATTTCAATTAAGGAAAAGCTATGAGTTCCTCTTTCCATTGCCATGCCACAACATAAACCAGTCCCTTAGGGCCTTTCAGAAAGATGCCTGTCCCTGCTTCACCTCAATGGGGGACTTTTCCCCTATGTGGGGTCAGCACAAGCCTCTCCCCACTGGAAACCGGCTTTTCCAGTTCACCCCTTGGGGCATGCCGGGTGACTGTCTGTCACACAACTGAGACACAAGAGATACAACATTTCCATCAGGGTGTACTTGACATAAAACCCACATTTAGCCTATAAACACAGCAGCTTTCCTCCAGCCAAAATGTGCTCAGGGACAACTAGGTGGCTTGACTGAGGCAATGCTCTCCTGAAATGAAGCTGGAAGTCATGTCCTGCTGACGTAGCGTGACAGCAGCCAGAATAACAAGGACCGACTGCTCTGGTGGTTCACGTCTTTGTGCATCTTCCTGAAACAAGAAGTACCTGAAAGAGGTGGCGGTTTTGCCAGCTGCTGGGACCCAGCTTTCTGCTTTAGCAGCTCTGGTGTCGCTCTGCTCTTCCTAACACAACAGCATAGTGGCTTTTCAGAAGACCGCAACATCTATTTTGTGTCTGCTCTGGACTGCTTTCAACATCCCTGAAGCTCTGCCACATGGGAGAAAAACCCCTAGTGTGCTGCTGTCAAAACGTTGCCTCCCTTCTGTGCTCTTAACTGGGAGACCACAACCACTGGGAATCGGGAATGGCAGAGCACGTAACATAAATAAATTGCGAGGTGCTTTGGGACTCTCAGGAGTGAAAAAAAAAAAATAAATCTGTGTTTGGCTATTCTAGAAAATGAATGAAGGACAGGCTTCAGATTGCAGACATTGCACTGTGATGCATGTACATACCAAGGCCATTTTTTATCACGTGTCGTATCCCAGTAAAAACCCAGATGTCTAGTGACGAGGCTCCAGATGGGCTGTGGCAGCAGTCAGTACAACTGGCAGCATTCAGCCTGTACAGAAGCTTTCTTGATCCCTCCACCAGAGCGATATCAGACTCTGCAGCCAAAGACACCAACAATTCATTACCCCACTTTCAGAGCTTCAAGCCAGAAGGGACTACCAGATCTGACGTCTAAATACCAGGCTCGTCCAGATAGCCTGCGCTGAGACCAAAGTCTGCTGTTAGACCACAGAATGACCTTCTTGTGGAGATTAAAATGTGTGTTACAGGCAGAGGACTTTTCCACTGGTGTTTTAGCTGGCTAAGCACATCTTGCAGGCAAAGCAAAGTGGAGCTTACAGCTTGATCTGACAGCCATGAAGAGGCTGAGTGTCTCCCCTCTGACTTCACTGAGCTGTGGATGCAGTTCAGTGTCCAAACACCATCCTCTGCAACTTTGACCCTTCAAGGGACTGATCAGGAGCAGAGAAAAGAACAAGCCTTCACCAGGCTGGCGTTCACATCATTAGCCAGGTCAAGGTCAGCTAGAGGGAAAACAGTCCAACAAAGTCATCGGTTGATTACGGGTGCATTTTGTTCAGCTGGTGAGGTACGAAGTCACATCAACAGCAACAGCTTCATTCTTTCAGACACACCAGCACCCGAGCTTACACTGTCAACCACGTGGGATTGGTGTGGTGCTCAGTAGCACTTTCTACACCTGTAGGTGTATGTGGTTTGCCATAGCTAATCATACCGCAATTAGGAACTTGGGTTACGAAGCTAGGGAATGGTTCTTGGTCAAAAGCCATTCACTTTAGCACTTCTGTTGTCCCTCTTTGGCACAAGTTTAGAGTTGGCCTAATGTTTACTAATGAAGCACAGGTGTTAGATTGCAGTGGAGCTTTGATATGATGAGATACATCAGATATTATGAGATATTATGAGGCACTCAGCTCATCACAGGAAAATTCACATCTGTGATGGATTTCTTCTACACTTTACCTCTTCTTAAGAGCCTTAAGTTCTCTTGAGGAAAGCCAGAACTACACATTTATTAATTCAAAATGTACACAGCAACTCTGGCTTAATTGATAATGCCCTTTTCTCATCTGGCTTCAAGGTCAAGTATTTGTCTAGATATGTTTGGGATTCCCAGCTCAAACAGGGTCTCGTTGTGCTCAATGTTGATCAGACAGATGGTATGGGCATTTTCCTTTCACAATAGTTGATAATCTGGATATCAGATGGAAAATGTCAGGTAAGCAGAACAGACAAATGATCACAAAATGAACTGGAAAAAGAAGTGTGTGGATAAAATTGAGAAGTTGTGTAATCACAGTTTTAAAATGTTTATTTTCTCACCAAAAATGTATGTAGTGTGAGCTCAGGTGTCTTTTGCCATACTGCAATTCACTTGTCAGGCATTTCTGCTACTACTTGAATTTTTAAATTAAGGTTATGCCATTCACTGACTTCAGCAGAATGAGGATGAACTCTTCCTATCCAAAACTGACTCTTCATAGATAAAGCAGCACCTCCTTGCTTACCCATGGGCACGTGCTTGAGCTACGCAGACACACTGTTTCCACAGATACACTTCCATGCTGTTACACATGAACTGGCTGATGCAATGCAAGCAAAAAGAGTGAGTATTGACCAGATAACAGATTTTATTTTTTTATTACAGATTTGAAAATCAAAACAAATGAACCTTTTCTTTTGTTATCAAATAATATACCTCAAACACCCAAATCTAAGTCCCATATTTCTTGTCCACTGTAGTAACAGGGATGCCACGCAGTTGTATCCATTAAAATGAGGACACTAGAAATTCACTATATGGCTTCTCTGCATCATTTGCAAAACTAGTTATTCCTAACATACTGAGTGAGAAACCAAGCATGTCTACATTAATAAATCAGTAGTCCAGGATATCTAACTGATCACTGATCTATGAATACTCCTGCCCTGGTTTCAGCTGGGATAGAGTTAACTGTCTTCCTAGTAGCTGGTACAGTGCTATGTTTTGAGTTCAGTATGCAAAGAATGTTGATAACACTGATGTTTTCAGTTGTTGCTAAGTAGTGTTTAGACTAAAGTCAAGGATTTTTCAGCTTCTGATGCCCAACCAGCAAAAAAACTGGAGGGGCACAAGAAGTTGGCACAGGACACAGCCAGGGCACCTGACCCGAACTGGCCAAAGGGGTATTCCAGACCATGGGACGTCCCATCTAGTATAGGAACTGGGGAGTGGGGGCACGGACTCACCGCTGGGGGTCTAACTGGGTGTCGATCGGCGGGTGGTGAGCAATTGCACTGGGCATCATTTGCACATTCCCATTCTTTTATTACTACTGTTGTCATTTTATTAGTGTTACCATTATCATTATTAGTTTATTCTTTTCTGTTCTATTAAACCGTTCTTATCTCAACCCATGAGTTTTACTTCTTTTCCTGATTTTCTCCCCCATCCTACTGGATGGGGGGGAGTGAGTGAGCGGCTGTGTGGTGTTTAGTTGCTGTCTGGGGTTAAACCACGACAACTCCTTAGCAAAAAAATGGTAAGGGTTAGAAAAAGGATGCAAAAAGTCATAGGCCTCTGGTATTTCTACATCTTGATAAACAATGCTACAAATGTGTAGTCATAGATAGGTCAGTGGGAAGTGAAAAAAAAATACAAATGCTAAATGTTCAAGCTGTCTCACACATGTGCAGACCATAACAAAGAAGAAAATCAGGAAAACTGATGAAAATTTGAGTATGTTTTAGTCTAAAAGCAAAGGAAGCATATAACAGTTTATAGCTGTATCAACACAAAAATCACAGTTACAGCTGTATCAACAAAAAAAATAGGGCCTTATAATGACAGGTTTGAGAAGGTTAGCAGATACTGTTTCAAACAATACAGGAGAGATTTGTCTTCAGTTTCTGGGCCCTTCTTTGAAGCGTGATCAATGCAAAGGTACCAGTAGGGCTGAATTCCTAGGGCAAATCTTTAGCTGACATAAATCAGCATAGCTGCCTCTGCTTTATGGCTAGTTCTGAGATCGAGAAAGTGATGGTAGCTGTAAAAGAAATTTATAAGCTATCCAGTTGTTTAGTTAGTTATAACTTATTGTTATGCTCAGCTCAGAAACCAGCAAATACCAGGCAGAGGTACAATTTAAATCGTCTGTAAAAGCACTCATGCAATGCTTCCTCAGGTAGCTGTGCAATGATTTCCATGTCCGTTACCAGAGGTTTTGCCACTTTTGAGACAAAAGCGCCATAAACATTTGAAGATACTGACAGCACTGAAGTCCATTCATTCTTCCCTTTGCACTCTCACTCCTGCAGTGATCGGAGCTTTTAAGACGGCTATCCACAACTGCTACAGGTACCCCTATCGATGTACTCTTGCACCCTCAGCTGCAAACATACAAGGCTTTTACTGCATGACTCTGCCAAACTGCACTTTGCACGCCCTTTCATATAAAGGGTTTGTTTCCCTCTACTCCACCCATACTTCTAGCTCCATTTTCTGGTATCTCCAAGCCTTCATAGAAGTTTGCCTATTTAGATGATTCCTGCAATCACACTCTCCTCTCCGCCCTTAGGTTCATTCTTCCAAATCTCTTCTGTTAAGACACATTCATGATTCACCACTTTCTTCTTGCTCTTGGAGAATATTGCACAAGTCCAGACTAGTGAGAGAATAAACACCAAAAGGTGTGTATTTCTCTTCTTTCTCTTTGGATGGGAATAACAATGAACTGCAGTCATCCTGCTGCTCTCCTTTGGCAGTGGTGATGACATAGTGATAATGAGAGATCAGCAAGAACACCACAAGGTCAGTGTTAAAGGTGGGGAAAACATGCAGTGGAGTTATCCAGCCAGGAATAAATCTGTGATTGTATGAAGTGTATACATGGTGATCTTTATAGCTTTTATAGACTGCAACCTGTGAATAGGACAGCTGAAGCATGGCAATAGCAGACACAATTATGTCAGTGATGTTTTTTTAAATTTGGCAGTATATGGTTACAACTCTGTACTCCTACAACAACTCAAGCCCAACTCTGATCCAGAAACAACGACCACCTCGCTCTCTTTCTGCAGCTGTCGAAACCACAAGGTAATTTATCACTTTTCCTACTTCCTAGTAATTTGCCATGTACCTTCACACAGCTAGGAAGCAAGAACTGGTTAGCTTCCGCCTTGCCACAAGCCATCCTAAAATTACTTATGCTGCATTGACAATTCAGTTACAGACCCACCTTGGCTCAGTGGTATCCTTAGTGCTACTGTGAGCCTGAGATCCTCGCTGCTCATAGAGTTAGATTTCATTTTCTCTTACACTGGGATGTATCAGAGGAAGATGAACTGCTCTGAAAGCAATTCCCCTTGCCTTGCTCTCAGTCTTGCGTCTCCTGTCCTGGAAACCACCCTTCTAATCTGCTCTGCAGCTGTTAAGTAGTGTGGCATTTTCTTCTTGTTTGTCTGCAGAAATAAATATTTGTATATAGAAGTTCTTTATAAATACATTTATGAGGAAGCTGTTTGTCTGGTATGGAATTATAGAATGATCCCATTTGCTGATTGACAAATTGTACAGAGTCAATAAAAATTGGCTTTATGAATGTGAACTGCAGAGCAAAACAAATAATGTTGGTAAAAACACCTTGAGATTCCAGCTCTGGCACTGTTAGCATGGTCAGATCACCTTTTTCAGAAGTCATTCATGATGTCAGTCTTTTGATTTCAAAGGACCTGTTTTTCCAGAGGCTGGTGTTTTATTCTTTAATTAAAAGAAGAAGAAATGAGTCCCTTCACACTGTTTCATGCTCTGAAAACAAAATCTCCAATTGCTTCTAAAAATCTTCGCTTCAATCTATATAGGAGGACAGAAATACTTATATTCATGTCATCATGTTGTTTCTGGAGTACACTAATCAGCACTGACTGGAAGAAGGATATGCTTAGTATCAATAATCACATTTTTGTTCCACTATAGCCATGTTAACTCTAATTCAGAGGGACTACTCAGAAATTTCATACAGTGCATATTTTCAGGTAGCTTGCTAGGTCAAATCCAAGTGCCAAACATTCAAAACCTGTCCCTGTTCAATCTAGCCTGTGGCAACAAATCAATTATGAAAACAGAAAAAGGAAAATGTATAAGAAAATGTCCATTCAGCAAATTAGAAACATCCAATTGACAACAGAAAGGCAGTTCTGCTGTAAGGGTGATGACATATACGAAAAAGCCAAGACAAGTGCTTTTCTATGTGTAGTTGGAAAACAATGAACAAATACTGCAGGAAAACAGCATCTGCACTCTTTCTTGCCCCCCTTTCAATCACAAGACATTACCCTTACAGATCAGATGGATTAATGAGACTTTCTGTTTTTTCCATGACTGCTTGGGGATCGTATGTTTTAGCCTCATGTCTGTTCTTTGAAGTATGTGCCATTCCCCTTTCTAAGCAGAGATTATCTTACAGCCAGGAAGCCATGTGGTGTTTGAAGACAAGACCCATCACAAAACAACTGGCCCAGTAAGAACCACTGGGCTTGGCCCAGTCAGGGATAATTACTTTTCTTCTAGCTGGGTTGAGCAACTAAACGATGGGGGGAAGGTCATCCAGTCCTCCTGGGAGCCCTCCAGAGAGGAGGGTGAGTTGTGAGGAGGCTCTTTTGGGGAAAGAGTTTTGAAAAACAAAGAGTGGAGCAGGGTATGGTTGACAAGGCAGCTTTCCACTCACTGGGCTGATGAAAAGGATTTGATATGGTGAATTTATTCTCATTGGAGAAATGATTTTGAATGTTCAAAGGGAAGAGTCTGGGCTGAGCTGGAGAGAGCCTTTAGACACCTAGCATTGTCAGTTATTTTTGCCTGGTACTTCTTAGGAAGAAAATAACTGTTTCCTCAGATCTGACCCTTAGCAGGTATGTAGCCAGCTGGGAAATATTGCATAGCCAGAGCTTCCTCATGCATTTCTTAGCTTCTCTTCTATATATCATTTCAATGGTGCAAAGCCTTCTGATTCTGGAAATCTTGGTTTGCAGTGGCATAAGCGTTTCCATTCTATCTTAAGGCTCTTCAGCATAAGTTAAGATTTTTTTTTCCTTCAATGCCTTAATATAGAGTTCGTATGATATTGAGATTTTTCTTTATTAGCTGGGAAAATAGCTAAAAGCAAACCAAATCGTGTCCTTCCTGATGGCCTCAGAGAAGCCGTGCTGCCCCATGGAGTCAGTTCTCTGATAGAGCATCAGCAATGATATGGGCCCTTCTGCAGTCTGTCAAAGCTCCCTGCTTGGCTGTTTAGATTATCTTACACAGAAATTGGAATACGGGAAAGGGGCTTGAATGTCCAACTGACCCAAGTGCAGCTGGGGTCCAGCCGCGGGAAGTGGCCCTGGGCTGTCATGTCCTGCACATCATCCCTGAGGAGCTGGCTGTGAGGTTGGAGAGCTCTGCTCTCTCTAATGCAGTAGTCCTACTGTGGGATGCTGAAGATCCACTCCAAGACTAAGGACTCCTGCAATTTTGCAGTCAGCTGCACAATGTTGAAGAACCTCTGTGACTCTGAGCTGACCAACAAGGTGTGGGTCTGGACTTGCTCTATAAGAGGATAGTGACATCTACTTATACATTTCCTTTTCTGCATAAATTAAGTCTTGCTTAATTTTGCAGCCAGTGCTGCTCAGGAGAGCAAAGTTGATAACCTGATCCCAGCCAAAGCCAAAAGTAAACTGTTTCTCATGGGAGGAAAATGGTTGCACGGGAGTAGTTCTGCCATGAAGCATTTTAAAGTTTAAGTCTTCTTCAAGTATACTCTTAGAAGCAGTTTAGGCAAAACTATTGGCTTAGAAGCAAGCCCTAAATTTCAAAAAGTGCCAGGAAGTACTTACTAATTGAGTAACTGAGGCTTATTCTGAAGGGCATGAGCAGCTTCATGCCAAAGCACATTATGTTCTCAGAGAGTAAGTAAGGAAAACATTTAAAATGGTCCATACTGAGGAGCAGCAGAAATTCTGGTTTAGCTGGGGAAGTTGCAGACATTGCTGAGCAAAGCATATAGGGGTGCTTTTTTTATTCTTATTTGTGTTTTGTTTGAACAGCTGATAAAGAATGGATACCTGTAATTTACAGGTAGCAGAGCTGTTTGGAGGTCTTGGGGGCATTTTTATGTAGGAGGGAAAGAAATGTCTCTCTGCAAACTTCCAGAATTGCATGTATCACAGAGCTAAAGGAAAATATTTCTTTCCTCCCAAGGCAGCACAAGTAGCCTCATGTTGCACACTGTTCTCATTTAAAGCTGCCTTATAACAGGGGAACCATCCAGCTTGCACAACATACCAGTCTGCATGTTTGTGCATGAATTGGGACTGTTCAGTTTTGGACAGCTCTGCAGGCCAACAGTGTTTAATAACTGCCTGTATTTCTCAAGTGGAAATTGTGAACGAACAGATAAGTTCACTAAATGAGGGCTCTCTACAGAAGAAATCAGTACTTGTGCCAGGTGCTTGTAGAGTTACTTGTAGAGATACATCATGTATCCTGCTTCCAACCCCTAGAGATCAAAACATAAAGTAATCCATGTGATTCAAAACTCTCACAGTCCTGCTAGGCATTACAGACTACTACGGACTACTACGGATGAAGTCCATACCAGAAGTCCTCTTAGCTCACCCCAAAGGATTAGGGCCTGTTGATGATGGAGGTTCTGTAACTGGTTATTATGGCTACACTATCTGAGGAGCTTCCAGTTCTTGCTACTAGCTCTAGTAGCTCTTAGCTACTAGCTCTGAGTGAGGGCTAGATTCACATGGGAATTTAGGTGCTGCCAGGAACTTCCCACTTCTAACCAAGAGAACCTACCTGGAGCATCATTCTAGAGAGAGGGCTGGTATGGTCATCTGTGTCTCAAAATAAAGCACAACGTAATACCTATACCCCTACCTTTCCAACGTTATACTCTACCCTTTACATTAGGGGTACCCCAAGATGTGAAGAAACCTGGGTTCAGCCTCCTTTTTCTCTTTAATGGATCTTAAGCTTGTCTTCCACCTTACAATTCATGAACCCGGTTGCCCTTGATGGCAGGTAGGTTATAGGCACACTGGGCTAGAGCCACAAAGTATTAGATGAAGGCACCTGAAGCTGATGGCAAAGCAGGGAATTGAACTAAACATATCGGTCGGATTACTTTTACCTTCCTGCACTTCAAATTGCTTTCACTATCATTTCAATGTTTACTGATACTTTCAAAGCAGTCTGTAGTACTCATAAGCTAAGACTTGTACTCACCAGCTGCTGCTGAGAACAGCCTGTGCGCTAAGGCACGTGTCCATGGCACACCTCACCAACTGACAAATGTATGTGCTGTCACGTTAGTGTTTAATTATACAACTCTTCCCCATCTCCATCTGCACAACTGAGGAGAGCTGAGATCAAAGGTGATGAGAAAGGGAAAACAGTAATCTGGCAGGGGGAAACATATGAAAATCTTTCAAGCTGCTGCAGCACAAATTACTCCAACTAGGGTACGATGGGGCATTAAGCAGTAAGATGTGGCAGGCAGAGTATTAGGCAGAATAACATCTCCTCTTTGAATAGCAGAGAACAGAGGAAAACAAATCCTGTGCATGAACAGAGTGGAAAAATCGGAAGGTGAAGAGTAACACCAAAAACCCCAATGCACAGCAGATGAGAAATGTAAGGAATGTGGGGATATCCATAGGATTGTGGAGAGGAGAAGGGCTGAGGGTGAGATGAAGGATGCAAGACTTAGAGCTTTCCTCCTTTGGTGAAAGTGGAGCTCCTGTTGCCTGATCTCTGCTCTTTGCCAGGCTAATGCACCATAACAATTACACTCTCTGTCTGTGTGCTTCATTGGGGGGGGGGGGGGGGGGGGGGCGTGTGTTAAGAAAAAAGTCCCAGAACTCTGATAAGTTTCATGATTTATCATGTCAGTCAGGGCTCCAACAGAAGCCCAGTGTCAGAACTTTCAAAAGTGAAGCAAAACTTTCTAAAATCCAGAAGCCTACAGAAATCAAAAGTTTTGAAGCTCTACATCCAAAAGCTTTCTAATTTCCCTTTGAGCTGTTAGGGTTAATGCTTTTAACAACAATGTTGGATGAACAAGGAAAAAGAAGATTCGTATGTAATCACCTTGTTTCAGGAGCCTGGCTTTTAAGATGCACAACATAAGACAATATTAAACTTTCATGAAATGTGTTCATTAAAATGACTGAGTTCCTTTTGTAAATAACTAGCTCCTTCACCATTTAATGTCTTCACAAGGCTTTTCACAATCTGATGTCTTTGTAAACTTTGACAATATCTTCCCCTCCATTCCTCCCCTGTATTTGTGGGAATATATATGCTCCTTCTGAAATAACTTCATATTCCTCAATCCCTATGAATATTAACCAACAGACTTTGTAGAGTAGGAGAGGAAGTGTTTACCACTCACATCAAAGTTAGTCAATTCATGACCCATTTAGATTGAATCCCTGTTGGGGGCGTAGGGGAAGGAAGAACAGGATGAGGTAGAAAACAGTCCTCTATGAGTGCCTTTTGAGCACACATTTATGGTAAACCTTTCTTGCCTCCACAGATGTATTTGCATATCCATAAGTAATAAGAATTAAGACATGGGCTTTGTTTGAACTCTTCTTGACATTTGATTTTCCTTTAACAGGTGGGTCCTGGTTTGCATACTGTGTTCAGTGTCATTTGAGTCCCCAAATCACTTCACCAAAATAGCTTAATAACTGCTTTCTGGCTCCTTTCAACTCCAGATCTTTTAACAGAAATAAATTATCAAAGATAAATCCTCTATCCTGAATCTCTGCATTTCAGGGACAGCAAATTAAATGTTCAGTAGTGATTCCCATGTTCTGGTGGCTCTGAGTGTTGTCTGAGGTAGGGGAATGTGTCTGCTACGTGCATAGGATGACATTGAGCAAGTTCCTGCATCTCTGTGTGTTCAAGGTTTTTTCCGCATTCTTGTAGGATGGGAGTAATACTGATAATTGTAATAGATATTGAGACCTGGTAAGGGCAAATGTTCAAGAAAGAACCAAGAAATTATTGTAGAAAAATCAATCTTATGACTTTATTATCATTCACTTCACAGTTCAAGCAAGTACATAGATGGCCAAAATTGCCAAAACAGAACAAAAACCAGAAGGGCGACTTCACTGACTTCAAAACAATGCTATGGATTTATTTCAGCCTTTAACAATGTACCTTACTGTCTGCACCTGCTTTTATCATTCAACTCACATGCACAGTGCAAACGAACAATGTATTAACAATTCTGGTTTTTCCAGAGCATCTCTTCATCCACAGCAATTTCAAATAGTATTTGAGGTAGCTAGACTTAAGAATACACCAAGGGACTACAAAATGCTCACTTTTTAAATAGTTCCAGCTTAAGAGTTTACAAAGAAAAGAAAGCCTTTGTTGCAATTCAGATTCCATTTCTATTTAGATAGGTGTTAACTAAAATCATCTGCTGGTAGGGAGAAAAAAACCCATCGATCCCACCAAGGTGGGTAACATCTTTTTTCTCTTAAAACCACTGAAATTCCAATCCTCCAACACCCAATTTTGTGGAGGAAGATTTAGTTCCTTGCATTTTTAACAAATTCTAAATCTGATTCTTGCAACTGATTCTGTTTTGTGGGGAGTTTCAACGAACAAACTCAGAAAGTTTGAAGAGAAGCAGACATAGAAGCACTCCAAGTCCAGATTCATGCCTTTGCCTCATTTTCCATCACTGGTAGAAATTAAATTCTTTCCTTCCCTCTCAAAAGTTAACGCAGGGCAAGTACTACCTGGTAAGCAGTGGTGCCTCATAAGTGTTATGGAAAGGTGCAGAAACGTACAGCATGACTGACAGGTCTTATTGTTGAATAATAGTGCAGTTTTATAGTGACAATGTATCTGGCATTCATGCCCTAGTAACAGGCCTAACTCGGCTGTTTCATTGTGCTCAGTATCTCACCCTTGGTGATGGTCACTAAATGCAGGGGCACAGGAAGACCTTTCCTATTCCTTCCAAGTGAAAATGGTTCTGAGAAGGGATGAGATGTTCTTGGAGAAAAAATAATACAGTTGCAATCCTATTTACCTTCCTCTAATAGCCCTGAATTAGATGATCACAATATTCATTTTCTTTAGTAAAATTAAGGCAGAAATGAGCTAATGCTATTCACTTTGGTTTTGCTAGCAGGAAACTATTGCAATGAACCTTTCTTTCCTGCCTGCCCTGTTTCCCTTCAGCATCAGAAGAAGGTGGTGGGTATCACATTGGGGCATGATTACAAAGAAGGTGGATGGTAGAAATGTCTTGTTTGTTAAACAGTTGCTGGCTTGCTGTTGAGATATTTACATTTCAAGCAGGTGTTCAAGTCTTCTTCCGAGCTGCAGGAGGTAGAGAGGCATCCCTTGTCTTTCTGGGAGACAGTGCCACAGCTTAGCTGAAGCAGGAGTCTTCTGCAGTAGCTGTAGTCTTCACATTTCTAAAGCAAGTGGAGCATGGGCTTCTGCCACTCTCAATTCCCATGTTTTGTTAATCAAAGACCGATTTGAGTTTTGAATTCAGGCTAGCGTACGTCCAAAAGCTCATGGTGGAGATGTGGAGACGTGGTATGCAAATGCCTCGGTCCGTGTTAGCATGGAGATCCCTGCTGGTGCTGACACAGAGGGACAGCCAGAGGTAGAGAAGGGAAATTGCGTTGATGGAGGTCTCTGCGCTAAGGCTCCTCTTGTCTTCCAGAATTAATTGGTGCTGTCAAGCCAGTGCCAAGAATGCATCTCAGTGGCAGGAGTTAATACTAGCCTAGGAGAGAATCTGCGGCAGGGGTCCTGAAGCAGCTCAGGTGTCTGTTAATGCCTGTCACCTTTCCTTCCTCATCCTCTCCTTGTTTTAATAAGCCAGGTATTTGGCACCGACTTGGTGCTCCTAGGAGACCTTGTAGCTACACAGCAGAACAGCTGGAGAAAATCTTCAGGTGCCAGTGAGCTGCCCAATGTCCAGGAAGCTCCTGCTGCTTGTGTAAATCGAAGGCTGTTCCAACTCATGGTAAAAGCTCAGCTTTGCTCTTCAGTAAGGTCTGGGAAGGACAAAAGGGCTATAGCTGAGTAACTATACTACCTGTTTCTACTCTGCCTGCTCCCTTAACAGTTAATCCTTTGCATTTTCTCTCTCATTCCCTGTCTGTTCATTTCCCCTTCTTTTATCGGTAACCAGAACCTCTCTAAAGTGGGTGAATAAATCTAATCACTACTTGGCCTAGGATTGTGTGCAACAACCTCAGTATCCAAATTCTTTATATTCATCACTTCCAAATTGATCTCTTTATCTTGGAGGAGCTATGTGAATTGAGCTTGTCATTACACAAACTGGGTTGTATTGCCTTTTCAAAGCAAGCCCCGCTTCTGGGAAGCCATATCTGAGGAGCCACTACTCCACAGGCACTGTGTATATTAACTTTTATTTTTTGGTTCTCTTTTTTTTTTCTTTAATTGACATTTAATATCCCTTCCATTTTAGGACAGCAACAGATTTAGGGGAAAAAAATGAACTATTTAACTCTTTATCTGCTGTGATATTGTCCAGAAACACCAGTCCTGTGTCTCTTTGACCAACTGCTATTTCCTTTCAACCCTCCCAAGGCCCTGGTTTTCCACTCCCAGTCAGAAACTACCAAAGACCTCCAGCCTTTTCAAGGCTTGAAATCTATACCCAGGTCTTGATTGGACCTTGTTTTTCTGGCGGCAGAGAACAATTTCTATGTAAATGATGATATACCTAGTAGCTGTAGGGCTTGTGTTGATTGTTTGATCTGATAATCTCAAGTCCTCTACTGATTCTGGTGTCTCTGATTCCTACAGTCATGAGATACCTCGTCATGGCCAGGGTCTTTGGAAGATCCACAGACAAATCTGATTGCAATGACCTAAAGAAGACACTTCCTTTTAAAACCCTGAGGCATTATACAGCACTAGGATATCATGGTTTGGTGTGTATCCTGAAACCGCTGTAAGAACCAATGTTCAGAAACAGCTGCTCTGCTCAGGCTGTTGGGTAGGGGGTGTTACATTTCTGATTGTCAAGGATGAATCACCACCACCTGTGACAGGCCTGTAGGACCCTGCTTCTGTTGTATCTCTGAGCTGTCACAGGAGATTCTACACACCCTTGTGACACATCTGCCCTTGTAGAGGGAAACAGCTCCTCTGGGGCAGATTGTGCATCCGCCCCTTCAAGACCACAATAGTGGTTGATCTCAAAATGGGCTGTGCCTGCCTGTGAAATATATGTAGCATCACGGTGCTTGGAGAGCTAAACTTGATACTCTTGAGAGCAGAGAAAGGAATCACATGTATATTATAATTACTATATGAGTAATTAGTGTAATTAAGGTAAAAGGTGAAGTGTTTGTACCTGATAAAAATCCTATTCTGTGCTACTTGATGCTCCTGTATCTTGTATTAAACCTAGCAGGGCACAAGGTGGTGATGAAAAAAGTGTAGATTCTTCTCCTCCCTCCTTCCTCTGTCTTCTACCCCAACACTCATCAAAGACAGGTGGTGGGGACAGTACATGGTCGCAATATTTTTCACAGAGGAATTGTTTTTTAACTGAGGAACCAGACTTTAGTGGAGCCAAATTATCTTTGTTTTCTCCTCTCTTTCCTTCCAAACATTATAGGTGACCATCTTAAATCAACAGAATTACTGGAGTGAATAAGGCAGAGAGGTCTGGTCACACTTTGGAAACATCCCTGGAAGTCTCTCTAACCAAGTCAATGGTGTATCCTCCTTGTTTTTAAATGCAGACCTTGGCAAGTCACAGTATGATCAAATGCATCACAAAAAACCTAGAGAAGCCTTATGTGTGAAGCTGTTCTCAGAGGAGAAGAGCCTTTCCTCTTTCATGCTCATACCTTGGGTCTCTTCTGAAATAAATTTTTTCTGTTGGTTGATAGCTAAACCTATCTGTCAAGCCTTTACAATTTACCCTTTTCTTCACAGTAAGACTGCATTAGCCACCTCCACAAGGCAGTAGGTGGTTGTTGGCTGTCATCCAAAGTGCTCTGTAGCTACGATGGCATTTCTTACTCTGCCTACACTTCAATTTGGCTGGCGATGGCTTGTCACCTCTATACAAATGGTATGAGTATATAAATACTTTTGGGGGGGGAGTGTTTAAGACTCCATTCATGGAAAGACATGGACCTGTTGCAGCAGGTCTGGAGGAGGGCCACAACTATGAGAGGGATGGAGCACCTCTCCTATGAAAAAAGGCTGAAAGAGTTGGGGTTGTTCAGCCTGGAGAAGAGAAGGCTTTGGGGAGACCTTCTTGAGGCCTTTCAGTACTTAAAGGGGGCTTATAAGAAAGATGGGGGCAAACTTTTTAGCATGGCCTGTAGCAATAGGACAAGGGGTAATTGTTTTTAAACTAAAAGAGGGTAGATTTAGACTAGATATAAGGAAGAAATTCTTTATGATGAAGGTGGTGAAACACCAGAACAGGTTGCCCAGGGAAGTGGTAGATGCCCCATCCCTGGAAACATTCACGGTCAGGTTGAATGGGGCTCTGAGCAACTTGATCTAGTTGAAGTTGTCCCTGCCCATTCCAGGGGGTTTGGACTGGATGTCCTTTAAAGGTTGCTTTCAATCCAAAATATGATTCTATGATGATTCTATGATTGTATGATTTATCATCACACTGTTGTTCAGAGTGGCATACAATACCTGCCTGGTGATGAGCTGGACTTATCCACTTTTTCCCCCAAAAGGGAAACATTCAAATGCATATCCCTTATTTAATATGAGCTGCTGAATCAGGTCAGAGTCAAAAGTCACTGACTTTCCTCATTTCTTGTCACTGATTAATCAAAGCAGCCATCCTTCTTGTTACACAATGTGTTTTGTTGTCTTTCATTTCTCCAGAAAATAAAATACTGCAAAAACCCAAACTGAACCTTACTTTTTTTCCAGTGAAGATGCACAATTTTCTGTGAAAGGAAGAGAAAGCAGAAACTATAGATTTCCAGTAAGTCTCTTTCACAGTTATCACGATTATTTTCAGACATCATTGCTGTGGTCAGTCCTGTGGGAACCCTGTGCCATGAGGACACCATACATTGTTCTGCTTACCCAGGAAATACCCATGCACCTGGCCCTAAGTCTGACCAAGACTGGCTGTAGAGCTGGAGGGGTTATGTGGCTGGCTTGCACCGACACAGTGCAAGATTTGGATTACAACCCTCCCAAATCTAGGTATCACAGCTGTGGATAGCAATGCAATGGGCAGTAAATCTGGAAAGGTCTGTAGGAACTCCTCTTCTAGACCTTTCCTTCCTTGTAATGGCTTTAAAAATATAAGTCGGAGCCAGTTCACTCATCACTCACAGATAATTTCTTGAAGAAGGAAGGAAGGACTGAGGCTGGCTTTTTTGCTCTTCTGTTGTGACAAGCACTTGCTGACAGAATGAGGTTATTCTCAAATGGTACCTTCTAAAAGTTACTGTTCCAGGCTGCATTTCCAGTTGTTAAACCCCCAGATTTCACAAGCAGCCTTTGTGGAGCTCCATTCCTCATGCCTGGTGGAAAATCTGCTTCGTCAGAAGAGCGAGAAGGTTAATATCAAGCCTTGTAAAATGAAGCAGTTACTCTGAATGCTCTTGTGTGACACCACATTTTCCCACCAAACCACACAACCTCTTCAACGTAAGCATTATCCAACTGCCAGATTAGTTCAGGTCCCAGGTTCCTGACCCACCAAGGTGATCATTACAACTTCTGTATCTGATTCTCAGCTGCTGCGCACAGATGTAGTTGGACTCAACAAAAATGACAGATGACAGTGTAATTAAACTCAGTAATTACATCTCTTCTCAATAACCTACTTTCTAGAGAGCTGTCCTACAAACTTCAAATTAGTTTTAAACTTCAGGCACTGTATTATTGCATGCTAATCTTGTTGTTAGGCTGAGCACACAGAAACAAAGAAATTCACCTTGGCATTTAATCTGATGGAAAGCTTGCTGCTCAGACGTATTGCACTCACCTTTGAGCGTGCTGTGGAGTCATGAATAAGCATATGAGCACAGAGGGGGAATCTCCTGTGCAGGAAAGAGGTAGAGTGGGCAGAGGGAGATCAAGTCCTTGGCTCATATAAAAGCAACTCATTTTAAATTGGCAGCAAAGGATTTCCTTGCTAAAGTGTTTTTAAAATTACTCCTACACTGGAGAAAAAGAAAAGAGTAACAGACACTAGCTGATATATCTAACAACATTTTGTGACCCTAACACTAGCAGGTCAGGCTTTCCAAAGCTGCTCCTAGTCCTTAAAAGTCTCGTGCTTTGTCATTGCTGCAAATGACTGACAGCTTGGACCTGGAACCATGAAATGGCAGGCACTGAAAATGGGTTAGGAGGCAAGGACATGGATGGTGGGGTGGCAGGGGTGTGAATCTCTTGGCCCTTGCCTGGAGCAGCATCATAGAGCAGAGGAAGGACAGGCAGGTGGGAGCTCTGCTAGGGAGCTGTGCGCAGCCCCCAGTGCTGCCAGACCCCAAATGGGCACCTGCATGGTGTTACAAGGATGCTCCAGTTGGTCCACCCAGGTACAGGGGTGGACCACTCCCACCCAGTCCTCCTGAGGATGGGACCAGGCCCCACTCGTATGGTGGACGTGTAGCTACGGGTTTTACTGACTGCCTCGCTCCAGCTGCCATGCCCAAGTGCAGGACTGCCTGATGGCTACCCCCAGACAGCCCCGCTCACATCCTCTGCGGACCTTATCATCCCTTCTCCCACTTCTTAACCCTCCATTTCACCAGCCTTGTACCTCCTTATGTCCACCTCAGTCTCCGCCCATATCAACAACCCACCCCAAACTGCTTTTTGCCCACAGACACCAAGTTGGATATTTCTGAGACTGTTACCTGGCTAATCTTCGTCTGGTGTGATAGACCTGATACAGTTACCGGGGTATGGTAGCTTTTCAAGACTGTACTTCCCATAAGGTCCTTAGCACTCGCCCCAGTTACCTGTGGAGTTTGGCCATGTCTCACACAACTGCCGCTTAGCTGCCTGTGAGAAGTGGCCAACCTTCGTGGCACCATCTCTAACTTCTGCCAGCGTCTCACACTGCTCGTTGTTACATCCAGCAGTTTTCTCATGTCAGGTCCAACATTCTTCCATGTCCTGTTCCGCTTGGTTAGCCTGAGGCCAGAGCCCAGTCAGTGCTCTCCTCATTTGCTTGCAGCCCTAAGAGTGATTTTTAGGACAGGTCTTGCAGCATGAGTCTAAATAGCTCAGTAAGTGTGCGCAAATGCTCATCCTTGGGGATCAGACTAAAATGCACTCAGGAAGAGCTGTTGCTTGTCCTTTCCCTCTAGGATGAAGAGGTCCAGGGATACACCAATGGATTTCATGATCAGAAACACTTGCTCGACTCGTGAGTGCTGCTGGACTTTAACTTAAGGTGCAACTGCAGTATGAAGAAATACAATCAAGTAAAAACCACTGAAGTACAAACTACGGCTTGTGTAGGCCACAAGATTAGGGCCCTTTATTTTAATATTTCACCGATACGTTGAAATTAGTCAGCTACCTTTTGGCACAGGGGCTGCTCAACCTCCAAAAATGGAATACACTTTTTAAAACAGCGTTCAAAAGCAAGCGAATTGATGGAAAGGGAATGGCTAGCTTTGAGTTCTAAACCAGGAACCCGTTGAGTATGAATGCTACCTGAAGAGAAAGTGCAGTTCAACGGGTTTGCACAAGACTGGAAAAACCTAACGTAGACTGAAAACACGTGAAGATATGCCGGGGAAAATCTTGCCTAGAAGCTAAAATCTAATTCAGCAAAATAAGACAGGCAAGCGAAATTACTGTGAGTTGATACGAAAATATATAAATAGCAGGGTTACCAGTTGAGCTAAATTGCTGCCTCTTTGTGTAGGACAACCCCTCCTATTTCCGAGGTCTGCAACTTGGACAAATCGGAACGACTGCAGAGCAGACCTATTCAGAGCAAATTAGAAGGAGCCTCATTTGTTAGAGCACTGAGTCTTGTTGTGCTTTGAGACTGATTCTTACTCGAACAAGACTTGACCAGACCCTGAAGCTTTTACGGAGGTGCCCACATTTCTGAAACCTGAACACGAGACTGGAGAGCAAACAGCTGCGTGCCACGCTGACTCATTTACTTATGTGTGAGCTAGGCTGAAGATGCAGTCTCCACAGATTTGATACGATTGTTCTGAAAGCATAAATTTGCTTGTTTTGCTAATGCCTCTTCTCTTGTGTAGAGATGTTACATTTTTGCTTGTTTGAACCTCCCTAAATGCTCATGCCTAAGAATATGAAGAGCTTGTAAGGCTTTTCGCCTGCCCAGCCAACTGTTGAGGGCATTAGGTCTAGCAGAAGTTATCTCATTTAGGAGGTTAAATTCACTGCTCTTTAGTACGACGGATGATGTTCAGAAAGCTTGAAGAAAATAATGTACGACACCTCAACAAAGCTAGAACTCCACTGAATTCTAACTTTTAGCTCGTGTCTGAGCAATTAATTGGTGAGATTTTCAAGCTGTACGAAAATAATTTTAGTCTTCATGGCTGTGACACAGGTGAATTCCTCGTCCTTGTTCTTGTCAAAAGATTTTTTGTCTGTGCATCAAGTGGCCTCGCGAAGGCCCCAAGCAGGTAGCAAGCGAAGTACCCAGCATCAATTTGAGGACGACACCTGCAAGAAGTAAGCACTGTATATTTCTGAAACTGCCTGTAAATTTTTCTGAGTCTTTCAAATCCTATGTGGAAAAGCAGAGTTTATTCTTAAGATACCTGAATAGCAATACCTGAAATAGTTCTTAGCCCCGAAATGGAAAACAGGTATTTGTGAATCACTCACTCTGCTTTCTCTGGTGGCTTGGTCTTTGTCACCCACTCCTGGACGAACAGCGGGCAGATGCCTTGTGTACAGCAAACCCGCCAGCACTTGTGTGGCATGTCCTAGCTCACATGGACAAGGACTCTGGTGGGGGGAATTGCACAGCTGTTCTGGCATAGGAGGCCAATGGCCAGGAAGGCTCACAGAATGATGGGGAAAGAGTCGATGAGATAGGTCTGTACCTCTTTGAATCTTACACAAATGTGTGGGGAACTTTTTCCCATTGCTATAAGCATTCTCCCGAATGTGCCAGCTGCTAGTGACCCACACAGGAGGAATCCCATTGATTCGCGTGTTAGGGCAGGACTTACCCAGCACCGTTAACAACGCTGACCACAGAAAACAAGTTGACAAGAAAAAACCCCAACAAACTGGAAGTGTACACAGGCCAAAAAAAATTAGTTTAAGCAATGTAAAAGTTGAGATCAAACATTGTCCAAAGAGAGGGTGTGTCCTGATGTGAGGCTTTAAGCCAACAGATAAAGGGCAATGGAGAGAGCTGGGCTGTGGTATACATCTTGCTCTCAGACATTGTAGACTGTTTGGCTGGAGTGCTGGTTTTAGGCCCACACCAGAAAAAGTACAGGCCATCTCCACTTAGGTGCAAATTCTGGTTTGTTCATCTCTCCCTGTACAGTAATTAGGAATTTGTTGTTACCCCTGTGGAGATAGCATCTTCTCTCTTGCTAATAGGAAGGTGCTAGAAAATTCAAGAAAAATAGAAAAACCACATGTGAGGCATAGAAACTCTTCACTTGTGCTAAGGAAACAGCTTTCTAAGTTACTGCTGAAGTGTACTACCTGCCTACACCCACTCAGCTTGAGCTCGCCTGCCAGCACACTTCATTATGCAAGTGTCATTTGCTATCATAAAGCTATGAGATGATTTTCCCAAACTTAGGTGTATCACACCCTATCGGCAGGCTTGTGTGTGTGTGCATGTGTATGCGTATAGAGGGGTTTTTGCTAGAAAGCGCCAATCTGATGTTGAAAAGCAGAAAGCTGGTTCCGCACTCCCTAGAGAGTGAATAATTTGGATTATTCCCGGCGTTGCAGGGTGTGTTGCTCATTGTATTCACACCTTTCTTGCCAGGTTGCTTTGTTCCCATTCCCCATGAATCTTCTCCATGGTGAAGGCTTCTCCTGTGTCACTGGCAGCTAAAAGATTTTCATACCTGTAATGGCAACGTAACATGTTAGAAATTGGTCTATGCCCTCTGTGTGGGCTTTAGCTTGTCCTTTGTGCTTGAACCCTTTGTTCTCAGGTAAGAAACTGGCATTTGCATTTAGCCGACCGGGCCTTTAATGGGAAATCGCAGCTCCCATCGTACCTCCCTCTGGCCAAAAGAGTTCGTCCTACAGGAGGTTTGGGCATGGTGTTGTTTATGAAACCGGTCTTCCTTGTAGCTGAAGTGGAATACCATTATCCTACACTGGCGAAACAGATGTTGCATTTTCCTGCGACTAATTAGCTATGCAGTGCCTAGCCTGCAAAGAGTGAGAGGAAATCCTCAATGCCTCTCTGCTACTGTCTTTTCCCCCCAGGTCTTCTGCCCGTGCAGCACACCGCCCCCGACCGCCGTGGTCGAGAGCTTCTTGGCCGGACAGCGGACAGCGAAAAGCAGTCCTGACCTATTTCAGGGCTTTGGCAATTTGACAGATCACTCACCACCAGTCACGAGAGGCTTGCTTGGGCTGCTGCTCGACTCAGGCGTATTTGGCACACACAGCTGAGACGGGAAGCCCCTCGGGCTGACTGCCGTGAAGACGGGCTCATGGCACCTCGGCCGTCCAGCCAGCGCCTGATGTGGAGTTTCACATCAGGGCAGGGCTGTTGCCTCCTTCCTGCCCCCTCGGGGAGTCCTTGGAGGTGATGGTGGCGTACTGAGGCCCCCTCAGACCCTAGAGAAACTGAGTTTTCAATCTGCGACCTAAGGCAGCTGTGTAAACCTAGATTCTAAGGGACAGTAGGACTCCAGCAGTGTGCCCTGCGAGTGAGACTACGGCAACCGACATACTTGCAAATAAGCACACTGAATTTGCAACCAGAAACGTCTGACACCCTAACAGTTGGTATGGCTAACTCTCTGGCTAGCCATGAGGGGTGTGTAACGTCATTTCAAGATAGCAGGAGAAAATAAACCATAGTGGAGAGGAACCGCCCAAGGGCGAATTCACTGGCAGCTCTGCAGCCGTCAGCCCCAGCTTGCCAGAGTGACACCTGACGGAGAAATTATCTGACTGCCGCCTGACCTGCCGTCAGCGGGCACCCACTTAACTTCAGGTGTTTGACAGAGCTGTAGCCTAAATTGGTGTCGGCGGGCCTGGGATTGGTAACCCGTCACTGCTGCTTGACAGGCACTTAGCAAAGATGATTAAGTAAGCGCGGTGCTCTTAGACAGAACGTACTTGGCTAAAAAAATCCCCCAGGTACGTCCTAAAATTCTTTTTTGTTCTATTGGTTGCAAACTTTGCGTCTCCATGCCTTATAGGCAAGTCCTACAGATGCAGTTTGGTCTGTGCGTATGTGTGCTGTCATCTTCTTGCTCTGTGCACAGGTAGGTGTGGACATGAATTAGATGCAGCTGCTCTGCTCAGTGAAACACTTAAAAGTCTCACTGGGTTCAAAAAGCTTTGCAGAAAGCCTATCCTTTTGCCCCCTGAAGAGAGTAGTGGAGCAAATCTATTGACAAATGAGAACAGCAAGGCCTTACGTCGAATTCCTACGCACTAAACTCTGACGTGACTTCATCTGAAACCTAGTCTGTATTCATACTGGTGTGGAAAAAGGTCAGAAGGGGCCACCAAAGAGGTGTTTATTAGTTAGAGGCATGAAGCGAAAAGTGCTGATTCTTTCTTCTTTTTGAGGAAATCATCTCATGAAATCAACAGCAAGCAAATGCATGCTAAACGTAGCAAAACACTTTTGTTGTCACTATGAGCATCCTACTACAAGACGTGATGGAGTACCATATGATTGTAGGACTTTGGTAGGCGTATCTCTCCTGACAGCGGCATGAAGTTTCATTGTGGTACTCTGAAGGGGAAACTGCTTCCAGCCGGTAAGTTGTGCTACACATGCTCAGCTCCTAAAAGCTTCCAGTGACACATATTGTTCTGGGTTTCTGGATTGGATCTACCCGAACACTCGGGCAAGCAAACAGCTTTGAATGTGTCCTGCAATAGGCTTCGGGGGAACGACTCACGCCTTCAGGAGAGTCAGAACATCAGATGTCTTATTGGGACTTCTTCTAGAACGAGGAGAAACTACTACCAGGAGCTAAAAAAACCCAGCAGAAACCAGCTATGTGAGTCCGTGTGGGAGGTGCACATGCGGTTGTGGTGAATGTCGTTACACTCCTTCTTCCGTGAAGATTTACAGACTGCTGAATTATTGCCATCTAGTCTTCCAATGCCAATACTAGACGAAAGAGCTGACAGATATCCATGCCCCCGACCTCATTCCCATTGACTGAAAACTAAAATTTCTTGCTTTCGGGAGTACAAAATGACTCTTTCTTCTATAGTGCCTATCCTTACCTCTTTTTCCTGCCTACTGCAGAGAGCTGCACGTCAGGAGCAGCACCTTGCCCACAGGTTTTCACTAACAAACATGGGCAGGTATTCTCCCAGCAAGTTGGGCAACCAGTTTCAATGCACTTTGGGTGCCAGCTAGACTCTGATTCAAAACACAGACGTGTACCGAACTCTAAGGCGGTGATTGATTTCTATTTAAGTCACCAGGCTAGGTATGCTTTTTCGGGGAAAGGAATGCATGCTGAAAACTGCTGAATCGGGCATCTCGATAAATCCCATTCCAGATGTGCGGCGCTAAACCAAGACACTTTGATTGTTCTGAAGGCGAGACATACTGTTGAGAAGTTGCATTTGCTTGGGTTTTGGGGAGTGGGCTCATGTCCCCTGAGGTGCAGGATGCAGTTTCTACACGTCTGCCGTTCAGCGAGTGCTTCTGCTAAAAGGTGATTCTCGTTTACATCTCTCAGTTTGTTTTCTCCTTTGTTTGCTTGCTTTGTTCTCAAATGTTCCTCCTATTAATGTGTCTTCTGGAACTGCCTGGCCTGCTTGAGGCTAAAAATAGCCCTTGTTGCTACTGCTGTAGCTCCACGCAAGCCACGCAACGCCCACGCTAGGAAAGAAAACCTCGTGCCCTGCTGAGCTTCCCCGAAATGACAAGCAGGTGAGAAATCCGTGTGACCAAAAAGCAGGAGGAAAGACAAATCCTGCCTTCCTGCTCTGCTTCTGCTAGGCTTGCTGATGGTGCAAGGTGGGCCAACAGCAGGAAGGCACGTCAGTGTTCCAGTCTCCCTCTGCCTCCTCCACGTCCACCAGGGACAGCAGATGGATGCCACTCACGGAGGAGAGGCGCGACGGAAACAGTGAAACTGCAGGGATGTGAAGCGGCAAAGACGACGTTTTCGTGTCAGTGTCCGAGCAGTCGTTCTTCAAATTAACTTAACTTGATTGACCTTTTGGGTGCGTATCAGGCTTTGGGTATGATCAGACCAATGCTGCCCATGCTGTCGCAGTGCTTCAAAGAGCAGGAATACCTCTCTGCCACAGCTGAGACGGCTTCAGCGGGCTGTGCCGGTGCTCCCGATGTCTTACAAAGGAAGAGGGCTCTGGGTAGACAAATGTTTTCCTCTGCATTGCAGCAGACAAGACTTAACGCTTCTCAGCCTTAAGCGGATAACTTTACGCTGCCGGTCTGCTTGGGCTGCTCGGTCTGCACGGCCCGCGGTGTGTGCCGGTGAGACGCAAACGGTGGGGGCTTTCTGGCGAGCTCGGGCAAGTCACCTCACTGCTGTGTGGCACTGTGCTCCCCGTCTGTGAAATGGGGGGGTAATGAGGTACCCAGAAACGCTTCTGCAGCTACCTTGGCAACGGAGGCGTGACGCTCCATTGCTCCACAGAGAGGAATTTTGTGCGCGTGGTTCACTCTAGCCCGCGGTCGCCTTTTTTGCCCGTGTTACGGTTAAGGCTCATTGGCGAGAGCGCTTGACACACTTGTGGGAAGCCAGGACTCTGCGCTGCTGGGTGGTTCGCAGCAGGACAGCTCCTGGGTCACCTCTTCTCTGCCCTGCCAGCCAGGAATTTGGCTTGCCGCGGCGGCACCGTTCTCACTCCCCATAGCGCATCTGTGGCTCGGAGGCAAACCTGGCAGAGTTTCCTAACGCAGAGGAAGCGCAAGCCGCTCTCTTGGTGTTCTCACCGAGCCGGCGAGTGGCAGGTTGTTGAGGACAGGCTAAGTCGGGTGCCCTGAGTTCAGAGTGGCCCGGCAGCTGCGGCTCGGGTGGACGGGGCAACGGAGCGCTTTTGAGTCCGGGCCCCAGGGCTGCGCAGCGGTCTCGGTCAGCAGTCCTGCCCGGTGCCCTGCGCGAGCACGATGGGGCAAGGGGGGACGGAGGCAGCCAGCGCTGCCAGGGCCGGGACCAGGGCCTGGATCCCACCCTGCTGCCCTTGCCGCGGCCGGTGCTCCGGGCTGCGAGGGTCCTCCGACCCCGAGCATCCCCGGGCTTAGGGGCACCAACGCTGCTACGGGGCCCCCGATCTCATCCCTCTGTGTGCTCGCTTTGCTCCCTGGGTTCACGCTCCTCTCCCCGCTCCTTTTTTTTTTTTCGGGGGGGGGGTGGCGGGGTCTGGGTGTGTGTGCCGTCCAGCCTGCGGTGACGCTGGGCCAAGCAGGCGCTGGAGCTGCAGCTCCCCACAGCGGGGGCCGGGGGAGGAAGAGCGGGAGGGGGGGCTGCCGGCCGGCGGCCAGCCTCTGCCTGGCAGCTGCCGAGTTTCGGGTGGAAACGTCCCCGGGGCGGCGGGGGGCGTGTTGCTCCCGGCCCCCGCGGCGTGCGGCGGCGGGGAAAGCGCCGGGGGCCGGCGGCTGCGGCACAAAGGGGGGCGCCGGGGCCGGGGCCGGGGCCGGGCGGGGGGAGCCGCGGCGGTGCCCGGGGGGATCCCGCTCCCCCCCTCCCCTCCTTCCCCTCCCCGCCCCTCCCCGCCGCGCCGCTCCGCTCCGCTCCGCTCCGCCCGCCCGCCCCTCCCCGGCCGGCGCCTGTCCCCTCCCTCCGCTCCGCAGCCGGGGCGGGGGGCTGCGAGCCGGGTCCGGCGGAGGGGGAGGCAGAGGAGGAGAGGCGGGCGATGGGGAAGGAGCCGCGGCGGTGATCCTCCGGGCATCGCGCGGGAGAAGGAGCGGGTGGCGGGAGGGGGCGAAGGGAGGCGAAGCAGGACGGGGGAGGGCGGCCGCGGCCCCCGCCCCTCTCCGCCGCGCCGAGGAGGGAGGGCGGACCACGATGCCCGGCCGGCGGGCGCTGCCCGCCCGCCCGCATGGAGACCGCCGCCCGTAGCGGGGCTGCCGCGCCGCACCGCGGGGTGAGCCGGGCCGGGCGGGGGCGGGGGGGGCCCGGGGGGGTGGGGGGGGGGTCGGCGGGCGCCCGCGGGCGGCGGTGCCCCCGGCCCGGCGGTGCCGGGGGGGGGCGGAGCGGGCTCGGCGGGGCGGCCCTGGGGGCGGCCGGGGCGACGCGGGAGCCCGCGGGCTCGCCGTCCTGCTGCCCCCCGCCGGCTCGCCTTCTGCCCCCGCGGCACCCCCGGGGCGCCCCGGCAGCCGAGCGGGGGCAGCGCCCGGGGGGACGGCGCCGGCCGGGGGGGGCCGTGCGGGGCCGCCGCGGGGCGAGGGGCGCGCTCGGGGGTCGGTGTCCGGCGGGGGGGAGGGCGCCGGGCGGCCCCTCGCCCCGGCGGGGAGCTGCCCCGGGAAGGTAGGGGGTCCCCGGCCGCCGGCTCCGCTCCCGACCTCGGCGGAGCCGCGCGGGCCGGCGCCTCGCCGGCGGCTGGGCCGGGGTCCGCGGCGGGGGGGGCCCGCGCCTTCCCCTCGCCCCGGCCGGTGGTGTCCGGCGTCCGCCCGTGTGCGCGGCCGGGAGGCGCGGGCCGCCCCCGGGCGGTGGTTCCCGCCGGCAGGAGCGGCGGTTCCCGGCGGAGGCGGGCGCCGCGTTTCCGCCGCGCCGGTGCCCGGCCGTGCTCCGCTCTCCCGGCCGAGAGCGGGGCTGCGGAGCTGCTCGCTGGCTGGGGAGAAGGCTGCCTGCTGCAGCGGGGCGTGAGGGATACGCCGCATGCGGGGGAAAGACGCTTTGGAGCGGAGATGCAAAAATGCCAGTGTATGCAGTGTCCTTGTCGGGTTTGGATGTTCTGAGAGACCTTGACCCTGAGCCTTTTAGCGTCTCCAGAAAACCTAGTGGCTACCAAAAGGAAAAAAAACGCAGGCATTTTGATCAGCTGTCATTTAAAGCTTGCAGGTAGTGAGATGGGATTTCCTAGCTGACATCAATTGTACGATAGTTGTACGATAGTTCTCTTGATCCCTCTGGGTGAGTGCTTAAGAAATAAATGGGTAAGAGTAACAGTGCTGGTCCCGCACATGATGTGGTCTTTGTGGTGGCGTGAAGACACCTGGGACAGAGGAGGGACTTCAGGTGACATCCTCCCTATTGCAAATGAGATGGGTCTGGTGAGGAAAAGCAGAGGTCATGCCTTTGTGCTCAGATTTCCACCTGTTTCTACTTGGGCACAAGGAAGGAGGTTTTTTAAAACCTTTCAGTTCTGTACAATGGGCTCTTGTGCTTGACTTGGGAAAGAAGGTTTCCAGAGGAGTTACTGCAGAAAGAGTTACCTCTGAGCCAGAGGCTACTCGGTGTGACAGCCCTTAGCCTTTGAATGTCAAGATCCAGTTTAGTCTGAGGACATTGGTGTGGACTGCCCTCTTTTTTAAGTCATCTCACTACTCAGAGGTGTGATTTGGGGGAGGGGGGCCTATTTCTAAAAATAAAGGCGGGTAAGACCTTAGGGCAAGTCTTTTCTGCATTCATCCATAGCTAAGTTTGAATTTACTGTTCAGGAGGAGAACCTGCTTTGGAGGCTTGACACGGGAGGAAAAAGGACAAAATTTACATCAGCTGAGTATCTGTCAAGTACTGGGAGCTATGACAACAGCTCTGGACTACCTCCCCTTAGTTATTTGTATTCCTTCCTCTCCTCAACTTTCATTGCTAGCTCTCATGTGGCATATTTTACTGTTGGCTTATGCTCACTCTGGGTGGAAAACCAGTGATGCTGAAAAACATGCTAAACCCACGTGTATAAACAAGGATGATACTCGGTGCTGTTTCTCCTTTGATGGTGGATGTGAACCTGCTTCAGAATATGTAGACTTACTGGGCAAAACTGTGCTAGGTGCTGGTGCTTATTAACCTGTTTCAACACACACAATAAAGACCATGCTCCCTCCCCCCCCCCAATTGATGAGACATCTGAGGAGAGAAAGAGCTGGTGGGCAACCATATCCTTAATTCCTCAGCCATGCAGTCACATCTGCTCAGTTACAGAACCTTTTGGTGGGTCTGTAATTGGAGACATATTTTGACTGAATTGAGGGAATTCAGTAGCAGATGAAGGGGATTTTTGAATTTTCAATTACATCATAGCTGTCTTTTTTTTTTAATATTGTACCTTAATTTTTTTTGACAGCTTTGATCATCATGAAAAACTTCCCTGCCTCTTTGTTCAATGGTAGGAGTCTAGATGCACTTTGTTGTTTTGAGGGATTTTTTTAAATTGGAAAACGTTTCCATAACTGTTACTTCATCAGACAGTATGTCGAACTGATTAGCCTACTTTCTAGTGTTCTAATTTTTCTTCTTAATAGTTTCTGCAGCCACAGATATCTTGCAGTTCTGTGTATGATACAACAGCATGGAGGAAGGGTGTTTTTCCAGTTGTGTTCAGGAAGACTTATTGTGAATATCACTTTGTCTGGGATTTTATTGTGGAATTGTCACTTCTCATGGAAAGAGGCCCTCAAGATAAGTAAAATTCTCTAATGGAAAACATCTACCTATCACCAATGCTTAAAAACATTTTTTTCAGTCTACTAATTCTGGCCTACTTATACTGGTTGAAGTTATGGCAAAAGACTAACTTTTTAAGTTTACTCTTAAAGAGTAAATTCTGGCTTCAAGATTATTTTTCCCTGTCATTGTCTCCTGAAAATAAAGGTAGAAGAAAGACAAATTCTGTAGTGCTGATGCCAGAAGCCTTTGTGAGCCTCTCTTCTCTCTCTACTGGTTTATGCCAAGCAAATCTGTGACACATGGTCAGTTTTCCACTAATTTTCACACGATGGTGCTGAAATCAGCTGTGCTGCCTCATTCTGAGAGACTGAAATCAGAGTGGTTATTTCTTAGGAAGTGAGAGCCTTTGCTTGGTTTTTCATACATTCTTTCCCAGGTGAGAGCCCCATGTGAATTAAATGGGTTCAGTGTTGTTCTGTCAACCTGGTTGGCAGCCAGGAGGTCACTTCTCCAGAGCTGGCTGCATAGTGTTTGCTGTGGCTCTGACTGGGGTCTGTGATGGTTTGTGCTTTGAATTTCCCAACTCTGGAGGAAATCCATGCTCTTCAGCTAGCCGGGCTTGATGTTACATTGAGTTCTGCAGACTCAGCCCTGTACTCTTCACAGGCCATGTTTTCTTTCTTTTTGGATTTTTCTTTCTCTTTTTTTTTTTTATCTGATCACAGACAGAAAAGACTGGGTGCAAACATTGATCTGCAAACCTCACTTCTCTGAAGAACACCCAAAGCTCCTTGGTTTAATAGGTAGATGTTTGGATGGGGCATAAACGCAAAACTAACAACCAACATATTTATTGCTACTAGCGTGCAAAATTGGTGCTGCAGCTTGCTCACATATCCTCTCTTACCTATTTAGGCATTGTTTGCTGGGTTTGCATATCCAGCGTAAAATTTGCTTTTCAGTGGTGCTTTGCAGAAATGCTTGCTTGGCAGTAGCTGAGAAAGCAGTTGTGAGTGGCATTGTTGTTCACGATGCATGTCCTGATTCTGAAAATCTCGTGCTCCTGTTAACATCATGCTACCATCAATGTCTATTCGATGGCATGAACACGGGTTGAAGAAGGGAGGCTACAGAATCAGTAGCTACTCTGGGTAATCATTAGCTGGGCTATTAAGACAAGGGATCAACATTCACACATTTCCTCTCTTTTTGGAAAACATGCTCCATTGGTAGCCTGCACCCTGTGCATTGTCAAAACAGCCTGTGTTGTCAACAGTCAGACCTCCTTACAGTGAGTAACTGCCTGAATCAGCTGTAACAGTGATGGGGGCAATTCCATGCATTTGTAGGGAATGGAGGGTAGCATCATTCGTATGTTAATCTTTGTTGTGCTACCTTTTTTTTCTAATAAGCAAGTGGATCACAATCTGTGCAACCCCTTGAAATACAAGATAACTTTCCTTACCCAGGTGGGTTTCTGTGTTTTATTTCAAAATGGTCGAACTTTGCTAGTGCGGGCTGCCGGACATCCCACGACAGCGTCTGGTGTGTCTTGTGCAACTGTCATCCTTTCTGGTTATAGTGAAAATCATATGGCGTGATTGAGGACATAATTATTTGGGAAGGGGTAGCCACAGGCAGGGGAGTGGGGACAGAATGTGGCTGTATCTATAAGACAGTGTCTTGATCCGTTTTTCTGAAGGAATCATGCTGCGTTATTCTCCTATCTTAAACAGAAAACGAGAATTGCCTTCAAGGCAGATCCATGTGCACAAATGTGCTAATCATTGATTTACCATGTCCTCTAGGGATCTGAGGACCAGCATAAATGTAAAGGCATGCAGTTCATTGCCAACTAACAGAATTGTATTTGCCAGACGGAGGTTTAAAGTTACCCGTGGGCTTGGACATCCTTTGCACTTGGAATAAGGTTTCTGCTTTTCTTGTTTTAAAGGTGTCACTTTTATTCATGACAATACAGGGTGGTTATGTTGCCACACATCCCCTACTCCTTTAAGCCATTTGTTTCAATAGCCTTGACAATGCACTCCTCTTTTGATTTTTATTTTCTCTTTGTTGCGCTCTAGCAAGTGGAGGGCCAATTCTTTGCTCAGAAAAGTTATCCCATGGAGGAGCAACATTTAATTAATGGCTCTTATTGATGACAAAGAGGGTTTGCAGAATTCATGGCAAATGTGTGTGAGACACTGACTCTTTTAATAGCTCTAAGTCCACTATTACAGTCTCAGAAGGCAGAACTGATTTTAAAATTGAAGTTGAACTCTGCACAGTTGCACAACTGAGCTTCATTCCTAAGCCTCTCTGAAGACAGATGCTGTATAAAACTCAAGAAACATGTCTGAATCTTATGCCTGGTGTCCCTGGCATAGTCTCATCTGAGTGGACCTGAATGCCTCTAAGCATAGAGTTTGCTAATGGGTTTCTGGAGAAGCTGAGGGTTGGACCTCTTAGAAGAGCTGCCCTGTTCAGTAACTCAAATAGGAGCATGAGATTTCAGCATGACTTTTCATACATGTTTCTTGTGCTGCTTTTTACTGCTTTGCTGAGGCACCAGTGAATTCAGAATCCTCCTTCACCATCCATCAGTTTAAATCAATCTAAAGGAGAGGAGGAAGAGAAAAAAATCCAACTTTGATGGAAACACACATACTGCAAAAGGCAGTTGTATCACATTTATATTCTGCTGTGTGCTTCTGTCACCCACGCTTGTAAAATACTCACTGACAACAAAATGAAGTACATTTAATTTCCATATATGCAGTAATTTATTGTATTTGCTGAGTAATTACTGGTAGCTCTTCTATGGTAACTTATTGTTCTACTTATTCCAGCCCTTCTTGCATTCCTTGTGCATGGAAGGGGGTGTTTAATAATGCATGAACTGAAGAGAAACTCAGTTTGTATTAGCTATTTGTTTTTAAATTGTCTGAGATATTTAGCAAGAAACTTGGAAAATTCAATTTCATAAAACACAGCTGGGATTTTTGGAGCATCCCATAAGAACCATTTATGGGAGAAAGAAAGAGTATTGGAAGAATGAAGAATCATTGTAAAAGCTTGGCTTTTCTTCCCTGAAACACCTAAATCACACTCTTGTGCTCAAAGCTTGCTTGTAATACTGATGAAACACACTCAGTAACCTGTCAGAGTTAACAGTTCTGATGGCAATGCCATATTTGGATAAATGAAGCCAGAAGAACTGTTCACAGTCTCATGCAGGAATCTTGCCCTCTCACAGAGCAAACCTGCTGTACAAACTCATGCTCTCCTATGCTAAAACTCTTTCCTACCTCTCAGAGTGGCATTGGCCCTGCTCGTGAAATGCCATGCCAGTTCAGCAAGCAGACCTGAGGACAAGCAGGGCAGGACACCCTACAAAATGCAGGGCTGTGGGATGCTGGCTCCAGTGGACTGCAAAGTGCCCCCAAATGCCATTTGTTTCTTTGTAAGCATCATGCCCACTGGCTGCTTCGAGCATGACTGTGCTCCTGATGAAGAGGTACCCTGGGGAGGTGTCTTACCAGTCACCGTACTGGGTGTGCTGTCGACAGAGGAGGGAAAATACATGTGTGTGTTGAGCAGGACTGTTTGCACATCTTTTTGGTGTGATTTAGAGATACGTCAGGTAGCTTAAAACCTTTGCTAGATTGCAGAGCCATTGGCTGTAATCTACCAAGCTGAAAGTGGAGTGGATTTTAAAGAACTGGGTGTGAAAAACTACTTGACAGTGGATCATCTTTGCAACTGGGGTATTCAGGGATTTGAGCTGCTGGTAGAAAGGGGTGTACCTTAAGAAATATGTGGTGATAGTTGGTATGTTTCTTAAGAGCAGGACCAGGTCAGTCAGAAGACGCCAGTCTCCAGCATTACGCTTCTAACACTGGGCTGAGTCAAGGGAATTTCAGGTCTCCCCAGTGCAAATGTAAGCCACAAACTGATGAAGGTTTCACATCCTTGCATCACTCAGAAGAATTAGTCTCGGTTATCTTGAGAATCCAGTGAATGTTATTTGGAAGGTCATGAGAAGATGTAATACAATTTGTCAGTCATGAAAGCCATTAGGAGCAGGTAATGTCTTTCAGCAAATAAAACACTATTGAGGAAATACCCAGCTTCCTGAGGCTTTCACTGAGACCCTACTGCTTGGCTGGCTGCACAGGGCTGTGTACTCCAAATGCAGATGCAGCATGCAGACAAAGTGGTGTCTTGGCTACTGGTTACAGGTTGGTTCTCTGTGCCGATGAGCATCAGGCAGAGGGCAGCCCTTTGTAGCAGCCTGTGGTATTGGGAAGGGTAGAGGTAGGTCATGGCTTGTAGCAACACCATTGCTACTGTGAAGCTGCCAAAAACACAAGAGAAAAATCATTGGTACCTAACCATTTCAGGCACCGCTACAGCAGTGAAAGGAGAGAGGCCGTTGTTTATGTGGGGTTGTCACATATAGAACATCTGCTTCTGCTCTCATGCATGCCATTGTGCATGAAGCCAATGACCCAAGGGTCTGAGAAACAGCTTGGAAGTTTTCAGATATCTTAGGTTAGGTAAGGACAGAGGCAACTGAAAGGAAAGAAGATGAGAGGTTTGGTGGTATTCAACTTGAGCTTTATACAGAAGCTGTAACGGCAAGGCAGAGATGGTGTAAGGCCACATTAATCTGTCCTGCCACCGTCTGAGAGGAGATGTAATTCACATAAGCAAAACAGCACCTGGCCCACCCACAGGCTGTCACTGAGTTCGGCTCACTTAGGAAATATTGGAGCTGGACTCTGTACGACTTGCATCAGCTGACAGATTATGCAAGGCAGTTGCAGAATATAACTAATTCACAGGTGTTCAGCAAGAAAAGCAGTGTCTGTGCTACAAGGAATGATCTTTAAAGAGAAGCTGTTCAAGGACTATATGCCAATCATTCACTTGTATGATTTGTATGAAAGTGGAGGAAATTTTTTCTAGAAATGGATGGTCTATGGCTTTGTTTTTCTTAGGCAGGCAGTTTCCATAGCAAAATAAAATTCTGGAACATAGAGATTTCTGCCAAAAGTTACTCAGTTCTGAAAAGTTTTGGCCCAAAACATTGAGCAGAAATATTATGCACACAAATTTCTTTTTTTGCTGTAGAGCTGTTTTTTGGAGGGTTTATGTTTATTTAAAATTGCAAACATAAAATGATCCACCATTTTGCATTGCATTAGGTTTTTTTCTTTGTTTATTTCCAGTTGAGAGTGTAAGGGTTTATCTGTTTTTCTGTGTTGTGTTAGTGGCTTGAGCTTGATAGAGAATATTCTACTTTTGATTTTGGTATGTAGAGTAAGAGAAGGGATGTGGAGCTTGAAGTAACAGAGAGATTAAGGATCCAGTGAAGGTCCCCTATTCCTACTAATAGTGTACAACTGTCTTCATTAATTGGATTCTTACAGAGATTTTCTTGAGTTCGTGGTTCTGTGATGGAAATAAGAGGTAAAATAGGCAAGCTGGGAACCAGGAAGGAAATTGTTTGGGGTTGACCAAAGCCATAAACTGTTTTTCTTGCTAACAGGAAGAAAATGGGGTGTCATTTCAGATAGAATTAAATACTTTGTTTGCTTTGTACCACTGTTTTATCTCTTTATGGTTTGTAGCTTCTTTCTGTAAAAACTTTCTTTTATTTACCCAGAGCTGAATTTTGAAACTACCTGCTGGAGTTGTTGACCGAAAGCATGTCCCCAAGCCCCTCCACTGCTCTTTCCTTTGGATTCACCAGTTCCCTTAAGAGAAGGGAAAGCACACAGCTGGTGTTCAACAGAGTAGCAGTGGTGTGAATTGGATGGGTTGCATTTATTTAGTATTGCCCGTGATTCCCCAGGAATTGACTGCATTTGTCCCTACAGAAAAGGGACCACCAAAGACAGGTTTTCCTGCCACTCTGTAACAGCTCTTGAAATAAGAGATTGAGACTCTTTTTTTTAGAATCTGTAACAACCTTTTTACCTAAGCATGTCATCAGACCTCATTTTTGATCACCACAAGAGTCATGAAAAAGCTATTTGCATGACAAAATATTAACGTCAGGCTCGACAAAGAGTAACAGAAAGAAGCCCTGGCTGGAATGGCAAAAAATTAGTAAATAACATTGACCTTGTTGTCTTCCTGCTGGCTTTGTTCTCAAAATAGGAATATATAGGTCAAAGAAATGGTAAATAAACTTATTGATATGTTTTCAATACCCATAGCTCTGCATTTGCTGGCATGATAGTCTGTATTTTCCAGTACATAATGATCTGCAATTAATCTGCAGTCATTTATCCAATTAAATGCTCACATCTTTGGAATCAACACCACTAGGGCACTCAAAGAACTGATGCTATTTGAAAATAATTAATATTGATAGTATTAATTAATAGTTGACATAAACTGTATTCCGGCTCAGGTTAGACAATGTTAACTTAGGCATGGACATTAGTACCGTTCCCGGTGATCTGAAGTTAGGACAAAAATTGGAATAAGTTGTTCCTTCAGCATATGATTTTGAAATTTGTATTACTTGTCCGCATCCAGGATGCTGTCAACACGCAGATCATTACCCTAACTTACACTGTCAAACGGGGCTGTGGGAGATACTTGCTTTGAAAATGACTGTGTTGCTCATCACCACACTCCTAGCTGAAGACATTAGTCTGCGATGTCAGTGTCCTCTTAGGACAGGACTTTCTCTTTGGTCTCTGGCTGATGCAGCATTGCAAAGAGAGATTGACAGCCAAAGAGGAGAGTATGCCGCTTTCCTCAGGAGAATATGGCAGTGATGATGATGATGATGATACACACCCAGTAACTGAAGTTTTCCACTGTGGACTTCAGCATTATCAGGAAGGAAATTTCTGACCAAATTTTGTATTTGCTTTTTTAAAAGTATTTTAAGAAGCTATTTTTTGGTACTAAAAATAGCTACCTGACTAGTGGTTTAAGACAGACTGTTTTTTTCCTCTTAGTCTTCATTTGTTTATCAGAACTCGCCTTGGCTACCATACAACCCTGTCTTCCTCTGTCATTTCTTCTTGGAAAACTAACATCCTCAAAACACTTTCTTAAATTATTAATGTGGCTATCCTTTTATAATGGTAAGGCTTCATTTATCTGAAGAGAAATTTCTCCCCTGACTTCATTTATACAGTAGAGACAGTTTCTGCTGCTGTCAGAGACTTGGTCTGATGAATGTATCTCAGAGGTTTTAAAGATGACTTAATCTGGTCCAAAGTTATCCATGGGGTTCTTGGCTGAATAACTCAGTGAAATGGCTTCACAGATCTAAAATGCATGCACCAGAGAGCAGGTGTTTGGTTGCATTATTCCTTTTATGGGACAGGAAAATATGCTTCTAAGTGTGAGCGACATGAGTTCCAAAGACAGGAGGACTTAAAAAATGGTAATTGTCAAAAGAACAGAATGATTCATTGAGTAGAGGCTAATTTTCTTTTGATATATATTTGTCTGTCTCCTAAATTCCTGCTGAGATTGTGCTGATTCCTGATTCCAAGATGTTTGCCCTGGTATAGAGGGCTAGCAAAACAGCTGTTCAGCTTTAAATCCCATTACACAGGTCTCATACTAAATTTTATCATAGAGTGCATGGAGAGCGCACTTGCTGTTTGCAGTGATGTGATGTGGAATGATTTTTAAAATTCTTACTGTATTGTGGAACAATGAAAGCAATCATTTTAAAACTGTCATTCCTCTTCCTTGTTATTCAAGGTAGGGATAAGAAGCCATAGCAAAATACTGAGTATTACTGCTTGTAGAATTTCATTTAGCTTGGTGATCTTCAGCAGAAGCCAGTCAATGATGCAGGTAAGCAAAAAAAAGGGGGGGAAAGTATTCATCTCTACTGTAAAGCATTCAACAAGGGAAATAGAAAGGCAGGAATAAAATCTACACTGTTTTGCAAGGAGAGGTGAATGAGTCAGGCAGTAAATGGTATGTTAATCAGAACAGAGAGAGCACAGTAAGTGTTTAAATTAAGTCTCATATGAGACCACAGGACAGAAAAGCACATTTTGAGATTTTTGCATTCTGCACCTCAGTGAAGAGGTAGTGTCAATACCTAAATGGGTTTTGATAGACATTGAATGGCTATGTGGGCAGAGAGAAATAGAGATGATAGGAGGTCAGGATACCCGAGTCCTCTTAGACCTCAGGCCAGTGCGTTTTCTTTATGTGGTGCTTTGTCCCTTGTCATCTCCTCCATCCTTGTGTAATAGAAAAAGCCATTTTTTCTCCTCTGTCCATGCCCTTTGCCCTGAAGCCAGATGTGTGAGGTGTTCATTTCCAGACTGAAACCAGTCATGTTCATCTCCTTCATCCTCCTCAACATTTCATGTACCTTAACTGCAAACTTTTTCTGCTTTATATGACTGCTTTGGTATGACTCTCTGAGTCACGCAACTCTTCTGGGGTTTGTTCACTCATACATATTCAGTGGCAAAGCCTTCAACAGCCTGGCTGGGAGGAGCCAGGTCCTTTTCAGGTTTGTTCTCAGCTTGGCTACCAGAGGAGTCTGGTGTTCTCTGACCTTGCTTGCATGTCCAGCCTTGGCCTTCCTTAATATAGTGGTCTTCTCAATCCTTATTTACTTTTGTCTCTTACAGTTTTGATTTCATCTACCTGTGACGATGACTGGAGGAGGAAACTGGGACTTTCTCAGTAACTTCCTTATGTCTGGAAAGTAAACTGAGATTATCTGCAAGTATTAGTTAAGGCATTCTTGGTAGTAGTTGCAGGTTTGAGTTTGTTTTAAGCCTTAACAGCCTCACTGAGAGACTCAAAATTTTGGTCAAATCATCAGTGATTCAAGATCAGTACTTTTTAACGTTAATTGCTTTAAGCCTTCAAACAACTTTTCTGCTGCAAGGTTTTGCTGATGAGTTGTGGAGTGCAGGGGGTAATGGAAATACTTCAGTTCAGGTGAGTGACAGATGGGAATTAGAAACTAATTTTCAGAACTTTTCTCTCCCTCTGCATTAGTGTAGCAGAAGCAGTTCATGCCCTGTTTTATCAGTTTGCTGTAAACAGTAGCTGAACAGTCGAGCAGTGACAGCTTGCAAACAAATGCTGAGGCGCTGGGAGGGTGTAGCTGTTATTCTGAAAGTTATGCAGAACTCCACATTTAATATATGCACAGTGTATCCATGTATGACGAATATGAGTTACCTCAGATACGGCTGGACTTTGAGTGGGAGGGCAAAAGGCAAGTGATAGGATGTGAAGTGGAGGTGGTGAAGGAAGGGAATGAAATGGTAAATGGTAGTAGTTCTGTGAGCATCAGTTGTTGTTGACAAGTGTTATGGGAATGAGAGTTGGTCTTTCTTGATGTCCTGTTTTCTTCATACCTTCCAGGCTGAGCAGAAGATGGGGTCCCCCCGCTTGGTCCTGGGGTCTGTACTCATGCATATGTTAACACAGAATGTTGTATCTCTAAACTAGTTCTATACTGCAGAGCTGTCATATCAGGATTAAGGCCATGCAGCTTCTTACTAGTGTGTCTACAGCACTTTTAGCTCTCTTCTTCTTCTGCACTTGGAACATGCTCTTGGTTTGACCCCCTCTGCAAACAGGCAGGGAGTTTCATTTGCTGGTCTTCTAAGCACTATAATGCATGTCTTGTCTCAGGAACATCCTCTAAAAAAGTACCTAAGCTTTATAATTATCTTCCAGAGAAGCATATGTTTCTTTCCCCTCTCTTTCTGTCTATGCATGAAGGTATAGTTCATGGTACTGATCTGTTGACAATAGCCTGGTTTGTTGCAGCCAGTGGAGTTATACAGGTTTATAGCAGAGGATGGCATGTCTCATGTGAAAGGTGAAATATTAGCCTGTGCAGGCAGGCTAAGTTTTATGTACTGCTCAGTATTAGGCAGATTGAGTGGGGTGAAATTAAGCCAAATAGAAAAGTAATTGAGTTTTTCTCTCATTTCCGGTTTGCTCAGATTAAGCAGTGATTAATGCAGGCACCGAAACTCTTTCTAATGGCTGTATTTAAAATCGTTCATTTTTTAGAAATCTTCATTCTGCTAATGAAGTTGCAACTCCCATCTTGGCCATTGTTACAGCCCTGAAGATGAAATAGAAACAAAAAATAAATTGCAAACTGAAATCTGTGGCTATCCACTTTTCAAGTTAAATGCTAAATCTTTTGATGTCAACTCATTCACATTTTGGAGAAGCTATGCTGCAAGAGATTTCTCAGACCACCTTTCCCTTTACTGTTGCAGTGTTTTTCATAGAATTTGATAGATCTTTGATTCTCTTGAACTGAATGGCAAAGCTTCTACTGATTCAGTGGGATCAAGGTTTGACTCATTATTTGCATGTGGTGTAACCCCCCCCCAGAACTTAAGTTTTATCTTGTTTAACATAAAAATGGCTAATGCCTAAAATAAATAAATGGACTATCTCACCTTGACTTTAAATGTTTTCCAGGGCACAGTTTCACACTACAGTTCTTGTATTTGTTTATAAGCACTTACACTGTGCGTGCTGACATGCAGTGAACACCAATTCATTAAGGCATTTCTCTTCCAGCCAAATGTGTGTTTGGCTGGTTTGAGTCAGCCCTCAGTATATGCTTGTCTTTTTTTTTCTGTAACCTTCCACTCTGCTTTGCTAGCCTTGTTTCCCAGTCTCACAACCTAATGGAAAGACAATCAAATCAAATTAGCTTCTTTGACACAAAAAAGTCCTGGAGCTTGCTCAGATGTGTAGTCTTACGTTGAAGAGCTGGTAACACCAAGAGACTTCGTCAGAAGTTTCACTTCTTGGTGATTTGGCCAGAAAGCATATGGTGGGGATATAAATTAGCTTGACAGAAGTAGAAAGGATAGGTGCTCTGATGGATTTAGCTCATGAGCCTTTACCTGTCTGTCCAGGGACTAGGAAGAAGCTGTAGGTAAGTTATTATGCTGCAGTCTTCTATGGCTCCCTGAGCACCTGGAGGCTGCCACTGTCAGGTGGGATATTGAGTGTGATATGTGACTGCTCTGATGCCTTTATCCCAGTCCCAATATCTGTGGTTTTAAGCGCAGCTTATCTACTGCTGAGTGGATACAGATCAGGCGTTCAAGCGGCTCACATTTTCACTAACTACCTGCCTAATAAGCATCATCCTGAAGAGGGAACCTGGGAAGATCAACCATACTGTAGTCTTTCTGATCTTGAATAAGCTGGGGCATTGAGATGGATTGCTACAAGTGTTATGTTTTCGCTAGATTTGGATGTAAAGGGAGAGACTGGATAAAAGAACTAAAATGCTTTCAACAAAAGCAGTGGGCATATAAGTGAGAGAGATTGGGCTGAGGAATGGTGGGTTTAGCATGCCTTTGACCATAGGACAGGCTTCTGTAACCCTCAAAGCTTCACATGATATAAAGAATATTAGCCTAGAAATGAAAAGGACTTAATTAAAATGTTGGTCTCACTTCGCTACCCACTTATTACTATCATAGCGTAGCTGAGTTTGTTAATGAGATATGCCAATTATAGATGTTTTCTTTCTCAAAACTGTAGGGAAAAAGAGGAGATTTTTAAGGTCAATTGCTATGTCTTTTCTTTTTTTTTTTTTTTTTTTTTAAAGAACCTGTACTCCTTTTTAGAATGATTTTGAAAAACAGATTTTGAGGAAAGGACGATTACCATGGTCAAAATGAAAAGGAAAAAAAAGCCAACTTCAGTATTTTTCTAATGCATTTATTTTTAAACCCAATTCATTGAACTGAAATGTAGTTCCCTTCTGTGCATGATGAAAAGGAAGAAATGGTAAGATTTTGAAATTTAGAAAAAAATTAGTATTATGTGAAATTTGATCATGTTTCGTACAGGATTTTTTCTGATAGATTTTCTCTAACACAAGGGTGTGTTCCTAAGTAGCAGATTGGTTTTTTGTCATAAAGCAGTTACATTAGTGGACTTGATTGTCATACTGCTCTTCACATGAACACATACTTCAAGTAGAAGTATTAAGCTGTGTCAGTTAAATTGCTTCTCCTCTTGAAGGCCTGTGATCTTTGGATAAAAGGTGGGAGAATATCTTGACACTCAAGTTTTTTATCATCTCTGCTCTTCCTTGTGAGGATGTGTTTTCCTTTTTTGTCTGAAAGCCTGCTCTTTGACCTTTTTCCAGCAGCCCCACGAGGGCTAGCTCTGTAAGTGTTGTTTTCTGCTGCCAATCAAGATCTACCTTCTACAACCACAACCGCACGCAAGCCTGGCTGGACACGCAGGGCCATGCTCTGCTGACACTTGGATCTGTGTAATCTACGTGAAGGCTTGTAAAGTGCAGAACTTAGCCCTTTGCATTCTCTAATGGATTTCACTTGCCTGTGCCATGGGATTCATTTTCTTTGTTACAACCTCACCGTGAACCCTCTTGCTGCTCTTACCTTCTACCCTCTTGCTTGACTCTGGAAAGGCATCAGAGCTAACCTCTTCTGTCTTCGCTTCGCGGTATAAACTTATTTGCATTGTCCTTCTTTTAGAGTGATAGCAAAGCTAATGTCTACAACATATCTCACTTACACTGTGAAACGTTTCTATTTCACCACAGTCACAGTGGGATGATCTATAGAAGTCAGGTGAAGCAAAGTCTGGGTGCCCTTTGCTTCCCTAAACCCGAAAGAGGGGAAGTGGCACCAGTGATGACTGTTCTGATGATGTACAGCTCTCTCTCTGTAAAGAGTAGCAATGCTTCTTCACCCTTTTCATCATCCCTAAAAGCATTTAACAGGAACTATTCCTGCAGCCAGCCAGAAGCTTAGAGGTGACATTGGTTTTAGAAACGCAGCTTTTCAGAGAGCTCAAGTTTCTCGGTTACAGTTTCTATTAATTTCTGTGTGCTTGGGTAAGGTCAGCATGCAGCAGAGAGAAGTATTAATATATAGGGCTGGTTTTTACCCTCCCCTCCTTCTCCTTGGTATTACTGTGCTCTGTTCCTCTGTGACCACTGTCCAGACAAACCCTGAGAGACAAAGCCTCGTGTTTCACCGCAGCTTCCAGCAGCTAGCTCAGGTGGGAGTAGCCGCTTACAGTAGCAGCAGAAGGCTCAAAATGAAAGAGCATTCTCCCTGCTGCTTGGGTGGTTTTGGTAGCGTCCCAGGAGGTTCCTCAAACCTGGTTCAGGTGCACGTGTGAGGGCTGAAGTTGCTGGGGCGGCTGATGTGGAGACAGCCTGCAGTACTTGCAGCTGGTTGTTCTGTGCAAAGCCATGCAGTGCTGCACAAAGTCGTGCGTGCTTGGGAACTAGGGCCCCTGTAGTTACAGTTCCCTGGGCAGGCAATAACACTAGGGAAAAGCTGATGGTTGAACTCTGCCAGTGAGCTTTTCTGTGGCACTGCTGTTGGGTTGAGTATCCACATAGGATGGTGGTGGGAGCCTTTTTCTGGGAGGCGGGAGAGCTGAGTTGAAACTTAAGCTGCCTGACACTGCCTTGAGTACAGGCCACCTCAAGCAAAGGCGGGATGCACTGTACGATTTGAGGTGGAAACAGCAGCTGTATCACCAAAACCCTTTCTCAGCTCCCCTTGCAGCTTCAGTGTGCTGTGAGCATGCCCCTCGGTCTCTGGCCCTGCTTATCAGGCAGGGGAACAGCTAGTTTGAGGACACTGCTCAAAGCAGCCCCAGCCCTAGAGCTGCTCTAAATGCATTTGCCTGGGAAATGGAGGTGTTTGTAGGAATAAGAGCCCACCGGGCTGCATCATAGCTAAGCACAAGTTTTGAAATGTCAAAGTCAAGAATTAGACCCCAGAGACTTGGCAGAGAGGACATTTGCCCAAGAGCATGGTGAATGCAGGAGCCAGTCACCTAGAGGTGAATTTTGTCACATGCTCTATCGGGATTTAAGCAGCCAGCAGCAGGGTACAGCAGCCCTTGAAGGTCATCTGAATGCCATTTCTGGCCAACTTTCTTGCTTGACAGTGATGGATGGCACTACTGGATGTTAGAGACCAACATTTGGCTTACAATTCAGCACACCTTGGATTGTATCAGACCCTTGAAGTCTGACCCATTATGCTTGCTTAACTTTAAAATAAATGTTTCCTCCTTTTTGGCATGCAAGCTAGCAAGTAGAAAAGCAAGTGGTTTCCTGTATCTGTGATGAAAACCACTGAAAGGAGATGTATCTAATTTTGTTCTTTGAGGCTTGAAATTTTTCAGTTAATTGTTAAACGCTCAATTCTCAGTCAGGAGCAAAGCCCTGGCTTCATTGAAGCTCTGCCAGCTTAACCGGTAGAGAGTACAGCCCTGAGGATCCAAGAGATGTACCTGGCCATAACAGCTTTGTGAAGAAGAAGAAAGTGGGTGTGGTTAATATTTTGGTGAGAGGGAATGAGAGGTTTTGTAAGGAAGGCTTGTGGCATAGGGTAAATTACTTGCTATCCACTTTCTTGTCAGTCTCCAAGGAATAACTGCTTGATTTAATCAGTTCTTTAAATATCTTGTTTCTTGCATGAGGTTGTTCATTTGGCTAATTATTTTGGAAGTTTCCATGTTCTCTGAGCAAGACAGATATGCAGCATGGCACTCATTTGTAAGTAGATAGATAATAATAAAATCCTGGATCTGAATATAACCTAACCTTTGAGTGTTGGTTAGAAGTGTGCTTGTCAGAAATTCACAGTGTCATTTTCAAAGCTGCTGCTCCATGTTCAGCCATTTTCTATAGCACACAGGGGTTAAAGGAGTGGTTTAAACCAAAAGTGGTGTTTGTTGCTGACTGAGTGGTGTGTTTGTAGAGCCAGTTGGCAAGAGGTGAAAAAAGATTTCATGCTTCAATGTGAAATACAAGCATTAGCATCAGATGAAGCCTTCTGCTGTATAAAAAGATAAGATAGGAAAACCAAACAGAGAGGAAAGCAAGGATTTGATCCAGTCAGATTTAAGGTGATTGAGATTAGACCACTGACTCACACTGGGCACTGGGTGATAACATGCCATCTGGGGCCCGATATGTGATGCGCTGGTTCCTTCATTCAGGTGGATGCCTGAGAGTGGTGGTATGCACTCAGGCTATTCTCAGTTTCAATACAAATTCCATTTCTGAGATTCAGTATTTTGGTCTCTGTCCTGTTGTCCTCTTTATTCTTCTAACCATCCATCAGGCTCATTAGATCCACTGAACTGCCTTATTCTCTGGTCCAGCTGTTTTATAGTCTCCATTCCAGAACTCTGCTGCTGAAATTTGTTTTACATTGGCTGGATTGGGATTGCTTCCCGTTCCCAGCAGGGTTGAATTTCATCTCCATTATGTATTCTGCATTATGCTTATGATGAAATATATTACATTTTTAAGAGTCCATAACACGTCATGTTAATCTCTTGATGCCTAGTACAGGCGAACTCCCATTGGCTTCCATGCATATGCTCTGAATCTTGACTGCATGGATTTATCAAAACCAAACATAAAAATATATGTAAACGGTAGGGTGCTTTTTTGCCTGCTGTTATTTCCTTTAACCTGTCATATTTTTTTTTCTATCTAAAACCTTATTTAAGGAACTCTCTAGGACTATATTCTTAGTTGCAAAGAAATTGAGACATGTAAAAAGACAAGGCTACAAGCTCTGGTGAGTTGCATGGTGTAAAGGTAGCCTAGGATGTGTTTCCTGTTCCAGTTGTGTCCAGATAGACCTGTGATACTGTACAGAGACCAGTTAATTATAAAACTGCTCCTTGTAGTGCCCCTCCATTCCCTTATTCATACTTGGCTTGGTTGAACAGAAAGGAGATCTCAGGGAATGGTAATCTCTGTCTGGGGGAAGGAAGAATAGATGTGGTGATCAAAATAATGCCCTGCAACTTCAGAAGCACAGGCTCAGCTACTGACTCTGCCCTGACCTTGCTAACTTGTGGGTGTCCTAGTCCTTTGATGGCAATTGAGAGCTGTCTTCATAGGTTTTGGCCTCTGAAAAAAGGAGTTGCTACTACTGTCTTAGCTTGCAAGCAACATGAGGACACATGGAAGGGAGGAAGTCTTCATACTCTATGGACAGTAAGGAAGATGCACTTATTGATTTTATCTGAGTAGACTTGTTAGCTGCAAGATTTTTTAGCTTACAGCTGCTAGATTTTGCACTTGGAACTTGAAGAGTTAGAACAGAGTCCGTTTTTTTCTCAGCTGGATTTTCCTTGGCTTTCTGTTTCACATTCTCTACGGTTTCTGTTACGGAGCATTGTGTATGCAACTGTGAGTTAGAGAACTTGCTTTTCACCTTCCTAGTAGTAACAGGTGAATCCAACAGCTGTAGCTTTAAAAAAGAAGCCAGACTGTTAAGTAGTGTAGGGTGTGTGAAATTGCAAGGTAGTTGCAATACAGATGGCAGAAGGTGAGGTTAAAAGTGTCATGAGCCCAGAGTGCCACTGATGGATGCATGCAGTTGGATTTTCTCCTGCCTGATCATTTTCTTCTATCCTAGCAAATAGATGTCCATTCCCCACACAAGATGCAGGTAAAAGCTAACTGCTTCTGCTGGCTAATCTGACAGCTTTGCTTTTGTTGGTGCTATTGCTCTGTTTTATTCTTCCTTCTTTTCCCTCTACTTCTTGTTAATGTGAGAATGCTACGTGCAAATTTTTTTTAATGAACACTGATGAGTGTTCTAAACTATTTAAAAGTACAAAGTCGTCCTTTCTGATGTAAAAATTATTTTTTATGTAATGGCTTTTTGGAAGATAAATGTTTTGCTCTCTGTAGAAAGCATTCTGTTGTTTAAAAACTGACCATCTGAAAAAAAATCTCCATCTGGAGCTGCACTTGTTTTCTTTGGTGGTCCAGGGTTCTTAGCCAGACTACATCCATATAATGCAGTAAGGCATCCAGGAAAGGGTACCACACTGCCTTCGAATGGCACATATACAGTACTTCTTTATAACATCCTTTCACCTCCAACCATTTCAGTTCAAGGACTTCCCGAGTTGGATGTGATTTCTGTGTACAGAGGAGAAAAGCAAGCATATTTTTACTAGGCTTTAATTCACTAGAGACAGAGCCACAAAAGCGGGGAGAGACAGGGAAATAGCTGAAGCAAATTTATCTTTGAATTGGAGGTGACATCCATGAAAAATGTTTTGTGCTTTTTTTGCCTGGCCAAGCTTTGCCTACCAATGTCTTCACCGCATTAATCACAACTAAAAGGTTCTGTGGGAAACCTTTTGTCCTAGCTTGAGAAATACTAATGCGAATATGGACTTAATGTTTCGTCCGTCTTTAGAGGGTTTGCTTGCCGCAGACAGGGAAGGAAGGCTGTCAACAGAGAGTTTTAACGCTGGAAAGGGAGCAAGCACCTCCTGCTCACAAGATGTTTATATTATCTTGCTGTTAAGGAGCCGTAAGCATGAGATTGAGAGCAGCTAACACTTCCAGTGGCAGAAGAGGCAGGCAGCTTGTAAATGGCCTGACATGCGGGCAAAAGACCCATCTGTGCTCTTAGCCGGGATCTGGGTTAATAAGAGCAACCTTGCGTGCAAATTCAACGATGAGAGAGAAGTGTGGTTTCGTATGGCAGTTGTGTAGTGGCACAGCAGGACTAGCAGTAATTGGGCATCTTCAGCCTTGTATCAGAGGGCGTGCGGTTTTCCCTCTCCTGGGCAGGGAAGGAAGGAGGGCAGGACAGCACTATGCAGGGAGGGCCGGGAGACCAAAATGTCTATTACAGGGTTGTGAGACTGCCTACCTGGGTGAAGTCTTCTTAGGTGCAGTGATCGATCCCTAAGGCTCTGTGGAGAAATAAGTTTAATGTTTGCACGTATGGAAGTGGTTTTGTTTTCTGGTGTTTTGTGTGCTTATGCCTGGAGCTTGAGTACAATGCAGATCTAATGGTTGTCCTCACCTTGTTTTTCAGATCACAAAAGGCCTGTCCTTACATTCCACAACCAGGAGTATGTAATCACCTCTGATGTGACCTCCTCATAAACAAATCCCAAATGATTTGGGGCCAGCCTGATTTACACCCAAAGACCAAATCCTCAGAATGGAGCATTGGTCATTTTGTTTTTATCTTCTACCAGTTTCTGGTTTGCGTTTGCAATAGTAACAGGGTGACAAAAATGTTTTCTTGCCTGTTATTCAAACATCAGTATGTCTGAAAGACTGTGTAAATCAGGCGTGTTTAAAGCCAGGCCTTTCGGAGTAAATGATGAGAGCTGAAATCCACTTAGAAACTCTCTTTGTTGCAGACTCACAGTGCATGAGTGAGTGTGCAAAAGCCTGCCTATAGTCTTAGAGGCATTGTATCATCTGAACAGTGGCAAAGAGTGCTTTGGGGTATGTGTTGCTACTTGCAGCACTGTCACTTGAGCATGCGCATGGAGCTTTGTGGGCAAGGTTTTCTGAAGCACTCAACCTTGGCCTAACCTTCCTCGCATAGCAACTGATAGTACAATTTGTACCAATGCCAGTGAATGAAGAGTTGAAGCCTAGTGCTGTAGAAAATCCTGTATAGAGAAGTATTGTTGCAATAGGGAAGCATTATCACTGTTATATTAGACTGATTCTTAACCATTCATAAGGGAAGACTGAAGCAAGCACTCAGACATCATAGCAATGAGGAGAGAGGGAGAGATCTGAAATCCCTGCATGGTAAATGCAATAGCCAGCACAGTATTGTCCAAAGAAAGACCTCTGACAAAAGGTATTCACTGTCAAGTAATAGCATAAAATATTGCGGTGCTTGGAGTATGGCATATTGAGATGCCAACAATATATTAAGTTTAACAAACTACTTGAACACATCCTAACTTTAAACTTTGTGTCAGTGTCACTTGGCCTGAAATGGTTGCATCAAAAGAATGTTTGTTTCTTGAATTACACCTTTTGTAAATGGCAGAGCTAGTGTTACAGATGCACGCACAACCAAATCCAACTGGTGTTAAAGCTCAGATTTATTCTTCAGTAAGAAGTTAGAACTCCGGTAACATTTTATAAACCACGGGCTCAATGATGTAAGGGCAATTAGTACTACACAGCTGACTTAAGAATTCTTAAGGTTTAGAAATGATGGCTCAAAACGTGCGTATCACTCCCCTAAAAGCTGAGGGCTCTCTCCCTCGAGGAGTTACCTTGGGTGGTGCCCCGACCCGAGGGGGAGTCCCTGACTGCAGACCCGCTCTCCGAGGGGGACTGACTCCAACGTGTCCTCCGGCAGGACCCCGTTTATACCCCTGTCGAATCTGACCGGTGGTCTTTAAATTCTGTTGGCCAGGAGGGTCACCTCAGTGTAACTGGCCTGTCTCGATTGGTCTGTTCAACTTTCAACCTGTGGCCTCTAGGGTTTAGTTTTGTTTTTTTTCCTTCCCCTTCTCCCTGCCTGGAGAAGTTCAGTTTCCTGCTGGCGGGATGTGCGGGGGAGGTGTACTGCCACAGCTAGCAAAAGCAAGGACAGTGCTATCACCTTCTGTTAGTTTTAACTGCCTTTTCTTTGAGATTTAACATCTCAGACATTTTATTTATATTAATCATCCCTAGCTGTGGCTGAAAATTGCATTTGGTTTGAATGAAGAGTTCTTCAGGTCAGCCCAAACTCACTAGTGCTGCAGTCTTAGTCTTAGTATTGGGATCAGTCCAGGTGCGCCATGCACTTGTATTGTAAATCATCTTGCCCTTAATACCACACAAGGCTCTTTCGTGAATAAAGCCACAGTGTTAATCCATTCCTTAGCTTTTCAAGTAAGTGCTTATTAGGAGGTAAGAAGGCAGCCAGTTGCAATGTGAATCCTGAATAGGAGACCCCGATTCCCTTGATGTCAATGAATGAGGTCAAAAGCACAATTTCCAGGCTCCTCTGCAGTCCTCATTAGGGCAGGACAGGCATCACAAGCCTTCATGGATACAGACCAGTCAGAGCAGCTGCCTTAGTAGCTGCAGCCTTTATTTTGGTCAGTTCAACCTTCTGCAAATCTGCAGATCCTGTTTACCTGCCTGCTCACACTGGCATCGTTTATGTCAAATCCAACAGTGGTGCAGCGGCCCAAGGAAATGTCTCTTCTTTAACTACAGAGACATAACTTTGTAGTTGTCTTGTTTTTATCTCTGGTTGAATATGGCTGAAACTCAGCATGTTATATCTTCAGCATCAATGGAAGGAAAATTATTGCTGTCTCTGTGCCTTGAAGACACATCACCCATTTCTCCTTACTCAAGGGTAGTGCAGTTTCTTCCATCTCGCTGAACTGGAAAAGAGCAAGGAGGTTGTCAAGCTGTCCCACCTCCAGCTTTTGGAAAGGTTTCCTGGGACCAGAGGATGGGGAATGGGAGAATGGTGAGAGGGCTGGTGCGGGCAGTGGGGTGGGCTGCCTGCCTTCCTCTCCTCCTCCTCCTCTGACAGGGAGGACAGGCGTGAATCGGTGCCCTCGAAATCAAAGGCCAGGGTGTGAGGAGGTTGGGAACTGCTGATTCCTCCATTCCTAGTGGGATCTGGCCTGAGTGCAAACAAGCTGTGTGGTTTAGCTGACAAAAATACGCTAACATCCCTTGCAAACCAGTCTTGCAGCAGTCAGCCTGATTTTTTTCCTTCCTCTCTCCCCTCGGTCGCATCCTTTGTAATACCTAAATAAATCTGTGTCAGTCTCAGCTCTCTTTCAGGATCTCCGCTGAAGGAAGATCAATGTCAGTGCCTCTGCTGGGGGATGCCCAGGGCTGGCCATGGCCTGATCCAGCCGGCTCCAGGCCTGGCGCTGGGTCCTTGGAGCCATCTGGAACCGGCCTTGACCAGCCCAGCACCTCAGCCACAAGGTGCGGCTGCCAAAGCATATGGAAGAAAAGGTGAAAAAGCTGAAGGAGCAGAGGAGTGAGGCAAAAAAGAGGAAGGGACAGGAGGGGAAAGAGGAAGGTAGAGCAGGCGGCACCAAGCAGCATCCCCGGGCTGGAGCAGATCCGCCCTGCCGCCGGCAGAGACCCCACGCCGGGGCAGTTTTCCTGACAGGTACTGCAGCCTGGAGGGAGCGCCTGGAGCCCAGAGCAGGGGACATTGTGAGCGGGAACGAGTGGCAGAGAGAAACCGCCATGTTCTGACCACCCCCTGCCGCTCCGGGGCGGGGGGGGTGGTGGTGGTGGTGGTGTGAAGGTGTTGGGTTGTTTGAGTTTGGCCCTTGGCCAAGGTTAACCCACCATATACTCTGCCAAGGAAGCACCTTTAACTCTCTAAATAAATACACCTTTCATTCTTAGGGGCTCTGTTAGGACACTATAAAAATCTGATTTCAGATTTTCTTTAGCAGTAGGAAAAAATAATCTCAATCAAGCAAAAAACTGCTGAATCATTAGCAGGACCCAGAGGATACAGTTCTCTCCTCAGCTCTGTGAGGAAAGTCAGAGTAGCCGAGCTTGGTCATCTGCCCTCGCCTTTGACACCAAAACTTCTGACCAGTGGCTGCCCTGAAAAACGTGCATAAAGGCTGCCTGGGTCTTCAGTGGAAAAAGGCTTGTTGTTACTGTTTTATTTGAAACTCTTCAGAAGTGCTTAAAGATTCTGTAAATGCTGGGACTACAGAGGCAAAATACGGTCCCTTTTGCCAAACAGTTCATGATCGCAGGCAGCAGTTCCCAAATTATTCTGGTCATGAGGCCATTCTCAGGAACAGGCTGGCCATGTTGACCAGATGTGTCTCCCTCAGTGAAATCTCCTTCGGCACCCTCCTAACATCTGGGAAATGACCCTTGTGTAGCTGATTCATGGTTTAGGTGTTACTGAATTATTATTTTTTTTGCTTTCTTTCTTTCATTTTTTAAAGACAAACCCTTCTTCTAGGTGTTTGTGTAAGAATCGTGACTAACAAGAAGAAATATGAAAAACAGATTTTGCTTTTTTATAATGCAGGGTTAGACACAAAGCAAGCAGTGACATTTTAAAGATGTACTTGCTCAGGGCGATTAATTTTTGCCCCACTGGATCTGCCACTGAGGCTATGTCCTGGTTAGAGGGCAATCTCTGTACTCTTATCTGTGGTAGAGAACAACAGGCAGACACCGTAATGATAGTGTTACTCTGCACCCACAGGAGGCCTGTAAATAGATCTTGATTCAGGCAGTGATGCATGTCTAAATGCAGGCTCTGCAGTCTCTCCCATTTACCCTTTGACTATTTTGCAGTGTGTCCTTTTGCAATGTCAATTACAGACAGGCTCTTAGAGCTTGCAGGTGGAAGTAGAAGCAGTATGTAATCCTAGTGAGAGGTGTGGGTTTTCTGCCAGGCACCTGTCTGTATAGTCACCTACAAGCCTGCTGTCATACTCTATATTGCTAGTATGTAACCCTTTGAAATACCAAGTTTCAGCTTGCACACATACACACAAATCTGCTAACAGTGAAATGTAAATTTCCAGGAGAGGTACAAAGTTCCTTGACAGCTAGTGACAATAATATACTATTTCAATAGAGAGAGAGTTCAAATGGGACTGCTAAACATCGCTCAGCAAACACCCTTCAAACACAGTGATAATAGAAATGTTTTCACTGAGAGACAAAAAAGAGCAGAACTGCTGAAAATTGCGGTGATGTTGTAAAGGAATAGCAATAGGGCATTGCTGTCTTGTTAAGGTGCTAGAAAATAGTAACTTATTCTGGTCTCAATCACAGCTCAGGTCTCTAATCCCTTTCATCTCATTACCCTTGCTGGGCAAAAGATAACGCAATTTCAAATTTCAAAACAGATCCCCTGCTGTCAGACTGGGGTAATGCCTTCTCAAATCTACAGTGGAACATGCTTTAAGTGGGTCACTCTTTATCTTCAGACTTTGCTTGCCTTCAAATGTGAAGTCAGGCACCCGTCCCTACCCTACTGTTGTTAAAACAAAGCTTGTCTGCATGTGGAGAAGCTTTTGCAGCTGTCTGAGAAGGTGAAATCAGAGTGGGATATCAAAACTTTTTTTTAGTTTTATAGTTCTATTTGGAGATCAGCATAGTACATTAAAAGGTCTCTTTGTGTTCACATTTCAGTCCTCTCAATGACACTGTAATGGAGTTGAGAATTTCTATGAAAGTATGGTAAGATGTCTTTTAAAGATGTCTGGCATGATTGCTGAGTGACGACAGGAAATACAGTTACAGTCAACTGCCGTTACAGTTAGATACTCAATGTCATAGTGGTTTTTTTTTTTACTGTTGGGAAGGAGTAATGCATAATGCCAGGTTAGGAACAAGCATTGTTATGTTTTCAAGGTGGTAGACAACCGAGGTTTTTTATTCTGATCGTTAATAGTAATTCAACATGTTCTTCACTGGAGTATTTAGCCCTTCTTCTTGCTAGTTTGTTTGCATGCATAAGAGACATTTCTGACTTTGATAAATTTAAAGTCTGTATACATAGCATGTAAAGCATCGTATTCCATTGCATTGCTTTTGTTCAGACTTCAACAGAAAAAAAGAATACTTTCAAATCCTCTATAAAAGGGCATTAATGTAAAAACAGTTTTAAGATCAGTATGCCCTTGCCCAACACATTTAAAAAAATTTGTGTTATCTGTAATAAATTCTTTTTTTTTTTTTTTTTCCTTTCAGTGAACACTAAAACGTATTGGAGATTGTTCTAAACTGAACCAAACAGAGCTTCAGCCTTCGGTATATGTGCTAAGATATCCAGGTATAACTCCAGCTATTTTTGTGAAGCTGTCATGGATTTTAGTGGGTGTTTTGTACAGTAATTGAAAGGTATATTGTGACCTAGAAAGAGTGAGTTACAGTCTTGCTATGGCTACGTGTAGACAGTTGCCTGATCTTAGGCTGCCTGTAAAAAGCCCAGTACCAGACCTGTCAGTCTTGTCTGATGTCAGAACAGGAACTGACTGTAATTGGTTCCGTTTTGAGTTCAGGTCCCATCAAAAGAAGAATAAAGTAATGCAAATGTCCATTTAATTTCTGTGTTTTGGACAGGTGAAATCTTCATTTCTCTCTCTTTGCTTTGCCTTAAATGAGGAGTGTTTTCTTCTTGTTCAGGTTTGTCACATAAAGAATTAGTTAAGGGGGACAAACTTTTGAACTTAAAAATCTCTCTTATAGGACAACGAATCCACAGCTTTGTCTTCTAGTTCTTCAGAGAGCCGTGTCTCTTTTGTGTCTTGTCCTGTTTTTCTTATAAAGAAAATCTTGTTACTCTGCATCATGGATGAGAAGCAGTGCAACTAGCATAAGATTGCACTTGTAGTTAGTTTTTCCAGGCAAGTAACTAGATTAGCCAAGGTAGAGTTGGATTTTCAACTGACAGTGGCCTTACTCTTGTGTTTGCAGTTTCTGTAATATGAATTAACAGTTCTGAGCTTCTGTGTTTGTGTCTGTATTGACTCGGAGACCCTTATTTTGTCCAAACTTGCCATATAATTTTCAGGAATGCTTACGTTGCTAAACTTCCTGAGCAATCACAGTAAAAAAGTCCTTGAGCATCAGTAAGAAGCAAGGGAAAAGCTACATGCTTTGTGGACCTCCCTAAAGGAGAAATTGCTTGCGATAGAGGAAGAGACAGGCTGTTTTTATGGTACTAGACTGAAATATGTTTTTCGTCTTCGCTTTGGAAATGAAACAACTGGGGACAGATCACATCTGCCTGCTCCCTCTCAGGACAGGCCTTAGACAAGAAATCTCTCCAAGGTCTACTAAGAAATCAGTCTTTCATAGATGTGAGATTTGTCCTCACCTCTGCCATAGGAAATCCCATTTCGTGGTTTTCTCCAGCCCTTGGTTCCAGCCCCAGCTGCCCTGTTGTGTCCCTTGCAGCTTGGTGGCACTGCTTTACCTTGAGTACCACAAGGGGAAAGTACATCTCAAAACACACTCCTCTGTGCTAACCCTATCCCCCAGGAAATGTAGTGCAAGCCCCTTGTCCTCATGCCCACTCCTTGTTGGCTTTTGGCCTCAGGTGTGGGTTTTTGCAGGCCAGTGCAATACCTTGGTGACTGCCTGGGGAAGTATGTGTATGTTTCAGTCTTGCTTCTGCATTGGAGGAGGAAGGGGTTTAACTTGGGGTTGCTTCTCATGCTCAGGTTTAAGCAGCGTAATTCTGAGCCAGGGCTGTTGAAATGGAAAAGGGGCGAAAAAGAGGATTTTGTATAATTATGTATGGTTAACTTAGTCTTTCATGTTTCACTTCAATAAGAAAAAAAAAATCCATGTAGGTTACATTACCTTCATTTTAAGACATGGAGAATCTTATCCCACTGATTTGGTGGGAAGCATATTCTAATGCAATATCCCTGGGCATGTTATAAATTCTTAATGTTTCATTTGGGCATAGTACACTGGATCTTGTGAATGGTAATTCCATGGGAATTACCTGACAGTTGGGTAAAATACCTTTGATGGGGTGGATAAATGATACTGTGGCAGGAGGGTACCATACAGCAGTCTCATTGTTGTGAGAAAACAAGAAATCTTGCATTTTGAAAATGACAAATTTGAATTCATATCCTCTTTGGCGTCTCTGCAGGGCAAGCAAATGCAGCCAACAATGGCATCTGCTGCAGGACTGACAACGCGGCTCTCACAACCGGGAACTGAATCCTTTTATTTTATCATGTGTAGATTAGGTGCCTGGTGCTTTTTAATTTTTTATTAATAAGGTAGAATGTAGGGTATTGAGAATGCTTCTTGTAGACCAGAATTAAGCAGTTTAGATAATGCCAGAAGTAAAGCATATTTCCAAAGCAAAAACCCAGCAGAAGATAGAGATCTGCTAAGTGTAAATTCTTTTTAAGCTGCACAGATGGCCCAGCCTCACAGCAGCAGCAGGATGGGAACAATACTGTGTTTCCTTATGGTGCAAACAATGATGACAGCCTTCTTCAGTCCTTAAACCAGGCTGAGGAACAGCCCTGAAGGGGAACCCGTTGCAAGCTGGGAGATGTAAGGAGTGTAATCGGTGCAATGTGAACACTTGCACAACACAGGTGTAATTAACAGCTTTTACATTTACGGACCCTGTTCATGAATTGTAATGATGGATTGCACCTCGGTGAATTTCCAGAAACCTGTAATGCAGCAACAGCAAGCAAATCTGTAAGAGTTCTGATTTGTCAGAGTTGTCTAGCTTTTGTCTGAGGAAGTTACACTTTGGCAGTGTACTGTACGCTGTAGTCTCTTCATGATGAATATGCTTGGGGCACCATGCCAGGATGTAATTATTCAATATGACGAAGTAGAATCCTATCTATTTATCCTGTTTATGCTTCAAAACTCATCCTTTCATTTTATTTTCCCACATGCCAAATGAAATTTAATATGTGTTGTTATTTGAATATAATACTACAGTTTATGGTATTAAATTGTACAAAAACATTTGCAGATGATAAGGTTATTGCAGACTGTCTTTGAAATGCCTTAATGGGAAAAAAAAGGAGGTCTATTATTACTAATGGGTCTGTGTAGAAAGAAAAATCCATGTCTCACACCAGTGAACTAACAGGTGGCTTAATAGGGCCATGATCTGAAACAGGACAGACTAGAATACATTGATTAAAAATACGCAATTTCACTCTGTGAATACAGTAGCTTAGGGGCAACATGGTTTGTTTTTGCTTTTAACTTGAATGGGGCTTTACATGCTTTACCAATTACAGAATTAACTTTTCTTTTTTTTAGAATGCAGAAAGTTGCTGATGTTTAAAAATGAACCAGCATAGAGCATGATCTGCATGCGCTTTGTGAGAAACTGCATTCTCTCGCTTCAGTACAGCAATTTGGTCACAGTTAATCTGAACTCTTTTGTCTAGTTGCAAAATAACTGTTAGTGTGAGTACGCAGTGTCCTTATCTATTGTACACTTTGCAAAGATTTATTTTCCTTTGTTTGATGGAGAATACAGCAATATATCTTTCACAGATCATGAAGGAACTGACTCTCGTTCAAATACATGGGAAGGTATCTGTGAGAAAATGCATCCCAAGTGATTTAAGCAAATGAGTTGATATTATGTCTCTTAGTCACTTTTGGCCAAACCTTACTCAATAAGTGGTTCCATCAAGATTTCCCATGGAGTCCAGTTTTACTCACAGTGCCACAGTCTGGCCATTACCTGCTTAGACTTCAGTATTTACAATAATTTAGGAATACAGTGAAATTAGCACTTCATACCTTGACGGTAGTGTAACCTGCCCTGCACTGTCACTTGCCTTTAGTTCAGCAGTTTGGACGAGGAGCAAGATGAGTTCTGATCATGTAACTGAGGAGGAACGCACAGAAGATGGTGCTGTTCCTTGAGCTGGACAAACAAGTTACTGATCCAAGTAGAGATGTAGATTTAACTGGACTGGAGAAAGAGGGAATAGCTTTGTAGGGTGGGGTTTGCTTTGGGGTTGGTTGGGTTTTGGGAGTGTGTGGTTTTTTTCCCCCAGAAGTGAGCTTGACTGTTTTTTTTCAGGCATTTTGGAAGGAAGGGTGGCTGTCTATTTAAAAAAAAAAAAAAATCTGACTATAATTTAGAGGCTGGTATAATAAAGAATATATGCTACATATCCATGTTTCTTTGTAATATGGTATGATTTTTTTTCAGCTTGAGTGAGAGTTTCTCTTCATGCTGTCACAACTTACCCTTTTAACTTTGGCGGTTGTCTCCAGTGTGTCAGACAAGATAGGAGCAGTCACAGAAACAGGGCTGCAAAGAACTTGCTTTCTCCGTTGTTTTTTTTGCAGCAAGATAACGGCAGTAATGCGTCACAAGAAGCCTTGTGCTGCACTGTTGTTGTTGACTACTCTGAATTTTCTTCTAAAATAGCTTGGGAAAAAAAAGCATCTTACCATCCTCTAAGAGGTGTGTAGTGAAGAAAAAGACTTTGGTTTTAGTATGCCAAAACACACACAACCACTTGGCTGCATTTCATTCACTCAGCTGTATGGGAGTTGAGTAGCTGTAGCCTAGCTGTTGTAATGTGCTTTTCCTTTTTGTCTGAGGGATAATAGTGTAGTATCTAGCTCACAGAATTCTTTGGACAAGTTTCTTTAGAATTACAAATGCTGCAATGCGAAAAATAAAATATCAGTGTAGTGCCAGGGGTAGGAGCAGATACTGTCTTTCCAGAGTCCCACTCTGGTGTCTCAAATGCATGGAGAGAGGAGGCCTTTTAGAAGGAAGTGCATAGCATTGATTTTGAGAGTATTGACCTCTACCTGCAGAAGTGAAAGCCTTGTGCATTAATTGGCTTCCTTAGCAGCAGCAGGTGTCCAGCAATTGCACAGACAGGAGGATTCAACGCCAGGCAGGAACTCCCAGAGGCTGCTGTTGCTGAATGAGCAGCATAAACAGGTGTAAGCCCGGAGATGCTTCGTTATGTTGTTCGCTAGTTGGGTTGCTTTTTATTTGAATGCATTATAGCAAATGTGCCAACTCAATCATTTCCATGGAATGCCAAGCAAGTCAGAAAACAGAGGCCTTACAGTAACAAGGAGTAGTAAATAAATGTGTTCAAGAGCTTCTTCATCAAGTGTCAAACATGTAGCGCTGATGGATTATTCATTTTCCTTTGTCAAATGTAGAGCTGTTTTTCTAAGTAAATAGCCACTTCTTTGTATTGTAAGGGAACATGCAAATCTGAACACTGTGATAGTTTGCAGATTCCACTGACTTTTCTTTCATGCATGGAGAAGACATCTCTCCTCTCGGGAGGAGAGGATGCTGCCTCTCTGCTTGTGGAAACAAAAGTGCTTCCTGTGGAGCTGTTAAGAACCCTGTTCCATTAAACCCAAAACATTTCATGAGATCCAGTGGCATCAGTTAAGCTTTTATCATTACGTATTTTACAGTTGGTCACTTCTGACTGGAGATCAAGGGAGAAAAAAGTCTCTGTGAGTGAAAACATGATCCTGAACTTCTGGACCTGAAAATGGGCTATTCTAAGAAAATTGCGTCTTGAAAAGATACACGATTTCCAATGCAGGATGAAAACACAAGTTTACTGGTTTGCCTGAATACAGTATGTCCTTTTGGCAGTTCTATTTCTTGATCTAGTGCATGGATATTAGAGAATCCTAGCTCTCTTACTACTGTTGTGCTGCTGAGAGGAAAGGGAGAATCCTGGTTTGGGATAGAGAATCTCCTAGTATAGAAAGGATGGAAAATCACAATATGGAGCAATGCTATAATACAAACATTGTATGCAAATACCATAATGTGAAGAAACTTCCTTGAGTAATTCAAAAGTTAATATAAACAGAACAGTAGTGCATAGAGATCTCAGACTGACAGCTCTTTGTTGGAATTATTAATATATAAAGCAAAAGGCTAACTCACATAGTATTTTCAGGCCCTTTCATTTTCATTGCAACTTAAAATTCCAAAAACATCATCCTTCCTAACCTCCCTAAAGATGCGAAAATCCTGCAGTCACTTGTAAGAATTAATAGCAAAATTTGCTTGGTGTACACATTTTCATATGGGATACCATCTTTTGACTTCAGTCCCATGTTATCAGATGAGGAGTGGCAAGGGGTTGCATTTAATTCTGAGTAGTGTGTCTTTAATGTCATCCCACACCTGAGGTTTGAGCCTTGTACTGAAGCTGGAAAGTGTGAGTTCTAGCTATAGAATATTTCAAAAGATTAATTCCTTGTGTTCAAAAACTGTTAACTACAGCATTTCCATGTTTACTGCTGAGTTTCATGCATTGTTAGGAAGAGGGATTTCTAGGAAGCTCCACACTGCCAGAGGCAGTTCTTTCTGGAAGCACTATGTTCAGGATTTCACTGGATGTGATTGATGCCTTGATCAAATATCGTCTCATCAGCTGACAGGTATTTTCTACAGAGGAAACAGCATTGTTGTGCTGAATATAGTCCTGTTGTGATAGCTATTTTTACAACTGATTTCAGCAGGCTCAGGAAATGCCTGTTGTGTAATGACCCGTACTATCAATGGCATCCTTTTAAAAATGTCAGCATCTGTTTCAGACATGAAAAAAACTTTGTTTGTGTTCTAATAGAAAAGAATAGATCTGTTGTTCAGAAATTCCACTTGGAAACAGTGATATGACTTTTCAAAATGCAGTGGCTTAAAAAAGTAAAAGGGGGCAGGCATGTTGCTGTATTCAGAAGTGATTTGCCAGGTATGTGAATGTAATTATGCAACTGCTCTGACTTTTATAGAAAACATTAGCAAAGTTTGATGGACTCCACTGCATCTATTTACTGTGTCCAGTGGTTCCTAAGATGGTGGGCTGACTCAAAACATAGCTGCTGGAAGTCAAAATTTCTTTTTCTCTTTTCCACTCATAAGTTTTCCTAGTATCTGACTGATACAAACTTGATTATTACATCTTCTATGTCCTGTTTAGGAGTGGACAGCAGTAGGCACTATGTGGCTATAAAGTTAGTCATTTGAAAGAATTGTGATACTGGTTGTCTTTTGGTTGCCTAACAACCACATCTGAAATTAAATCTTAGAATTTACAGACAGTGACTTAAGGTGATAAGTGAATTGTTAGGATGAAAAATTGTACATCTTCATTGTTCTAATGAGATATGTACAAAATGTTTATTAGTTACTAATGTCTGCTTTGTTACCACTGTCAGAAGCAAGTCAGTGATAAGAACACATGGGATGGAATGGCAGCTAGCATATTCATTTTTACAGGATTGTATACCAGAAATCTCAGTTTGTTTGAAACCTTTGTAATTTCTCCTGAAATAAGAACAAACTTGGAATGGCATTCGATCTGTTTTGATTTTTGGTGGTTTGGGTTTTTTTCTAGTCACTGTATTTATTGTATTTTTTCCATTGTTATCTTTTTCACTTTACTAGAGAGCTCTGATTTAAGGAAAGAGTGCACAATAAAGGTGGAAAAGATTAAACAAAAAGTTAGCAAGTGAAAGACTTTTTTCATTCAATTAGTTGGTAAAAATTGCCCAAAATTTAAATATTTTTTTCCACACCAGCAAAAAATGGCAGGCTTCCAAATTTCAGTGAAAAATTGAGGAAAATTTCATGAAAGCCTATTCCAAATTCTTTCTTCCTGACTTTTGTCTTTGTTTGAAAAACTTTCTGGACGATACTTGAGCTATACAATCTGTTAGTCAGAAAGTAAAGATTAGCTAGAACTTTCTATCAGAGCAGGCACAGGGAAGCAGGAGCATTGGGTTCATCCAGTTGCCATCCCAAGGCTGGCAACTCAACATATGAGCATGTGAATATCATGTTTGTTGGAAATAATTGTAACAAAACTCTGTAGGAGATCTTAAAGAAGAGAAAGGCTGTATTTATTTACAGCATCTCTGAGTAAGTTGATTTTACTCGCATTCATTCTGTCATAGTTTTCACTTACTCATGTTCTCACACCCATGTATTTGCAAGCACCAAGACCTGCATTCCCAAGCACTTTGTCCAGCACCACTTGTGTGCAACAGACAGGACAAGGGCCACAGGTGTCTGACACTGCGTTACATCCCTAGGATCCTTCTGGGCTGGAGACAACACAGTCGGTTTGGGCACGTCTTTCATAACATTGAGGAAGCTGCACTCACTATGGAAATGTCCTGTGCATCAGGATTTTCTTCCCGTGGTTTCATTAATCTGAAACAAGGTTGCTGCTCATTGTCTGTTTTCCATTGTTTGTTTGGAATAGTTGTCTATTTCTGTGGTAGGGTGTTGGAAGGAAATTCTTCAATTATTGGAGAAATGGCATAGGCAATATTGCTCAGTCCCATTGCCATCTTCCTTATGTGGAGATGGAGGTCATTGGTGCTGTGGTTGTGTCAGGCTGCAACCTTCTGGGCTTGGCAGAAGCAATGTGTCCCTCACTTTTGCTCCTGAAATTCATGTCCACTCTTACCAGTACAGGGTCTCCTTTTGTTTAGTCCTGTCCATCCAGACACAAATGTTTGTATTCTTATATCATTTATACCAACCTTAATGCTTCTGTTACACATCCAGATATGTTCAGTCTAGCTGGCCATCCCACAGCTCTGTCAGTACACAAATTACTGCACTGTTTCTCAAACTTTTCTAAATCAGAGCATTAAGTAGGTTGTTCCTTCCCTCCCTCCCTCCTTCTTTCCTTCATTTCCTCCCTTCCTCCCTCTCACTTCTTTCTCATGGTATAATCCTTTTCCAGGAAGACGTTTGCAGAATGTGGTAATTTAACAGAATGCTATGCCTGGAGCTCTGAAAGCATTTTACAGCCCTGACTTCTAAGTACTCACATCTTAATTTACCGGAGTGTATACTGCACATTCAGCTATGTCAGCAGAACACAAAAAAGGTGAATACATTTAGAAATAGGCTTCCTTTTTTTTTTTTCTTGTCTAATTTTCACGGTGGCATGGTGGTGGGGTACTGGACTGGAATGTGGGGGCTCCTACTCCCCACGCTGCTCATCTCCTAATGGGAATTGTTGTTCAAAAATTAAGAATTGTACTTACTACTGTTGCTATTTGGTATGTTTCTCAAGAGCTTGTGAGTCTGTAAAATTAGGAGAGGAACACTTCTCCTGAAACATTTCACCTACTCTAGCACTTTTTTGTCTGCTTTTTAATCATGAAGTGGTGGCTTTTTTGTGGTGGTCCTTGCAAGTTTCCAGTCATATGGTGAGGCAGAGCAGTTTTGCAGATGGACCTTCCTGGAGATGTACATGATTTCTGCTTTGGGTCTTCATTTGTTTCAGGGAATTTTTTTCCATCTTGGAAACAAGAATTTATGGATTGGTTTTCTCATTTCCCTAATAAATTGAATGCTTTTGCAAAATAAAGTCTTACTGCTGACTTCAAGAGGTTTTGGGTTGGGTTTTTGGTTTTGGGTTTTTTTTTAGTTTTATTGCAGGCTAAATGCTTGGAACATGTGGGTAAGAGCTGATCTTATTGAACGTTTACATTACTCCCATGAACATACATAATTCCCATGCTGGATTTCATTCTGAAAACTTCCAGAGTGATGAAGCCTCTGTTTTAAATGAGCTTATATGTCTTGCATGAAAGGTCTAATACTACCTTAAGGATCTTTGAGAGCATACCCTGTATGTGGAAATCTTTTGCTGTTTAAAGATTGATCTGAAGTCTGAAATCAGCTGGAGCCTTTACTATGTCCTCATGAGTGTCAGAGACCAGCAATGCAGTAGGCAGGATTTAGCACACTCCCAGCAAAAAACAAAGGAAAGACGGCCAAAACTTGCTTCAGTGACAGCTGAAATTACTTTGTATTATTAGACTCCTGTAGCGTGCTGTAAAACTTGGGATGGCAGCTCTTGATCAAAGAGAAGCCCATGAGCCTTTCATTAATGTGCTAAGGGTGTATAAAGGCCTACTTTATCCCAGGTAATACATATTCTCTTTGTACCATTTGTGGCATCACAGGTACAGTTGCTCATAAAACATCAGTTCCTGTTCCATCAGTGCATTGGTGTAAACACAGAATAAATGCAGATGTCAACTTGCTCATTTTACAGTTGTGTAATGCAGGTCTGAATTACATCTACAGGACAGAGCTGCAATGATACTGCAGTACACAGAAGGATTAAGTTGTGCTTTTGGCTTTAGTGAACAATGTGATGGATAAAAGTGATAATAGCAATTGAGAGCACGTTTTATACTTATGCAGGACTGTGAGACTTTGCATCTGTTTAAAGCAGCTAGGGCTGAGGAGACTTCTGGAATGCAGTCTCTGCATTCCATACTAGCTTACAGGCTTTTGGCCTTCTTCAGGCAAATACTTTTGCACTGTCTGAATACACTAGCTGCAGAAATCATTAGTACTGACAGAGTGAAGTTTGAAAAACGATTACACAATAATGAAAAGAAAGTAGTAGGAAAAAAAATGCCATTGCTGATGACATACAAATGAGCAAGATTTGGAAATGACACTCCAACAGAATCCTGGATTGCTGTTAATTCTTCATTGTGATTGCAAACACTTAAAAAACCACCCTGCCTTTTTATAATCAGGACTTTGTTGTGCTTGAAGGACTTGTCTATTCAGAAGTTATGCTTAGGGACATGGAAAAAAAGAGAGCAGAAGTAAAGACCATGTAAGTTATCCAAAGAAGCATATGGGAGCTTGTCTGTATGCAGCAGTTATTAAAAGCAAAACTGAAGCCTTATGAGTCTTTATCAACAGTTTCTTCAATCTCATTTCCATTGCTCAGTAGTATTTGATGTTACATAGTTCATTAAATAAGTAAGCCTCTGTACTGACTCTCAGAAATCTGTAAAACACACCTTAATACTCTAATTCCTTTGTTTCTAATGGCTTTTTTTGCCATTTCAGTTACTCCTGGGACTGAGCAATTATTACTAACCTCAAGTAATTTTGTCTCAGCTTAAATTGGGAAGTCTTACCCCTTTATTCCTGCTGAAACAATCTTCATTGTTGGTAATTCATCAAAGAAAGATATTATGCCTCTCTGAGACCAAATCAGGCAACTTGTAAGTCCACTGAGTGTAAAGAATCCAACCTTTCTGTGCGTAAATACTTTTCCTTGGAGCATCTAACTGTAACACTAAGGAAAATCTGAGAAAGTGAAAGACTAGTAGGTTCCAGTTTCACTTTCCTGAAAGTTTTGCAGTTTTCTCTATTACAGAGCTCTATTTTTAAGATTATTCTTTGATTACAGGTCTGCGGCCTAAGGTCTTGGCAGAAGGTTCTTTCTTAGCGTGAAGGAGGCTGTATTTCATACTGAGGATCAGTGCTGAAGTGATGTTGAGCTCCTGCAGGTTCTCCTGGCATTGCCTCAGTGCAGGTCTGTTCATACCACATGGCCCAGCATTTGGTTTATGCTACCTTGGCTAAGTGAATTTCTGGGATTTGCAGTCTGGCTTCAGAAAACAAGAGTTATACATGAGATATTGGTTTTAAAGGCTTGCATATTTTAGTTTTTAAAATACTAAGCTTGAGGATGTATTTGCTTACTGGCAAGTTTTGTATCTGTCTTCTGGGGAGGATTTCATTGCATGCACAAAACCCACAAGACTGACTCTTTACAAAGGTGCTCAGTTCCCTGTTGCTGACAGTAAGGATAGTAGGTGTTAAAATGGTTGTTATCAGTTGCAGTGCAGTGGGAATCTGGGTTCCTTGCAGGTTGCAGTAAGTTATATCACCACCACTGTGAATGTGCCCTCAAGGTGACAGATTCATGACTTTATGCAGTAGAAACCTGCATAATGCAAAAACCCCCGATGTGTTTAACACAATGGTTATTCATAGGAGAATGTGTTTAACACAATGGTTATTCATAGGAGAAATGTATTTAGGTGTCTTTTATCTTGCTGCAAACAATGGCTGTTAATGAATCTGACAGTAATTTGGCTTTGAGTGTAACTAAGGCAGAACTATGCCTAAAATATTGTTCAGTTTTGAGTCATAAATAAAACCAGAATTCTAGGATAGATATGCCATCAAATATGTAGATGTGTTTCCTGCTGTTTTATCATCAGAAATGGGAAGCAGCTGCTTTTAAAGGGTACCTGGTTTCCAGTGCTGGAGAGCATTTTCCAGAACATGGGTGTAACATGTGTCAGTCTCCTTGATTCAAAAATCTGAAATCAGGATGCTGCTAACTGCAGAACTGAAAAATTAGGAAAATGACCTTATCCCCAGCTCTTGGGGACTGATTTGGGTTTTGGCTCATCAATAACCATTTCTGCGAGGCAGGGATGGCCATCATCTGAGGTCATGCCTCTATCAAAGCAGGTGGATGGGCAAAGGGGGTTGGGCTTTTATTGTTTCTTTCTATACATGCAAAATCTAGGGACTGCCTTGATGTGGGGCAGACTGCTGCCTTGCTTATTCAGACTGAAGAAAATAAGGAAAGATGAAGGAATGGAGGAATGGGAGGAAGGGAGACAGGGAGGGAGGAAAAGCCAGAAGAGAGGGTGGAAGTGTGTTTTCAAGTGAAACAGGAATAATGTTAATAGGAAAAAATACAAGATCTTTATATCACTGCAAAGAGTATCTAGAAAGACTAGGACGTATGGCATATGTGGAGTTCTTTGTTTTGGCTTTGTTTGTTTTGTTAAAGCATTTCACTTGCTGGCAGTTACAAATCAAATTCTCCAAGGAGAACTGTAACAGGAGTAGAACAAGCAGAGAATTAAAACCTGGTCCCAGAGGTATATAGCCTCCATTTCACTTGTCAGGAAATAGCAGGGGGGAATATACTATGCTTGGGGAACAGTGAGTTGTTTTCTGTGTTTGCTGTGATACACAACAGCTGAAAGAAGTAGTCTTTTTCACTGCCTTTGGGGGCAAGGCAACGGGTTTACAAATACCAGCCAGAAGAACCTTGCCATTAGTCAAAACTACCTTTGCAGAACAACTTACCCTTTTAGAAAGCAATCCTAGGGTTTATTTGTTTTTATTTTAACAGCCCTCCCTCTGCTTCCTAGAACAAAAGTGAATAGGAATCATAAAATATTCATGATCAATATAGACAGAAGGCACATTCACCAATCCAAATAAAGTTTTACTGAGCTTGTGCTTATTATTGAGGACCTGTGAAGTCCTAAATATTTAAACCAAAGGAGATTAAGGGAAATGTGAAAAAATTACTATTTGATTTACTCAGAAAACTCTTGATCCACAGATAACATGCTTAAACCCTCAAGAGGGCAGTGGGAGAAAAGGGAGGAGAGAGAGAGAGAAAACTATATGTTTAATTTTGTATTTTGAAAGTTAAAGCTTGTTCAGTCTTTCAAGGTTGGGAGGCTAATTAAAAAGGCTTTTACCCATAGTAAATTTACAAAATGTTCAAGCTGAAAATTAAAATTACTGTTTGGCAAAACAAATACTTAAGGGGTTTGAGTTCCTTCTGCCTCTGACTTCTTTCCTCTCTTCTCTGACAAGCACACACAAAACATGCTCTCTTGTCAGCTCAGGATAGTAAAAAGGGTTTTAAAGTCCAAAGAGTTTTCTGTTGAAAAGTTCTGGTTTTGAAAAGAATGCTTTTGCAGAGTTAAATTCTCTCTAACTTTAATGGCACTATGTAATTGCAGTATGTTCTCTATTGTCATACCTCATCTAATTTTAGGTGAGGTTTCCTCAGGGCCCTTGGGAAGATGTTTCACAGTCTACAGTGTGCAAGCCTACACTTACACATATTCTGTGCTTGCACCTAAAAAGACAAAAAAACAAAAGCATGCAAAGAAAATGTAGCTGCTGCAAGTTTGAGATGGACAACCAGTTGGTTTCTGTCACCTTTTTTTTTCATCCCCAGTGTAGGAGGCAACTAACAATTTGAACAGCACTGTTTAGCTCATGACCTCAGGGAACAGAGATCAGTGTCCTCAGCCTGAGAAGTCTCTTTGGTAAAGGCCAGTGAAGGCTATGATAGTGACACACTCATTTCTGTGTGCCTTTTGTTTCTTTTGGGTTAGAAAATAGCACTTTTAAAACTATTTTAAGCTTATCCAAACTGAAGGTGAAACAAAGGCACCTGTTCCCTAAATCTTGTACTAATTTTAATTAAATCATTTTCCCTTCACACCATAGGTTTGTTGGTCTGTGTGTAAACAAAAGATAACTTCGTGAGATTGTCTAGGTAATGGGACTTATTTTCCATCTTTTGTTCTACTGCAGTATCATACTAGCAAGTTGGACTGACATTCCCCACACACACACCTTTCCTTCCAGTTAGACCTTTGTGATTATCATCATAACTGGAGGACAGCAGGTTTTGTTAGTCAGATGCTGTTTTGGTAAATGTGGTTGAGAGAATGAAGGCATTTGATTTGTATGGAGATAAACTGCATAATAATCATGTTTCACTCTGGTGGTTTTAAATCAGCTAGGCAGCCTGTTCTTGGCAGCTCATATCCTGAGCTGTCTTCTGTAGTGTCTCAAAACAAAATGTCATCTGTGAAAGTGGTGTTAAACAGCCATTCTTCTGTGCACGCACCAGCACTGAACTTGTGTGTGGCTGGTCAAAACAGCTGAGTTCCAACAAAAACATTTCTGATTGCACTACTGTGCCTAAAAAACGAAAAGCCTTCCCGCATTGCATCCACTGAAAGATGGGCAGAGAGCTATTACCATCTGGAAGAAAATGCAAGTGTTTCCATTCTTCTTCTAGCCTCCAAGGACCATGCATGTGACATCTTGTGTGGATGATAAGCTTATACAAAATAGGTTTGCAGAATTGTACTTCATGCTTGTCTTAAAGCCTTTGGTCCCAGAGTCCAGCGGTTACATAATCCCTGTTTCTCTCTTGCTTTTTGTTTAAGTCCTATGCACAATGCTTTCAACAAAAAGCTTTATGGTAGGAAGATGTGCATTCCAAAAGCTCAAAAAAACAGGAAAAGATGAATCAAAGAGTGTTACATTAAAAATAATAATTTTCAAGTAAATATTGTAAATTATGAGCATCTTTCTCATGATTTTAGAATGCCCATATATAGTTTGCCATTTCTTAGTTCTGGGTCCTTGAAAGTGCATCCAGCTTGCTTTGTCCCATTTCAAAGTTGTTCTAAAATATTTTGATTCATGGATAATCATGAGGTTTCATGATTTAGGAACAAAATCAATAAGAACAGCAACTAAAGCAAAAATTGGTGTGGAAAATGTATTGAAGAAGAGAAGACATTTAAATCAAAGACAGAAATTACTCAAAAATTGAGTTGAAAACAAGTTAAATTATCATGGGAAAAGATACAAGGTCCTGGGTACTACCAAACCCTATCACACTACTTAGTGAAATATTCTGTGAGTAGTATCTCCAGAAGGAATTAAATAAAAGTTAAAAAGGAGTTACCATTTCAGACTGAAAAGATTCTTTTTTAATTCATCAGATAATGGGTTGTTTCCTTTTGTTACTCTGCAGCTTACGTGGGGTACAGGAATATACCTTCTATGCAGAGCCAAGAGTTTATTTTCTCATCTCCGCCTTAACAGTTTAGTCACCATGCACCAGTTGTTACTACTATGGTTGAAATTATACTAGCAGTCCAAATTACCTGTTTTTTTAAGTAATTCCCTTTCATAACTCAAGTAAAACTGTTACGTATACTCTTGCCCATACCTGCCCCTTCCCCTGTGTTATACTGGCCTTTCCAATGCCCCTCTGGGTGGTTTAGTCAGTGGCTTCAGTCTTTATCAAGAAGAGGAAATGATGGTAAGCCATCAGCATCTCAGGTCTCAGCTGAAAGGAGAACACTGACATTGATGGTTTCATCTTGGGCTTGCTTGGGGTTATTTTCATAGCTCTCCGAACACAGACAAATACTCGCCCTTTCTTTATTAGTCCACAATTTCACATCGCATCTGAATTTATTTTATGTGTCATATTTCTCCTTAGTTCCCTTGTAACACTGATAAAGTGGGCTGCCTTGCTTTAATGGCCTAGGACTGTTGCTGGGTTGCTGACACCTCCAATATCATCCTGTGCCTGTGATTTCAAAGCCTGCTGTCATTCTGCAACTGTACTCCCATGCTGTGATTTTATTCTAGGTTCATAGATAGTTTGCTCTACACAAAATAGTTTCATGTTAAGACTCTTAGTTGCAGAAATATACCAAAAGTATTGTAGTAGCATTGCACCACACAACTGCGCAAAGCTGAGCTGAAGTGGATCAGGGGAACAGTTACCTGGTTGTTAACTTGCCTAGACAGCTATGCAAGATAAATCAAAGCTCCAGGCTAGCCAAGACAAAGCTGGACAAGACTGGAGGCCTTGCAAAGCTTATACAAATCCTGTGGCCTGTCTCTAGTTGTGGCAATATCACATCTATTTGTGCACACTTCTCCCTTTGGTTCTGTAATTCTACCTCTTTGAATTTATTCTTCAAGCTGCCTGCTATCTTTATAGTTCTGTATTCACTGAATTTCTCCTAAGGTTGTGGATTTATTGAAAATTTGTGTAGATGAGTTACATGCATGTTAGGACTTTATTAGTACTGTGTATATTTTCACTGAGTTTAATGGGAGAACTTTTTCTCTGTAGTGGGCCATTGACTAAGACAAGTTTGTGTTATGTTGTTAATGAGTATATTAAACAGCATGGGTTTTGTGTGAAACGGACAGGGAACCCAATTATCATGGTGGCTGCTGAGTCCTGCTGCGTCTCTGGGGCTCTGCTTGGCTGGCAATGGTGAATGGGTTTTAGACCTACTTTTCTTTTGTAATCTTTAGGACTGGGTGCCAGTTTGGATCTTTCACCTCATTATTTCTTTTCACCTCTTCAACCTTCTTGTTAATCTTGGGCAAAGTTCTTGAATTTCACAGTTCTCGTGTTTTCCTTATCTGAGTATTTTATGTCTCCAGATACCTTCTTCACCCTCCTGGCAGCTTATCTTTTCTGTTTCAGTGAAACCATGCCTACAGTGCTCTGTGGCAATTAATGCATGCCTTTCTTTTTAACCCTTCTTCTGTTGTTTCTCCTGGCACTTCCTTGTCTGCCTCCCTCTTCTCTCCACTTACTTACATCCATAGTTTCCTGATACAAATCCTAATAGTTCTGTTGCAACACTCTAACATTTCTGAAAATGTTGTTTGCTAACAGGCCTCTACTTGCCCTTGATCCATGCAGAGATTATGTGTCAGAAGAATCAAACTGACCAAAGTGTTCAAAATAACTTTGTTAAATCCATTAGTCTGTATGTTAACCCAGAGCTCACTGATGGTTTAGCTACAAGACTCTCTTCTGTCTTCAGTAAAAATGCGCAGTTGGTTCCTGTGCTGCCCTGACTGCCCTTGATTTGATTTGAGTTACTGAAGAGGTCTGATTGTCTGTTAGCAGTCACATGAATGTTTGAAAAAAGCTTGTAGAACTTAATTTGTTTTTGAATTATTTTGGTGGACTGGCAACAACCTGCTAGATTATTCCAGGGAAAGAGAAATCCAAACTTCTGTTGATTAGAATTTTTTCCAATCGCCCTTGTGCATACTTACCTTTGATGAGCAATTCAACTGTGCTGGCAGAAACACAGCTATGGCAATCTAGAGGGCTTTATTTTTATACCCTCTGGGACCTTTGTGGCACGTTCAGTAAGAGTAATCAGTATCGGTAAGAGTCCACTTTCAATTGCTGTGACCATATAGATGGTACCACGAAGGACAATTGAGACATGTGCCAAGAGTGAAGTTGTGCATACCTTTGGTGTCTGGCTGGTTCAGACTGCAAACTTCAGAAGCTGAGGTTTTGTTCAAAGGAACATGTCCTGCTGGTATTGTGTTGATTTTTAATGATGTTTCCATGTGAGAATGCTGAGCTAAAAGTGTCTAAGGTGTGTGAGGAGCCTTTCTGAAACCGTGATATATGAGCAAATGTTTTATTCTTGTCTCTTGCTTTCTAGACTGTACAGGGCAGGACTTCCTCCAAGAAGAGTCCTGGACAGAGAGATAATATAAATCGAGTTGCCCTTTCCTGTCTCTTATAAAACCTTGCCTGATGATACATAACATGCTAGTTTAACAGTGGAATGAATTTTATTCATCTGACAGCGATGTCTTGATAAAAAAGCAAATGTGAAATCTTACCCAGCTGAAGTCACTGGCAGCCACTGGCAGCAACCAGAGCGTCCCTGTGTTGATGCAAAAGTTGTGGAATTCCTTCTTACCATATCTTAAAGTTTTCTGGTTTTTGTAAGTCCTGCTATGTCCACAAATGAGCACTGAGAGAGACAGAGATAATTTGAAAAAGCAGTGCTAGTATTAGATTTGGACAGTGAATCTGCAGATGGTTTGGGTCATAAAGGCTGTGGGGCTTATTTTGCATTGTAATTTGTGAAAACAGTATGCAGAAAGGGTTGGTAGCCCTTTCAGCTTTCTAAGAGAGATGAGAACATGGTTACTTTTAAGTTGTTTATTTATTTGTGTATCCTCTGAGAGCTGAAGAGATGTCACACTACATGCCTGATCACTCAAGTTAAGAGATGGGAAAAGCCTATTAGCTTGTGCATGTTAGCAGCCATTGCTCTGGTGCTGTATATTCAGTATGATCGGCTAGATGTAGCAGTTGCAAGTGTGCTGAAATCTTGCCAAAGTTTTCATGCTAGAAATATGCGAGGTATTAAATCTGATACTTCACACAACTTTTTCTTAGATCCCATCCTGCTACTTGTTGTTGCCACCATCACACTAAATACTTCCATTCCTTTGTTAGAGGAGACACTATGTTGTTTTGAATCTTGGGGCTCAAATATCTCTTTGCAAACAGGCCCTGAAAGGAAAAGATCTTTTTTGAAAGTAACTCTCAAGAGAACAAAGCTGTAAAGTAATTTATACTTCCAAAATACTTGAAAAACACTATCATACGTTCCTCATTGTTTGGGAAAGCTGGCTATGTTTAGCTGTCACAGTCATTCTCTTATGAGGAAATACCTCCTCTTGTGATAATAGTTGTATTGCTTATCTTGGGACTCTTTTATGCCAATCATTATCATTGTGAGCTTTGCGCCACAGGACCAAACTCATTACAGTGGATCTCTTCCTCCCCACTGTCATCCATCTCTCTGTCAATTTGCTGCTGATTTTTTCCCTTTGTGCCAGGATGTGCAAGGAGGTGGGGTTTGGAGACATTCCAGTTTTGTCAGTAGGAGCAGGTAAAAACGTTCAGCGACTACATACAAGGAGAGGCCCTCTGGGTCCAATTCATATTTGTCAGCACTGAGAGAGTGGTTTCACACTCATTAATACCAGATCAGTGCACTGCAGATTGCCAAGCAGTGGTAAATTCATCTGGGTAAGGTGGTGGGCTTGTGACTGTGATTCTGCTGAATTTGCTGAATGCACAATCTGGCTTTTCTATAGTGTTTTGGCAGCTCTAAGAGGACAGGCAATACTTGATTCAGAACACAGCCTGCAAATGTTGTCAACCAGTGATCTTCCTTTTAATAATTCTCAACTACAGCTATGCTTAGTACCTACACAATGCATGGAGACACAAGCTCTGGTACCCTTGATCCAAGTATTGGGAGACTGAAAGCTGAATTTTTAGTTAAACTGAGACACAGTCTTAGCTGTTGCTGAACTCTGTTATATGTGGAAGTTTTATCCCTGCCTTCAGTGACCGTACAGTTAGCAAAGCAGTTCTTTGAAAAACTCAGGTCTGGCCATTTTTATGGCAGCTGTGCTCTCTGCAGAGATCATTAACGCATCCAAACTGCAGGAGGAGCAGAAGCATCTCCCTGTGGATGTACCTGTCACTGGCAGTGGAGGGCAACGATGTGGTCAGTGTTTGGCCACTTTTAAATGATGAGCAGCTGAGACCAACTGGTGAAAAAATGTCTCACAGTCCCCACGTGTGTCTAATCTACAGAGTTTGGATGTCTGTTGCAACACTTTCTGTGGAGAAGTGGATGCAGGCTAAAGCAGCTTTTTGTTCTGGAGGAATCAGGATCCCTCCCTGGTCTGTTGGCCAAGATGCCAGCCATCACACTGATGTTGGTTGTTTTCTCCACATACAAGAGTAAGTAGATGCATAACTGTGGCTTCTAAGCTAAGCTGTGGCCATGTTGTATGATTGATGCCTAGATGGTACAACATCACATGGCTCCACTGGAAGCCCCAAGAAGAAACTTGCAGCTCTTATGATCCCATGACCTATTGAACAGTCATAATCATGATGCAGGTATGAATGGGTAATTAACACGTGACATTAACAGCTATAAGAGTGAGCCTCTGTTTATGAAATACTGGCTTAAACTTGTGAAGAAATAGTAAAGGGGACCTACTACAGTTCCTAATGTGACCCATTGTATCCACTGCTAGTGGCAAGCCACAGACTGAAATCATTTCATTAGCTTTAAGATTTCAGTTAGGCCAACAGTAAATTCCTTCCTCTTGAGGTGAGGTATACTTCTTTGGCCCGCATAGATGGCATGAGTTCATCAAGTTGGTGAAGATAGTGGGCAAGCCATTCTGGGGGCCTTCATGACATGCTGGGGCATTTTTTGACAACTTAGATGATAAAGGATTAGAGGAAAAACACAGAAGAGGGAAAAGATGGTCTTTGCCTCCTTGTCTTAATCTGGCTGGAGCTCAGCCTAGGCAAATTTGAGTTTAGTTAGGTGTCAGCCTGTGCAGTGTGAGCTGACAGAGTCTGATAAAAATAGGTGAGAGTCTGAGCAAAGTGGAGCCAGATGGAAACCTAGCCTTAGCTGATACTGGTTTAAAATGTTCTTATTATAGTCCTAGGTGAACAGAGGTCTTTGTGCCTGCATCTCCCCCTCAATGTAGTTGGGTCCCAAATTTTATTTTTATTTTTACTTTGAGCAGGCTTTTGTGCAAAGTTGGATAAAGAACAGAAAACCTGGAACACCTATAAGAGAAAGGCAAGAAAGCAGGGTTAGATCTTTTTACTGTTATGACTATTCAAGAGTGGAAGTGGAAGCTTGTTCATGCAGCTCCCTAAATTGTCACTTCCTTGGTTTTCAAAGGAAAAGATGACCCACCTAGGGATGTGGGTTAGACAGTGGTGTACCCAAGTCTTGGAATCCAGGTTCCTACTGGACTGTCCTGGATGCTGGCTAAGAGTTTGCAAAACTGGAAGAAAAAAGCACAACCAAAACCACCCTGTGAAGACGTCAGATGTGCAGGGGAATGGTGGTGAAGAGACAGGACAAGAATTTCCAAACTGAAGAAGCAGAAACAAAAACAAGAGAGAGAAAATGAGATGGGACATGTAAACTGGGAGAAAGTAAAAGTTAATGGTTTTGTAGTGAAATAGTAAGTTAAAAATGCTGTGCAGTACCACAAAGCCAGTAAGCAACTACTCTGAGGAAGCAAATGCTGGAACAGAATGAGGCATTAATGGCTGTCTTACATGAGAAAAGGCAGTTAGGACTGAAAATCAGGGATTGAGGCCCCACCCCACCCCCTGCCCCTGACACACACACAGACACACACACACACACAGACATGCGCCCAAATCCTGAAAGGGAAGGGTGCAGACATACGAGACTCTGAGGTGAAAAACTTAAGTGCAGCACTGGGGCAATGTAATGCCTAATCACAGCTGTTGGTGAAGCACCTTCCAAAAGTGGTCATGGGGTGGACAGAGACCTATGGTTTGTCCTAGTTCAACCCCATCCTTCACTCAGAGGAGTAGAGGGTGACAAGTCCCATTGCTCCTGTTAATGAGATACTGGGAATCTTCAAAGTGTATTTTGGAACACCTGTTGGTGCTGTAAAATGAGAAGGTTGAGGGGTAAGGGAAAAAAAAGGTAATGTGCAATCAGAGACATTTCAAGTTGTTACAAAACTACTGAGCTGCCCGCAAAATTTTAAACAGGCTGGGCTGCAAAATTAGGCCCTTTAAATAAAAATATGGGCACTGAATGGCTTCTTAAACAGGAAAGTAGTATTTGCCTTACCGTGGTGTCATGGTTTAACCTCACCTGCTGACTAAGCCCCACATAGCGCCTCACTCCCCCTCCAGTGAGATGGGGGAGAAAATTGGATGGATAAAAGTGAGAAAACTCATGGGCTGGGATAAAGATAGTGCAATAGGGAAAGCAAAAGCTGTACACGCACGCAAAGCAAAACAAGGAATTCATCCACCACTTCCCATGTCAGGCAGGTGTTCAGCCATCTCAGGAAAGCAGGGTTCCATCATGCCTAACGGTCACTTGGGAAGACAAACACCATCACTCTGAATGTCCCCCCTTCTTCCTCCAGCTTTATATACTGAGCATGACACCATATGGTCTGGAATATCCCTGTGGTCAGTTGGGGTCAGCTGTCCTGGCTGTGTCCCCTCCCAACTTCTTGTGCCCCCCCAGCCTACTCGCTGGTGGGGTGGGGTGAGAAGCAGAAAAGGCCTGGACTCTGTGTAAGCACTGCTCAGCAGTAACCAAAACATCCCTGTGTTACCAACACTGTTTCCAGCAAAATCCAAAACATAAACTTCTACCAGCTACTGTGGAGGAAATGAACTCCATCCCAGCCAAAACCAGCATACGTGGCTGAGTGAGACACGGCTGTACAAGCTTCCACTACAGCTGTTCAGTGGGTGGCTGTAAAAGCTGGGTTGGATGTATCCCCTGCAGCCACAAATCATCATTCTGAGGAGTTTCATTGACTTCTACAAGCCTGAAAAGGAATATCAAAAGGTGAAAAGTTACATTGGAGGAAAGAGTATGTGCCAAATAAACACGTTTTTGGGTCAGAAGAGATTGTCAGGCTCTGTCTGTGGTCTTCTAAACAAGTGGTCTCCAAAGCGGGGTGCATGCACCACAAAGGGTGCATAAGACAGTCCATTGGCGTGTGAAAGAAAATATTTTTGTACCATTAATGAATTTTTAGAACAGTGTTTATGTTAGTACAGTAGTACATGTATATGATTTATAGATTAAATACATTGTGGGGGTGCGCTCAGAATTTCTTTACTGATACGGATTTGCGGTCACAGAAGTTGGAAGAGCACCTTTCTAAACAATAGCTGGGGACAAGATCTGTGTATCAAACAAACTGCATATAGAACAGCTGTGGTGAATGGATGCCCAGGAGGGCATCTGATTTTAGGGCCCATAAATATGTGAACTACGTGTCCTGAGGCAGAACCTTGGTTAAGAGAAATAGGAGTGTGTAGGAGGAAAATAAATGATTGTAAGCTAAAGAAAAATCCTCGGGCTAGGAAAGACAAAGAGGCAGTACAAACTGCTACCTTTGCAAACTGTGACTTCCCACTACTCAGGAAAAGTGGTGTCAAAAGCATGTGTGTGGGAAGAGGGTTGTGGCAGGTACCTTTGCTTAGCGTGATGGTCGCAGGGGGAATTGAAGCAGTGGGGCAGTGCTTCAGTGTCATACTGGGCCTTTTGGTGGAGATCAGTACAAAAAAAAGAAATAAAACCTGGTGCCCTCAACCTCTCAGTCTCAGCCTACAGGTACCTCTTGTGTTTCTGGGTCTTGCGCACAGTTAAAATGTGGAGACTGGGGAAAGCTCAGAGCCTACGCTTCTGGTAGAATTAAGAGTTGATCAGGAAATAAAGTGCCTAGGAGCTGCTGCATACTGTCTATTGATAGAACAGAAAATACTGGATATCAGGTGCAGACCGTGATATCTGCAATTAGGACAGCTATTCTAAGGAAGCAAATCGTGAAAGAGAGTGAGGGGGTGACAACTTGGTTATAGCAGGAGCAAAGAAAGAGGGATGCACGTAGAAGAAGCCAAGGTGCAGTGATTGCCGAGATACAGCTGCAGGACCACACTGACTCTGAGAAGCAGCCTGGAAGCACAGTAACAGAGCAGGTGGTGGGCAATACACTGCAACCAGTTTAGTCTGAAACATGCACTAAACAAGGCCTTGCAGGAGCTTGGGCTGCTGCAGAGAGGGCAGAATGTGATGCACAATGAGAGCAGGAGTCTCCATCGTGGTGCGAGCCTTGCATGTAGAGAAGCAGCAAGTGTGGCATTTGGGGCTCTATAGCTCCTCTGGCATGTCTTCCAGAATGTTTTGGAAGAAAAGGCAGAAACATTTACAAAGAATGTTTTCAGAGGTAAAGCAGCTAGACTAATGTGGCCCTCAGATGGGCAGAAAATAACAGATGGTAAAAATTAGTTTCCTTTGCTATGCAAAATGCTGTGTATGTTTATGGTATGCACTCCTACACCAATTTGCTGGAAAGGATTGTTTCATTTTTAAAGAGCTCATCAGGTAATTTTGGAAAATCAGAATAATAGTATTTTAGAGGTGAGAGCTGTGCATCAGCAGTGAAGGGCTATTAAGCACAACATGATGTTCCCGACGGTCTCCTTAGAAGGATGGCAGCAAACAGCACAGGGCAAGATGGGCATGGTTATGTGCTGATGTCAGCTTTTAGTGTTTACATGACTGTTTCATCATATTTTGACCAAGTTCAATTATGAAATTGTTCCATTTATTTCCAGTCATCATCTGTCATGCAGTTGGTAGCCTCCGGTTGTATTTGACTGTATATGAATTTGTGTGCACATATACACTCATATGCACATATTAGCATCCACAAAATATTGTAAGCTAACTTTCTGTATACAATTTACCTGATAATAGGTGTATATCTTGTGAAAACTGTCAAAGAATGTGATTTTAATCACATCACACTCTTAGAAGTAACATTACGGTCTCAGCTACAGGAATTTCAGAATTTCGGTTTGTATGCTATGGTTGTCATTTTAATCATAACAGTTTTGTGTTTGTGTAGACTGTATTGCCTTTAAAAATCAAATGCTTAACAGGTCAAACAATGGCCATGTGAGTGCTTCTGAGACCTGTATAGTTGTCATGAGACAAGATCACACAGGGAAGAGCACAGGCCTCCAAGAAGACCAGTACTTGGCCCTAATCAGGGGCTTAACTCCACAGAAGGGTTTGCACAGCTTTGCTGGATTCATAGGTGAAAGCCTATGTTTTTCAGTCTGTCAAAAGCCGGGGGGATGGGGTTGTGGCCTTGTAGCCAGACAAATCCTATATTGCCTTTTCTAGTAACAGAACACAAGTTCTGAACTATTCTGTCAGCACAAGGTTTTGTCAGATCTGCAATGTCAGGGCTTGTCTTGGCCTGCCTAGAGCTTTGTTCTGGTCTTTTTAGCTGTAACAGCAATTGTCTAACGAAGTGGTAGCTGTTATCTAATCAGTTTTAGCTTTAGCTTGCTTTTATATGATTGTATAATGTAGTGCCTGTTTTGATAATAATTTTCATATATTTCTCTACCTAATAGTTAGAACTAACATGTCACTATTAATGTAAAATGAACTGCATGAACCTAGAATAAAAATGCAGCATGGAGGAGAACAGACATGGGACAATAGCAGAGGCCTTAAAAGTGTGGGCACAAGGTGGTACCAGGGCCAACGGAGCTACAACCAACAAACCCACCAATGGTCAGTTACAGGTCTCTAGAGGAATGCAGCCATGACATGGGTCAAGCTGGTTTTAGATGTTAAAAAGAGAGCAAAGAAAGAATATGTAAAGTATACCATACATAGCAAATCTGAATGTGACATGGAATTGCAGAAGAGTGTAGAACAAGCAAGGTTTGAGGTATGTTAGAAGTCCTAGCTAGATCCTGGACTAAAGAGGAATAAGCTCCCACTGTAAGCATTGATGCCTTCCTCTCGGAGAGAAGCTCAGGACATTGACAGCTTGCCATAACCCCCTCTCCCATCCCAGACTAAAGCCATCAGCCATAGGAGTCGGAGGGATCTGTGGTGAACATAACACTGCAGAGAAGGGAGAGGTATTACAAAGTCTGTAAGTGATTTTTAACTATTTTGAAACATTTTTGTTACAGTTTGCTGAATTTTCTTTTCTTTTTTTTTTTATGGTAATAAGTAGATCTGGACTAGTAACAGTGATTTTATTGGACTGTTAAGATGTCAGGTAGTCTAACAGTAAATTCTTAAATTCTTGACTTTCCATCCAGTTTTTGTTTCTGAGGCCCACATAACCCACATGTGCTGTACTACAGTGCTGTCCTTAGAAGTTAACAAATGACGGTATTCAGCCTATAGGGGTTATACGTGCTTCCCTTGGCCACATAATGGATGTAGAGATAAAAAGAGGAAAGCAAAAAATTAGGGCTATTTTTCTTCTCCCCCTTCCTTTTGGTTTTTTTTTTTGTTTGTTTGGTTGGTTTTTTTGGTATTAAGGAGAGCTTCTACCATAGTGTTTTATGGGAGGGAACAGAAGAGGTATGCCAGAAATCCATTGTACTCTGTCCTTGCAAGGGATGAAGGTGAAGGTGATTTTTATAAACCAGACGAAGAGATAAAAAATCCACATAAGGTTGAGTTTGCCTGCCAGGTTTGCAGGAGTGGTTGTCCATGCAGTCCTTGTGTTATCTCTGGCAGCTCCACTGCCAATATGAATACCAGAATATCAGAAGAACAAGAGGTTGTGCCTCTGGGTCTCATCACCAAAGGCTACAGTGTGGTGAGGCAGTTGCTTGTTTACTTTCATAACATTAGAGCTTGCAATCAATAGTCACATTGTTTTGCTTGCATGGCCCTGAGGGGACAAAATGAATGCATTTTTTCCTGTGTAGAGTCCACTGGCTTGTGCTTATTACATGCCTAGTGTTTACTAATAGCTCACCACAATTTTGACCTGAAATTTTCAATGCAGCATTCATCCCCGAAAAAATTTGGCTCTAAATAGAAACATATTACTCACCCAATCTTCTTCCCCTCACCCTATGTAACATAGCAGTACTCTGTTCATTTCCATGCTCATCTCAATATTCCCGCTGTTTTATCATTAGACTATGACCTGTATGAACCTTGGCTTCCTAAGTTGTCGTAGCAGGAAAGTAGGAGGAGAGGGGTCTGGACGTTTCCTTGAAGATCTCCATCTGAAGCCTGAGAGTAGCTGGCACTTTGCACAAGCCTCTTCTTTCAAATAAAGGAGAAGGATACGCCATGGCTTGCTCAGCGAGGAGAGGTGTGATAGGGCCGTTTATTTTTCTCTTGGTTCAAGTTATCAGTCAGAGCATCCCATAGACTTTTCTTTCATCTCTGTCAGCTGGATTGGTTGTACCCCCTTGGGAACTGTCAGGGACCAGATGCATAGCAGTGCCAGGTAGCAGGGAGAGGGGCAGATCGGTGCTGGGACTGGTTGCGCTAGACCTGTTCCAGTGCGAGCCACTCATGGCATCAAGGAAATCCCGGCTGGCCAGTTAAGTTGAGACTGAAACTGCTCGGTTCCTCCTGCAGCTAAAAAGGACATAATTCAATGATTGCACTCCAGTGCGTGAATCAGCAGCTTGCTTGGGCCTAGCAGGGGTGGTATGCAAAAAGACCATGCAGCATATATTTTTGAAATATGTTTTTAATATTGGAGTTCCCAAAATTCTTTCTGTGCATAGCTGTGAAACTCTATTCCACATAAAGAACCATTACTTTTTATTCTTGCTGACACATAAGCAACCAATTGGTTTTTTAGTAGCTCAATAGATTTCAATAGGAGTGTTGACTAAGGATGCTTTGAAAAGAAAAAAACAGAACAACACTAGCAGTTTTCTGGAGTAAAGTATGAATTTTCATGTGAATGAGGGAAATGTCTTTGGAAATTTTTTTCTTATATTAAAATTAATTATTTTAATAATTTAAAAATTCTTTTAATTAATATTAAAATCTTTTCTGCAAAACCCTGAGAAATTTGGGAGGGGAAATGAGAACTGATTTCTAGAATCTATTGTATTGATATCCCTTTATTAGAGTAGGCAAAATTTTCAGTCTTGTGGTTTCCCATCATAGGCAAAACTTGTGGTCTGTTTCCTCATCTGCCCTCCATCCCATAGCATTTTTTCTGCAGCTCATCCAGTTTTCCTCTCCTGTGGTGTTGCATTGTTACCCTCTGTATTACACAACCTGGTGTTACAAAACTTGAGGTTTTCTTTTGTTTTGTTCTTCCTCTTCAGTGTCTTCGTCCTTATCTACCAGTTAACTGTGGTAAGAGCCTGAGGAGAATGCTGCTCTTGTATTTTTCCTGTTGAAACTGTCCAGAGTTTCCTCAGTGCTTGTCAGTGCTTTGCGTGGAGAGGCACCAAATGCAATGGAATTGGTTTCAAAGGGTGAAATTCAGTCACAAACCATTCATGATAGTATCCCAAATATCAGGGAGGTCATACTTTAATATTTGGTTTCCAGCAGAAGCCTTGCAAGACTGTCAGCTGTAAATAAAAAGGGGTCTTGACTATTTTCTTGGTAGGTTGTCGAAATGAGACAGTGAAATTAGAACTCTATACAATATTTTAAAACTGGTGGTTTAGCATAGAGCTAAACAGGGTATCCATGTCTCAAGCTCATGATTAATAAATTCAATCAGTTGCAGTTCTGGATCTTGAATATGTTACTTTTGGAGCTATAGACTGCTGTATTTTCATTAAACTGATCATGTTACTAACCTCTGGAATTCAGAGTCTCTTATGTCTATGAACTGTTACTTTATTGCTGACCACACCTGCCAGTTTATTGCTATAAATGCCCTTAAAGATAATGGAGTTTTAACCAGTTAGCAGTAAAAGAAATGACCGGTTGCCTTTTGCATTTGTTCAGAGAAGCTCACAAGGCAAATTAGTCTAAAACAAGATGACCTGCCTTCAGGTGGATGGGTAAAGGCCACAACTAGTCATTTTCTTTTGCCCAAGATAATGCACAACTATTTCATTTAGATTCACTTTAAAGTTTGAAGAAATTAAATGAGAGCTAGAACAATTAGCTTTTTTGAGTTAATTGAAAGTTAGGAGCAGGATCATTCTTGTTAATTGCATGGATAAATTCAGTGGTTTGGTGGTTGTTTTTTTTCAGAGACTGCTTGTTACTTTTTTTTAAGAATTTCCTAATGAATCTCGTTGTTGGATTCCTTCTTAATTTATTATGCACCACTAATCCTTTTGCAAGAAAGAGAGGAGCATTATCAGCTATAGAAGGTTAAACTTTTTATTCATCTGGTTTTGCTGATGTGACACCACATTGTAGTGGGTATCATTCAAAGCAACACTGAGTTAAGTGATACACTGAACATTTCTGCAAGGAATTCAATGCCTTGCCAAATGAAACAGGTCAACCGTGATGACACTTTCAGACCTGCATGACAATAAAAGGTTTGTGGGTGTGAGAGAGTTCAAAATAAGGCTTGTGGTCATTCTGCTTGGCTTCCTGGATGTTAGCATGCATATATCTGCTATTTACAGAGTTATGGTTTGGGTTCTACTTAGACAACATCTGTGAAACTCTGGCCAACTGGCATCATGTAAATTTTGTTGCTAGCAGCTGTGGCATTGGCATTTCACTTGCTTCCCTGCAGTGAGAAGTTGTTATGAGGCCTCTGCCGTGCTGACATAACACTTGAACTCTCTCAAAGATATAAGTAGTGCAGATCCCTTATCAGTCTGCCTGTCTATAGATTTTATACTGCTGCTTATCACTTAGACACAGGATAATTTTATGTGTGAAGCTAGTAGCAAAGGAAGACATCCCTAACAGAATTCTTAAAATCTCCGGCATCACTTTCGCCTGTTGATCAAACCCTGCTTTGCCACCAGGGATTCAGCAACACATTTTTAAGAGATTGGTAGTTTAGGAATCCAGATAGCTATTCATGTAGCTTTCTTCATAACAACCTGGGGTTTGTACCAAGGATCATCATTTCAGATGTGCTGTGAACTATATTAGTTAAGTATCATTGTTTGCCATAAAATGGTTTGCTAGTATGAGTGCAGAAATGTGACCTCTGCTAGCAGAAAAAGGTCAGAACTCTCATCAGAAAAAATGTTTTTCTGGCTTAATACTCAAATGCTGCAAAATGGTTTTTTGTGATGGTGAACATGCGTGGGTTTATTTTGTGTATCGGTGGCAGGTTTTTGTTCTTTTACTTGCTATCATTAGTGATATGTAATTAGTTTCTTTTCATTGAATTTGTGGAGACAAGTGAGAAGCACTATCACTGACAGGCCAATTTCTTTGAATGGCTGTAGCTTAAATAGAAACCAGGCATTTATGCTGCTAGGAAAGTTTATAATAAATGTTATTCTGTGGTGAGATCTAGATCCAGTAGACTGAGCTCCTGCTTCACCTGTTCAGCTCCTCTTTTCAGTGTTCTTGCAAAGCGGGAAGTTGTGCTGCTGATACAGGAGTTCTCTGGGAGACAGTCACCAGCCAAGTCTTGAAATGGAACACACATTTGTTTGTGATCAGCTACTAGGCAGTTTCTGAGTTACCAAGTGTCCTGGTTTCAGCTGGGATAGAGTTAATTTTCTTTCTAGTAGCTGGTATAGTGTTCTGTTTTGGGTTCAGTATGAGAATAAGGTTGATAACACACTGATGTTTTCAGTTGTTGCTAAGTAGTGTTTAGACTAAGTCAAGGACTTTCCAGCTTCTCATGTCCAGCTAGTGAGAAGGCTGGAGGGGCACAAGAAGTTGGGAGGGGACACAGCCAGGACAGCTGACCCACACTGGCCAAAGGGCTATTCCATACTGTGGTATGTCATGCCCAGTATATAAACTGGGGGGAGTTGGCCTGGGCGGATCACTGCTTGGGAACTGACTGGGCATCCATCAGCAAGTGGTGAGCAATTGCATTGTGCATCACTTGTTTTGTATATTCCAATCCTTTTATTATTATTGTCACTTTATTATTGTTATCCTTATTAGTTTCTTCTTTTCTGTTCTGTTAAACTGTTCTTATCTCAACCCACAAGTTTTACTTTTTTTTTTTCCAATTCTCTCCCCTATCCCACTGCGTGGGGGAGAGGGAACAAGTGGCTGCATGGTGCTTAGGTGCTGGCTGGGGTTAAACCACGACAAGTAAAAATCAAGTATGACTCAAACATGTTAGTCAGGGTTTGGGCATACAACATCATCAGTGTGACACCATGTGACTGTTCTGGTGGCTGTGGTGTTGGTGGCTCTTTGCCTCTCAGTTCATGGTGGGTGGGCTAAAGGGTTCTTTGAAGGTGGGAAGCCAGAGCTAAGTGAGTGTCTTCCCTCTTGCCCAAGCTCTATTGTGTGTATGCGCTTTTCCATAGGTCAAGGGCAACCTGATCCAAAGAATAACTTTCTCATTTGTAGGTCAAAACCAGTCTGTTCTGGCTCATTTAGACAGCAAACTGAGTGCCAGTTGTCTGGTACCTTCTAATTGTTGCAGATGTGGTGCTATTTTCTCAGTTTTACTACTTCTATGCAATAACACCAAGCAAATAGTCTGTGTTATGTTTGGATGCAAGGCAGATCAATCAAATCACAAGCAGGTCTTTATGCTACAATGTCATTTGTACTTTTCCTCACACAGTTTGGCTTTTGGAATGGTTCATGCCACCACTCAGTGTTGCTGATTACTTTGAAAACACTAAAAATGTCTGTGCTTTAGCCAGGAAAACATTAAATAGCCATGACTGCCTTTGTAGGAAAGTCTTACCTTTGATTCCTTAGGCCCTTTTGTATGCATTGGTTAGGTTTATGTGGAAAAGAGCTTTGGGAAAGACATTTTAACCCTGTTGCAGCCCGTTCAAAATTACATGCATGTTCATGCCAGGGTTGCACTGTGATAATGAGGTGCCTTTGGACATGCCATGGGTGAAGTTGCATAGAGAGGATGCGAGGCTGTCACATCTTGGTGTATGTTTGATCAGTGCTTATGCAGAGTTGTGATGTGCATGTCGTGGTTTCAGGAGGAAAACTCAGTTTGATTTCAGCAGAAAGCTAAGGGAAACCTGCATTACTTAAATGTGCAATGGGAACCGCATAGTTCTTCTGCAGGAATTAGCAAGTGCATTTGAAGTGTAGAGATTGTATAGTCAAGTGGATGGAGCACTTGACAGGAGCCTGAGAATAATATGTCTTTCTTCAGCCTAGACATTGAGTCATTGTGTGATGTCTGGCAAATTGCTTCAACTCTTTCTGGCTTTTCTTCCCCCACAGGAAATAGAGGACTCCGCTTTAGAATGAGATCTGTAAGAGCTAGTGTAATAAATAATGGTTATAATGATACAGTTCTCTGCAAAAGCTTGGATAATCATCTTCGGCAGCGGCATTAGTTTAAATTTGTTTTCTTAATTGAATGGAGGTTTGACATATACAATTTCGTGTTTCAGTTGGGCAAACTGATCCTTCACGGACTGGTGCAGAAGTTCTAGTGATTTATTTTTTTACTTGTAAACAGAATTCTTATTTTAATGGGAATAAAGATCTTTACAATTTTAAGCCAATTGCCAACAGAGGGTTACAAATTATTAATGCAAGGTTAAACTAATTTACAAATGGAGAGATACTTGCATTTTAAGTATCTTACATTGTTACAGAAGTAGCAGAGTTGTGTTCCTCCTAGTATAACAGTTACATTTTATTTTAAAACAGAATGTTAGCTGCTGCTGAAAAGATCATGACGCTGTCTAGATGAAGAGGGACAGGAAATCCAATGCATTTTTTTGTGTTTGCATCACATCCTGGTACCAAATGATCAGTGATTGCCCTCCTGGTCTGAGCAGATTTGGGTTTCTGCGGTGAAGTCATGTCCCACATGTGCCAGCGGCTATGCTGCTGTCTTAGCCTGCACAGCAGTTACTGCATTTCAGGCTGGCAGTTTCTGAGCTAATGGCAAAAGAACCATGCGTTGGTATTGACTAAATGAAACATAGGTTGAAAACAATGATAAATGCTGCCTGTTAGCTTTTCAGGATTGTTGATTTTAGTGTTTTCCACAGGTGCCGAGATACCCATTGTAGCAATATATAAAGCCATAAGGTTCATCTTCTCTTCTCAGCTATGCAGGACATAGCTTAAAAAACATAACGGTAACCAGTGTCTCCTAAGGAATGGACCAGTAGTTAATGGGTTTGAGCACAGGTTACACAGAACAACGATTAGCTGTACTGTGTCTGCTGCAGGAGCTTGTATGATAAAGGCTCAGCAAATGCTAGTTTGTCCTAGATATGTCCTTTTTGCTGTCTGCCACGTGCTCACATAAAAAGCTTTATGACATACCTGAATGAGCCTTTTAGAAATTCTTCTGCTGGTTAGTAACCTGTAAGAAAATACCTTTTTTTAGAACATTCTTCTTTCCTTCACTCTTTGACTCTCATTCTTCTCTTTTCCCCTGGATGGATCCCTGCGGCAAGAAAGTCTCTTCAGCTTGAATTCTTCTTTCTTTGCTGTCCTTTTCAGTTAATTTTCAATTCACTTATGTATATTCTATATCTCCGCTTGTTCTCCCAGGAGATGTCAGACAATAACCTCCTATGCTGTAGATCAGGGGATTTCTGAAAATGCACATGAGGTAAATTGAGCAACATGAGAACTAGCTAATGCTAATTAATTAAAAAATGTTGTATTATACAATTATATATATTGTTTAAAGATAATACCAGAGCTCCAGAATATTTCTATTCCCTCTACAGTGGTCCCTAATTTGTTAGAATAGGTTTGACCAATTCTACTCTCATGCAGTGCTTACATACCAGGCCTTAAAAGGTCACAGCAAATGGAATCTAAAAAGCCTCTTCTAGTTTTGCTACCATGAGTTCCTTAACAATTGAGTCAAATTGATAAAAATAAAAATTAAAAATGGAGAAGGCAATACCAGATGCTGATATTATAGCTATTATTTCCCGTTGCTTTGGTTAGAGGCTTTGCACTATGAAAATTCGTTCCATGCAAAGAGATCTTCATGGATTATAAAACAGCACTGTCATTAAACACTTGTTTTACATCTTACTATGATTCCCTGATTCTTTGAGAGCAAAAATAGGTTATCTCTGACTGCTCTGCCGACTGAACCATCTAGGGATTGCTGTAATCTGTGTTTTGCTGTCTGCATCCCTAGAGGACTCATTACCAGCTGGAGAGAGACAAAAGGTGCTCCCACCAAGATGACACTTTTCTTCCCCTTTCCTCTTCTGTCAAGTGAGCTGGTGAAAAGACCTGCTATGACAACCACAGGCTAGCTGAGAGTTTTCCCACAATCGGGGAATTAGCTGGCCTGATAAGGCAACTATTTGGTCTCTTACTACTTACATCTGACATAAATGTGTCATCACATAGACGAGAAGCTGACATGCAAAATGCTTTCCCATGGGCAATGCAGTTTTTTAAACTGGTGGTGCACAATAAGCTTAAAAGAACAGACACAGTGATACGTATTTATGACATCAGGACTCCCCTCGCATTAAATTAGGCAATTTTATATGACTACTAAGAACCCTCAGCTTCTTTGCTAGTCTGTGGAGCTGCTTTCAGTCATCTGTTGAGAATGTTTCTTAAATTCTTGGGTTGCCTTGCACCCCTCTGCTTTGGTTAGGAACACAGAGCAGTCACAGCAGTTGGAACTAAATGTGCAGCTTGAAGTTACAGGACAGGGTTATGGAAGACTTTGGTTATTTCTAAGCTTGATCTGGCAAAGCATTCATGAAGGTGCTGAGGTATTAACATCTTTGCACTAAGCCATTTGAAAAACAGGATTTGCAAAAAAAGGTGCTGACAGTGTATCTCCAGGATACAAAAAGAGTTTTGTGGAATAATGCTCTGTAAGCTGCTCTCTTTAACCTACTATTCTACCAGGCACCATGTGTTTGCCAAGTTAAAGAGAGAGGCACATGGCACAAGAGCTGGCAGTATGAAAAGTGTTGTTAAAAAATGAATGATTGGAAATTTTTTCCACAGCCCAAACGGGGTTGGATTACCTCATCTTTTTTTTAAACAATTACACTAACCTCTGAGATAAAACCCATTTTATCCCCTAAGTAAAGTTGAAGTATGTTTGGAAAACCAGGCATTTTGAAAATCCAGAATATTTGTATTTCAGAACTGGCATACAGCATAGGATGGGAATGTCTGAAGAGTGTCACGGGTAACATTTGCTGAGTATTTTGTTTGACCTGGAACTGCATTTTTCAATGGTTAATATTTCAGAAGCCATTCTGACCCAGGATGTGGCTTCACTGGTGTCACCGTAGCTGCACTGCACCTAGAACTGTATTACCAAAACCATCATATACATTGTGTATTTTACAGCTCTGGGTCAAATTGTGAATAGCTGAGATAACAAATAAATAAAGTAGTTCATCAGTGGGAAGACAAGAGCCTGCATCATGGTGCAGGTGGCAAGCACTGGCAGCTGATCCAGTGCTTCAATCAGGCTTCGTAACCTCTGCTGAACTCGGTGCTCTGATAATAGTATTTCTTCCACCCTACTGAAAGCTGGTGAGAAAGCACTGACCCCTTTGTGAACCTCACAGGCTCCATATGCCAATGCCTGAACTGCAACCCAGATACCAGTGAGGTCAAAGAGCTGGAGGAAGATGATGTGCAAAGCATCCTTTGGAAAATATACCAGCTTTCACCTCCTTCCTCCACCCTGGCCCTGGCTTGTGGAGATGCTTATGGTCAGGGCAGGGTTTCTGTGTGAATGTTGGAAGTGAGGTTGGGCCTACCTAAATTTGTGCTCTTGCTTGACGTGCTGATGTTAAACTTGATAGCAAAGGATTTCCATTCTCTTCCGTGTCTTATGCTCTGTGCAAGAATGCACCTGGTAGTTCTGAGCTACAGGCTGCTTTTCCAGCCCCCCTTCCCTGCTAGCTTATTCCTCTCTCTAAAATAATTTAAGCCAGACTTAGCTTCTTGATGTCTTACCTCATGCATGCAAAAAGCACATGCACTCTCAGTAAAAATTCTCCGTGTTAGTCTTCTGTTCTCTCCTTTCCTACTTTTTGTGCTGTAAAGAGATCAAGTGTCTTAGCACAGAGCATTATAAGGTTATGTTAATTAGAATAGCCAGTAGCCTGAAGTAATAAGTAGGTAGGATTTTGTGGGTTAATGTACAAATTTATAGCAGGCTACAAAGGCTCTGCAACAAGGGCCCAGTCCTTCATTGCGTATTTGTTGTATTTGCTTGTTAGGGGGTTTTTTGTGCATAAGACATGCTGTCATCTTGAGACGGTCACACTTCATGCAGATAAACATTTTGATCATGTGTACAATTAATGTACTGTAAGTGTGTCTTTCAAAGTACAAGTTCACATGTCAATTATCAAAAGAGTCTTGATTTAAAACACACTGTAGGCAGGACAGCGGGCTGAAAATGTGATTTTACAATGCTGGGGAAGAAACCTTTGCTTGGGAGTGGATTGTAATTAAGGAAAACAGTTGTATTCCTTACCACTTTTTGCTGTGTAGATGATGTATCTTGTAACCTGTGTCTGTCTCTTGCTTTTGTGCTGCAAAGGGAGTGCCTTCTCAGGTTACTTTGTACGACCACAAGTTAGACCTTGATGTTCTTTTTAGTCTGTATCTCTGGTCCAATATGTCAGTGCTCCATGTTAACAAACCTTATTATGTTAAATATGGAGTTTCCAAAAAAGTGAAACATACTGAAATACCTTTGTCTTTTCTTCTTCAGGATAATAAAGTTTTCAACAGTGCCTGCCCAAGAAGTGTGATGAGAAATGGCTTTAGGAAACAATACCCAGAGAAGTTATTCCATCATCCCCTGCTTCATCTTTGTTGAGGTGAGTGCAGTGTTCAGATGCCAGGCCTACACAGAAGGCAGCTCTGCCCTGCAGGAATTAAGTCATTTTTTGGCCGTTTTGTTTGTAAGGAAGAATGCTTTCTTACTTGGTAACATGAATATCCATCTTCATACTCAGTGTCATCAATATCCCCTGAAAACAGTCCTGCATGAGTTAGCCAGATCTTAGGTACAAGCACACAAGAACAAGTAGATGCTGTGTTTTCAAAACTTGCCTCTACCAGATTTGCCACATGGTCCTGTGGTATTTGGTAGATAACAGGCAGTAGTTCCCAGTGTAGGTCAGCAGCAGGTCATTGCTCATCTTCCCATTTTTCCTCAGACTTGTATCCATCTTGCTGTTGCACAAGGACTAGACCTTGTTTAAGGAAATGTCTGCTCTCACAGTCTAGTGGTTCGCAGGCTTTGGAAGCAACACTCAGCTCTGGTTTCAGTTCAGGTGGAACATAAAATTTAGATGAGGCATGCCTACCTTTAAGTATGAAGAAGCTTGGCTAGCACAAGGGCTGTGAGTTGACTAGCAGTGAAGTTACAGGACTGGTTGTTCCCACAGTGGAGTATGGCTCCATATCTTTGTTCAGGGTAGCTTATTTTGGTTTTTTGTTTTTTAAATTGGCTTATTATTTTACTCTGTACAAATTGCTTTTTTTGTGGTGCTTCTTTTACTTACCCTAACACTGCTAGACTGACCAAAATCATTATCCAAATCAGTGAATGTTCAGCTGGTGCTTATAAGGCTGGTATGGTTTTCCAGGCAAGGGGGGCAACTCTGGGTTTCCAAGGAGGATGAAAGCTTCCATCAAATTTAGATGGTGAAAAGGAGATAACTGCCTGTGACTGACCATCTTCAGAGCCACCTGTCTGATGTAGCTTGGATACAATACTCACTCTTTGGCCTACATTATGAGGCAACTTGTGCACTTCCACAAGAGAAGCACTAAGAACAGTCAAAAGAGTAATTGTAATGCTGAGTGTTGCGTAAGACTTAGGCCATTTTCACTGAAATCTTGGAAAGGTTTCAATGTGCTGCAGCAGCATGTGTAATGGGCACTGTGAATGGTTGCTTTCCAGAGCTCCTGAGCAATGACCTTTCCCCAGGGACATGGGAAAAGCATGCAGTGGTATCCAGGACCTCTCTAACCCTTACTTACCTGGAGTCCCCTCTTCAAAGCATCTTCTCCAGCCAGGAGATACAGTTCCTTTATATTTATACAGTTCCCTGCTTTCTGTCCTACCAGCTTAGCTCTCAAAACACAGTCAGACGATCCCTGGGTACTTAATCTAATGTAAGTGGAAGTTGTCCTTTTGACTTGAATGGGCCTTCCTTGCAGGAGAATCTGACTGGTTGGAAGATGAGGACAGAGGTAAAGCATAATGAAACCACTAGTAAAGCTTGGCATAGGGGCTTCCCAGCTGCAGCTATGGCAGACACCAGTGTGAGAAGGTGGCTGAGCCTTGCAGTGCTTCACAGGAATTTGTCACCGACATAATGTCCAGCTTCCTGGGGAATCTCTGCTCCCTGGGGAAACTGAGGGGCTGTTCTTACTGAGACAATGGGTCACTGCTTTATTCCATCAGCTAGACAAAGAAAGGTTAAAAATGGGGAAAAAACAGCAATAAGCTGAGAAGAAACCCAATAAACACCATCAGGAATGAGATGTCTCAAATTTATTGCTTAAACAAGCAGCTGTGAAGACTTTTAGTCCTCTAAATGTATGAATGATGAGCCTGGTTCGCAGCCTATGACAGGGATATAAATTGTCCTTCCTGCAGACAAGACTGACATGAATATAAGAATAAATCTTTTTAACAGAGGAAAAGAGTTTTTTGCCTTGTAAGTGTACTTTCCTTGTCCTTTCATATACTTGCCTTGCTGATTAAAACACAATTTTAAATTAAAAATCAGTCAAAAGCAGAGAGGTAGTGTCTGAAAAGATGTTCTCTCTGCTACACTTGATGAAAACATGTATTTCTTCCCCCCTTTGTCCCCAGTGTAGATTTTTAATGTGGCACTAGTGGAACTGCAAATTCATAGACTTATGTCAAGCATTGTAGCATTAAACAACAGGAAATCTAATTTCCTGCTGGGAATGCAGAGATGATTGATAGTAGCCATTCGGTGTAAAAAGTCCCTGTAAATCTTGAGGCACAGTGAGGGTGTTTTTCTTTTCCTACTGCCATGCTTCTGAGACTAAGGGAAGTGCTTTTTAGATTAACGACCTCAGACACCAAGCCCTGTGCTGGATTGCCTGGGTTAGGATGGGCCCTATTTTTGTAGCTTTGAAGCAACCATGAGAATTGATTAGCTGTGAGACACCTTGCTGCAGTTGGTAAAGGTGCATGCAGGACAGCTAAAACTGTTGCATGCTTTCCTGATAAGATTTTTCTATGCAAAAACAATCTAGCAGCAGACATGTTAGGTGACCATGAGTAGGAAAAGAGGTAAATATTATCATAGGTCAGTAAATATTATCTGTTTCCCAGAATGTGCTGCCTCCCCCACTGTCTTCCATGGAATGTGGTCCTGTGATTAAAAGTTTTGAGATATTTGCTCTTAAGAAAACAAATGCTGAGCCTTGACTTTCATGTCAGATGCCCTTCCAGTAGATATTTGCTCACTGCCCAGTATGCAGTGTGCATTCAAAGAAGTCATGATGGCAGTGGTGGAAACAAGGCGTCACAAACAGTTTGGACATTTTAAATACCATTATGCTTCAGTCTGTGCAAATGTGACAGTTATAATTTCAGCGATTATTGGCATTACCATTTTTTTCCATTTCATTTTCCTTCCACTGAACTAACTTGTAGCAGTTAGTTATTATGAAACCTGACCTGAAGATGAATGGCTTATTATAAAAACTTAAACCCTGTGCCTGACTCTACAAATTCCTTTTTATGTTCAAAATATGAACTTTTTAATAATACAGAGATAGCATATGATGTCTAATCTGTAATGACAGAAATGTTAAATCAACATTTTCAGTCCCTAATTAGAAACACAATGTCACATTATGAGTAGATTTAAAGGCTAAATAGGGAATCATTAAACTAATTTTTAGCCACTTATCAAATCTGAGTCCCTCTCCCAAATAATGCAGGCAGCCTTCTAGATGGTTCTTTATTGTATTATAAGAGGTATCATTACAGTCTGGCATTTGTCACCAAATGTCTATGAAGATTTGGTATATTACATTTTGTTAAACACAGAAGCAATTAATTAGGATGTACAGGAGACTAACATTCTCCTTTCCCTGCCCCCCCTTTGCAGCATTGCTTGCAGACAGCATCAGTGAAAGGAGACTTTAGGAGGCTGTTGCCTGGCCTTGGTTTACATGTAAGAGGTTGCAACAAGATGAGACCGATTTTATTCCTCATTCAGCTGACATGTGCCACTGCTTTTAGCAGTGTATGGACTGTTGAGAACCTGGTCCAGGAGGACTGATGCTGTTAGCTGCTGACAATTGTTAAATAGAAGTGCAAAGAGCAGGATGCCCTACTCCAGTAGCTTCCAGAGCTGTTTGGAGTCAGTGATTGACCCACAACATGCAGCAAAGGCTATAGAGCTTCTAGTTGTTGGTATGCCCTGGATTTTTCCCAGCAAATGCAAATAGTACACAGCAGCCTGTTTGGGGATTTTTTGGTGGCCAAGACTGGTCACTAAAGTGGTCTTATGGATTGTAGACAAGCATGAGAGAAAGTAGAAGCAGCATCTGGGATGACAGGAAAAAATTTATCGTATATTCTTCCTTTTTCTCGTACTTTTGACTTATGGTGTCATTTGTTGCCAAAACAGTTTGTGGAGCATCTCCTCCCTCCTTCACCTGCTGGGACACGCATGACAGAGTGCTGTCAGAAACATCTTTAATGATGCATCAGCACAGCTGTCTCATTATTTTGCAACGCCGCTTTGCAGGGTTTGATCCAAGGAGTGCTATGTTACATCCTTCCATGTAACATCCACATGTGTACTGGTTGAAGGTGGGGAAAGGTAAAATCACAACTGGCAAAGGTGTGTTTTGTACACACTGGCCCAATTTTCTGCAGGCAGTTGTCAGAACAACTAAGCTCCCTCAGTTCTAGGCAATGTCAGGTGTGGAAGTGGGTGAAGTGCAACGCCTGGTGAATCCCAGTTCTCTTCCTAGGAGACTGGTGAGCTACCCTGAGGTCTTGATCTAGCAGTGTTTTCCACGCGCTGTGGTCTTTCTGTCTTTCTTCATGCCATTCTGAGTGTTAGCTTTCTAGGACGAAACTTATGCTAGGGTTGTGCAGAAGGGACGAGAACAGTGTGGTTTTGAATTTGGTGGGTCAAAGTGATTATACTTGCTTTTGCAGCGTATTTGACATTTATCATTAGTGACAGAAAGTGTAATGCTATGTGATAATTGCATTTTCTAATAGATGCTTGAAGGATAGTTGCATACTATGAGTAAACAGCATCCCCACAACTATCTGTGACTTCAGGGGGAAGGCATGCGAACAACCTTTGAGCCCTTGTGTCTGTTCGAATAGTGGTTTTTAAAGAAGCAACAAGCAAGCAACGCTTCCTCTTTTTCCTGCAAAGAAAACCCGCTCATCTCTTCTGAGTCAAACAGCAGTTAGGACTATAATGGCTCTCTAGAAAATACAAAGAGAAATTTATTCTGCTGATGCAGCGCTTTCTACTTCCTTTTTCCTCCTCCTCCTCATGCTGCAGGTCCTGCTTTGAGGGCTTGAGTTGTTTCAGGGTATGAGTTGCCTAAGGATTTATTTTCAAGTACAGTTACTTCTAAAGGAGTCAGGCACATCTGAGGTGTGTCTTTGCACAGGAAAACACTGCAGTTTTCTGGCACCAGATTTAATTAAGTTGTCTTAAACTGATCAAAGAGTTACTGAATACCAAGTGACTTTAATATGACTGATGTATGTGCCACATTGTGCTTTATTGTGGATTATTGTAATCCTGACATTGACAAGGTAGTAGGGGCAGACTCAAATAAGCAACACCATTAAAACTTAGAACATTGGACATCTTTCAAATTCTGTAATCTAAAGATCCTACTTTTTCACGCTAAATCCATTATTCTGCCCTCAGGAAAGCTTTTGCAGGCAGAGTGGAAACTGTTTCTTCTTGACAACTCGATATATAGTGCATTGCAAAGAACTGAAGATTTTGTAAGAAAAATCTCTTCCCCCCTCCATGAATAAAATGAAAAATGATGCAAAATACAAAGCTCTAGTCTTATGTCTGTTCTGATGCAAACTTTGATTTGCAATGTAGGTATGCTACAGCCTCACAGGATCTCTGTTGCTACAATCAGTGGGGTAAATTTTCCATTACTTTTTGCTATTTTAGACTGCAATTTAGATTGAATCATCTTCAAATATCAGTTCAAACATAATTTAAAAAAAAGTTTCAACTTACAGAAGCACAGAAGTAAAGCATTCTTCTTTCTCCGCCTGCCTACATTTTCCTGCCAGTATTTCACATAGTCAAGCGAACAGCTGAACTACTCTACCAGGAAAATTTCTGCAATACTGAAATCATTTGTGTAAGTGAGACAAGTGCCTCTTGAACTCCTGTTTGTCATCAGCATCACAGCAGGGTTTAGGGACCTATGAAAAATAAGTGAATTTAGAACAGTCATGACATACATGGCACTTTTTTAATTCTATTTTTTTGTCTAGGTGTTTTGAAAACTCAAAAGATTTTGCACATTTGGGTGTACTGGCTGGTGCCCTCTAATTTTGAGCAGTGTTTGGGGAGTGTGAAATGTCTTTTTCTGTGTGCTGTGGTTCTCAAAGCAACATTTGTAAGAGGCATTGAATGTATCAGGAGTGACTTTCTTTTTGTGTTTCTTTAAAGAATAGTCAGTCACATCTCTCCTAAGAAAAACTTGCTGATTGCATTAGAGCTTTAATGATATGATTAAAATTGCATATAGGACATAGGGTCATAGGATCACAGTTTGGGATATTCAAAATAGAGGTTTTAATTTTGGCAGGGTAATGTCCACTTCTCCTAGAAAATGCCAAAAAATTCCAGGCCAGGCAGATTTTAATATAAACATTACCTAAAAAGGCATCCAGATAGTTGAAATGTTCAGTAGCTTTGTTCCGTAGCAGTATCCAGTATACACCATGTGGGGCTTTTTGATTTTGTTTCCTGCTGAGGCAGAAAAGAAGGATTTTCCAGCAGTTTGTGTGTGCCAGCTCAATCCTTTCCCTTGCTATAGGTGTCTTGCACATAGCTATTTAAAGCTCTGTGCCTTGTTTCTCCATCTGTGCCATGCAAGCAGTAGTGCTATGCTGCTCCACTGGGATGCTCTGAGGACAGAATGCCCTGAGGGACATGTCATGTGCTGGTGTTGTGTAAACTGCCTGTCATTAGATCCTCTAGTTAGACTGACTATGTGAATTGGTGGTGACAGATGCTGTGCAAATTCGGAGGAGCTCGTCTTGTAGCAGGGTGATGTTTCTGCATAATCCCCATGCTTCAGTCACTTCTGTTTCTTGGGATTCATTGTTTCTTATTTTATTCACTCAGCATATGCATCTGTTTCTCTTGTTGCTCTTTCTAAATGTCTCTTTATGTTCCCCATTTGCCAGTCATTCCTATTGTTTGCTTTCTTTGTCTCTCCACCACTTACCTCCTTTGTTCCAGATGACTGGATAACTCCATGTTGTGAAATTGGCTTAATCTCAGTGAATAGGTGTCTCCTGAATGTTGGATTAGTTTTGTTGAATTGCTAGGCAGTTTTTTTATTACCTCACTATAAACTGAAACTTAATTTTTTGAAACGATAGTCCTTCTAGGTGCTTCAAAATTAGTCGAAGAGCACAGAAAATTTGTGACAAAAATGGGCACTCTGGAAAAAAGCAGATTATTATTTGATTCTCTTTAGCTTCCTGAGGACATCTTAAAATTAACATTAAGGGACTGTCCAACAGGGATTAGCTGCTTTACTGCATTTTTCTTTAAAAACATAAATGAAAGAAGGATTGTATTGTTGCTTGCAGACACATGAAGCCTATTTTGTTTCCTTCCCCTTTATCCTGAAAATTTCCCTTCACAAATAATCCCTTTGACAGCCCAAGTAACAGCACCAATGAATTTGGTGCAATTTTCAAGGAAGAGATTAAAAATACCAAAAATTCTTTGTCTTTATGAGTAATACAAAAATGCATTTGGTAGTAGAGAAAAATGTTGTGAACATACTGCTTTTTCTGTTTCACTGTGCCCTGAAACTAGCCAACACTTTTGAGATTTACTGCAATTTATAATATGTTGGTCTATATAACCACGTTCCCAAGAGAAGGAATGGTGGGGTTTTTTTAATTACACAGCAGTTACGGAGATTGAATTTGCTTTACGTAGAAATGCATTTTGCCAATTTGTGAGTTAAAAAAACCCATAGCTTTAGTAGAAAAACTAGTAATCAGAGTTGATTGTATAGAGATTTTAAGAAAACTGGTTATAAAACCAGAACCATTCATGCAAGTTTTCTGTGTTATATGTGCAGAACCCTACAAGCTGTGTTTGAAGCCTTCTAAGATGGAAGGTATTTCCAGCAACGACAGGGCAACTTTAATTAGGCTGAAAAAAGATGGCAGTGTGAAAATACATGACACAATATGTAACATGGGCAGCTATCTCCTGTGGGAACAGAGTGATATAATCAGCAAAAATTACTGCTGAATTTTTCTCTCCTTTCTTTTCAGACGTATACTTAGATTTTTATTTTTCTTGCAGACTGTGGTAGAGCAGTTGATGTGTTAATTTTTTTTTGTTTATTTGTATACTTCAAAGACCTGAAGAGTTTTCATATTTTCTCTTCCAAGCACACAATGTTGAGCTGTTTATTTGCTCAGATACATGAAAATTTGGAGACCATTGCAGGTGCAGTGCATTATCATATTATTGATTCCTCTGTGACACAGTTGCACCATTTCCTCTGGTCAACATCTGAGAACATACATTTTTTCCTTGGTCTGTAGGAATATGCCTGCGTTTATTTAGCATGATACTTAATTTGCATAAGTTACATGAAGTTTTACAAAGGGTGAAAAGGAATTAATAGGCACTCACAAATCCATACTAAGTAACCCTAAATACAACAATCAAGCCTTCCCAGAACCAATCAGTAGGAAAGATCTGAGAAATGTCAGACCAAAGTAAGATGCTTAAAGCTAGTTTGCAATATCAAACCCTTTCAAACTTTTTGAGAGTGGTTTTGACATTAAGACAATTTTCAAAAGTGAAATAGGTCTCTTTAAGCATCATGTCCAATTTTATCAGGCTTGCAAAGAACTTGATTTATGGCTCCTGACCAGCCAACCCAGACATTGAAAAGGAGTGTTTTGTTTAGCAATGTTAGAAGGGTGAAGTCATAAAGATCAGTCTTACAGCAAACAGATTCGTATAAGCAATTTAGCTTTGAAAGAATATTGTCTTTTTCTGCACTCTAGAAATTCCAACAGAGTTTAAAGACCAGCTTTAGGAATCAGTCTGCCAAGTCTTGTGCTTCCTCTAAAAACCTAAGGTATTGCACCAACCTGGAACTTCCCCAAGCTGCTGACAGAACATTCTGGTGCCTTTGTGTGGGAAGCAAATAGTTTTTAAATTGTGGTTATCCTCTCCCTCCAAAGCACAAATGGATAATCCAGTTACCAGCACCTGAGTAACAGAAAATAAATAAAGCTATGTCAGGACCCACTCAGAAGAGGGTGAGCGACTCAGATTTGCAAATCCCCAGCAGTGTGGACTAATGTGAGACAACTGTCAAGGTCCATATACAAACATTTATTAGATTCCCACAGTGATTAATATATCTCTTAAACTAGGTTTTCTGATAATTGGTTAGGTATAAACAAATTATGGCAAGTGGTAAGGTACGCCTTGCGTTACTTAACAACTCTTAAGAGAAAAGAGAGAGAGAGAGATCACTGGTCCTGGTTCCAGCGTTGGTCCAGCCAATGGGGGGATTCGTAAGAGCACTCTTCTGTGGAATTCCACACACTTTCCTTCTCCCTTCTTCTCTTCTTTTTTTTTTTCTCCTTATTTTAGTGGCACCTTTCTTCCCCTGTTATGTTCGCTGCATCAGTACGACCAGCTCTCCTGCTACAGTGGCAGTTTCGTTTCAGGTTCTCCCCCCTTTCCCCAGGTGAAGTGTAGTGTGATTTGGGTTGAGAAGGGGATGCTGTAGTCACGTATGTTTAGCAAGATCCCTGTAATCTTCATTAGCTTGTGCAGGGGTGTCAACTTTAATATGCCTTTGGCGGATAATGAGGCAAAGGTCACCCCTCAGACATGATGGTCCCGAAAACAGGGTTCACAATCTTCACAGCTCGCACCAGGGCAGACCCGTCCTGTCTCCACGGGGATTCCTCCCCCAGCCCCATCCTTTGCTATTCCTCCCGCGTGGGTCAAGTGTCAGCCTTATCAGTCCATTGAGCACCAGGCCTGCCTTATTCAGTTCAGGGTACTTGTGAGTGTTTGAGGCATTCCTTGGGAAGGCTTGGAGACCCTCTGCCCTCCCCGCCCCCCCCTCATCTTTACCGACTTTCTTCTCTCTCCATTGTACGTGCTTCCCTCAGGCTGCTTCTCTCAATCTTTGTTTTGGGAGTTAAAAGCCGTCTCTTTCAAGCTATTACAAATGCAGCAGAACGTGGCAACAAATAGAATAAAATACAGCTTTCTGGAGAAATTGTACTGTATGTTTCCATATTTCTAACTTACTTGGCTCGTGCACCTCAGGTTTTGTGATTTATTTCGTGATTTCTGGGGCAGTCTGAAGGAGCCCTGCAACTTCCCCTGAGTCCATTGCCGCATCCCAGCATTTTAGCAGTAAAAATTTTTCCTCTGATATTTCCTTATAGTCATACTGCACTTCAGTGGTGTATTTCACCAGGAATTTCTGTGAGGCGTTGGATATAGTACAAGTAGTTCTCAGATCACATTCCTAAAGTCAGATCATATACTCTCTTACACAGATAAAGTTGCATGTGTCATATATTTGTCCACAGCTGTGAACTCAGTGGGGCTGTTGAAGAGACTATATGAAAATTAATCATATGCAGATGTGTTTGCAGGAAACATGTGAGAGAGTGCTGTTGCTGGGAATCAGAGTTTTGAAAGTTGTTCTATCTTGTGCACATGATGCTAAATGGGCACTCAAGTCTTAACACACATTAATTCATTACTCATGATAAAGATTGCTTACAACAGTGATTAAGAGGTTGACCCTCATTTTCAGAGTTATGAGTCTTCACGGATTATCTTTCAGCTTGATGCCATGCCTAAAATCATACTTCTGATTCAGAAGTTTGGGCTTTGTAAGATTTAGGATATCTGTATAAATATACAATGATAAATTGTGTTAGCTATTCCAAGAACACACCAGTTTTAAGTTAAAGAGTCAGGAATAAAGATGCATCTTCGTCTTGGAACAGAGTGATTTAATGGTCAAGATTTCTATTGAAGATAGATTTTTAGAAATGGTTGTTAGATGAATGATTAATCAATATTTTACTAAGCACATAGTCGATTTTTAAGGAGTTGTACACAGTTCAAGAAACCAAATGGCCGTTCATAATGGTCTGTAACTCTTACTTTTGGGTGATATGTTTATAGCACCCACTGGGATTAAGATCTGCATCAGACTAGACATACCTAGAGTCCTGTGGCTAGCTGTGGTCTCTAGCGGCCTTGCAGCAGAGAGTCTGCATGTTTGCAGAGGGTCGGTGCAAAAAGCCAGGCTGTTTTGCCCAAAAGTTTTAAACATTCTCCAAAATCTTGCTATACACTTCTTTCTCATGTCATTTACTTTATGACCTGATCATATAAGCAGATGAATGGGAGAACCCATGTAATAGGACACGTGAGGGATAGGCTTTTACAAGTTTAAAATAAGTTTGAATCATTTATTAACTTCTTATAATTCTACAGCATTATTAATTTCTTATGATTCTACAGTAATTATTGATGTAGTCTACCAAAAATATGCTGCAATAAGATTAAAGCCGTTTGGAAATAATGATGCAATTATTACTGGAGTTACTGTCAGTTTTGTTACAACTTCAGTAGAGTGAATTCTATAATTTAAAGGATAGCTACAGTTGGTCATGTAATTGCTGAATTATCCCTGTATTTCCTTCTCCCAGCTATTAAACGCTGCATGTCTCTCCTAAAAATCAATAATCTATTGTTCATCATGACTTAATGGCTTATTTCTGCAGTGTAGAGTTTGCATACCTGGAAGGAGCTCTAATAATAATAATAATAAATCAGTAGTTGTTATATACTTTATGAAAACACAGAAATTTAGTGTGTGATTATTTTGTGCAGATGTACAACTTTATTGAATTAATACTGCTTTTATTTAGTTTAAACCATGTACAACAGTCTATTTGATTTGTCAAGACTCTGTGAGTTTTGCATGCTTCATGGAGTGAATGAGGTTTGGCCTTTAAATCTCTCAAAATAGCTTGTGATACTTCGGTTTTTGTAGTGGAACTATTGATCGAATTTCCATTTGATTTATTGTAGTCGTTAATCAACACTGCATTTTTAATAAAATTATAGCAAAATATGTGTAAATGTACTTCATAAATGTAATCTAGTTTCATTGCCTGACTAATATGAGATGCCAGTTATAATGGAGTCAATTAACCTTTCAAATAGATTGGATAGCAGATTACACTTTTATTAGTTTTATAGTCATGCTAATCTTTGACTTGGAGCTAGTTAAATCAGTAGTCATCAGGGATCTTTATGATCTTATTTAAACCAGCCAAAACAAAAATCAGTGCAGCTCTGTTATAAAGGTAGGAAACATACTGAAACTCTCTAACTGGTGAAATTGTGGGAACAGAATGCTTTATACACTGTTGGTTTCATACCAGCATTGGTTTATCATGATGAGTTTCAGGCTTTTCATTCTTATTGAAAATGTCATTCTGTAGAATGAAAGGAGTAAAACAGTTTGGGACTTTGAAAAAACTTGGGGCAGATGTGATTTGAACAAGAAAGGCAGCTAGGGTCATCCAAGTGAGTAAGAGACTTAAGTCTATACTTCTTTGAGCTAAAAGAAAGGTCACAGACTCACAGAATAATTTAGGTGGGAAAGGATCTCTGAAGGTCTCTAAGTACAGCATGGCACAGAACAGTGGCAGCTGGATTAAGTTCCTCTGGGCCTTGTCCAGTTGAGTTTTCCTGTTACCTTACTAGGCGACCTGTTTAGATTTTTAGTATCCTCATAGGAAGAACACTTGTCCTAATATTCTTTCTGATGAATTGATGTAACCTGATGTGAAGGAGAAAGAATCTAGGCCCAATGGCAGTGAAAAGAGAAGGTAGGATGCAACAAAAAAAGAGGATGGGTAATGGAAAGCAGTAAAGGAATGAATTATGTAAAAAAAACCCCTGAATTTTAGAGCTATGTGCAGCTGGAACCTTAAGACCAGTTTTGTCTGCCCAGCCTCTTTTCTTGCAATAATTTCACCCAGGTATTTGCATGCCCATTATGAAAATGTGTGTTGATTACCAATAGTCAGTGAGTTGATTTGCCATAGCAAATAGCAGGTGAGTATTTCTATGGTTTTGACAGGGCTAATGTTGAAAAGAATGGTATCTTTAAGTGAAAGAGACAAAAATGAGCACCAGAACCTAAGGATTTTGTGAAAGTTTTCAAACCCCAAGTTCGCCCTTATTCCCTACCCTGCATTCACAATTGTGTAGCAAGACAATTACAGATTCTGAAAAATGAAGTCATTATGAGGTCAAAATGAGGTCATTATTAATTTTTTAATATGACTGCCTACCAGTGATGAAGAGTTATACAAAAGGATTGGCTCAGACACAACATGACTTGCAAGCAGCAGATGAGATTCAAAGTGATAAGGTGATTGTTTTTTTAAAAGCTTCCTGTTCAGTTGGGAAAATGTTGGAGGCAAATAAAATGGATTTTATAATGCATTATACATAGTAATAAGACTGTGTCCATTTAGGTAAAGTAAAATGTCTTTGATAGTTTTCTATTTAATTTAAAACATTGTCTCTATTTGATTCTTAAGATTGGTCTAAGAGTCCTGCAGTCTTGATATCAACAGATAGTTTCTTTTGGCAGTAACTACTGCATTCATCAATGTCTAATGACTGTAAACCTGCACTACTCTATTTAGTAACATTGGTCTGGAAGCGCAGGCAAATTTTATGAATTTTAATGAATGCTTTTCTATTAATGACAAAGATTCAGAGCTCCAACCGCCTCCAAGGTTGTCAACTTAGAGAAAGCCTTTATGCCTGGAAGAAATAGGCAAAAAACCAAGCATCTAAGAAGGTGATAATGTCAGTGTTGTTAGAGTAAGACTAGATCTGATTTTCTATCTTCTACAGATGGTTTTGGAATGATGAATTCTGGACTGCCTTGGTACCAAGGGACTTGGTGACTTTTACTGGACACAGCAGTGCAGTGCAAGGGACACAATATACCTAAATACAGAACATGTCAGGAAGTTTCCATCAGAAAACATTATTTGGAACTAAGTTTTTTAATGTAATTTTTAATTTGGTGTATTCACTGAAACTCTGGTAGTAGATACCATTTTTGTCCCACTAGCTCACTTATGAGGCAACTAAAGATCCTGGATTTCTAAGATTCACTACTGTGGCACAGCTTGATACAAAACACGTAAATTTATCCAAGTCTGTGCCTGCCAAGGCATTGTCACCTTTAAGACTTCTCCAAGATGTCGAAAACTAACAGGAAGGTTAGGGAGCTGCAGTTCGCATTTGTGTGGCACGGCTCCTGCTTCTAGAAGAGGGCCCCTCTGCAAGTCTAGAGACTTGGTTTCTTGACATTATTAGGGAAAGCAAACTGGGCAGGTAGGCTTGCAGGGTCTGTGGCTTTGAGAGATTTTATGGTCTGAGGCAGATCAACTGCTTAGAGATACCAACAAAGAGTCTTGTAGGCCCTTCAGTCAGAGAAAGATCTGGAAGACATAGCATTTCAGAAGAACCATGTAGCGTGGAAGCTTCAAAGTTGAAAGGTATCTGCCAGTAAAATATTTTTTTGTTTTGAAATTAAATTTGCAGATTTTGCTTTTCAGCATGCTCTGCTCCAATAGGATTTGAGTTAGGATGTAGAGTGACATCAGCAAGCAGATCTGTCTGAAGCTGTGAGGCACCAGCAGCGCAAAAAGATGTGCTGCACTGTAAAGCAAAGGCAGGACAACAGGGAGCTACTGTGCCTCTGTACGTGTGCTGAGGGGATGGGGTACCTGCAAGACCTTCAACACATGGGTCCTGCACTGCTTTCCCTGTGGTATTTTCACTTGTCTGCTCTCCTTATGTGAAAATCAAACAGACAGCAAGGCTGATCACATGCCTATGCTGATCATTGTCTTGTAACCTTCTCTGCACTTCTCTGTTAATGCTAATTACACTGTGATTTGTTTGTGTAGTGCCACTAGAGATCTTACTGTCTAAAGACATCAAAGCGCTTCACAGCTATTAAGAGGATACTGAGCTCATTTAGAAGAGAGAGGAAAAGAGCTGCATTGTCCCCAAACCAAGCAACCCTTGGACCCAGGAGGATGACATCTTTCACCAATAGAATATAAGGCAGTTGTGAGCCAGACCAAAAGCCTGTCTTGGCAGCAGGGCTCTGAACAACTGTGGTAAGCAGGAGATAGCTAGGAAAGGGTATAATTTAGGACTGTTGTATAGTGACTATCTCTGACATGGTGTTGGTACTTCCCCTGGTCAAACGGAGTGTCACTGTATGTAATAGCCTGTGATAGACTTTTCTTCCAGGTTCTTTTTACAGTTGCTTTTTGAGCCCGTGTAAATTGCTAGCACCTGTAACTCCTATGTCAGGGAGTTTCACAGGTTACCTATGCTATCTATATTTTTGTTTATGTGACCCAATAGCTTCATTTAGTGTCCTACATCTAACGCTTGAAAAGACTGCAATCTTTCCCTGTTTTCCTGTGCCTCTATACCAGACACACCCATTTGCACAGCAGTTGCTGGGCTCTGCTTTGAGACTTTCTTGATCTTCTGGGAAATTCTTCTGGGATGATCAGTGGAGTCCTGGGAACCCTTAGAGGAACGTTAGGGTGTCAGTGAGGACAGCTAGATGAGCCTGTGGCTGCTAGCAAGCTCCAGCAGCTTCTAGCAAGCTCTGCCAGTTGCTCCAGATTGAAGGGGGCTCTGAGCTTGTAAATCTTGAGTCCTGATCAAGGAGAGTCAAGCACTTTTCCAGGCAGAGGCCTCTGTAAGTCCTGGCCCAGAGCACAGCCCTTGGAGGCGGCTGCTTGTACAGCATTTTGCATAGAAGGGAACCAGTAACTCTGCTCACACCAGCACCCCTGTCCTCAGTTATGATAATGATGTACCACAGGATCTGGTCCCCATCAGCCACTGGAGCAATTTTCCCTGTAACAGCAGAGGCCTTGACTGGTGCATGGAGCTGCAGAAGGAGGATGCAGCTTTGCAGGTCTCAGGCTGCAGAAGCACCTGGGGCCTCTTGCTGTGGCTGGGGCAATGGGAATGGCCTTTTGGCCAGCAGGAGGGTTCTTCTAATTGAGAATCTGTGTCACCAGCTACATGAGCTGTGGGAGCAAGTCAGCAGGCCGCACAGCATCAGAGATGACAAGAAAGGGATCAACCAGGTCCTCTCTGAGACCCCACAGCTTCCAAAGCCAGAACCTTCAAATGCAGCACGGGGACAGGCAAAGTCTCAGTGCATCAGGTTGGAAAGTGGAAACTCCCGTGATGGTGAAGGCTGGAGGCTGGTGACTTCTGGCCCTGGGGGTGAAGCCCCCTGCTCTCCATGCAGATCTGCAACTATGAAACAGATTCAGTGCTGTGGCAGCTCCCCGGCTGAGAGCTCTGTCCAGTGAAGCACTTAAGCCAGCTGAACCTGAACCATGTGGCAAGAGGAAATGGTGAGTGATGGTGTTGGTAGACCCCCTACTTGTGGGGAATGAAGGCCCCTGTCTGCCAACCTGACCTGCTGTCTGGAGAATTTTGCTGCTTGCTAGGGCCTCAGGGGTGGGATGTTTTGGAAAGACTGTTTCAATCCTCAGACGATTACTCCCTGCTGCTTTTCCACCTGGACACCAATGATACTGTCAGGAGTTACCTGGGAAATATCAAGAGTGACTGCATGGCTCTGGGTGCAATGGTTGAGGACATGAGAGGCCAGTCAGTGGTCTCCTTGATACTGCCAGTGAGGAGGAGGAAGGCCTGAAGAGGACTGGATGGATCCCGTGGGTCAACAGTTGGTTGCACAGCTGATGTCAGCAGCTGGGTTTGGCTTCTGTGGCCATGGAACCCTCCAAGTAATTTTTGGGAAATGAGCACAACTACATGCTTCTCTGTCATGCCACATTTAATAGCTTGTGACTTGGATTCATGGATTCCCCTGTGAGAGAATCAGATCCCACACACACACACTCTCACTTAGGATTAATTATAAGCTTTAGTCAGCAAGTAAGAACTGTTACATACCAGTACTGATTCTTGAACCTCTGATCTCAGTCAACATCCTCTCCATTCTGCAGAAAAAAGTAGTTTTTTCTAGCAGCAGGAGGCATCCCTGACTGTTGGTGGTAATGGGTGCCCCTCCAGTCCACCCATCAGCAGCCTGTTCCCAGCAAAAAGGGTTAACAAAGCAAGCTCATATTTATAGCTGGTTTCTCGGCAGGCCATGCAGGTCATACCATTAACAGGTTTTCCTTGTCTAGCTTAATGGCAAGTGTTCCTTGGCCAGCAAGTGGCAGTTTATTGTTGGATTCAATGTTTCAGCTTGAGACCAGCTTTCACAGTTGCTTAGTTTGGGCAACACTCAAGACCAGGGTCACACATTGTAGCTTTGACAACATTCAAGACTAGGGACGGATGCATGGTCACACTCTCTGAAGTGCCTGTACACTAATGCACACATTGTGGGAAGGAAATCAGAGGAATTGGAGATCTGCGTGCATTTGCAGGACTATGGGTGTCACAGTGATGTGGTGGAGTAGCTCACACGACTGGAGTGTTGCCGTGGATAGACAGGCTTTTTCAGGAAGGACAAGCTGGGACAGCTAGAAGGGAGAGTTGCCCTTTATATAAGGGAGCAGCTGGGACACATGGAGCTCTGCCTTGGGACGGGTGATGAGCCAGCTGAGAGCTTGTGAGTCGGAATTAGCTGATAGACCAAAATACGTGACACTGTTGTATGTGTCTGCTATAGACCATCTGATTAGGAAGCAGTAGATGAGAGGCTCAGACAACTGGAAGAAGCCTCCCTTTCACAGACCTGGGCCTCATGCAGCACTTCAGCCACCTTGATATTTGCTGGAGGACAACACAGCAGAGCCCAAGCAATCCAGGAGGTTTCTGGAATGCATTGATGACAACTTCCTAACGTGGGTGATCAAGTTGCGGATGTAAGATGCTCTACTAGACTACATGCTTAAAAGCAAGATAGAATTTATCTAGGATCTGAAGGTCAGGGATGCAAACGTCAGGGACATCCTTGGCAGCAGTGCCCATGAGATGGTGGAGTTCAGGATTGTGAGAAGAGGGAGCAAGGCAAAAAGTAGGATCACGTACCTAGATTTCGGGGGAGCAGACTTTGGCCTGCTCAAGTAACTGCTGGGAAGATTCCCATGGGATACAGCCCTGCAGAGAAGAGGCATCCAGCAGAGCTGGTTCATTTTCAAGGATTACTGCCTCTAAGCTCAAGATTAGTTCATTCTGATGAGCCAGAAATCAAGCAAAGGCAGCAGAAGGTCTGCATGGATGAACAAGGAGCTCCTGAACTAACCTCAGATGCAAAAAGGAAGTACAAAAGAGCAGCAGGGACAGATGACCCAGGAGGAATACAGAGGCACTGTCTGAGCATGCAGGAGTGGGGTAAGAAAAGCCAAAGCCCACATGGAGTTGAATCAGATGAGTAATATGAAGGGCAACAAGGTTTCTGCAGGTGCATCAGCAGCAAAAGGAAGATTAGGGAAAATCTGGGTCCACTCCTAAATGTGTTAGGGAGCCTGGTGACAAAGAACACAGAAAAGTTTGAGAGGTACTCAGTGCCTTCCATGCCTCAGTAGGGCTGGCCTGCAGGAATCCCAGGCCCTTTAGACTGGTGGAAAAATCTGGATCCAGGAAGCCACCCTCAGGGGGGGAGGATCAGTTAGGTAACATTTAAACAAGCTGGACAGACACAAGTCCGGGGACCCCAACAGGATGCACATGTGGGAATTGGCTGGTGTCACTGCAAGCCACTCTTGAGTATCTTGGAAAGGTCATGATGACAGGGTGAGGTTCTTGAGGACTGTAAAAAAATAAATGTCACTCCTGTCTTCAAGAAAGGGAAGAAGGATGATCCAGGGAACTACAGGCTGATCAGTCTCTCCTCAGTCCTTGGTAAGACAATGGAACAACTAATCCTGGAAACCATTTCTAAACATATGAAGGACAAGAAAGTGATTTGGAGTATTCAGCATGACTACTGATCTCATTGTGACGAGGGAAGGGCCTGGGGATGCTGGTGGACAAGTTGAACATGATACTGCAATGTGCCATTGCGGCAAAGGCGGCCAACAACCTCCTGGGTTGCACTGGGAGGAGCATTGTCAGCAGAGATCATCCTTCCTCTCTGCTCACTACTGGTGAGATACATCTGGAGAGCTGTGCTGGACTCCCCAGTACAAGAGAGATTCTTTGTGGTATGCAGTGAAAGGCTGAGAGGATGTGGGCACAAACTGGAACAGGAAATGGCATTTAACGAATAAAAAGCTTTCTTCCTTAAGGGTGATTGTACACCAGGACAGGTGGTGCAGAGAGGTTGTGGAGTCTCTGTTGTGGAAGATATTTAAAACTCAACTGGACTCGACAACCTGCTGTAGCTGACGCTGCTTTGGGCCAGGACGTCAGATTAAGTGATCTCCAGAGATGCATGTCAACCCCAGCAATTCTGTGAACTACAGATGGCAGCCTGGCACCTTGTTCAGACATGTTTGTAGATGGTGGCTCCATATAACTGTTCTCTCATTCGCCAGGTCTCCTTGATGCTGAGATAACTACTGTAACACATGGGTTGTAAGGGGAGCTGTATATTTCAGTTTTACAGATGGGGAAACTGAGGCATAGAGTGACTTGTCTGTCGCTGTAGTTATTCCTTTGGCTAGGGTCAGGATCTCAGCATCTGCATATGAAGTCTTTTATCCTGACTTTTGCTTCAGTCTGAGACATGACTGTCTCACATGTGTCTGAGAAAACCCAGGTGCATTTCAGTAGCTGCTAGTTGAATACTCACACCTTCTCTTCTTTGTAAGTCTTTGCTTTCTTTAATGGCCTTGAACTATCAACAAAATTTTTCATAGCTAAAGAAAATAGTTTTTTCTTAGAACTAAACATTTATCAAGTTATAGCTCCATCACACCGGCACAACATTTTAAAATATATTTTAGTAATAAATGCAGTCATCTGTAAAGCTGCTGTCTCTGAAACACAATTACTCAGCCTTTCTCTTTCTTCTTTTCCTCAGCAGGTAGCAGAATAGGAATATTGAAGCATTAGTCATTTAAAAATATGATGAAGTGTTTTCATGCATATGGGAAAAGGAGGGGGATTAAACAGATGCTTAAAATGTGTCAGTGCCATGCCACTGTAGGAAAGAAAGGGACAATATTAGAGAGACTGCTGCAAGAAGTAGTTAATAATAATAAAAGAAGAACTTGGCAGCAGGGCGAAGAACTGAAAATTGTCGTTTGTTGTAACTGATGAAACTATCAGAGCATCATTTATGAATGAAAGGAACAGTCCAGGCACACACAAGTAAGCACTCACTGACTGCAAGGAGAGTAGAGATCTGAATGCCTATGAAAATCTTCCTAACGGAACAGTAGTTTGAGCACAGCAAAAGAGCAATAAAATGTGCTCCTTTTTGCTATGTGCCTGGGTGGCTGTCTTGTAGAGTTAACTACCAATCTGGAGGAGGGAGAGCCCCTGCTGTGGAAAGACAGCTGTGGCAAAGGATCTGACTGCAGCCTTTTGTCTCTGCATACACCTTTAACTGCTGGGAAATTATTTGCCCATTTCTAACCCCAAACACCTACCCAGACCACTTCCATAATTAATTAAGCTTTCAGAGAAAGGGCTGGCTGTTAACACCTTTCAAAATCAATGGCAACATGACCATTTGTTTCAAAGGCAGCAGAAAGGGGCCCAAGAATGTAGTGTCTAGGTGTTTGGCTTCTCTGAGGCTTTACATTTACCATCAGACTTTCTGGGTTGAGAAATATTGTAGAACAATAGCTCTGTCTAAGAACAAAATATAAGAACAAAATGTAAGTTATTGCTCTTCTTCGAAACCTCACAGCGCTCCAACTTGCCAGTCTACCTCCAGTGTTTACTAAAATATAAATGTGGGTATACGTACTGATTTGCTTTGTAGTTAGGCTTCATTTCTACTCACATTTGAATTGCCTAAAGCAACATCTTTTAAGAACCTGACAGGATTGGTTTCTGATTGAGATTGTCTCCTAACAGGCAGATTGATGACCAGAACAAAAGAGATGAAAGTATGGGCAAAAATGTCTAAGGAGAGAGCAGATTTGGAAAGTATTCTCAGTGTAAGAAGGGTGAGAGGATGGGCTCTCTGTAGAGCTGCCCTTCCTAACCATGCGCAGTTACTCTATGACTTTATTGTAAGGTTTCCCTCTCTGGAGGGGTGCTTCCATGAGCCTGCAAGGCAGGGATGCTGGGGAGTGGAAAACAGCTTCCCCTTCTTTTGGCCAGATATGATCCCAGCAGCTTTTAGATCTCAGCCTGGTGGGGAGGTTTTTTATAGCTTCTTTGGTCTTCCTGGAAGAGTAATGTGTGGATGAGGCAATGGTCTGTGGACCCCGTGGCAGCTGTCTGCAAGAAGGTAGCTCCTTTCTTCCAAGTAACAGGCAGGAATGATTTTCAGGAAAAGAAGGATGCATGGGGTACAAGAATAAACAGCTATTCGTTGGGAGGAGAATAGGTACTACTGTGTAGAAGGCTCTGCTGCTGTAGCATACCTTAGCATTTGTCTAGAAGTCCAGGTGGGCAAAAGTCCCCTCTTGACTATGTTTTCCCTTGAACTTCCCTCAAATGTATTGCTAGAAATGTCACCCACTCCATCATTAAAGCTTAAGTCCACAGTCTGAAAACAAGCATAGGGAAAGTAAGGATTGTGTTTTGGTGTGGTTTGGTTTTCACTTTCTTCAGATCTTTCTTCCTTTTGTATTTTGCTTTATCCTAGTTCTCCTTTTCATCTGATTCTCCCACTGTCAGTCCCTTCAATCTTCAGAAAAATGCTTCCTTTTCAACCTACAAGGACACATCAGAAATCAAAATGTACCTCTGCATGTCTCAGTGAACAGCTTTGCTTAAAGATACCACATGAAGATACCACAAAGCAATCATGAAAAACATACTGAAAAGATATATTAGTCTGTAGTGCCAGAATCCTGTGTCTTGTCAGGATCTGTTGCTCCTTGTCATTTGAGGAATAGATTTTCCTGACAGCTTCTATATAAGTGAAAACAGTCATTAGATTAAAATGCCTTTAGAGTGCATGACAGATTTAACAGCTTTTATGAGCCATTTCTACAGTGAAATACCATCAGTCAGTGAACCATTCTCAGGGTTGTATAGCAACTTGGAAGTTTTTTTAGCCAAGGGCAGCATTCAACTTTCCAGGGTAGTCCTTGAATTGGATACTTCTGGAGCACACAGCCTTACACAAATAAAATATGTGTGTGTGCCAATCAAATCCATATTTTGCATAGAATGACCATGGTACGTAAAAACTAAATAAACTGCAATTTTGTGTTTTGGTTACTGAAATTAGGTAGATAGTTAATTATGACAAGATTTTGCAGTATTTCTAGTGCACTGGATGAGTCATGTCAGCATAGTCCAGGTTAAGAACTGCTGTCAAAAAGAATCAAACTCAAAACAGCCCTTTCACAGAAGAACACATCTTGTTTCAAGTTGGAAGGGCAAATTCAACACCAAATTCTCATTAAACTTTCTGGAGTTGCTCTGAGTTTTAGAAGGCTTTTATTAGTTTGCTATATTGCAATATTTAAGTATTCCAACAAGTTTCATGAATTCAGATATTTCTGAGGCTGAAACAGACCATTAGGTAGATCCAGAGTGATCTCCAGTGAAAAGCAAGCTGCAGAACTTTATCCAGACAACCTTTTCTTGATTACAATGTCTTGTACATGTCTAAAGCACCTCTTTCTTAAATATATATCACATGGTGTGAAAATGTCATAAGACAACTGTCTGTCCTGTCCTGTCCCATCTACCCCCCAGTGTATACCTCGTTTGGGTGCTTGTGCATTACCTGAGCCCATGTGCTGCTGTAGCTGATCTCTGTAGTCATAGGAGTGTATTGTTAGGCTTTATTGCACTGCAGAATGCTCTTTGTATTACAGTCATTGTCAAATCTGCCCTAAGCTCAGGGAAGACAGACTTAACTCCATTGTGAGGGGGATAACTGGGTGAAGATCTGCTCCCCAGATACATATCCAGTGCCTGGATTCACTCCCCAGGGAGCAGTTTAGTGTAGTGAGTGCTGAGATGCCGGACCTACTGAAGCCTCCTAAAACATGCCCTCCATCGGGAGGCTGGGGTAGGACATAGATTAGGAGGGAGAAGCCTTGGCTGGCTCAGTGCTAGAGGTTGATTTATTGTATTTTAGAACAGAATCTCATTTTTTAGAGAAGCAAACACTGAATCCTTCGAAGCACAATTTGGAGAACAGTTCTTTGAGGATGTCCTGGCAGACTGTTTTCTATTTTCTAACCCTCCTATGAGCAGTTTCATGAGATGCAAAGAACTCAGACTGGACTTAGAAGAATCAGCAACAAATGTTCCAAGTATTCCAACCAAACAAGTTCTTCCAAAGCACCTGTTTCTAGCAGTGGCTCGTCGTATGATGCTTGAAACATAAAAGTTTTTATTAATGTGTTAGATGCTGGATTTCGTGGAGTCAGTAAGAGCTCCCTTCAGAAGTCCTGAAGATGAGCCCAGGATTTTGTACTGTTTGTTTTGGGCAAGCTTTAGAAATGCAGGATAACGAGTCCCGGAGTGTAACTCATTTTCGCTCAGTTCCAAGTGGTACATATATCTGCGACCTCAATATCTCTCTCTTTCCTCTCTCTCTCTTATTGCAACACCAAGCCTTTAAACTTGCGGAAACCTGTATAGGGCTGCTTTGAAAAAAAAGTGCCTGTTCTTGTCATTGGAGGTGCTATGTAGGCATTATTAGTGCTGGTACATGCCTGAACACTAAAAAGTTCAGTGATGTTCTCTTCATTTGAAGAAAAGAAAAAAGAAAAGAGAAAAGAAAAGAAATTAAAAGAGAAAAGAAAAGAAAAGAAAAGAAAAGAAAAGAAAAGAAAAGAAAAGAAAAGAAAAGAAAAGAAAAGAAAAGAAAAGAAAAGAAAAGAAAGAGAAAAGAGAAGATGCCCTTGGCTGCTTCTAATTTAGTATCAGAGTAGTCAAATTGTATCTATACTCTGCTTCTGTTGCTAAAAAAAGTCATTCAGAACAGATGCCATTTTAACACAGCCTTTTTCTCCTAAGAAAATCACTTACTCTCTGCCATAGTTTGTTGATCATTTTAAGGTGTTAAGTGCTGGAAGCAGCAGTTTCCTGGCTGTGTGCCATTTGGAACTGGATAGAGCATTAGTGCCACCTGCTAAAAAGCTTCATGGGACCTGCTCAAGGGAAAATATATACTGTACTTGGGGCCTGGAGGTTTTAATAACACTTGGTAATAGTGATAGCATTCTTCACGTACAAAATAAAAATAAAAATTAAAAAATTTGATACATTCTCCCTCTTGACAGATGGAAGTTTAATTCTCTTCTCCCCTTGCTTGTATAAATCTCATCCTGACATTTATCAGGAAGGCTATCAGATTCAATATTACTCCATGTTTCTGGGGTCTTAAAGGAAAACTATAGTACAAGCATCAGATTTTGCTAAGAGAGGTGTCTTAACTTTCACACACAGAAGATAGCTGCCAATTTCACAGAAGTTCAGAAGGCCTTTATTACTACATCTGTTTGAGGAGCACATTTTGTTTTACTCTTGCATAACTGGGTTTTGCCATAACAAAGGCAGCAGGTTGCATGTCCCTGAGGAATATATGTTAAGTGAATTACAGGATGTCTATACGAGAGACAGAAAAAGTGTGGGATATACCATGATGTCCCAGATACTGAAGCCAAAGCTAGAGGGTCTGGACCTGAAAGCAAGACCTAAGTAATTTTAGAAAGTAGTTTGCTACTGTAGCAGACAGACAGCTTAATGATCCACGTTCTTAATGTGGGTGTCATCTGAATATTGTTTAAGGTCCCAGTGTTACAGTGTATTTAAAACTATTCTTCATTATTCTTAAAAATTCCACTCCTGAAGTCAGGTGATGATGTGACAATCTCAACTTTAGCTTGAAAACATCAGCTAAATTTCCAGCTTTTTATTGTGGGGAAAAAATCTCCAGCGCTAGCCCAAGGAATGTAATTCCTGTCAAAATTTTAAATTAATGGCTCTTTATGCTACACATATGGACATACTGTGGATTATTGTAAATGACACATAGTTTTTAATACAGGAAGATCAGACCAGAATCAGTAACTTTTATGCTAACAGTGAACAAAATAAGAACGAGACCACATTGTACCAGGAGTAAGGATCAACCCTGAGTAAAAGACCCAGGAGTAGAGGGAATGCACGAGTTATCTCTTCCTCTTTAACTTTGACCCCTTCAGTCACTAAATTGACTTTCTGACAGAGAAGCTTTGTGAATTGCCTTCAGTAAGGTTTAGGGAAAAAATGTATTCTTTCTGTTGTTAGTGTAGTAAAACTAACACAAGACAAAATCCTGCTGACATGAACACCTAGATTCATTCTTCGTAACCGAGAATTTAAATTATCGGCATGGTTACTTTTCCCTCCATGAGTGGAGAGTGAAATGGGCACTCTGAGGGGAAATGGTGCTATTTAAAAATTGCCTCCTGGAAATACCTCTCTTCTCCAGGTCAGTAGGTACTGTCAGAGTGCAAGCATAGGAAAGTTGGGTGTTGTCAGTCATTTCCTCAAATGTGCAAGATCAGATGTCAGGGAGCAACTGACGCTTGTGAACAAATATCCCCCATGAGTGTTGAACCCACCTATTTTTCTATTCTTCCTGCTGGTGATAATCCCCTTTGAAATTGCTGGCTGCAAATTTACTGGTCATAAAATCAGCCTCTCCTCTTTTAAACTACATAAAACAGGGACAAAGACTTCTTTTTAAAATCAGGATGAAGCCTGTAATAGGTTATTAAACAAATTGCTACTATCAGCAAATGGCCTGGAATTCCAGCTCTACTTTAAAAAATGAGATGATCTTGTGCAAATACAGCAGAGAAACAAAACATATTAAAAACATAAAACATTACAGACTCTGCATGGTTGTTTGGTAGTTTGGCATTTAGAATTTAATGTCGCATTAATGCCCCCTGCTGATAAGCCTTCAAAGATCTACTTCGGATCAAGCTCAGTATTTAATAGTACTGTGCATCAATACTTTCCTTAAATTAAAAAACAAAATCCAGCGTATATCTCATCATAACTGGATTGATCTTAAATAAATCACATTTCTTATAAGTCTGCTCCATAAGAAGGCCTGTGCTGTCACAAAAGCAGTAACAAAAAAGTCATTATAATTGTCACATATGAACCGTTTCTACTGTTTGTTTAGTAAAAGGGACAAAGTGATGTAGCATGACTATGTAGGAATTAAATTTTAAAGAAGAGAAGGAATCTTTAAAATTTTGTACAGAAGGCAGGTTATTATAATGAAATATAGCTTGCCAAAATAGAGAAATTGCAAAAGGTTGAACAGTTGTATTGCTATTCAGTGTTATGCTTGTGGGAGCTAAATGTCAAGCCTTTTCACAGCATTTATTATCTATTTTCTAGCTAAAAGAGAAGATATCATTAGTATTGATTTTTATAGAGACTCCCTTGCATATAACAACACAGGTATTACCTGAGTCCATAAGAGAGCTAGGGATTAATTTCCTCCCTGTTCAGGCCATAGGGGAAATGGTTTTCCTCTGCTGTTAGTGATTAAAAAGGCACTACTGTGTTTTTTCCAGTTTCCGACACCTGTGCTGCTGAATCTTTCCTCTTTGTCCATACATCTCCCTGCCTCTCTGAGGTACATAAAATCTTGTCCAAGTGTCTGTAGCATTGGCTGACCATGTAAAGCTTGTAGGGACATCCACCACTGTACGTCATGCCCTCTGAAGAGAGTGAGGAGACCTGTGTTGTCGCTTTCAAGCATCACAGAGTGAGTTGAGCCTTTCACAGGCAGAGCTTATGTAAAGAAGCTGCCCCAAGGCAGCCCACCTCTCCAGGAGTGTGATGAATTCAGTGAGAGCAGGGTCAGGCTGTCACAAGGCAGAGTACTGCGCCCAGAAACATGGGTGAAGGCTGGGCAGGGGTGGGACAGAGGCACTCCTAGTGCCCTCCTGTCCTCCCTGTGTGCAGGGTCCCAGCAAAAGATCAGGCATTCTGCAGGGAAACTGATACCTGCCCAAGACAGCTCTGCTCCCAGTCATCAATAGCTTGCACAGATACTGCCTTATGAATGCAGATGATTGTGCATTTTTCCCATTCAGCAGGAATTCAGAGAGATTGTGAAGGGAGAAAGACTGTTGTAGCTCATAGCCATGTGGATACTTCATACAGCAGCGTCATGCATATGGTACGCTTCTGCACGTGTTGTAGTATTGGAAAGTTAATAGAGAAGGGTGTGTGGGGAAAGGCCGGCAAATTTTGTAGCACTAAAGCACTGATTTTTATCAGTGAGAGGAGACTGTGGAGCATTGCTCAATGGTGTCGCAGCCTTACCATGAAAACAGAACTTGGAATGCTCTCTGACACCTAAATTCTGTGCATCTGTTACAGGATCCGATGCATTAGCCTGTGGTTTAAACAGCTACAGAATAGCTGGAAGTGCAGACCTTGAGTTATGTAGATGTGTACAGTTTCTTGTACTCAAGTCACCAACACCAAGAATTAACAGGAAGGCAGGACCAGTTGGGAAGTACCCACTTTACACTTAGCTTGACATATGAGCAAAGAGGGCAGTCCATCAGGCCTACAACATACATGCTTTCCTTTGGTGGCTCTTAAACAAGCAAGTTTGCATCACCATTAGCACCATCCTCAGGAAACAGCATGGTAGATCTATAAAGAATTTTCCTTTGTTGCTTGTAAAAGCATTTTTAATAGTCTGTGAATTAATGGGCTGTTTCCTTACAAAGGCAATTGTCACAAGTGAGAAAAGGGGAAAAAAAGCCAATAGGACAGAATTGTTCATCCATTATTTTGTCAGAAGCAGGTATGTGGTTCTTGGACAACGACAGCATGAGATGGCAAATGCTTGCACACCCTTTTCTGCTGTAGTAGACAGCCAACAGCCCAGAATTTGAAACAAGATATCTCCATCTCTTGAATTTTCTCCACCACAGAGGAGGTGTGTGCTGAGCAAGTAGGGTATGTAGGATAGAGAAAGGAGGGCAAATTGCTGTTGATGTCAGTTATCTTAGCTGATAAAGTCAGTGTCAGATTTCAGTGGATCTAGAAAAATTTGTCAACTCTCTGAGGTTTTTTTGCCAGGACAGTATCATGCGATGCATTGATCTGATATGGCACCTTGTCTCCTCTCAAGCTTACACAACTTCCAGTGCTGATGTCAGAGGAATCACCCTAAAGGTTAGAACATGCTTAGCACCCTTGTCAGCAGTCTTGAGAGGGAAGGTAGCCAAGGAGTCACAGAGTTTGTTCATGGCATGTTGTTATTGTTCCCTTGGAAGGGTGAGGGATGTTTTCCAAGCTCTTCTCACTGTTCCTGGAACGGCACATGTGCCATCTCCTGTTGCAGTACCTGTAGGAGTTGCCCTTGCCAGGCACCTGCCCAGGAGTACCATGAGTATGAAGGTGGTCTTCCTCCCATCTTCTTATAGGTCCCAAAAGAATCAATGGAGGAGACAGAAACAAAAGCCATTACAAGCAAATCCACCTCTAGTGGAAACCCAAAATAATAGCAAGTCATATGCAGCTCAGATTTTTTTGTTGGAGAATTATTAACTTTGAAAAAACAGTTGCAATGTTATTTTAATTAATAGGAGTACCAGAGGATTATAGCTTGTATTGGGCCTGTGCAACTGGAGTTCAGAAATCTGTCAACTCTGCATCAGTCTTCTAGCAAACACTGCTTCCAACAAACTGGACCCATTATCTTGTATTATTCCTATCCTACCTGGGTACCTGAGAAAATGCAAAGATATTTGTATCTGATTCTTTGGGCTTGAATAATTTTTATATTCAGACCTTGGCTATGTAGAAACTTAGAGTTACAATACACAGCACAGTGTGTGGGTAGGTGTCCTTCCTCCCTTCAAGCTGGCAGATTCAGCCTGTGATCAATCCGTGGGTCACAGTTACCTGTCAAAGAAAGTAGGCTTAAATTTATTACATAAGAATCACTTGTAAAATGTCAGGGTCTGCAAATTAAAAGGTTGAAAACCATGCTTTAAACTGAGAGAGTTGGAGCAGTGTGTAGAGTGCATTGAGTTACACATGATAATTAAGGTGCCTCATACTGTTATTTACTTGGTTTCCTACATATGAAAAAGTTGTACCAGTTACAGCATTTTTATGCCTTTATGTCTCTGTTGCCATTAGGAGAAGTGTACTGCTTTAACTACACAACTAGAGCTGGAGAAATCCAGCTTCTTTATGTGGATGAGCTCTTAGGTAACATTAAGTTTCTGTGGTGTAGCACTTAGAAATTCTTCAAGGGCTGTTACATAAAAAAGAAGCTGAAACAGTTTTTAACTAGGTGTCAGTATTTTTAGAGGTCATGCTACTCTCACAAAACTCCTTCTGAAACAAGTGCCTTAGGAACATGTAAAGTCCTCTTTTGTCTGAGAGTGTCTTCTTCAGCCTTATAAACTACACCTAGCCCCAACTTAAATACTAAAATGGTAAAATAATACAATTAGTTCTTGAAATGGACTCTTAAGAAGCTCTGCAGGGACAACTCTGATTTCTACACAGCTCCAGCTTCAAAAGCCTGTGTGCTAATAAACCCTCTCTGCCTCCAAGCTACTTTCTGGCTTGTGCCACCATGCTGACTGGACTTAAAAACTCATGTAACAAAGCCATGTCCTGTAATTGGCTGTTCTCAGAACAGACCATGACTTTTCTGTGCCACAGTTGCATAAGAAAACTGATTTCAGAATTAAATTCCAAAATCAGTTATATCAGGTGAAGGAGAGAAAACACTTTGAAGAGTGGCAGCTTAGGAAGATCATTGGCTTTCGTATTTATTCTGACACTGTAAAATATATGGTTATTCAGCATAATCATAGAATCATGGAATGGTTTGGGTTGGAAGAGACCTTAAAGATCACCTAGTTCCAACACCCCTGCCATGAGCATGGACACCTTCTACTAGATCAGGTTGCTCGTAATGAAACCATTCACTTGCAATTATTTTACTGTTAAGCTGAAGTCTAATATAGGTTATTTTTCTCACTGTGTCCAGGTGAAGTATTTGTTCTTCACACATTCCTCTAGCTGCTTTGTCTTTTTTTGGTAATATTTTCATAGAAAATAGATTATTTCCTACATCCAATCCCTTGGCAACCTAAAAGATTATGCAGTTGGCCAGATTCTTATCATCATTAAAAACATTAATTCACTGTCATCAGAGATTCTACGTGCCTTTACTGTCTGATATGCTCTTCCTCCTTCTACAGACCTAGATAGGTCACACAGAAGTGTGAAGGTAGAACCTTTTAAGGCATGTCATTTGTGATAAAATGGTACAGAACAGATGCTTAACAAACTGCTGTAGAGACAGAGGCTTTTGTTGATCCCTTAAGAATTCATACTGCTAACTCCCATTAATGCTAATGGGAGATATGTAACTACTACCCTCACACCTCAGTGTGAAAATAGGCCTTTTAGCTGCTAGCACATCTGGATCAGATGGGCTTCTAATTAATTGTTGTCTCCATCTTCTGTTATTTGTAAGGAGAGCCTTGTCTGATGGGGTGTTTAATGGTTCCTTACCACTTGACCACTTGTGGTAGGTTGACCCTGGCTGGACACCAGGTGCCCACCAAAGCTGCTCTATTACTCCCCTCCTCAGTCATATAGGGGACAGAAAATATAACAAAAGGCTCGTGGGTTGAGATAAGGACAGGGAGAGATCACTCACCAATTACTGTCAAGGGCAAATCAGACCTGACTTGGGGAGAATTAATTAATTACCAATCAAATCAGAGTAGGGTAATGAGAAATAAAACAAAATCTTAAGGCACCTTCACTCCACCCTTCCCTTCTTCCTGGGCTTAATTTTATGCCCAATTTTCTCTACCTCCTCCCCTGCAGCGGCGCAGGGGGATGGGGAATGGGGGTTGGGGTCAGTTCCTCACACCTTGTCTCTGCTGCTCCTTCCTCCTCAGGGGGAGGACTCCTCACTCTTCCCCTGCTCCAGCGTGGGGTCCCTCCCACGGGCTGCAGTCCCTCAGGCATAGACTGCTCCAGCGCGGGTCCCCCGGCAGGTCGCAAGTCCTGCCAGCAAACCTGCTCCAGCGTGGGCTTCCCACGGGGTAACAGCCTCCCTCTGGCACCCACCTGCTCCGGCGTGGGGTCCTCCCTGGGCTGCAGGTGGAGATCTGCTCCACTGTGGACCTCCATGGGCTGCAGGGGGACAACCTGCCTCACCATGGTCTTCACCACGGGCTGCAGGGGAATCTCTGCTCCGGTGCCTGGAGCGTCTTCTCCCCCTCCTTCTGCACTGACCTGGGGGTCTGCAGGGTTGTTTTGCTCACATATTCTCACTCCTCTCTCTGAGTGCAGTTTCTGTTGCACAGCAACGTTTTTCCCTTCTTCAACCTGTTCTCCCAGAGGGCTCCCGCCATCACTGACGGGCTTGGCCTTGGCCAGCGGCGGGTCCAACCTGGAGCCAGGGAAGCTTCTGGCAGCTTCTCACAGGAGCCGGCCCTGCAGCCCCTCCCCACTACCGAAAAAAAAACCCGCTCCGCACAAACCGAAAACACTGAGTTATGCTGTCAGAGTATTAAGGGGAAGGGAAGGATTTCTGGATGCATCCCAATAGCCCTGGGATTAGTGCAACTGAATTGTACTGCTTACTTTGATGATTCTCTTCCTTTATACTCAGGACACAATCTTACACTAATACCTGATTAGCACCTCCACCAAACAATTACTGATTGCCCAAAGAAGATTGCAAGACTTGCTTCATAAACATCTTGCGCATTTAAGGAAGTGATTTTTTGATTGCAGAGAACTCCCACAACTTAAAGAGGAGCAAGGGTGTACAGTGATAGGAAGGTCTGCAAGGACAGAATCAGTGTGGGCTTGTAGAGTGGTGCAGAATTTAATGGTGTGGCAAGGGACAGGTGTTACGTGCTACAGAATTAATCCATTTAAATAGCTGGCTTTGAGGAAAAAAACACACATCAATTGTTTGAGTCCAGCTTGTTAAGCTGGATCTAAAATTAAGTTTTAAGTTTTTAAAGTTTAAGTTTTTAAATGGGGGTGAATCAGACAAACTGTCATGAATGAGCTTCTGCAGAATCAGGACCTAAGCATGTATCATTGAGTTTTTTCATGTGCAGATTATTGACTAATCCAGAAAAATCTGGTCCAGAAGAAAGGTAAATCTTGGCTGTGCCACAGGCTCTACTGTGACCTAAGGGCAGTCATTTTATCTCCTCTGCTTTTGTCCCCTCTCTGTAAAATGGTGATAAGAGCATTTTCTTATCTTACAATGGAGTAGTGATGATAAACATTAAGGATTATGACATGGTTAAATACTGTGGTAATGGAGGCCATTAAGCACCTTAGACACTTCTATTCATTGGCTGCTTTTCTAAAGTGAATTATTGAGCATTTTTAATTTTTCCCAAGTAAACTCAAGGAAATGAGTTGATAAGGATTAATAAAAAACCCTGCAAAATGTCAGTGTTAAACTGCATTGTGTTTTCTGAATTATGTAACTGGATATTTTGTGTCTTTATCTTACATCAGCCTACCTGCTTTTCTTCACTGCTTCCTTCAATGACTGTAAACCTGAAAACAGGGAGAAAAGGCAGAGTTGTTATCTGCTGCAAACTGACGGCTACAAAAATTAGAGATTTGTGCATTTGTAATTTTAAGTCCTAGCTTTCAAAATCAAAAAAGGTTAGGGGACTAAAGTTGATTAAGGCATCTGTGACCAGTATATCAAAACAAATGTTGGGGAATTTTTATGGTACCCATTGAGGGAAATTAAACACACGTTTGTGCTTCAATATAAAGAAAAAATTAATGAACGATGCTTTGGGCAGAGTCCTACTGCCATAAGTGGTTCTACAGGGAGTCTGGAGAGATGCATCAGGAGCCAATTCCTTATATACACTTGCGCCAGCACCAATCCTAAGAGCAGTTGCGTGGGTCACCTCAGCCCAGCTGTGGGTCACCTCAGCCCAGCTGTGGGTCCACCCCCTGCCCCAGCTCCGCTGCGCAGAGGTGGCCCCTGAACTTGGGCCCCTGAGCGCTCCCCTTCCAGGATGGCTACAAGGCAATGCTGCAGCTATTTCTTATCACCAAGGGAAACTTCACTCCCTTGCAAGGAGTCCTGCTGTCTCTGGCATCCCTGCTTCCAGACAGTTTGACCCCTTCTTGCAGTTGTGCCTTCTTGCCCTTCCTGCCAGATCATTCCTCGGTCACAAATTACCACTGCTGAGCGGTTATGATTAGAATTTCTCCTGCACAAACAACAAAAATCTCACTCATGCCACAATAAATACATACAAAATAGTCACCAAGTGGAAGGGAAAGAGGAAGAGAAAAAGGGAAGGGAAAAGGAAAAGAAGTTCTCACTTCTGACAGCCCAGGACATACCAGGTGCTGGAACCGAGCTTAAATACCTCTATATCCAGTCATCCTGTAATCTCAAACGTGTTTATCTGGGCATGTCAGGTAGAGTAGTGACAGTGTCATTGCCTTCCTCTGATGTTAATTTATAAAACTGAGTTGCCCAAGGTTGATCAGGAAATCTATAGCTGCTCAAGGAGTTAAATTAAGTCCTTAATTGTAGGACTCTTGTTTGTTTATAGGGCATCCCACTGACTCATCCAGGATGCTGTAACGGTCTCTGGGGAGAACACAAATAACAGCATCTTGTTTTCTATTTGTTAAAAAAAATTCCTTTTGAGCAGGTATGGGGTCTTGAAAATGTCAGGATAAACAATGAAAGTTGAGAAAAGTTAAGTACTTTTTCAGCTACACTTTTAAGAAATTGAATACTCTAGCAGTTCCATCTAAAGCTATTGTTATACAATCTGGATAAAATTATGCGAGAGAATACATTTGTTCACACACCTTTAGAGGTAGGTATTGCATAGGAGAAAATATACAGACTAAATCTTTCAAGTTTCCAGCCAGTTCCAGCTGTCTCCAATGGACACTGCAGAACATAGCAGAAGTGTGAGCGGGAAGGAGCAGCAGAGAGCAACTGCCCTGTACTGACTATACATGGTTAGCTTATCTGCAATTCATTGTGGGGAGGTAGATTTCAAAGTTCTGGATCTTAAAGTTACTGAATCATCAGAAGGAAGCCAAAATCTTCAGAAAACAATTGCTTTATTAACATTTTACGTTGATATATTACATTCATGCTGTAAATCAGGGTGGGAGAAATAGAGAACATGCATTTTTAGGGGAAATAATTATGTAGATTCTTACTTGCTTAAGCTTCTAAAAAGGGGCTATGTGCTTTGTCCATATAAATTTAACTTTGTACCATAATTCTGTAGTCAGCATAAGTTGATGTTTGAATCCATAGAGCTAACTGTTTGACCTAAAATCATTAAACAATCCAGGCTGTATTTTCCAGAGGTGGAATTAATCTGTGGTTTTTAGAATCTGGCTACAGAATGAAATTGTTAATTTTGAAGGTAAAAAATGGGGGAGAGTGCAGAATCTCTCAACTTTGCCTTCACTTTGCCCTACTTAAGTCTATCTTACAGGTTGCTCAGGGAGACTGTGGAGTCTCCATCCTTGGAGATACTCAAAAGCTGTCTGGACATGGTCCTGGACAACAGGCTCAAGGTTTCTCTGTCTGAGCAATGGCATTGGACCAGATGACCTGCAGAGGTCCCTTCCAACCTCAACCACTCTGTGATTCTGTGATCTTCTACTTTCACAAGTGATTCCTCTGATTTCATTTTTTTTTTCTAATTTTAATCCAGCACCCACTCAAATAGATGATGACTTTAATGGCTGTCTTGTGTGTCAGAACACATGTGCAAGGTTAGGCCAGAAGAATGCAGGGATAGCTTGTAAGTGTATCTTTGAGACGGAGTTGCTGAAATTATTTTTTAAAGGTCTATTCTTACAATAATCTCACAGCAACACAGTTTTGATGCAGAAACTTTGGTGACAAAATACTAAACCCAAGCTACTTTGGAGTTCATTATTTCACTTCCTTTATTACTATTATTTTCTATGGTGTGGCAAGATAACTTGTATATGTGATTAACTCTTGTAACAGTGGTGGGAGGCAATAGTCTCTATAAAGAGGATTCTGAATCAGATCCTGTAATTGCCATAATTTCCAAATCACTATTGCTATTTTTTAAAATTATGAGGATTGTGACGTGAGATTTCCTTCGCAGTCTGGCAGAGAGTGAACAAGAATGATGAATTAGTATATCTGCTTAACTTCATGAGGTGATTAGCAACAACCTTTGTGAGATCATTTTGAGATGTGTTGTTGAAGCAGTGTGGGAAGCTGACACAGACAGTGACAATAGCTCATGTGCAGTAACTGTGGCTATGTACAAAAAAAGTTGATAGCCGAAGTTTTTCAAGCAACCCATTTAGCCAGCAGTAAACTACCAAAAAAGAGACAAGAAAGGCTCCTTGCAGTTTTTATGTGTAAAATGAAGATCCAGACTCAAGCCAGAGTCTTTTTCAAAAGCAGTTGTGGTGGAGTGGGGAAGCCAGGCAGTGCACAGTAGCCCCAACCAGTTGTTAGGGAGTCAGGATTTCTGAGTAGACTTCTAAAGCTTTACTTGCAAGCAGTGGTTCCAAGGAAAGGTGAGTGGCAGGAGGCAGATTTCACTCTGGATGAGTCTTCATCTGGGACACAGAGGGCTCTTCTGGATTAGCACAGGATGCACATTCCCCAGCATGAGTTTACAGCTGCAGCGGGGAAGCATTTTGGCTTTAGCTCCCTTTATCCTTTGTGATAATCCTTTCCAGCTCCCTACTGCTGTGCACAGGTTTTAGCTTGTCACTACTGTTGGCTCCTGCAGCGCTGCCCCTCGTTCTGCTAGCTTTCATTGATTGTTGCTGCCATTGACACTCACATGCCCTCTGATAAAGTAGCTGTCAAAGCTCCCGTCCCTCTACAATACGGACCCACTCCTATCTGAGACATTCATTAGTGCTGTTTGCCAAAAGGTTTATGTAACAGATGTTGCAAAGCGGACGCGCAGAAACAGATGCACTCACACACCATTATTGCAAGGGCTGTCAGGGTGACGATAAAGGGAGGATGGTCTGCAGGACTAGAGTAGCTCGAAGGCATAGCTGCATCTGTTAAAAAAGCAACTAACATCTGTGTGACCATGTTGTACTTTCAGCTTGTCATCATGGCTGGGACTGTTCTGCTCGCCTACTACTTCGAGTGCACCGATACTTTTCAGGTGCATATCCAGGGTTTCTTCTGTCAGGATGGCAATTTGATGAAACCGTACCCTGGAACAGAGGATGAGAGCTTCATTTCACCTCTTGTGCTCTACTGTGTGCTGGCTTCAACTCCAACAGCTATTGTAAGTATAAGAAATTATTTGAATTCTCCATGACTGCTCCATAAATAATGGCAATAGTCCTTTAATATTTTTGTCCCCTCTCCTCTCTTTTCAGCTGTAATTGATTTACACTTAGCCGGGTCTCTGTTTCGCCTTAGCCTAATATGATCTTCATCAGTTATCTCCAGAAGTAATTATTCTGAGGTAATCACAATGCAAGATTGAGGACTAGAGCTTCTTAAGCCTTTACAATAGCTTGCTCACTTCAGTGATTAGTTGTGAATTGCCTGGGCTCCAGAGAGGTTCTAATGCAAAGGTGATGTATTACTGGAAATCAGAAAACAGGATAAAGCTGAAGTAAAACCTGGGTCGGACATGCAGTATATCCAGGATTATTTGCTGCTAAATTAAAAGGACTGTTGAAGGGCTTTAAAAGGCTTAGATGAGCAGAAAAATGCTCAAGACAAAGAAAAATATGAATGCTATTTCCTTTTTATTTATAAGCTCTTTATTTTTGGCAGTCACATCCACTTAACTTTTTTTTGCCTGATTTTCATTACTATCCAGCCAGTAAGCTGCAATGTAGCTGTTCTGAGCAGATGAAAATATTCAATTAGCTAAGTACATACAATTCCAAACAGATTATTGCAGTCATTGATTAACAAAACTTTGGCCCTTTACCATTTTCTTTGCAGAAAGTTGGAAAGTTCACAAACAGCCAGCTTTTCTGCATTTGTAATTACATTCAAACATTCCTATCAGACTCTGTCTTTATGTCTTTTTCTTTATTTCTTTATCTTTAGTGTTTCTTTCATATATTAATTTTGCTTTGCATCCCTTTCAAAAGTTGATTAAAGCTGTATGTGATGTGTTTACATGTGAAAGGTGAATGCTGGACCATAGTCCATTTTAAGTTTTGATCTGCAGTAATTTTAATGCATGAAACAATGTAACACAGAACATGTTAAGAAATGTGAAAGGGATCTACAGAAAAGGCTATGGGTTTTGGTACAGGACACTTTCTGAAAATAAGTAGGGCTTTTGAATTGGATTACATCATGAGTTTATGAAAATCCTGTGCAGTAACAGTATTAATTTTTGTATTGAAACTCAGTTGAATGTTAAGATTTTCATTTTACTTTGTGCTGCAGTGATAGATGATTTGCAAATGAAAAAATAACTACATTTCTCCAGCTTCCCCTCCCCGTCCCCCAAATATAGTGCCACTGTTTAGGGAACTAACTTTCACAGGCAGTGTTTTTAAAGGGAGATTGAGTGTCACTACCATGCCTTGATGCCGTAACAATGAAGTTAGTGGGAAGTTTGTCTCTTGAATCAGCAATATGGCATTGGGTGGGCAAGTGGTAATAAGAATGTTGCTCTTTATTTGGATCTTCTGTTTTAATCCTTGGTCTGGCAAAGTTTGCTGCAAACCATTCAGGTTTTTCTTCACTGGATCAGCATTTTCTTTCTTTTCAGTGGCCCAAGAAGTTTTTCCTAGTTGCTTTTATTTATGGAAAGCTGAATTGGAGTCTTCTTCAGGAGATGAACAATGCTGGTTTTGTAGTTTCCATAGCCCATGTTAAACACAAGGAATGAAAGACTGTAGTGAATGTCATATAAGTTTTTGGGTGCAGAGACCTTCAGCTTAGTGCTGTGTGGAGCTGGTGTGACTATCTCATGCAGTGCAAGAAGTGCGGAGATGCTAGCCTGGGTCCAGAAGTACAGTAATCACCCAAGATGACTGGATCCAGTGCTCGATATAAAATAGTAAGCTCTGCTTCTTGAGTTAAGCTATGCTGTTACACTGGCTGTACTGCTTCAGCTGGAGAAGGCATGATCAGGGACAGCACAGGGCTCCTTGCACCATGCTTCATTGTGATCTCTATGTACAACCTCAAGGAGACAATGGATCAAACTTTCCTGGGAAAACAGTTTTCTTTCCATTTTTAATGTACTATGTATTAATACATTATTTAATGCATTATTTGCATTATTTGTATTAGTGTATTGTATTATTCATACATTATTTAATTATTTAATGTATTATTACTTAGTATTGGGCTAATCTTCAACTAGAGCATATGTCAGAGGGATCTTTTTCTGTCCTCCTGACTGGCACTCAGCCCATTGTTTTTATATTAGTAATTGCACTTTATTTCTCATTCCGATCTTTTTCTGAGAGACTTTTCTCTTCTTGCTGGCTAATTTCAGACTTCTGCTTCAGCTTGTAGCTGTTTTCATCCAGTCTTCCCTCTGCAGACTGAGTTTTGGCAATGATCGTTTATAGAAAGCTAGTAAATGAGACAGAAAGTGAGTTCAGAGTCTCCCTAAACTCAGTCCTTGCATTGCACTGCTGGTCAGACCACTCAGAGTGTGAGTATCATCAGCTGTCATCTGGTACCCAAACGGATGCTGCCTGTCATTCAGACTGTCACAGTCTGGGAAGAGATGTTTCATCCAGTTGCATCTCCCAGGGATTTCAGTGAAAGGAGCAAGTGCAGCCATTTCTATTTATACTGTGATGATTGTAATCTTTAAAAAAAAACACACCCCAAAACCTGACAAACAAAACAACCCACACAGCTGTGCTTTGTGGGAGGGAGCTTTGTGTGCCTTCACTGTGGGTTAAGTTGTTGCTTCATTCTCTACACTTTGCTCTCAGGAATAATCACTGACATCCTGCAGCTCCACTGTGAAGAAATTACTTAAGTCAAAGGTAATGCAAGTCCCTCCTTACAATTACTTGTTTCTCCTCTGCAAGACACCTGTTGCTTCACTTGCTGACAGCAAATTGGTTGGTTTGGCTAAAAGGATTTACAGTAGTAAATCTGAACTCTCTGTGTTGCCTGCCTATTACCACTGTCCTGACACCTCATGGCATGAGAGGAGTGCTTATTGTTAGAATGGGTGGAACCCAGCAGCAGCAATGGAGCACTCATGGTACTAGTAAACAGTGGTTTTGGAGCAATGGAAAATAGTCTAGGAGTCAGTGCAAGCTCCCTCATCTGAGACACAGGCAGCATTTAAGTGCAGTCTGGTGTGCACAGGTCTGGAGAGGACTCAAAGCCCTGATTTCATCATAGCTGTGAGTTATTATAATGCTTTCAAGCCAAAAGGGAGCATCTTTGTGAATTTAATGGAATATCTTGGTGTCTCAGTCATTTGACTGTGACAGTGGCCATGGGGAAAACAAATGCATGTATTTTATTTCTTCCCTGACAATACTTCTCAGAAGTGCTGTTGTGGGTTGGTACCACTCTATGTGCATTTCCTGCACTTTTAGTGGCAAAATAAATGAGACTGGCCTGGTTTTCTGCAGTTTTATTTGTTGTCCTTGAAACATGTGATGCCGCTGACTCCGTTTAACCATTTTTTTCTGCTACACTGGGTAGTTAATCATCATACATCAGAATTACAAAAGTCTTTTAATGCTCCTACTGATAACCTCTTAGACTCTGATAATGAGAGTTTCTTGCAAGGAGAGATGCCTGAATCTCATGACAACATTGTTAAATAAATGAAAATCATGTATGCCTGACTCCATTCTGTGAAATGCATTTTTCTCCCAAATGTTCCACAGAGGATAGGTCAAAGGCTTTCATCTGCCTTATTAATTTTTAATTTTCTGAGTGTGGTGGTATTAGCATCTTTGCAGCAAAGTAGTAGGATATGGTGAATTTAATTATAAATTGCACCTACATAAGGAAAAATTTTGGTTTTCTTTGTAGAGAAACAACTGGCAATTTTATTTCAGATTTAGTGATTTATCCTCTAAACATACATCTTCAGACTCAAGTAGTAAATTTTGCTGATGGCACTGGTAGAAAAGGGGAATTCCTGGAATCCTGTCTGTTTTGGATTGAACTTGTATTTTATCTGTAGGTTCTGGTGCCACAAAGAGCTTCATAAGTTATGTATGATTTCATCTTCATCTCATGCCAGTTGTTTCCAATGCCTTATTTTTTTTTCTCAGAATCTTCCCCCTTCTTGCAGGCTGATGTCAGTCATATTGATATTGTTGGCAGTTGGTTATTGAACAACTGCTAAATTTCCAGCGTTCCTGTTGTCACACTGAGATGGGTATAGGCCTGCATTCAGCCTGTCTTAAGGTAAAACGGAAGCTATGGTTAAAACATTTTAATTTTTGCAGACAGGAATGTACCACTCCTGACAGTCATGGCAAGCACTTAGGTACTGTACCTACCAGCCAGTCTCTGGAAGCCAGGGAAGGGGAGTGAGAAGGAGGGTATTTGTCTCTGTGGCCTTTTGAGAATAGCACAGAACTTCAGTCTTTGACTCCACTGCATTTCAAAGGATCAAAAGTTCCCAACTTTCCAAAAAACTGCTTTTGTCTTGGGCTTGAGGTGGCCTACAGCAACATGTCTGCACATTTGAATAGCTGACCTCTGCATTACAGAGCTTTAGACAGACAACCCCTCATTTTGGTGGTTATAGGTACTTCAGGAAGTGTGAAATTAGCCAGAGAGTAATTATGGGTTTTTTCAAAGTTGGAGGTCTTAGAATGCAAACCTTTTTCTGGAGGTAAGTATAGCGTAAGTTTTTTACTCAGCTATTTTTCCAGTGGTAGGGAATTTAAAAACTAAGAGCACCTTGAAAGTTTAAACACCGGAGCTTGAATTCCATGATCACAGGTCTGGTGAATTTAAAAGTGACCTGTCCCACAGCAGCATGTTATGCAGAGCCTGGGAGAAAGCATAATATTTCAATGCACTGCCAATTCCGAAATATTGGGGCAGGGAGGGGTAAGAAATAATAATTTTTTTATTTTTTGCTGCTATGAGAACTTTATGAAAACAACATTTAAAGTGGAACAAGTTGCTTTGCACAAACATAAAATTTTCAAGCCATTTCCTTAAAAATACTCTGAGATGACTCCAACACATTCATTAGTGTCTCTCAAGACTGGCTTTCCGTGTTACAAGGTTGCTGCAAATCAGACAATTCCCCAGCTGGTACTGAACAATCCTTCCAGAGTTCAGAGCTGCTGCCTGCACTGCTCCTTCCATTGTGATTTGTCTGCCTGCCCAAGAGGAGCAGAGAGGCTTAGGAACAGAGCCAGCTCACTGAAATGAATACTGAACAGCAGCAGAAAGCTTCAAGGGCACCATTATTTCCTTCCTTAAAGTAGAATAGAAAGTGGCACTACTGTTTTCATGCAATCTTCAGGTTTTTTCCTTCCGTTTCCAGGGAGGAAGTGGCAGCCTGCATGTAATTTTTAACTGGCCAGTGCTATTAACTTGTGCAAAGGCGTATTTGTTTTCAGATAATGTTGGAATCAGTCAAACCAAACTGGTCTGATTATTAAATAGAAGATGAATTACAGTGTTGATCAGATTTATTTGAAGCAGGAGGAAACTGCTCAAACTTTTCTCTACAACTTGCACTTACCTCCCAAGCTTCAGAAAAGTCATTCTTTTAGATGGTTTTCTATTGTCTCTAGCACCTTGCTTCCTTGGACTTTTAACTTTTCTTTGCTGTTGTTTTCATTAAAAAACAACAAAAAAAAACCAAACAAAAACAAAATAAAAAATCCCCCCAAAACAACAACAAAAAAAACCCAAACCAGAATGAGATAATGAGTAATTGAATGCAGATTAAGGTTTTATGCTCAGAAGATTATGGGTGAGCTGGGTCTGCAATGTTCAGCTGAAGACATTGCTTCATTTCTTCTTATAGTTATGCAAAATACAGTATTGATTCCTGTGGGCTAGAGAAGACCTGTCTAGATGGTGATGGCAAAGATGAGAAAGTGTCTGAGAGAACCCTCAGCTGATGCCTAGTCCTCATGACCAGCGATGTTACTGATGTTACCAGGGAAAACCTCTGCCTTCCCAGGCAGGCTTGGGTCAGGGTCCTGGCTGCAGATCACAGCAGAAATACTGTGTCCTGGGAGGGTGCCAAGACAGACCCCAGTGACCGCTTTTCTCCTAAGGTGTCTTTTCTCAGTATGAGTGTTGCTTAGTGTTTGCCGCCCAGGTTTGACCATGGATTTTCAGCTGTGTAGTGTCAATGTTTGGCACTGTAGGTAGCAGGTAGGATGGCAGATCAATAACCCTCGGGGCCTGAGGCTAACTGCGAGGGAGACCTGAGGAATTAAGGAACTAACAACACTAAGTGGAAGTCAGTATTTTCTTAGTGGGTGGTGTAGAGAAGATGGAGACAGACTGTTGAAGGCACAAGAGGCAACCTTGCAATGGACACAAGCTGCCAGAAAAGAAACTGATTAAATATTAGGAAAAATCTTTTTACAGTGAGGGTAGTCCAACACTGAAACAGTGCTCCCCTACAGGCTGTGGGATCTCCATTCCTGAAGACATTCATAACGTGGCTGCTCAAGGCTGTGGTTTATGCTGGCCCTGCTTTGAGTAGGGGTTGGCCTGGAGGCTTCTGGGGTCCCTTCCCAGCTAAATCACTGTGTGATTCTGTGCCTCTGCATTCTGTGGTGCTAGTGAATATTTTCTGCTGTTCAGCGCCTGAAGAGTGTCTCTCTGCTGACAGGCAGCTGTGCTAATGCAGTCCTCAGATACACCGTGATGCAAAAGACCAGAATTGCTTTTGGCCAATGCAAGCCAGTGCTGATGAAACACCTGCTAGAGCACTTCACAAAGGTCACCTTTTGGTGATAAGGCCTGCTTTTCCCAGGGAGAGTTGTGTGGAGTCATTCTGAAACTGGCTGATTGGGGTTGAGAGCCTCATAACCCTCATCTGCTTATATTCTCTGGTTTTGAGTGCTCTGCACATAGCTTGTCTCACAGCCAGTGCCTTCCCTGTATCTGCTCCTCCTCTTGGCTGCTATTTGAATCCTGCAGACCTGACTAATTTAGCTCTTTCTATTTGTGACATTAAAAATGCAGCCACATGCATCCTTATAGAGCATTCAGGAAATGTTATGCAGCTTGCTGAAAGCTGCCCAGAACTGAGAGTGATGATGTCCCAAGTTCAGTTTTGTTTCCTGCCAGAGATTTTTGTGTGTAATAGCACGCTTCTGGATCTGGTTTCTATGTAAAAAGTGGTGTTAAGGTTTGACTGTGTCACAAGGATGCCATTAGAGTAAACAAGTTGAAAGACTTAAAACCTCCCAGAAATCAGAATAATGTAAACTTAATGCATAGAAAAGACAGAGATCCTGTCTGTCAGGACAAATCTTCCTAATACGGGATCTCCATCGTCTTGCTGTGATAGGAAATGCCATTAGTTGTACTTTTTTGTGGAAAGCAGCAGAAGGATGTTGTTTCACAGGGAGACTTCAGGCAGTTGCAGGCTGCGGACACAACTGTGCCTCCTGCATCTCTTCTGTGCACCCTGGCTGATGCTCCTCCTTCTTTACCTGTGTGGAATTGCAGCTGAAATGAAAACTGCCTGTGGCAACTTTCACACAACCCCAGTGTTCACTGAAAGTGTGAAAAAATAGAAAAATAGTGTTTTCCCACATGTTGCCCCGAGTGAGTGAGTGAATGAGAGTCAGGAGGGCTGTTGAGATGCAGCCTCTGCCAGCAGCGATGTGGGACTGCATGGAGGCAGTCAGGCCAGATCCTGTTGGAGAAGAGGGGTGAGCAGTTTGACTAAGTTGCAGTCAATCTGTACTGAGTTTTTCAAAGGGAGGTTGAGAAAAATGGGGGCAAGGCTGTGGCAGTGTAACTGGTGTCAAGCCAGTTTATGCACAGGAGGAACCAGATTGTGGCACTCTGCCTGCACAGGAGTTTGGAGAAACATGACTAAGGAGGAAGATTTTGGCTACTGGAGGAGAGGTAAGCCAAGCTGTGGCAGGGGAGTGAAGCAGAGGTGCAGTCCTCAGCTTTGCTAGAGAATTTGAATTAAGGTACAAGGCTAATGTCCTGAATAAAAGAAACTAATAAAAGGAGCAAAAGTCAAAGCTCGGCCCATCCTTTGGGCTGTCAGCATCATCAATAGTTACTTTTCTAATTTGAATATAACTCTTCATGGCTGCCTGCCACCCTCGGCCCACTGTACAGTTCCTGCAGGAGTGCTGCTCCAGGATGCCACTCTTCTGCAGCCTCCTCTTGGTTGTAACCCAGATTCATTCCTGGGTAGTTTATCTTAGTTTATCGTTACAGAAACAGCTCTTCTTGATGTTTACCCTAGTCCATTTTTAGAATGCAGTTGTGCAAAGAATCATGTGACAAGGAGACTGTGAGCTTATCAGAAAGTGTTACAGGAAAAAAAAATCAAAAGAAAAGGTAAAGATTTCATGTCCCTTAAAAGCAATAGTTACATTGTTTTGTTGTTTAAATTGATAATTAAATAAACAAACTGTTGGTAATCTGTACGGGAGTGCAGGTAGTACTGGGTGCTCATGTTGTGCTGAGAACTTGAAACGGGAAGATATGATACTTCACTGTCTGAAAACATCAGTTCACAAGTTGAAGGACCATCATTTCCAAATCTATTATGGACAAAAGGCTGTTGAAGAGGAAAATGGGACAGATCATTTTATCCGTTTCTTTGCTCAGAAGGAGCCCAGAAATAAGTAAAGCATGTGCCACAGAGATTTTTGAGAGCTGAATGTTGAGGAGCAAGTATTTGGTGACACTGCCAGTAATTGGAAAGCAGGGCAGATTGAAGTTTTCTCAATAGGTTGAAATCAACAGAGGAAAAATGACTGCTGGGTAGGTATTTCTCATTCATACTGGGGCTTTGGGACATCATCGTAGTATTTTTACCTAATAGGAATATGAAAAGGAATGTGAGCAAGAGTGTCCAAGCAACATAACCTCAGTGTAGTTGAGCTGCTGTTGCATTCAGGAAACCAAGAACAAAATCACATCCAGTGGCACTACCTTTGCTTCCCTCTTGCCTACATCACCTTAGACTGCAGATCACCTGTGCTTTCAGTCCCAAACCTCCAATGCAATTTTCTTGCCATTTCTACTATGTAATTAAGCCAGTATGATACAGCAGTTCATTAACCTTGTATTGTTTCCCCAAATGGAAACAAAAAAAATAGTTGGCTTGCTGTTTTCTTTTTCCACCCCTATCTTTGTATCTATATTTAGGTTTCAGATTTAGAACTGAATTGTACCAATTCCTGGGGTGCTGATTCTGTTCTGGCAGAAGCTAAGGTACTTAACAGTGTCAGTGATTGATTTTGGGAGGCCAGCTGGACAACTTGGCTGACCGTGCTTGTGCAGAATCATAACATTTTAAATCATGAGAATCAACAGAGTTACCTGACTTCAAAAATGCCTGGTGAAAAAAAACAAATCAGTTTTTTGAGGAGCTATTCAGACTACATTCAATTTTGCACAGCTAGATTAGCCATCAGAAATAGGTACCCAGGCCCCCATTGAATTTTTGGAGAGCATCAAGGCTCACTTTCTAGAGCCCACATTAAAAATACAGGGAAACAATATTCTCAAATTCAGGCAATTAAATTCAGTGCCAGAGGTGGCACCACAAGAATGGTCCAGTTATGTTGAATCATCTTATATCACCTCACAAATACAGCATTATTACTATACACCTAAACTCTGTATTAAACCAAAGGCACTGTTCACTTAAACACATTTTGATCTGTTATGCCACAGGAAATCTGGAACAACTCTGCTTAAATCAGTGGAACAGCACTGAACAGATTTATAGCCTGGCAAAATATACTCCTAAATCTATGTGGAACTAATCTATCCACATGGGAGTTGCTAGGAGCATGCCAGACAGCTAAAATTTATAGAAATAAAGATGGGAAAATTTTCAGTTAAATTCTGATGCAAAGAAACTTTAAAAATTGATGTGTTGTTAAAGAAGGACTATTAATATTTTTTATACCTAAGTCTCTCTTATTTGAAAAATTTGGGTTTTTTAAAGTCCACTAACCCATGTCTTCACAGAGTAGAATTTCCTCAGGGTGTGAATTGTCTCTCAATGTGTACGTACAGCCCCATGCAGACAGAGAGCCAAAGCATTAATTCAAACTTCTGAACATTATCATAATTCAGATAATAAATGGTTTGAAACAAAGTGTCACTTTTAAACTGCTTTAGTGCAGATGGTCTTTTTCTTAATTCCCAACCCCACAGTTAGTGAGCTGAGCTTATTGAACTGCTTGCCAAATCTGTTAAGAGCAGATGGAGTGAAACAGGATAAAGGCAATATTTCAGTGCAGCTCCCATGCATTGGCTCCCACCCCCAGATGCCATTATCGACATACATTTTACAACTCCACATCTCTCACCATCAGTGGTTAGAATTGTAAAGAGGTTGAGCATACTTGGCTTGAATGTCAATAATCAATAAGGATGCTCGTCTGGCTTAATAAGGATAAATTGTTGCCCTTGAAACAACATACCATTCCAGCAAAGTGAACTAAGATGAGTTGCTTGATATCTATACTAACTCTGGGTGTCTGTGTGCATGTGTGTGTGCTCACACACTTGTTATGCATTTCTCTGACCGTTCCCTAGCACTATGGTTTCCTCTTGTGTGTCTTATAGTAATGTATTAAATTAATTCTTTTGAGTGCTCCCCTTTTAAAAGCTCATTTCTTCCACTTCAGGCTGACTTTTTTTTTCTAAACACTTTGATTACAAACTCTGTCTTTCTAAAAGCTCCCAGCTTCCCCTTCTAAAGTCTGCTGACTTTAGGTGGTAGGTGGGATTTTCAGAAGTGCCCACTGTGAGTGGACCATTGCTGCCTCTAAAGCCTGTGATCAAATTCTGTCCAGCTTTAGCTGGGGCAGATGGACCTCTGTGCAACAGACTTAAATTAATTCTGAGTGCTTAGGAAATACTGATCCTACTCCTATAGGAAGCAGTTATTTTTATAAAAAGCATGGATGTTCTGATCACAAAAAAATAAGTAATGCATAAGCACAGCTAACCTCAAGATCAATGGATTCCTGGAGACTTCATTTTTGATGTTTTAATAAATAAAACAGGACATTTAGTAAATAGAAGAGGCCAGAAGTCATCCTCTGGCCCTCAGACTAGCTGGCACGTGCAATCAGTGGCCAAGTGGCTAAACTCCTTCTGCGTAAATAGCAGTGGCTGCATGCAGCTTTCTTTGTGGGATTTGTCCCAGCTGTTTTCCGAGAGGCTGTTGTCACCAGGCCAGGCTATGGCAGGGACCATGCTAGCAATGTAACAGTATGGGTGATTGGCTATGCTGCACCCATACCCTGACACTTTTTACTTCATTAGTACAAATATGTTGTATTTGTCCAGAATTTTTGCTGACCTCCCCAAAAGTTTTGTGACTTCAGATCAATTTCCATCGCAGGGATGTCCTTCATCTAAATTTCTTTTTAAAGTTGGCAGGAGCTCTGTAACCTATCAGGCAGACTCAGGTGAACATGTTTGAGGAGGTGTGAAGGCTGCAGGAAGCATCCAGTATTGCTGAAACTTGCTGGTAAAATGTTGGGATGGAGTCTGCAGCATTACTTTCCACTTCCCCAGTTCTCTAGAAGCCTTCCATCCGTGACGCCTATACTGTCAGTAAATTTTAAATGCCAATAGCAGGACATGACAAATTCCATGCCAATCACAGTAAAATGAGAGCTTCTGTGATCCACAGTATTCATTAAAGCTCTCTTTGCCCCCTGTATCCTAGGAGTTAGTATAAGAAGGCCTAATATTTGTTGTGTCCTGCCACTGAGTGCGAGAATGACAGATCTTTTTCTGGCTGGGAACTGGGTCTGTGTCAGTTCATCTCAAGTGAGTAAGTGCAGCCTCAATGTGGAAGTGCAGTGTCCCAAAGACACACTGCCATGTAGTAGTTTCTGTGGGCTGGAACCAGCCACCCATGTTTTAGTGTTTGCTCATGTCATTTTTAACCTTCCGTTTCTTTCCCTTTCCTGGCAGATTTTTATTGGTGAGATATCCATGTATTTCATAAAGTCAACCCGAGAAACCCTAATTATCCAAGAGAAAACTATTTTGACTGGAGAGTGCTGTTACCTGAACCCACTGCTTCGAAGAATAATACGTTTTATAGGTAAGCATCCTGAGCGCTGCAAGCTTAGTCCCTGTTTGCACCAAAACAGAATGAAACGTCCTAATAATCTACACCCCAAAATTAATTAAGCTGTGAAATCTTTGCAGGCATCTTCCACCTTAGAGGGATAGTCCCCCTCGGGATGTGCAAGGTAACGTTCAAAATGTGCCTTATCATGCTGTCTGGAGCTGGTTTATATCCTATTCTGTTGAGCTTAATGCTTTTTCTGGACCCTTGAAGAAAGATTATGCCAATCAAATCCTTATATGAGTAATTCCATCATTGCTAGTCTGTGTAAGCTACCCATTTTACTTACAAATTGGTCCTTACCAACCCATCTCTTTGGCACTTTTCTTTTCAGCTCTGATTTTAACATCTATAGCTCTGTCACATGTTCAGCTGGGCACAGTGTAAAAAATTCCAGAGCCCACTTCAAAATAATGTTCTTATTTTTATTGTATTTTGGTTTTTGCTAGAGCTTTCATTGAGTTAATCGCTGAGAAATGAATGAAGAAGTTCTGTCACTAAACCATTTCGAGGTTGCTTTATATGGTGCTTGCAAACCACTATGCCTTTTTCACACTGTTGATTAGTGTAAAAAAATGGCTACAAGACCTTAGTGAGGGGACCGTCCCATGGTTCTTTTGGAGCAGGAAGAGGAACAGCATTGCAGCTTGCATTTCCGCTGTGGTACTGACTGAGAATTTGGTCGTCCCCTGAAGGCTTCTCAATTCACAGCCATTTAAGGCTGCCCAAATGCATCCCTTCGCATTTAGAGATAAGGAAGGCTGGTTGCTCACTTCTTACTACCTCCTTGTAGCAGCAGAGTAAGAAGAGGGCAGCTCTGAACTGCACGTGCAAGGGGCTCAAGGTTCTCTCCTTTCTTCTTCATGATAAGTCCCAAGTTCATGCATGGGATGGGATGGCTTGTCTCGCTGCTGGCATGGGCCAATGGTAACTATGGCTCAGCACTGACCAAGAGCGACTTTGCCCACAGAACATCACAGCACCTCCTTCCCCATATACTCTTAGAGGTAAAGCATCTTTACACTCTGCATCTTGCAGAGAGCTGGGTCTGAATTCAGAGTCTGAGTTAAAAGAAGCAATGGGGAAAAAACTGAAAATATCTGGATTGGTTCTTCCCTGTCACAGCTGAATTTTTGAGCTATATATGGAAGAAAAATGTCTGCTGTGGCTGTGGCAAGGGTTGTATTGCTTCCATGGAGCACAGCCCTGGCTGCAGGCAGGGATACTGGCTCAGAGCATGGAGTTGAAAGTCTTACCCTGTGTTAAGATTTTCATCATCAGTAAATATATGCTGCAAAGGAGGAAAAGCCATGGTTTTCATTCTCCCTCTCCTCTCTCTGTGCCTTCTGCTTTATGCATGGAAGTTAGGAAGTGAAACTTTTTTTACCTTCTGCCACAGTGAGGGTGGAGACAAACCACCTGTGGTTCATTACTCAGGCCTGGTCTGTGTGCTGCTGCTGAAAACAAAAGACATGGGAATGCAGTTAAATGTAAAATACCCTTGAACTTCACATAACCTCAAGGATATATTGATGGATAGTAAACTGCCATTAAGAGAGAAGCAGGGTACTACTGGGCCACTTAGGGCTGTTTGACTGTTCCAGCACACTTGGCGTGTTGCAAAGTCCTAATCAAATACTCTTGCCTGCGGGGTCAGCACTAAAAGAGCTTAGACCACGGAGGCTAAGCACTTGCTCTATATGTTTTCTTAGAGTTGTCTTTATTCTTAAACATTCATGCTGTTGTTTCTCTTCTGGTGGAAGAGAAGGGGGTAGTGATGAGACAATGTACTCTCAGAGAGTAGTAGGATATGAACCCTGCTAGAGAAATCAATCTTGGCTTTCCAACTATATTTGTTTTCCTGAGAAAAATGAAGTTAAATGCTATTAGCAATTACTTAAATTGTTCATCTTATCTTAAACTACACTGATTGTTTGCTTGTTTTGTTCTGGAACCTTCTCCCTGCCTCAGCATTAAAATGAGAGAAGTAGATTTTGTTGAAAAGTGGCTGAAATAATTTATGAAAGGAACTAAAAATAACTGTGCCTTTTTCATTGACATTCCACCTGCATTTTGAAAACATGACAGGGACTGAGCAGCTGTAACCTGTGCTGGATGATCAGGGAAGTTAGCTCCATACAGCTGCTTACTCCAAAAAGAGGCTACCTGGATGCTTGGCTCTGGAGAGACTAGCAGGTTGCTCATACATGGATTTCCTTGCCTGCATCTTCTCTTGATAAACTTGAGGGCCATAAGTTACAAAGCTGATTTAAGCAGGTTGTCTTCTAAGATACTCTAGCAGTCTGGCTTGTTGCAAAGAAGTTTGCTGCCAATTTAGCCTTGGTACAAATTCATTGGAATATCCACATCTGATGATTTCTTCTGCCCTCGGTGTGTGAGCAAGAGTCTTAAGTGAGTGCCTGAAAAAAGTAGTAATTGAACTCCTTGTAAGTCATTACAGTTGGTATTACTCAGAAGGGTGAGAAAAATCCTTCAATGTGTTTGGGTGCTCACGTGTCAGGAAAAATGAACACTCTTTCCTGACCCTGCAAGGCACATGATGGAGAGCTTTTGAGAGTTGCTATTCCTAAATTTTAGAAAGGCAAAGAGGCTTTTTCTCCCTCCCTGACTCTGTAACTGGAGTTGCTAGGAAGAGATGGGTTTTAAGAGTAGTAGCCTATAGGTGCTTTCCACAAAACAAGCAGAATGTTATAGATACTTCACTGAACATTCACTTAGATTTTGTAAGGAAAGGGAAAGTCCAGACTGTCTTTTGGTGATGTGAAAGATAAGCACCCTTGTCATACTATATCCGTGGGATCTTTTGGATCTGGTTGCTAGACTTGAGCCTTCTTCCCTCTTGCTTTTTCTTCATGTATACAGAATGAAGCACACTTTTGCACTTTGATAGTGGAGCAAAGAATTAAGCAAAATCAAAAACCTGCAGCTCTTCTAGGATGTTGGCAAAGCCCCATGTTTCTTTTCCTTGATTTTCCTTATTTTGCCTATTATGCTCTCTGTTTATTCTCTCCTTGTTTTCCTCAAGCCCTCAGCAGCTGCCTGTTTCTAAGATTCTCGCCTCAGGAGTTTGGCAGGGACCTTGAATGTTGAGCTTTGTCTTAAATCCCTCCCGGGTTCTTCATCCACAGGAAGCAGAACAAAAATTTCTTCTTGCTTCCTGGCCCTGGCATGAATTCTGCATGTTGGTAGACATTTGCTTTTGTGATGAAGGGCTGCCTTTCAACTTGCTTCAGTGTAGGTCAAGCCTGTACTGCAGCCTGGATTGGTGAAACCCACTACGTTTCCTGCATTTAGAAAATCAATTCCTTTATCAGTGAAAAGCTGGCTTAGCTTCGAAACATCAGACTCTGATATATGTTGCAATTTCCTCCATCTTCCTCTTTATCTTTTATAGCTGGTTCCACAGACATTTATTTTGAAGATTTTCAGGTCAAGCAAGTGGTCTGCAATTGCTTTGGAGCAGTTTATTCTGCCTAAAATACTGGTGCTGCATTGCTGTTCTTTAGTCACATCACCTCTCCTCCCTCCTGTCCCCACCCCTCCCAGCAGTTTTATTACAAATTTCTGCTGCCAAAATTTGCCATTTACATGCTGGACCTTTGAGAAACCAGAGTGGTTGTTTCTTCGGCTTCTGCCTCTTCTCCCTGTCTCCCAACTTGAGTATGCACAGCCTCTTGTCTTTTTATTCACCCTGTCTTGTGGTAGTTTCCTGTTCAGTACTTTGTTAACATCTTGCCATCTTGCATTTAATTCCATGTTCTACTTCATCATTTGTATTGCAAATAGAGGCTATAAATTATTTTAACATTATTTAGTAAATAGTTTCAGTCAAGGATTTAGTCTGTTTATATACAGCTGCTATCATACCACCAGGATCATGGATTCAGACCTCCCTGAGTCAGTTTGGCAGGGTGACTAGAGTGTGTATTGTGTTGCATTTCATTATATTAGGTTTCTAATCCATGTGATTAAGTTGTATACCTGCAAAGCGCTGATAACATGCAAGTAGCCTCTCTCCAGGTCAGATGTTTAGAAGTGCAGCATGCTTCATGAATTTGCTACCAGTGTCTTTTACTTTGGACCTGCATAATTTGCAGTTAACAAATGGCTCAGATCAGCTTCTGCTGACAGCTTAATTTAAAGCATGGTGACACCTCACAGTGGGCAGCTAAATAATGAAATTAGGGCTTTATTTCAGCAAATTAAGGCTTTAGTTCAGCAAATAAAGGTTTACAAGATTTATACACACATTGAGTTTATTGCAATAGGATAGATATACCCCAGAGCTCTGGTGTCAATTCCCTAGGCAGCTGCAGGACGTAGTTTGCCTGACCTTATCCTTCTGTCTGCCTTGGATCTGAAGTTAACTGTGAAACAATGCATGTTCTGTTAATAACTAATAATAATAATAATCTGTTATTATCAGGGCTCAAGCTGTATTTGTGTGTGCTGCCTCTAACCTAAACTGCTGCAGCACCTTAAACTACTGTAGGTCTCCCTTCTTGTCACTGAAGAACCTCCACAATAAGAAACAGGTCACTCTGTTGGGGACAAATCAAACCTTACTGTTCCTTTTCATGCTAGGCTCTGAGCTGGCTCTTGTCTAGATGAAAACTGATAGTTGTGAAGCAGTGAGGAAGAAAGAAATCCTGTGTGTCTGTGGGGAGGAGTCTTGGGGCTCCAGAGTACTTCTGCACTGGAAACTGAATTTCTTCTTGCATGCTCAGACCACATGTCTTCCTTCTTACGTCTTGAGGGCACAGTAACCAGGCAGGACGCTCACAGGTGAAGCAGGCACACACAAAAGGCAGTAGATGCCTGGAGCAGTGAGCTTTGTGGGGTCTTCACTGGGAGATCGAAGCCAATCCTGGGATCAGATTGTGAGTGTTCAGCAGAAGCTTGCTGTTGAGCCTGTTCCTGATGCCATGGCAACAGACAATAAATTTCCCTGCAACCCCCACCTCTACAGTTGTAAAATGGATTAATGATAGAGATCTTCTTTAACAACACCCTTTAAGATATAATGATGAAGGGTGGTTCAGCTGAGTCTGAGTCACAGGACTATAAATGTATGGCTTTGTTGGATGCACAGGGCCATTAGAGCAAAGACTTCAGAGATGAGCTGAGGATCAACATTTCCATAGAGCCATGAGTCCTTCCAGGGACTCCCTCCATTGAAACTCTAATCTTCTTTAAAAAACATAGGGGTGGAAAAGGGGTTGGGGAAGTGTGAGTGTACATGTGTAATATGAACATTTTCTGAGCAAATTAGGTTGAGTGTGACAGATTCAGATAATTGCCTGAGCACTGGAAGAGAGAGGAGTGCCTAAATAAATGCATTTGGTAGAAGACATGATGATATGTTACTGAAGAGCACAGCTTCTGATGTCTCATAAGCCCTGCAATGCATTGTTTCTTTCATCACTTTACTTAAGGGTTTCACGATTTTTCTCTGATAAAGTCTTGTACCTCCTCATTCTCATTTCCACCCACTGGCTCCTCACTTCTCATTTCACAATGTTTTTTCAGCTGCTCTTCTACAACTCCCAGGGTTTTTTTGTTGGTGTTTTTTTTTCTGGGTGTTTTTTGTTGGTGTTGTTTCGTTTCAAATCAGTGGCATTTTAAATGTCTGAAATGGAGTTGCCATGGAGTCAATAAGCAGCTGCAGTCACTGATGCTAGATGGATTTGGGGTGGAAGAAGAGAGAGCTTGAGCACGAGTTGCAGGGAGAAGATAGGGTTGTACTAAGGTTACAGTGAGCGAGGAGAGCTGGATTCTTCTTCAGGGCAGATGTCTCTTAGCAAAAGCAATAGACAGAGCTGGAGGTGACAGGTGGCAACACTGATGAACAGCCACACAGGGAGCTCGGTGGGAGAAAGACCATTAGAGTAGCATGTGAGTGAAAGCCCAGAAATTATGGGTTTGTGCTTGGAGGACTTTTTGGCACCAATTTAGGGGGAGATGTAAGTGAAGAAATTAAAACTGAAGCATTCAAAGTTGAAGCTGCTGAAGATTTAGGTTCTTCTGCCAAGGCAAGTGTTAGTTCAGGTGAGATGGAGCTGGAAAGATTTAAGGTTCATGTTGTCTGTCCTCAGCATTTTTGACCAGGACTTTCCTTGTTCTTTTTTTAATTTGCACATTTAGTTTGTCTAAGGTCTTTCTCACTGGAGGTAAAGATATGTGCAAATCTGATCCTCAGTTCCTTCTTCCTGGGACTCTGGGGCAGCTAAAGACAGTATCAGGGAGTACAGCCTACCCTCTATCTCTAGTCTAAATTAGTCCCTCTCCCAGTTACATTCTGCTTACTGGTTTGCCTTCTAGCCTCTTCTCTCTGGCTGCTCCTGACACACAGAAACACAGCTGAGAGCCAGGACAGTGACAGAAAGTCAGGAAGCCTTTCCAGAAATAGCTTCTGCTCCTTCTTTAAGGCTTCTTTGTGCAGCCAGACTATGTGACACGTGTGGATGAGGGGAAGGAGTGTCTTTATGTAAATGAAATTAACCTCTATCCATCCTTTCTGCTAGTAACCAACTGTAGAGGCTATAGGTCTTCTTCACATGTGGCTTGCACTGTTTAAATCTTTTCTCAGCATATGGTAAGTTCTGGACTAGAGTTCACTCCCACATTTTCTAGGCCAGAGTGAGCACAGTGAGATAAAGTGGTTGCTCCTTAGCAGGATGACATCACCTCCTGTTACACCTGAGCATCAAAGTCTGGAAGAGGTGCATGTTCTCCTATTCTCTCTCTGTGGCATTGTATCACAGACTTCAGCTGTATGACCCTGAAGAGCTAGGGCTAGTTGCCCTTCCCGTGAAGCCTTTCAGCAGTGATTTGTCTGCCTCTAAAAACCTGGCAATCATGTCACTGCATTCTCATGCTCTGGTCCGTTAGCTTAGCTGCTGTAGGTCATTGAACAAATCCATTGAACAGATGGTTTCCTGAGGTACAAAAACCATCAGGGACTCTCCACCACTACCCAGGCTCACTGGTGTTGCAGCCTTT